>NC_136422.1:50767500-51420000 GCF_052625555.1 Lactuca saligna | reverse complement strand
GCTATCGTGTCAAGGTTTTCAAAAATATAAAGAACACGCAAATCTGAGTTATAACAAAGAATTTATTACCAATCAAAGATCCGTGTCAAAACCGGGAAAACATTGTTAAACATAAAATGCGAAATTCCAATAAAATACTTTTTAGCCTTAGGTATCAAAATGTAAGTTGTAGATATCATTAAACCATAAATATACATAAAAAGAACGTCCAAAACTGACTTCGTATGAGGAACTTATGATTTTTCGAAGTTTCAGATATAGCAGTCGACAGCTAAAAACTCAAAATAAAGATTGAGTGATTTTTAGCCGACACAACCTAAACGAGAATCGAAGATTTCAACAATATTAGTACAACGGTGAAAAGACAGACGAAAACGGACGTCGGATGAATAAGTTATGAATTTTTAACGGACTTTTCCAGTCCCGGACTATTAAAAATATAATATTAAAAATAAATTCAAAACTAGCCAATGAAGTCTAAACGAGAGTTGTAGATTATATTCTCATCTTCGCGTGCATATAAAGAACGTCGAAAAGGGAGCTCGTACGCGAAAGTTACGAAATTTCAAAGATTGGGGCTCAAACTTCGAGGCTGGTCTGAAGGGAACGCCATGCGTTCTCCCAGGGAACACCCCGCGTTTGAGCCCAAAGCCAGTCCCATCTGCCTGTTGAGTCCAGAGTTCGTAAGCCATGACGCGTGAGGGAACGCCTCGCGTTCGGGGCTATCTCCAACACTATAAAAAGACTGCGAAGGCTCCGGATTTTAGTTGCTAATTTACCACCTTTCTCCTCAAATTTCATACTTCTACCCTCTCGAGACTATCCCGACATCCCGATTTCATATCCAAGCTCTGATGGAAGTTCGAAGCCCCGAGATTTCCGATAAATCGACTTCTTTCCGGTCGAAGTGTTGCCCGATAAAATTCTCATTTTCTACAAATCATCAAACTTACCTGGTGAGTTCATACCCCTATATTTTTACGTTTTTACTATATTTTAGGGGGAAAATACAAGTGAAACGCAAGAAAAATTAATTTTAAAATGCAAATCGTTACATACATGTAACAGCCCAAAATCCAAGTACCCTTCTATTTATCCCTTAATCTTTGATTTGTTGCCATTTAGGGTTTGCATGTTAGGCGAATACGCTGGGCGTACAAGGAGTACGCTGCGCGTACTCGCGCGCTTCATTTTGACGCGTTCACCCTCACGTACGTTGGGCGTACCCAAGGTTACGGTGGGCGTAACCGGTCCAGACCTAAAAACCCTAAATATTTCGGATGGCTATAAAAGGGATGTGTGGCTCGACTCCTCAGCCACCATCCCTCAGAAAGAAACCCTAAAGAGAGTGTGCATTCGTTCTTAGGCCATTTGTGAGTATTCTAAGCTTGGTGGTGCCATTTCAAGGTAGCAAAGGAGAAGAAGAGCTCAGTGGGAAGGCTAGAAGTGGTGTTCAAGTGTGGATCTGAGCTTTGCAAAGGTTGAAGCTTCATTATATGGTAAAAAGTTCGGATCTTGACATATAGTTCTTGTAATATTCTTTAAGTACCATTTTCTAGGGTTTTAGTCCCAAAGGTGGAGACTTTTTGAGCAAATGGTCTCCATAAGCTTAGATCCATCATATTTCTGGTCTATTTGAGTTGTAGACTCATAAAAATGTAATCTTGGACGTGAATGTTGCACCATGCATGAGATCTAGATCCTTGAGTTGGAATAGAATGATGTTAAGGAGTGTAGGAGCCTTCACAGCCATGCCAATGCTTAAAGGTTTCGACTTTATGGGTAAAGATGTATAAATAAAGCCGGATCTAGAAGTTGGAGTAATGGCTTAACCGATTAAGACCAGAAATGATGTATGCTAAAGTCTGATGGTTACGCTGGGCGTAACTCCCAGTACGCGCAGCGTACTGGGTGGAAACCCCGATCAATGGGTTGGCGATGTACGCCCCGCGTACATCAAGCAGTACGCCCCGCGTACTCAAAAGGTTGACTTTTTTTTTTTTACTTTTAGGGTTTTGGTCAACATGAAGACTTTGAGTCAAGGAAGGGTAAAATGGTCTTTTACTCTCGGAGGAACGATGATAAGGGGTAAAGTCTAGTTGTGGAAGTCTTTAATAATTAAAGTGATATTTATTATGTTTAGGCGAGGTAGAGTCGTCGTTGGGATTTAGAGATAGCAAGTATACGAGATTCTATACTTTCCACGAGGTGAGTTTTCTCACTATACTGTACCCGGAAGGTTTTTTATTGTGTGACCGGAAGGTCGGGTATGTTATGAGTTATATGCATTGTATGTGATAAGTTAATCGTTATATGTGCTATGTATGATATGCTTGATATGGGCCGGAAGGCATTATGTTATAGGCCGGAAGGCGTATATGTTATGGGCCGGAAGGCGTTGTGATGTGGACCGTAAGGTTGACGCATGTAGGACCGGAAGGTTTACCGAGTCGGGACGGAAGTCCCCTGAGACACATGGACTGAAAGGTCAGGGCCTGGAAAGGCGTATGTGCGTAAGTACTATTTTGGGGAACTCACTAAGCATTTATGATTACAGTTGTTGTGTTATGTGTTTCAGGTACTAGCGAGGACCGTGGGAAGGCGCCGGCGTGATTGTACACACTGATGGAGGAACTGTTTTGATGATCATGGGATGTATTTTGTTATGATAACATTGTTCACGTTTGAATTTGGAATATTAAACGATGGTTTTGACGTTTGCAAAAATGATTTTTTTTTAAAATTTTACGTTGGTATCAGAGCCTTGGTTTGAGGGATTCGGATACACCTTCGGGCGTAAGTGAACTCAAACCAGGGATTTGAGGAAAAATTTTAATTAACAAAAGCAATAACAATTTGATAAGAGATTTCGTAACAACCAAAGGAGAAGCAGTGTGTACAGTCAGCCAGCACCCGAACGGTAAAATTCCCAAAATACCCTTACAATATGTGTTATGAGATATGTTATGATATGATACGCATGCTAGTAGACTAGGTATTCATATTAGGACTAGAGTGGCCTGATTTGTGAGGCCTTAGTCTAGGGGAACCTGCTGCTATGAGATGCTATGAGAGCGAGTGGGTAGCCAGTGCATAGCAAGAATAGAGTACTCATGATCCGGAATTCGGGGAGGAGGACTTAGGGTGAATGCTGATGCGGTGTAGTCGGTAGTATTGGGCCCGTACTACTGAAGACATCGGGTCAATGGGCAACCCAAGTAAGAATCCTTGGGTATCGGAGACCGAGTAGGGTTGCGTTATCGAGTGCGATTATGCTCGATGGAGTCTCTGATATTTTTGTGTTGTATTTCGGAGGCATTATGGTTGGACCATGCCACAAACCTGGTACGAGCGGTGTGAGTGACGAGGAGCTTCATCAAATGATTCACGAGGAGCTGGCTGCGGCGATCCGCGCTGAGATTCCGGAGATGTTTGGGTCTATCAATACCACACTGATGGAGACTTTTGATGAGCGGTACGCCACGGTGACTGAGGCCGCAGCCGCTGCTACCGCAGTTGTGGCCACTGCCAGACCACAGGGAGGTGACTCATTGCTATTCCGGGAGTTCAGCAACACGAAGCCACCCGAGTATGACGGGACGCAGGATCCGATCGCTGCGATGAGATGGATTGCTGATGTTGAGGGATGCTTCTACACTTGTTCATGTCCGGAGCATCTAAGGGTACGGTTCGCTTTGAACCAACTCCGTCTGGGAGCAAAGGATTGGTGGAAGTTTGTGACGGCGAACTTCACTCTTGCGGAGATTTCAGCCGTGACTTGGGAGAGATTTACTTCTATGTTCAAAGACGAGTATGTTCCCTCGGTGGAGAGGGAAAGGTTGGTTCAGGAGTTCTTGACCCTCAAGCAGGGTAATGATTCGGTTACTGTGATCACTCGGAAGTTTCATGAGAGGGTGATGTTTTGCCCTGAGCAGGTGTCCATTGAGCAGGCTCGGATGAGCCAATATTTGGGTGTACTGAGGAGGGATATTCGGGAGTTCGTATCGAACTCGTTATACCAGACCTTTGCTGAGCTCCAGGAAAATGCCAGGAAGAGAGAGATCGAGTTGGAGACTCAGGCCAGGGAGGAGGCCGAGTCTCAGCGGGTGGATCGGCGGCCGGCTCAGTCCCAGCCGGCAGCCAAGCGGACCAAGTCCGCCGATTCGAGGACGGGAGGTTAGAAGGGCCGCACTTGCGGAAAGTGCGGCAAGGGTCATGAGGGGGCATGTCGATCAGGTGCTTGCTACAAGTGTGGCAAGGTGGGGCACATTGCTAGGGATTGCCCCAAGGGATTTATGGTTTGCTTTCATTGCAACCAGACCGGCCATCGGAAGGCCAAGTGCCCTCAGCTTCACCAGGGATCTGCGCCTACTGCTAGGGTTACCGAAACTCGGCCAGTGAAAGCCGAGGCTCCGAAGGCTCATGGGAGAGTTTTTCAGTTGACTGCGGAGGAGGTACGCGCGGCGCCCGATGTCGTAGCTGGTATGTATTCTTTCGTGTATTTACTTTATGCTGAGATATTGTGCTTATATTATGATATGCGTAGGTACTTTTCTTATAAATTATGTACCTGCCTTGGTATTATTTGACTCGGGTGCGAGTCGGTCTTTTGTATCTCTGGCTTTTAGCCAGCACATCGGTATTGATCGGGAGGTGATGAGTCGACCCCTGCGGCTTTCTATAGCGGATGAAAAATCGATATACGTCACTGACGTGATTCGAGGATGTGTGCTCAATATTTTTGGTGTCAAGTTCACTATAGATTTAATTCCTATAACGATGGGGGATGTCTGCATCATCGTGGGCATGGACTGGTTGAGTAAGTGTGGGGCAGTCATTGACTGCGAGAGACAGCTGGTGACTATACGAGACCCTAGTGGGGGAGTGCTTAATGTGTATGGCGAGGGGACCCGGTGTGGGTCAGCGTTTTGTTCGGCTGCTAGGGCGAGACAGAGTTTGCAGCAGGGCTACAGTGGATTCATTGCCTATGCGATGGACACTCGAGCGCGGGGAGGCCAATTTCGGTTGACGAGGTTCCAGTAGTATGCGAGTTTTCGGATGTGTTCCCCGAAGAATTACCAGGTGTGCCTCCGGAAAGGCAAGTGGAGTTCCGTATCGATCTGGTTCCGGGAGCGGCGCCCATCGCCAAGGCACCTTATTGCCTCGCTCCACCAGAAATGCAGGAGTTATCCTCGCAGCTTCAAGAGCTGTTGGGAAAGGGGTTTATTCGACCGAGTAGCTCACCATGGGGAGCGCCGATTCTATTTGTCAAGAAAAAGGATGGTTCACACCGGATGTGTATCGATTACCGGGAGTTGAACAAGTTGACGGTTAAGAACCGTTATCTGTTACCTAGGATCGATGATCTGTTCGGTCAGTTGCAGGGGGCATCTTGGTTCTCTAGGATAAATTTGAGGTCGGGTTATCATTAGATGAGGGTTCGGGATGAAGATATTCAGAATACTGCATTCAGAACTCGTTATGGACATTACGAGTTTGTGGTGATGCCTTTTGGGCTCACCAATGCCCCGGCTGCGTTCATGGATCTTATGAACAGGGTGTGCAGGCCGATGCTGGATCGGTCGGTGATCATATTCATTGATGATATTTTGGTATATTCGATGTCTAGGGAGCAGCATGAGGAGCATTTGAGGGAAATTCTTGGAGTATTGAGATCGGAGAGGCTGTATGCCAAATTCTCCAAGTGTGATTTCTGGTTACGAGAGGTCCAGTTCGTAGGGCACCTTGTTAACCAGAAAGGGATATTGGTCGATCCGGCCAAGATCGAGGCGGTGATGAGATGGGAAGTGCCGAGATCGCCCACTAAGATCAGGAGCTTTCTGGGATTGGCCGGCTATTATCGAAGGTTTATCAAGGATTTCTCAAAGATCATCGTGCCACTTACTAAGATGACCCGGAAGGGTGTTGCATTTTCATGGGGACCGGAGCAGCAGTCCTTATTCGAGACCCTTCGTCAGAAATTGTGCGAGGCCCCGGTGCTTGCACTCCCGGAAGGGATGGAGGATTTTGTGGTATACTGTGATGCATCTATATCTGGATTAGGGGCGGTGCTTATGCAGAGAGGAAACGTGATAGCTTATGCTTCGACGCAGCTGAAGCCACATGAGTCGAGATATCCCACCCACGACCTGGAATTGGGGGCTGTGGTGTTTGCCCTCAAGATATGGCGGCATTATCTTTATGGGGTTCGGTGTACCATATACACGGACCATAAGAGTATGAAGTACTTGATGTATCAGCCAAATCTGAAAATGCGACAGAGGATATGGTTGGATGTGGTGAAGGATTATGATTGTGAGATCTTGTACCACCCGGGCAAGGCTAATGTAGTGGCCGATGCGTTGAGCCGTAGGGCGAAAAGTGCCCAGATCCGAGACATTTGTATGAGGTTGACGGTGATTACTCTGATTTTGGACACCATCCGAGGAGCTCAAGCTGAGGCTGCGAGACCAGAAAACCAGAAGAGAGAGCGGGTTGTCGGTCAGGTATCGGAATTCGTTACGGATGGTCGGGGACTTATGACTTTTCAGGGTCGGATTTGGGTACCGTTTGTGGGCGGTACGCGTACTATTTTGATGGAGGAAGCGCATCGATCGAAATTCTCAATTCATCCCGGGGCTACTAAAATGTATTTGGACCTAAAGAAGGAGTATTGGTAGCCCTGTATGAAAAGGGATGTTGCATGGTTCGTCGAGAGGTGCCTAACTTGTCGTCAGGTTAAGGTCGAGCACCAACATCCGCACGGTAAATTGTAGCCACTAGAGATTCCCAAATGGAAGTGGGAACAGATTACCATGGATTTTATCACCAAATTTCCAAGCACTGCGAGGGGGGTTGATGCAATTTGGGTGATTGTGGATAGATTGACGAAGAGCGCTCATTTCCTGGCCATCAGTGAGAGCTCTTCTGCGGAGAAGTTGGCAGAGTTATATGTCAGGGAGGTGGTATCGCGGCATGGGGTTCCGATGTCGATCGTTTCAGATCGGGATGTACAATTTACTTCCAGGTTTTGGAAGAAGTTTCATGAGGAGTTGGGTACGAGGCTGCATTTCAGTACCGCATACCACCCGCAAACGGACGGACAGAGCGAGCGGACGATTCAGACGGTTGAGGATATGCTCCGAGCATGTGTTTTGGATTTTGGAGGGAGTTGGGACACCTATTTACCCTTAGCAGAGTTTTTGTACAACAACAACCATCATTCGAGCATTGGTATGCCACCGTTTGAGCTGTTGTATGGGAGGAGGTGTCGCACCCCCAGCTGTTGGGGAGAGGTGGGGCAGCGAGTGATGGGTAGCACAGAGATTGTACTTCAGACGACCGAGCAGATACAGCAGGTCAGGCAGAGATTGTTGACCGCGCAAAGTCACTAGAAGAGTTATACGGACAGGCGTCGGTCCGAGCTCGAGTTTCAGGTTTGTGACCTTGTGCTCTTAAAGGTCTCTCCTTGGAAAGGAGTGATACGGTTCAGGAAGAGGGGCAAGTTGGGACACCGATATATTGGACCTTTCAGGGTAATTGCTAGGGCAGGAAGGGTAGCCTACCGGTTGGATCTACCTGTTGAGTTGGGACAGATCCACAACACCTTTCATGTCTCCCAGTTGAGGAAATGTATTGCCTACGAGTCGGCAGTGGTGCCATTAGATGATATTCAGGTGGATGCAGGCCTAAACTATGTGGAGAGACCACTGGCGATCAGGGATCGAAAGGTTAAGGTTCTGAGGAACAAGGAAGTAACCTTGGTACAAGTGCAGTGGCAACATCGGAAGGGGTCCGAGCTGACATGGGAGTCCGAGACTGAGATGCGGGATCAGTATCCGTAATTGTTTTCAGTCTGAGACTTCGGGGACGAAGTCTGGTTCTAGTGGGGGAGAATTGCAACAGCTCGAAATCCGTGTACCCTTCTATTTAGCCCTTCATCTTTGATTTGTTGCCATTTATGGTTTGCATGTTAGGCTAGTACGCTGGGCGTACAAGGAGTACGCTGCGCGTACTCGCGCGCTTCATTTTGACGCGTTCACCCTCACGTACGCTGGGCGTACCCAAGGTTACGCTGGGCGTAACCGGTCCAGACCTAAAAACCCTAATTATTTCGGATGGCTATAAAAGGGATGTGTGGCTTGACTCCTTAGCCACCATCCCTCAGAAAGAAACCCTAAAGAGAGTGTGCATTCGTTCTTAGGCCATTTGTGAGTATTCTAAGCTTGGTGGTGCCATTTCAAGGTAACAAAGGAGAAGAAGAGCTCATTGGGAAGGCTAGAAGTGGTGTTCAAGTGTGGATCTGAGCTTTACAAAGGTTGAAGCTTCATTATAAGGTAAAAAGTTCGGATCTTGACATATGGTTCTTGTAATATGCTTTAAGTAGCATTTTCTAGGGTTTTAGTCCCAAAGGTGGAGACTTTTTGAGCAAATGGTCTCCATAAGCTTAGATCCATCATATTTCTTGTCTATTTGAGTTGTAGACTCATAAAAATGTAATCTTGGATGTGAATGTTGCAGCATGCATGAGATCTACATCCTTGAGTTGGAATAGAATGATGTTAAGGAGTGTAGGAGCCTTCACAGCCATGCCAAGGCTTAAAGGTTTCGACTTTATGGGTAAAGATGCATAAATAAAGCCGGATCTAGAAGTTGGAGTAATGGCTTAACCAATTAAGACTAGAAATGATGTATGCTAAAGTCTGATGGTTACGCTGGGCGTAACTCCCAGTACGCGCAGCGTACTGGGTGGAAACCTCGATCCATGGGTTGGCGATGTACGCCCCGCGTACTCAAAAGGTTGACTTTTGTTTACTTTTAGGGTTTTGGTCAACATGAAGACTTTGAGTCAAGAAAGGGTAAAATGGTCTTTTACCCTCGGAGGAATGATGATAAGGGGTAAAGTCTAGTTGTAAAAGTCTTTAATAATGAAAATGATATTTATTATGTTTAGGCGAGGTAGAGTCGTCGTTGGGATTTGGAGATAGCAAGTATACGAGATTGTAGACTTTCCACGAGGTGAGTTTTCTCACTATACTGTACCCGGAAGGGTTTTTATTGTGTGACCGGAAGGTCGGGTATGTTATGAGTTATATGCATTGTATGTGATAAGTTAATCGTTATATGTGCTATGTATGATATGCTTGATATGGACCGTAAGGCATTATGTTATGGGCCAGAAGGCGTATATGTTATGGGCCGGAAGGCGTTGTGATGTGGACCGTAAGGTTGACGCAGGTAGGACCGGAAGTTTTACTGAGTCGGGACGGAAGTCCCCTGAGACACATGGACCGGAAGGTCAGGGCCTGGAAAGGCGTGTGTGCGTCAGTAGTATTTTGGGGAACTCACTAGGCATTTATGCTTACAGTTGTTGTGTTATGTGTTTCAGGTACTAGCGAGGATCGTGGGAAGGCGCCGACGTGATTTTACACACTGACGGAGGAACTGTTTTTATGATCATGGGATGTATTTTGTTATGATAACATTGTTCACGTTTGAATTTGGAATATTAAACGACGGTTTTGACATTTGCAAAAATAAAAATTTTGTTTTAAAATTTTACGTTGTTACAATAGAATTTATAATGCTTTATCTACATTTTGTGTATAAATG
Source organism: Lactuca saligna (assembly GCF_052625555.1). Lineage (NCBI taxonomy): Eukaryota > Viridiplantae > Streptophyta > Magnoliopsida > Asterales > Asteraceae > Lactuca > Lactuca saligna. The sequence continues at coordinate 51,410,388 of NC_136422.1, read as the reverse complement.
TTAAATAAGTTAAATAATGTTATTACAAATGTTATACTTTACATGCAAAGTTGGTAATACACTAAGGTTTATCATTGAAATGAAGCACACTTTTGGAAAACTATAATATGTATAGTTTACGAGATATTCATGATATTTTGCACTCTATGAATACTATAGAGAGATAATACTTACATTTCAAGTCTTGTGTTATAAACCATAATCTCCTGTAGGGAGAGTGTGATACTTGTGTACATATCTATACGAGATTGACAATTCCGCACCTAAACTGTTAGCTACAGTTGGACCAGCAGGTCTGGGGTGACAAACGTCTTATCATTCCGACGCCTGAAGAACGTTGTGACAGGCAGTCTGGATCAATGGTACAGTTATAAAACTCACATGAAGTATTAAAACATTTGATTTATGGGGCTATCAAACGCCTTAGTGATTATATATACACATATAAATCTACTTACATTATTTTAGGTATGGAAAATACTTATGTATTCCGGTTTTTGGAACTTTTAAAAACTACCATTCATTTATAGAAAACTAGGCAAATGCTCGCGCGTTGCGTGAGATATAAAAAAAACTATTTTATATTAAAAATAACTAAATCATTGTTATTAACAATTGAATAATAATTTCATAACAAATATAAAAAATGATTTTTCGTATTGTTATTATGTTGAACTATATTATAAGAGATAAGGTTGGAACTTGAAGTTGTTTTGCATATACAAAGTTATATGATTAAAATAGAAAAAAAAAATTAATAAATAAATCGTTATTGTTATATACTAAAAAATAATTTCATATTAAATTAGAACGTTTGTATTAAATATTATCATTATGTAGAAAATACGATAATAGAGACATCTTTTTATCTATCTTAAATTTTATCATTGTGTACAACATATGATAATAGAGACAACTTTTTATCTTAAATAGTAAAAAAAAAAATTGTATCAGAAATATTACCATAATTATGTAGAACATATGATAATACTGACGTCTTTTATAATGTTAAAACTTTAAATTTTATTACATACAGGGTTGTAAAACTTCGCTAACACAACCAAATACTCGACATGTTACTTAAACTTGGCCTCCAATGGAAGCGAGTTTGCCTAAATCAGCCAGATGACACTCGGATCCTTATTAAACTTGATCCAAATCTAAAAGATACGTTCGAAAATCATTTGCGAAATTCGGAAATTTAATTGGTCACTTGTCGACAAAGACAATCTCACCAATGAATACACTCAACGTTCTACAAAGTTAGATGCAAAGAAGATCTCATGGGTTAGTCCCTTTGAAATATTTCACAACCTTTCCTATTTATAGAGGAGAATACATTCTCTTATTTACTCTCATGATCAATGTGGGATGAAGACATTTTAATTAAACTCATTTCTTTATTTGCTAATAATTTCATTTTGTTAAATAAAATATTAAATAATAAAAATAAAATGTTATCCAGAAAATTTATCGTTCAATAGTTCCATTTTTCAGTAATCTCGTAAGTTGCTATAGAAAATTAAGTTTTTATTGAATAACTTTTTGTTAAATCCTAAAATCATAAATTCAGTTAGGTACTTAATATAGAAAGTTTGTTTATATATATTTTCATGATTCAAAATTTAAGTATAAAATATAATCGAGTATATATTTCGCGCTTTTAAATCAAAGTGATTTTCCAAACAGTTAAAATTTATGTTTAAGTAGATTATTTTATATTTATATAACATTATGTAACTTAATATTATTATAAACAATTTGAGAGTTTCAAATGTATGTGATGAAAAGAAAATGCTTCATTTATCGGTCCAAATTGACCAAACTCGAACCGATTCAGCTTAATATCAAACTACATAACGTTTTTTCTATTGAAACCCGGTTTGTATATATTTTGTGTTTTTGAATAAAATTTATTTTTCAAACAAGTATAATTTTATGTTTAGGTAACTTATTTATAATATTATTATAAACAATTTGAAAAATCACGGGAGTTTCAAATGTATGTGCTGAAAGGAAAATACTTCCTTTATCGGTCCAAATTGATCAAACTCAGATCGATTCAACTCAATATACCAAACTACATAACGGTTTTTCAACTGAAACTCTATTTGAACCTATAAAAAATTTTGTTCAAAACCATTTTCGGGATTCTAAAACTTAAATGGACAGTTGCTAATAAAGACAATCTCACCAAAGAATACCCTCAACATCCTTAAAAGGTAGGCATAAGAAAGTTCTCATATTTTGGTCCCTTTGAAACATTTCGCAACTTTTCCTATTTGTAGAATAAAAAACGTTCTCTTGTTTACTCTCACCATCGATGTGGGATGAAGACATTGTAATAAAACACGCTTTCTTGTTAATAAAACATTATTCAACTTATTTAGTAAAACACATTTCTCTTGTTTACCCTTTCTTTATTGTTCAATAGTTCCATTTTTATATAATCTCGTAAGTTGCTATCCAAAAAAGTAAGTTTTTATTGAATAACTTTTTGTTCAATTTTAAAATCATAAATTCAGTTAGGTACTTAATATAGAAAGTTTGTTTATATGTATTTTCAAGATTCAAAAGTTCATTGTAAAAAGAATTCATTTATAAAATATAATTTGCGTATATATTATGTGCTTTTGATCAAATCAAATTTTCAAACAATTATAATTTTATGTTTAGGTAGATCTTTTTTATATTTATATAACATTATGTAACCTTTTTAAAATATCATTGGAAATAATTTGAAAAATCATGGGAGTTTCAAATATATGTAGTGAAAGGAAAATGCTTCTTTTATGGTCCAAATAGATCAAACTTGGACCGATTCAACTAAATATACCAAACTACATATTTATTTTTCTAGTGAAACCCGGTTTGTATATATTTTGTGCTAAGTGATTTTTCAAACAGTTATAATTTTAGGTTTAGGTAGATGCTTTTTTATATTTATATAAAATTATGTAACTTATTTATAATATTATTAGAAATAATTTGAAAAATCATGGGAGATTCAAATGTTTGTTGTGAAATGAAAATAATTCCTTTATCAGTCCAAATTGATCCAGCTCCGGTTCAACTCAATATACCCAACTACATAATTTTTTTTCTAACTAAAACACAGTTTAAACCTGAAAAAATTCGGTTCAAAACCATTTTTTGAATTCTGAAAGTTAACTGGACGCTTCCCAGTATAGACAATCTCACCAAAGAATACCCTCAACATCCTTAAAAGGTAGGCATAAGGAAGTTATCACAGTTTGGTCCCTTTGAAACATTTCACAACCTTTCTTATTTATAGAATAGGAAACGTTCTCTTGTTTACTCTCACCATCGATGTGGGATGAAGACATTGTAATAAAACACGCTTTCTTGTTAATAAAACATTATTCAACTTATTTAGTAAAACACCTTTCTCTTGTTTACCCTTTCTTTATTGTTCAATAGTTCCATTTTTCTATAATCTCGTAAGTTGCTATCCAAAAAAGTAAGTTTTTATTGAATAACTTTTTGTTGAATTCTAAAATCATAAATTCAGTTAGACACTTAATATAGAAAGTTTGTTTATATGTATTTTAAAGATTCAAAAGTTCATTATAAAATGAATTCATTTATAAAATATAATATGCGTATATATTTCGTGCTTTTGATCAAATCGAATTTTCAAACAATTATAATTTTATGTTTAGGTAGATGTTTTTTTATATTTATATAACATTATGTAACTTTTTTAAAATATCATTGGAAACAATTTGAAAAATCATGGGAGTTTCAAATGTATGTAGTGAAAGGAAAATACTTCTTTTATGGTCCAAATAGATCAAACTTGGACCGATTCAACTAAATATACCAAACTACATATTTTTTTTCTAGTGAAACCCGGTTTGTATATATTTCGTGTTAAGTGATTTTTCAAATAGTTATAATTTTAGGTTTAGGTAAATGCTTTTTTATATTTATATAAAATTATGTAACTTATTTATAATATTATTAAAAATAATTTGAAAAATCATGGGAGTTTCAAATGCTTGTTGTGAAAGGAAAATAATTCCTTTATCAATTGTAACGCCCGTAGATCCGGGCTAGTCAAATTAGAGACGATAAGCATCAAAAATGACTTTTTGATGGAAGATTATTTATAAGGATTAATCTTAACCAAGTTTTAGTATATGTCACAAGGTTTCCATGCATATAAAGAACGCCAAAATCCAAGTTATAACAAAGAAGTTATCACCTTTCGAAGTTTCGCGACAGAACCGGCATGACCCAGCGCGACATAATTAGTGAATTTAAGGTAGATAGATATCTATCCTTAGTGATCTAAATGAGAGTCAAAGATTTCTTCGATAATAGTCCAATGATAAAAGGACTGACGAAAACAGAGTTCAGATGAAGGAGTTATGAATTTCGAACGGAGTTTTCCTGTCCCGGCCTACTAAAGATAATATATAAGTAATATACTTATAATATATTAAAAATAAAGTCAAAATTAACCAATGGAGTCTAGACGAGAGTTGTAGAGCATAATCTCACCTTCGCGTTGATATAAAGAACGTCGAAAACGGAGTTCGTATGCGAAAGTTATGAATTTTTGAAGTTCGGGGCGCGAACCCCAAACCTGTGTCAGAGAGCACGAGCTGGCAAGCAGTGCCACGACGAGGAAAGTCTTCTGAAACCACCGGGAGTCCCCCAGATGAAACTTGAGATGATGCATGCAGTGACGACCAAGCCCACGACGTGGCAAAGGCCAGTTTTGCCCTATAAATAGATTTTAAGGGCCAGTCGAGTTTGGTTGCTCATTCTCTCATCTCTCACCCATATTACCTCGATTTACGTGTAAAGAAGTACCCACGAAGCCCCGGTATCAACTTTTGGATTCATGTCTAAGTCCATAACTATAATTGGTAAGACTTGACCCGACCCGACATGGTCCATTTGGATTGCATGGCATCATGCACTTGGATAGACTATAATGAGAGAAATAAGACACTTATGGTTATTAATATACTATAAGTTCTAGTATATTAATAATAAGAATAATGAGATTATTTAATTAGTATTGATCAAGAATTAATCTAGGATTAATTAAGTGATCAAAAGAAGACTAATTAAATATATGGATTGATTGTGTAAATCATCCATACTTGTATAGTGGGCTAATGCTCCATGGATAATCAAGTTGGGCTAAAACCCATAGGATGGTCCATGGATGCTCCATGGTGTATTTGAACCCATGGATCCAAGGAAATGGAAAGTCATGACAATTAGGGTTTACCCTAATTGTAACACTATATAAAGATCTTATTCTTGACAAAATCGGCACTAGTATCATTCTATAGAGGGCTAGCCGATTTCATGAAGTGTAGAATTCTCTCTAAGTTATTCCAAGTGCTTATGGTGTTGTGTGAACCATTTGAGGTGTCACACTTGGGGCACAAGGCACTCAAGCTTCATGAAGACAAACACTAACAAAAGGTATGTTATTCTAACTTGTGTTATTCAAAGTTCAGTATGCTAGAATAGAATAATAACTTGGAAAGTTGATATTTGCATGTATAATAGAGAAAACATAGATCCAAGGTATTTAGGGTTGCATGTACACTTAGGAGTGTTAGAATGCTCAAAACCCAACAGTGGTATCAGAGCCTAGGCTTGTTTTCTTGTTATACTTGGAAATAGAGCTGAAAAATCAAGTTTTGATGCTGTCTGCCCATCAGACTCGCCGAGTCCATGAAGGGACTCGACGAGTCCAAGGCAAAAAGCATCCAAATCGCCGAGTTGGTTAGTGCACTCGACGAGTTGGACCCCCAGACAGCATAAATTCGACTTTTTTGGTTGGAATTGGACTAGGAACATTATCCTAAGATGTTTTTGAACTTATAAACATGTTTTTGATGTGGTAATGTTAATGCTAATCCAATTCCAAAGATAATTGGCAATAGATTCATGTTTTGTATTAGTTTAAAGGTTAGACTAATTACATGAAAAAGTTTGATTTGAATTATCTTGTTCTTATGAGTTGCTTAGATTAATAGAAAAGTTGAGTCAAAATAGTTGTTTTCAATCCAAATTAATCTAAGAGCTGATTCTAAAATGTGTTTTTGTAACTTGTCCTCAAGTTATATGAAAAGTCACATTTAAGTTTCATAAAACTCATAAAAGTTGGCAAAGGTTACAAAATGAAGAGTGTAGTTCTAATTAATTGGAGTTATGACTCCATAATTTGTCCTCAAGTTATGGAGGACCAAGAGTCTCTTCATTAAATAAAATTAAAAAAAAAGTGTAACCTTAATTAATTCCATAAGTTATAAAATAAAGAAAAGTTAATTCTTTTATTAGTTTAAAGTCTTCCATAACTTGTCCTCAAGTTATGGAACTTGAAGAGTTTTTGGATTAAAACTACTTTAAACACATAAGTTATGGAATTAATTAGTTTTGAATAGTTTCAAAACTTGCCCTCAAGTTTTGGAATTTGTAAAGTTTTCTCTTATGAATACTTTAATTCCAAGTTAGCCCTTAGAATTTTAAAAGTTAAAATTCAACCCTTATACTTTATAATATTATAAGTTAATAATATATATGTATAAGAGTAAAGTCAGTCTTACCGCTAGTACGCCTCATTCACGAAGCCGGTTTATAAGGTGGGTATAAGGTTGTTGCCTATAAAATGGCAACTTAATGGGTGTCCACTCTCACCCACCGCTTTCTTGACTGGTTGAGGGTCGTTAGCCGAACGGGTTTGACATGACTATAATTCTCCCTTCATTAAAAGTATTAATGATAAATACTAAGTAACTAAACTCTTAATAATACCCAATCTTAGTTACTTAGGAAAATGTGAATAAGGTGCTAATCCATGAAATTACACTTTGCACTTTGTTTAAGTTGGTTAGTGGAGCATGTGTGGTTAACCGGCACACTAACTCGTATTTAACAAGGTAGGCAAAGGGTAACTTAATGTTTATCATAGTATTGATGGAGTGTATTTGGTTAACCGGCACATCGATTGAGGGGTAAACACTTAAGGGTACCAAGTAATTTGCATGGTTACTTCACACCTTGTTTTGTGATCCTCGGCATCCCAGTCACAAAACCTGAAGGGCACACTCGAGATTGAAACATGCCATTAAACAGTTCAATGAATCTCAAAGATCTAGGAGTTTCAAAAACCAATTAAAACCTAATTATTATTTCGTTTTTCATGGTGGAAATTGGTGAATCGTCATTCACCTACCTTCAAATATTTTATGGCTTGGATTACGGCATCCCTCTTCTAAGTTATAAAATAGTTTGTTGGGTCCTAGCCTTAATATTTCAGATTGGGTGTCATATTAAGGACTTTATATCAACTATCTTGAATATCTCCCAAAACATGTCTGGTTTAGACATTTATGATCTTCCCAAATCTCTTGAAACAAGCTTTCCTAAATGAAGATGATGTCCCTTGGAAATCATACTTCTTTCACCTCCTCAAATTATTCTCCCTAACCGACAAGTTCAAAGTCACTCAAGCCCTATTGGCAAGGCAAGGTCAAGGTGTGATCACATCTTGGAGATGTAGTCACATATTGACAAGCCGGGAGAGAAGGGTGTCAAAGTCTTGAGAAAGGTGGTGGTTCAACTACTTTCTAAGTCACCTAGGGAGTTCTTTTGGAACACCTATGAAACAGACTATGACAAGACCCTTAATGATCTTATCTATTTTCTAAGATCAACTTCCTGAAACTTTATGGACATTGACAATGGTGACACAGGAAATCCAGAAAAGCATTCTCTTCCCAATGGAAAGGGATCGGCCATAGTCAACTCGGTTGACCAAATGGTAAAGAGAAAAGCTAAGTCTGTGATAGTCCCGTGTACCATTATCAAAGGGTCCATATGTTTATATTGCCAAAGGAAGGGGCATTGGTTGCGAAGCTGCCAAATTTACCTAAGGATGTTAAAAAGTTTAACTCTACTTCAGGTAAAGTCCACTATCTAACTCTGCTAAGTTTCTATTCTGAGATTCTTGATACATGATGTGACTGGGTCACATGGTGATGTTTTAAGAATCAAAGAAAAGGGAAGAAACTTAAAGAAAGAATATGCTGAATCTGATCGCATAGATGGATTTCTATCGCGTAGTTTGAAGATCGGATTCTTGAGCTACTTCTTAGGAGTTATGAGGTATTGCTAAGGAATAGATAACAAAAAAGTTTTCATGTTCTTTTGCATTGTAAGGATAGTTTTTTCCACAAAGTTTTTAAAAATAAAAGGAAAAATTTTGATTTTATTTATTTATTTATTTTAAAATATCCTTACAATGGCAACTGTGGAAATTTTTCTTGCTTATAAGATTCCATTAAGAGCAAGAGTGGAAATATGAATTTGATTCTTTCATTTGTGGTAGTGTCTAGATTTACCAAATAAGGAAAGATTCTCATCACCAAAGTTTTAATTGGACCGGAACTTGGAATCATGCAAGTTGTATAACATGATGAATGAGAACTTTCAAGTATTGGAAAATTAAGACTAATTACTTGTTCACATGGATGTGTGAGTCAAGTAAAGGACTAAGGGATCGAGTACACATTATTGTGCATTGGTCAAGTCCACCACAAAATATCAATAAGATTATTTGTCATAGTTTACTAAAGCTTAGTAAATATGATTATACTTACAAGCTTAAGTGTAACCCTGAGACATTGGAAAGAGGTTCCAACGTATGGCAGAGCGAATAAGAAGAATCAAATTAGGCAGAAGGATAAAAGTTTCTCAAATCTGAAAAGATGGGAGAGTACTTTAGTATCAGCTTTGTGATCATCTTAATGATTAAGAAACCATATCAAAATTAGTTCTCTAAGGAAAGAAGAGGAACTTGACTTGTTGAAGTGGTTAAATCAAGAAGATGAGTCATACTTCGTTCCAATACAAGTCTTAGAGTCATACTCCAAGATTGTAACTTGAGTGATATGTCTCAAAGAAGGTTTAAAACACTTGTCAAATGTAAGACTAAAAGTTTTCTACTCTTGTACATTTGAAATTGGTAAGTTGTGATGTTTTGGATAAAACAAAGATCAACTTGGGCTAATTGTGTGAAGTGTTTGTCTTGGTTAGAATCCACACTATCTCTTGGATGTTTGACAAGGGAGTCTTATAGGTCAAGAGGACAGTGGGAGTCTTAAAGGTCTTGAAAGTCTCAAGAACTAATTAAGAATGAAACCTGAAGTTCCTCACTAGCACATGACTTGAGGTTCATAACCTATCGTGTTGACATATTCTGTGCCCATTCCAGTTAAAGTTGGCTTTACATATGAGTTCTTAGAGTTCTCAATTTGTTGCACAACAACTTGGAAGCAATGGCAGGCCCTTGAGCTGCCAGGTGGCAAGAAGTTAAGATTGAGTTCAGTCCATATGAGTTTGGATTTGTCATTATCCTTGTCTTGTGACTATAGTTTTGACAATTCACATGGATAAGAACACATACACCATTAAATCTAAGTGTCATAAGGTTTCTCTCCGATTCATGAAAATGATGGTGAGGAAACACTTTCACTAAGTAGATTTTAGCTAGATAGCAATTGCGATATTTGCATTCTCAAAGTCGTTAGTGGAGCGTGTGTGGTTTACCGGCACACTAACTTGGACTTCTGAGAAGTGGCAAAAAGGTCTAACCATTATGATTACGGCATCCCTCTTCATAATTGTTTAGACACACAAGTGTGCTATCTAAGGGAAGGTGTATGTTTTTGATAAAGTTTTATCAAAACAATCCAATATCAAAAATCTGAACTTTGGTAAGAAAGTCAATAAAGTATTGATTTCTAGAAGTCCAACTGATTTCTGAGTACATGTCAATTCTAGTGGGAGCATAAGTGTTATGCTAATAATCATCATGTTAGTGGGAGCATGATAATTATGATAAGTATTGCAAGTTAGCAATGTTAATTATAGAAAACAAAAGGTTTCAATTGGGAAAAAGTTGTTTTGCTGTAATTAAGGGAGAGGAAACTATACTTCATCTCAAATCTATAAGCTTAGATCATGAGGCTTTAATCATTTAGTCAAGGAAATATATATGAATTTCATGTTGGAATGGCTCAACATAAGGAAATTCTGTATATGGGTCCATTATTTACGTTCTTAAATTCGATTATGATTACGGCATCCCTTTACATAATCTGAATTATGAGAACTTGGCAAATAGAAATGGAAATATTATAGCAAAAGACTGGTTTAGTCTTTATGTGAGACATCATAAATCGTGTCCCATATGCTTCGGATATAGGATCGATTACATGTGCTATATTCATCCTTTCTAAAATTTTCCAAATGCCTGGGGCATTAAGAAGGAAAAAGGTTTAGAACTGAATATGACTAAAAGGATTAAACAATTGTCGAGGACAATCTAAGGTTTACCAAAGACTGGTTGCTCAAGGACAGTTGGAAGTATAGTGATAATTCTGGAAGGACAATATTGACATAATCTGTAAGGAGGCAACTCTTGTTCAGAAGTGATAGTCAAAATGGAATCTGGAAATGTTTCAAAGTTAGAATTTCTCAATCTGTGTAAGATTAAGGAAACTTAATGCAAGAAGGATGTTTCCAAGGAATTGATCTCCTTTGGAATACTCTGTAATGATTGTTGCCAACTCTTTGTGAATTTGTGCATAATCGTTACAAGAGGATCAATGCATATAAGTTTAGAATCTAACAGATTTCGGTAAATGGCATGAATTTGGAATTCATGCATTTGCAGTAAGGATTTGAGAGTGTGAAAAGAGAATCATTGAAGTTATGTTCAATTGATCTAGTTCACAAAGTAAAGATCATACACAAACATAGTATGCATACTTGGTGTATGGCATGACTAGTGTTTAGAAAACATAGTGTACATGCTTGGAGCATGGGACAACTATAATTGGTAAGACTTGACCCGACCCGGCATGGTCCATTTGGGTTGCATGGCATCATGCACTTGGATAGATTATAATGAGAGAAATAAGACACTTATGGTTATTAATATATTATAAGTTCTAGTATATTAATAATAAGAATAATGAGATTATTTAATTAGTATTGATCAAGAATTAATCTAGGATTAATTAAGTGATCAAAAGAAGACTAATTAAATATATGGATTGATTGTGTAAATCATCCATACTTGTATAGTGGGCTAATGCTCCATGGATAATCAAGTTGGGCTAAAACCCATAGGATGGTCCATGGATGCTCCATGGTGTATTTGAACCCATGGATCCAAGGAAATGGAATGTCATGACAATTAGGGTTTACCCTAATTGTAACACTATATAAAGATCTTATTCTTGACAAAATCGGCACTAGTATCATTCTATAGAGGGCTAGCCGATTTCATGAAGTGTAGAATTCTCTCTAAGTTATTCCAAGTGCTTATGGTGTTGTGTGAACCATTTGAGGTGTCACACTTGGGGCACAAGGCACTCAAGCTTCATGAAGACAAACACTAACAAAAGGTATGTTATTCTAACTTGTGTTATTCAAAGTTTAGTATGCTAGAATAGAACAATACCTTGGAAAGTTGATATTTGAATGTATAATAGAGAAAACATAGATCCAAGGTATTTAGGGTTGCATGTACACTTAGGAGTGTTAGAATGCTCAAAACCCAACATCAACCTCGAGACCCGAAGCAAGTCCCGAAGCCCAAAGATCCCGAGAAGAAAAGAGTTTCCGAGCTGAAGCTCTGCCCGCGAGAAACTAGGTGTGTGAAGTGATCCTGGTTTCACCGAAGAATACTACTTCTACAAGTTGTAGTGTTTCCCGATCATCTTCTGATCAAGTGAGTGTGTGGTTACTTTCTTCTAACGCATAAATACGAAGTACTTTATACGAAATACGTCTTATGTGTATATTTTGTTGTTATATGTGTGAATGTATATTCACTTTCTTCTACCGCATAAATATGAAGTATTTGTTATGAAGTACGTGCTAGGTGTTTATACATTGTTTGTTTACTTGAGATAGATGTTGAAATAATGTTTTATACATGTTTTAAAAGATTTAAACTGTATATGTTTTTGCATCAACAAATAGGTTGGGTAGAACATGGGTAGATGAAATAGTTGATGTGAAACGAAATAATAAGTATTTTTGAACTTTATGTGTTCACTTAGTGTTTGAAATCTATGTGTTCATTAGGTATTTTTGAACTCTATGTGTTCACTTAGTGTTTGAACTCAATGTGTTCATTAGGTATTTTAGAACTCTATGTGTTCACTTGGTATTTTTGGACTCAATGTGTTCATTAGGTATTTTAGAACTCTATGCGTTCACTTGGTGTCTGAACTCAATGTGTTCATTAGGTATTTTAGAACTCTATGTGTTCACTTGGTATTTTTGGACTCAATGTGTTCATTAGGTATTTTAGAACTCTATGTGTTCACTTGGTATTTTTGGACTCAATGTGTTCATTAGGTATTTAGAACTCTATGTGTTTACTTGGTGTTTGAACTCAATGTGTTCATTAGGTATTTTAGAACTCTATGTGTTCACTTGGTATTTTTGGACTCAATGTGTTCATTAAGTATTTTAGAACTCTATGTGTTTACTTGGTATTTTTGGACTCAATGTGTTCATTAGGTATTTTAGAACTCTATGTGTTCACTTAGTGTTTGAACTCAATGTGTTCATTAAGTATTTTTGAACTAGATGTGTTCACTTGGTGTTGTTGAACTGAGTGTGCTCACTAAGTGTTTTAGAACTAAGTATTCACCATATGTTTTGAATTAATTGTTCACTAGGAGTATTAGAACTAGGTGTTTGTTAAGTATGTTGAACTAAGTGTTTACCACTCGTAATTTGTGGACCTTGGCAGTGGTGGACTTTGTGTCAACTCCTTAGGCCAATTCTTAGGAATAAATGGATAAAGGATAGTTGATTCTTATGGTAAACCCTTAAGAAATAAAGGAGATAATGGGAATGAGTATTTGGTTTGATTGTTTGATAATTGAATATAATAAATGTATTATTGTCGGTTGAAAACCCTATATGCTCACCAGGCTCCCAAGCCTGACCCACTCAGTTTAATTGTATCACAGGTATCGATACGAAGCTGCTTTGCACTGAGAGATTAAAGGAGATGTAAATCACTAGAGTAAATGAATGTATGTTTTGTTTATGCTTATGTGTCTGTATCGGAACATGACATCCGGAGGTTTTATTATTTAATGAAAATACATCCTCTTTGAGAAATGTTTTGACAAGTTTTTATCATATCTTGTTTTAGGAACAAATTCTGCAACCGTTTTCTTTAAACGAATACTCTGATTTATAAAAAAACATAAACAAATCGGTCTTTTCTGGCCGTGAAATCGAGGATGTCACATCAGTCCAAATTGATCTAGCTCCGGTTCAACTCAATATACCCAACTACATAATTTTTTTTCTAACTGAAACACGGTTTAAACCTGAAAAAATTCAGCTCAAAATCATTTTTGGAATTCTAAAAGTTAACTAGACACTTCCCAATATAGACAATCTCACCATATAATACCTTCAAAATCCTACAAAGGTAGGCATGAGGAAGTTCTCATGGTTTGGTCCCTTTGAAACATTTCACAACCTTTCCTATTTATAGAAGAGAAAAAATTCTCTTGTTTACTCTCACCATCGATGTGGGATAAAGACATTGTAATAAAACACCCTTTTCTTGTTTATAGAACATTATTTAACTTATTTATAATATTATTGTAAAGAAATTGAAAAGTCATGGGAGTTTCAAATGAATGTGGTGGAAGGAAGTTAAAAAAGGGGGTTTCAAATGCATGAGTTTCAAGAAAAAATGTTAGCTTTATTAGTATGTATGATATTGGATTTTCTAGAAACAAATTCGGTTACTTTATTCAAAAAGGCATATAATTCTTATACAAAAACGCTTATGAACTCACCAACTTAATGTTGACACTTTTTCAAAACTACTTGTATTTCTCAGGGATTCAGTAATACAGGTAAACCACGGCTTTTGGGGAAGGAACGCTAAGGCGTCAAATTTCAAACTTATTATAGCATCATAATGTAATTTCTTTTGAAACATGTATTACAATCAACAATGTAACTTTTTAAATTATATTTATGATGGTCGTGTTTGCTTTCTTTACTATTTACTCAACTGTTATGATACTACATGAAGTCATCCGCCCAAGAACGATTCCGCCGTTCTGGTTTGGGGGTGTGACAGATTGGTATCAGAGCATTGTTTATAGTGAACTAAGTATATCGAACCACATAAGATATACAAACTATAAATACAAAGGGACTAAAACACTTTGACGAAATGTTGTTCACACCAACCATACTTCATTAAATTAAAATGTTAGTTTCATAAATGTACAAATACATTCGTGCAACAGTTTAATGTCATAGTTAGAACTATACAAAAGTATTAAGAAAAGTTGGACTCTATGACTAAGCCTCAGAATATGTAATCAGGTCTAGGATGAATATAGTCTGATCAACTGTATTTATCTGAGATATGATTAACGTATGTTGGGGAATAGTCGTAGCGAGCAACAAGTCAAAAACTTACCAAAGTAACACTAGAATCAAACCTACAAATTTAAATACTATAGGAGTATTTATGACACAATTAAAACTATAACAAGTGAGTAAACCCTAACATTTCGTTAGGACTAGGATCGTCAATTAAAATAAAAATTAATCTTATAAAAACTAAAAAACCTTCACTGACAGGGCTATAATTGCAAAGTGCATACTTTAAGGTTACACATGAGTGAGGTTGCATGGGCTTAGGATTTATGATTTCGATTTAGGCTCTTATCCTTATTTGGATGTGGGGTTGGAGTGAAGCTACTTATCCAATGGTCCATTCAATCTCGATTGTATTTAATTCGTATACACTAGGTAATTATGGGAGGACTCGGTGTAGGTCTTATCATAAAATTTTCTCCTTACACTCAAATTCTATATATAATTCTCTTATCTCTATTCTCAACCAGACAAAATGGCAGGATTTCATATCCCCAGGGATCCCTACTACCCAAAACAAGGCAATGAAGGTTGGATTGAGGAGGATCCAGAAGAGGATCCCGAAGAGGTTTCTGAAGAAGATCCAGAAGAGGATCCCGAAGAGGTTTCTGAGGAAGATCCAGAAGAGGATCCCGAAGAAGATGAAGAGGAAGAGGATGATCCCGATACTGACTCAGAACCCGAGGTCTACAATCCTCCCCAGAAGGCACCAAACCCCGAATGGAACTTTCAGGGTACGGCCCCCTATGGATTGTAGATCTAAAACGATGGAACAAGGAACAAGGACAACGTCCACCCTACGGCATGGGACAAGGATTTTATAACCTCAGTAACGGAGGTTCGGATAACAGATCACTCCCTATCGTGGTTCGTCGCATCGCTAACCAAGGCGAGAAAGCAAGGGTAAACGCCAACCAAATCATGGACGTTGATGCCACTGCCCAAATCACGGTAGTACATCTTCGTCGCCTGGAAGAAGAACATGATTGAACAATAGAGCACACCTTTTCCCTTCGGGAGTACATTACCGCTGCTAGAGTCGAGGTAAGGGAGTTCTGGAAAAACCAAGCCACAATGGAGAGGCATGTCATCGAGGCTGAACGTCAAGTAGCTCAAGCTCGGACTTCCACAACAACATACCATGGTCTGCAACGTACCACTCGCTCGAAGTAGAGCGCGTACTTCTTGTGCTATGTATAGTTTGATCGAGTGAGCGTTGGTGCTACTCTTTCCTTTATGTATGTAAACCCGACGGATTGTGAGTACACAATTTGAGTGTCTGAATGTTGTTAAATTTTCCCATTTTCATTGATGTACTCTAGGCTTGTGATAAGGTCAAATTTTCCTGATCGATGTATCGAATATTAATATCATTGAGATTGACACACATTTATTATTTCATTCGGTATTTCATTAAGTTCTTAAAATACTAAGGAAATCATGTACTTATTATTGTAAGTTTCCATTTCGTAATTAAATTACAAATTCGGTAATGTTCGTAACATAAAGCATATGATACTAAGACTTTCCATAATCATTTCTGAAGACGTATCAAGAATTCGTCTTTTTAACTTATGGCAGAATACTATAGGAACACCACCACCACCCCCATCAATGGACAACACTGTTTTTCAGGCTGCCGTACCAGCTGCTGTTACAACAGCGATGGCACAAATAAGTAACAACGGGTCGAGATGAGGAATAAATAGCTCTGCTAATGGCCAATACCATGGTCGTTCCGGGGAATGCACTTACAAGGACTTCACCAACAGTAAACCCATATCCTTTAATAGGACTGGAGGAGTTATGGATTTATCCCAATGGATAGAGAATACGGAAGCAGTATTCGAGATCTGCTCATGCCAAGAAAGGAGCAAAGTAAAATTTGTTGCTTGTACTTTCTTTGAACGAGGCCTAATGTGGTGGAATGTCCACGTCAAGTCACTAACTCTGGTAGTCGCTAACTCCATGGGATGGGAAAACCTAAAACAAATGCTCATGTAAGAATACTGCCCGAGAAGGGAAGTACAGAAGCTCGAGCAAGAGCTTTGGGGCCTTACTATGGTAGGCTCGGACATCACAACCTATACCACTAGGTTTAGTGACTTCGCAATGCTTTGCCCGGGAATGGTTGCTCTAGAGAGCAAGAAGATCGAGAGATATATCTGGGGACTGTCAACCCAGATTCAAGGAAGTGTACTAGCTTCCAAGCCAGTTACTTTCAATAGTGCCAAATAGCTGACACAGTCCCTTATTGACCATCGTGTCTACCAAGGATTCATGACTGCTTTTCCGAAGTAACCCATAGAGAGAGAAATAACAACAACAATACCAACAACACCAACAACAACAACAACAACAAGAATTTTTGGAACAAAAGGAAGGGTCAATCTTCGCAAGAACCTTCAAAGAAACAACAGATAGTGGTAGTCCATGCCACTACTACTCCCACCACTGTTCCTGCTACCACTACACCAGCAAAGCAATATGCTGGAAACCTACCAAAGTGCGGTAAATGCAATTTCCATCACAATGGAAATTGTCAGGTGATGCACTGTAATAACTGCAACAGGTAAGGGCACATTACCCGTTTCTGTAAGGCAGCGACACAACCAATCACCCAAGTTCCTGGAGTCGGGGTGGGACAGGTATGTTATGGGTGTGGTGAAGCTGGGCACTACAAGAGAGATTTCCCTAAGTCAAGGAATGATGGCGGTGTAGGAAGAGTGCTGGAAATAGGGCAGAACAAAGCAAAAGCTGATCCCACGGTGGTTGCGGGTACGTTTCTCCTCAATAGCACTTATGCATGCATACTTTTTTATTGTGGTGCGGAGAGGAGTTTCGTGAGCCATGAATTCAAACACTTACTTAAACAAAACCCCCAATCACTTAATGAGATATTTATAGACGAAATGGCAAACGGTAAAACAGAAAGCACAAACGATATATGCATAGGTTGCACGCTAGATTTAAATGAACACTCGTTCCAAATTGATCTAATGTCGATCACTATAAGAAGCTTTGATGTCATCATTGGTATGGATTGGTTAAGCCTTCACCATGTTGATATACTTTATCATGAAAGGGTCGTTCGCCTTAATCTGCCAAATGGTGAAACTCTTATTATTTATGGTGATAAACTCGGTACCAATTTACAAATCATCTCTTGCGTCAAAGCCCAAAAATACATGCGCTAAGAATATCATGCTTTGCTAGCCCACGTGGTAGATATAGAAAAAGTAACAAAAGATATCAAAGACATTCCAGAAGTCTGCGATTTCCTCGATGTTTTCCTTGAAGATCTTCCAGGAGTTCCACCAGAATGTCAAGTCGAGTTCATAATCGACTTGATTCCGGGAGCTACCCCAGTAGCAAAATCATCGTACCATCTAGCCCCGACAGAGATGCAGGAATTATCCATCCAACTAAACGAGTTACTCAAAAAAGGATTCATCAGGTTGAGCTTCTCACCTTGGGGATCACCAGTCCTATTCATAAAGAAGAAAGATGGATCTTTTTGCATGTGCATCGACAACCGAGAACTAAACAAGCTCACAATCAAGAACCGATATCCCCTACCGCGCATAAACGATCTATTCGACCAACTCCAAGGAGCAAGCTACTTCTCAAAGGTCGATTTAAGATCTAGGTATCATCAAGTGCGAGTCCTGGAAGGAGATGTTCTCATGACAGCCTTCCAAACTCGTTATGGTCACTACGCGTTTTTAGTGATGCCCTTTGGATTAACAAATGCACCGGCAGTGTTCATGTACTTAATGAACCGAGTATGTCGTTCTTTCCTGGACAAATTTGTGATCGTGTTCATAGATGATATACTCATCTATTCGAAGAGTAAAGAAGAACATAGTCAACACCTCCGTCAGGTCTTGGAAACATTAAGGGCAGAGAAGTTATACCCAAAATTCTCAAAGTGTGAATTTTGGATTCAGAAAGTAGATTTCCTTGGGCATGTGGTCAGCAAAGAAGGGATACACGTGGACCCTTACAAAATCAAGTCAATTGAGAACTGGTCGCTCCAAGAACTCCAACAGAAATCTAACAATTCTTAGGCCTTGTTGGCTATTACCAAAAATTCATACAAAACTTCTCAAAGATTGCCAAACCACTTACCACCCTGAATCAGAAGGGTGTGACCTAGAACCTAGGAGAAAAGCAAGATGTTGCATTCTAAACACTAAAACAAGCCCTATGCAGTGCACCTATCTTATCTTTTCCAGAAGGAACAGAAGACTTTGTGGTCTACTGCGACACATCAAACCATGATCTGGGATGTGTTCTAATGCAAAGAGAAAAGGTCATCGCATACGCCTCAAGACAACTCAAGACGCACGAAGTTAGCTACACTACCCACGACCTGGAGCTGAGAGCAGTCGTTTTCGCCCTAAGGATCTAGAGGCACTATCTCTACGTCACGAAATTCACAATCTTCATTGATCATAAGAGCCTTCAGCACATTCTCAACCAAAAAGAACTCAACACGAGAGAGAGAGAGAGAGAGGAGAGAAAGAGAGAGAGAGAGAGAGAGAGAGAGACGATGGGTTGAACTAATGAGCGATTACAAATGCAAGATTCGTTATCATCCGGGAAAAGCTAATGTAGTAGCTGATGCTCTCAGTCGAAAGGAATAATCGGGCCTTTGTGTATGATTCTGGACCTAATTAGCTTCTGTTCAGTTTGAGGTGAGTTTTCCTCACTGTACTTACAGGTTGAAAATACCAAGCTAGCCCGTTGGTTTGATAACCTGATATCTGTTGATATGTTGAGTATGGAATAAATATGCATGCTAGTTTTGATATGCTAGTCGGGTAGATCGGTAGGACTACATGTGATACTGTCTCTATGATTATCTGTATTTGTTAGTATTTGTTATATGTCGACATATTGTGTGGGTTGGGTTGAGGTTGTACTGCTCCATGCGGTACCCAAAAAACCATGGAGCAATTCAGATATGAGCTGAGGGTCGGGTAGGACATGCTAGACTCGTACTGAGGGCTTGGTGGTATTCAGTCTGAGGACTGATCTGGTCAGGGAGCAAGCCACACATAAGTTATAGTCCCCGAGGGCAAACCAGACTTATGTTGTGGGCTCAGGATTAATCAGTCTATTATTTATGGACCCATTGCATGTTGTTATTATATATGTGTTGGTACGTTGGGGGAACTCACTAAGCTTTGCGCTTACAATTTTGGGTTATGTTTCAGATACTTCAGACGATCGCGAGAAGGCGAAGGCGTGAGCATACACATCCTCATGTTTTCACTTATGATTTTGGGAAACTCTGGTATTGAACATGTTTTCAAAACTATATAGTAAACCATATATGAATTTGGGTTAGTTTAAAAAGTTAAAATTTTTCATGGTTTTTATGAAAGTTACAAAAGGGGTGGAGAATAAGATGAAAATCGAGAGTATTTATACCCACAGTCGGAGTGCATGTCGTGCATTTAGTCAATGCTCACCGTGCATATGGACGGATCGGGTGACATGGTGATTCCTAAGTGGTGAACCATGTCGCATCTCGTGGCTTGTCAAATGCACGTTGTGCCTCTTGTTTATGCGTGAAAAAATTGATATAGTTTTCATACAAGCTTCATTTTTTACGTTCTTTATATTCACATGTAGTTATTGACGATATCTATAACTTTTGTTTGGATTCCGTTGGCTAATTTTGAATTTATATTTTTAATAGGCTTAGAATGTTAATGTTCATTAAAAATTCATAACTCTCTTTTCCGATGTTTGTTATTGACTGTCTTTATATCAACGAACTCCTATTAATGAGATTTTTTTATTATTGTTTATATTGTTTTTCCTAACAAGCGACCGATTTCCATTTCGGTTTCTGTGTCATACACAATTACGCTACAACTTCTAAAAATCATAACTTCCTCTGATGAAGTCATATTTGGATGTTCCTTATATGCACGCCATCGATTTTACGACTACTACGACTTTAGTTTAGATCACTTAGACTAATAAGTAATCTATCAAAAAGTTACTTTTACGATACGCAGAGTTGTGTTGATTTAATCACGAAATTTCAAGGAAACATTACTTCTTCATACGAAGTCAAATTTCAGCGTTCTTTATATGAACGGAATCCTTGTCACATATACTACAATTTTGGTTAAGATTATTTATCCTAAATAATCTTCTATCAATAAGTTGTTTCAACATCTTATTAATATATATATATATATATATATATATATATATATATATATATTAAAGTTGTGATAAATTTCAACAGTAAACTGTTGAATTTATCACCAAAAAGTGGTCCCTGTAATGTTTTAGCTCTTTTAGTGGTCCAACCTAATTTATTTGGAGGGGGGTTTTGGAAAGTTTATTTATTTAGGGGGTTTTGTGGAAATATTAAAAAAAGATTTTTTTTTCTGAAGGTTACGTGGTCTGCTTTAAGCAGTCGGTGATACTGATTGTTCATTGTGAACACATATTGTTCCCATCGCTCCTTTCAGTTTGGTCCTTCCACGTAACCATCCACCACCTTGAATCTCTCACCGCCTCGCACCTTCCTATATTTCACATTCCATATTCAGTCTTCTCTCATATGCATCTTCCAGCGATTTCTCTGATTTCAGTCGATGGAACCCTCCCGAGTTCTACAGTGGAACATCGTCAATAAGGAAGATCAACCTGTTGCTGCTTGGATTTTGCGTAAGTTGTCTCTTTCTTCTATTTAATTTTCAATTTTTGTCTGCTGTTGTTTGGATTTTGGGTACGTTGACTCTTTCTTCTATTTGATTTTCAATATCTGTTCGATCGCATCAGCATGAACACCTAGGTTGGAGCCGAATGTGTCTTCCAAACGAATACGAAGGAATTTCTCAATCTGAGCCCTAAATAAAACCCGAGTATAGTTGCAGTTTGCCAAGTTGCTACCGGGACGGATCGAAGAATAAGAGAAAGGAGGAGGTGCTACAGTGGTTTAGAAACAAATAGGTTTCTAAACCAATACTCCACCGCCTGAATACTTGGGTAGCTTTTACCCACCGTCTCTCTCATCTAATATCTCCATTTGCGTACTGCTCCTTAATTAAGATGACTTTTATCCAATTTCTTATTTAACGATCGTGTTTCCCTTAATCACCAATGATTTTAGTCCGTTTTCCGTCCATGAATTTTGTTTTCTTTGTTGCAATCGGATTGAAGCTCCGTGTCACCGCCATTGAAATCTAGCGAAGTGCTCACAAGGTCTCTAACTGCAGAGTTGCCGCCTGTTACTGCTTTAATGCTTTTAATGGAGCATCTATCGTCTGTTACGTCTTTTGACGACCTAACGGCGTCAACCCTTTCCTTTTGTTTAGGCATCAACCTGTGCTAAAAGATAACGCAATAAACCCAACGGTTCTCTACTGCTTCTATCTCTACTTCGTTTGAATTTCTTCTTCCCATGATGTAAAAGGCTTGCATTCTTAAATCTGATTACATCCTATAACATAATATTTGTTTTAATTTTGATCTTAACTGGCTTAAATTATGTGCTTTGTAAGATGGTAATAGGTAAGTAACAATAGGTTTCGCATGCTTGGTGATTTTAAAAATGCATAGCAAGTGTTCGATGGATTGCCTCAATGAAACCACTCAAGGTGATATTAGTTTAATTGATATTTCATAAGAGGGATCC
Organism: Lactuca saligna; assembly: GCF_052625555.1. Lineage (NCBI taxonomy): Eukaryota > Viridiplantae > Streptophyta > Magnoliopsida > Asterales > Asteraceae > Lactuca > Lactuca saligna. Next base: position 51,388,220 of record NC_136422.1, on the reverse strand, counting down.
AATACATCAATGTCAATTTGCTTTATTTGTTATATCTTTCTCCTTACAAGTAAATGAGGAAACTCGAGAAGTGAAACGAAGTAAATTTATCAATTACCTAATTGCAGGTTAGACCACAATCATCAGTTATCATGCACTGAAACTAGAGACAATTTCAGAGTGGATAGTTATTGTAGGTAGTGGCTACATTGGAGTTGATTCCAGTGATGTCTACATAAGAACAATATAGTACAACTTTATGAATAACTTTATAATTTTACACAGGTGGCATTTGTAGAAGCTTTACATCAATTTACGTTTGGATTTGATCCTGAAATTGGGAAAGTGGCTCAAAGGGCACTTATAAATCCTAGATAGAAGACCCAAAAGATACATCGGAGGTGGCTATCATGATCCAGAACTATATAAATAAATTTCAGATTAATCTTTATAATTGTAGATTTTTATATATCATGTGTTTGCTAATATATGATCCAGAACTATATAAATAAATTTCAGATTAATCTTTATAATTGTATATTTTTATATATCATGTGTTTGCTAATATATTTTACCTTTGTGAATTTGTATTTCTTACAGGTAAATGCTACTCTTAATGCAACTGGAAGAGCTCCATTCACAGAAGGTGTTGGCCTTGAGAGTGTAATCAAAGATCAAAGTCGTATTAGCGCAAGCAATAACATACAGCAAATTGACAATCTACAAAGCAGTTTAAAAGGGAAGAGTGTGGAAATATTACATGTGGACATGGTCTTGCTGAGTGTTTATCATGTTTGGAGAGAAATAAGAGATTTTGGTTAAGAATTTATGTCATAATCCTACTTTATGTTACATAATTGATGTTAAAAAAATTAGAGTCAATTTGTTAGGTCTTAAGGTCGGAGAAATTGGTTGAATATAAAGTTAACTAAAACAACTACCTTTCAAAAAAACAAATCCGAAAAAATAAATACCTTTCGACCCATGCGAAAGCATGGTTCCTTCACTAGTTATATATTAATCGTCTAGTCCAAATCTGTGGGTGTTACAAGCTTATTTTGGTTAATTATCTTTAGGAAATAAGAGGTTTAGTTAGTTTGAATTTATCCTTAGTATAGTTATTAACCCTAAATGAATTATTAACAAGGCTAGGATCGTGATGTGTAAATGGTTAACGTAAACACACAACAAAGTTATTTAGGTAAACAATGCAACTTTCAAGTTTCAAACTTTTGAAACTCCTAGATGATTTTAGATTCATTGACATTCAATGGAATGTTAATTTCGATTGTGCTCATCTCAATTTAACGATGGTGATACCACGGACCGTAAAATAGAATGTGAATCAACCATGAAAAATCGAGAACTCTAATCCGACCAATATTTTTAGAAACCAACTCCACCAATCTGCTCAAAATCCAGCATCTAACACATTCTAACTTTAAAAAAATAAATAAATAAATAAATAAATAAAATTGACAAAGTTTTTTTTTTATTGGAATTTACATATATGCATCAAATGTTCATATATACATTTTTTTTTTGAAGTTTTCAAATTTCAATTCTTTTAGGGCGTGTTTGGCAAAAGTAGCTGTTAGCTGGAAGCGGGTAGCGGTTAGTTGGTAACGGGTAGCTGGTAGCGTGTAGCTGGTAGCGGGAAGCTGTAGTTTTTATTTGTTATATGAATGTTTGACAAAAGTAGCTGGAAGCTTTTGAAATATATAAAATTACATAAAAGGACAATTTATTAAAAATAAAAAAATATATAAATATATTTTTAAGGGTAATTATGGAAATTGATTTCAAAAGCTCCGGAGCGTTTTGTTAAAAGCTACATGAAGTAGCTTTTAAAATCGGAGCGTTTTGTTAAAACTAAAAGTTAAACGCTCGTACTGCCAAACGAAGCTTTTTGTTTAAACTAGAGTGTTTTGTCAAAAGCTAAAAGCTAGAAGCTCCCAAACGCTTCCAAAAGCTCTGTGCCAAACACGCCCTTAAACACTTACATTAGAGTCTCATTGGGTTGATTTTGAAATTTTTTTACATAGAATACAAAATGTACATATATATGCATATTTAGATATGAATATATGTACATTTATAAAAACCTCATTCTTTTAGCATATATATATATATATATATATATATATATATATATATATATATATATATATATATATATATATATATATATATATATATAATTTTTTATGAGTAGACAAACAGATATGTATTTAAATTTTTATGCGAATAAAAATGTATATATATAATGAAATCCTACATATATTGCATAAGTTGACATCATAGATCATAGATCATAGATACATGATATATGGCATGATGGGTTTTCACTTTAGGTTAAAGAGCCGATGAGCATCACACATTTAATGTTCAAAATACATATATCGATTTCTTCTCCAGCACATGACACCATGCCTATTTTCATCACCATCATTCACATATTTCTTGTGTGTTTGCTTTCCCTTTCATGTTCATTTCAGTAATGAACTTTTTTCACGTATAAAATAATAACAATTTTTTATTTAATTTTATTTTATGCATTAATTTATAAGATCAATAGTTTTTTTTAGATAAAGTATTACTAGAATAGTTTAAAAGAAATAAAACATTTTCTTATTTTTTGTTCTTAATCATCTTTCCTCATTTGATCAATGCATGTATCAAAATTAAAATAAGAGATTAACAAAAAAAAATGGATTTCACATGTTATTATAAATAGCAACAAAGAACAAAAAAATATCTAATTCATAATTTAACTAATGAATATGTCTAACAGTCTAAGATAAAAGAAATGAGAAATTGATTGTTATTTTCTGGAAGAATGACTAATATACGAATGGAACACAAATAAAATTCTGCAATATGCATTTTTTATCCAACAAAACTTAATGTTCTTTTGTCTTTAGTTGGTTGAGAGAAAAATAATGTTTTTTTATATATAGGACTTTTCCCTATAATTACATATATATGTCTATATATCAGTGATTATTAAATATAGACTAAAAAAAAGGGGGGCTCCGTTATTTGCTACAATTCGTAATTTTAGTATAAGCTTTAAAATTTTGACAAAACAATCGTTTCATTTTTTTTAAGTTTTTTTTTTTATAATACATATAAAATAATATATTATCCTTCTCTTGCCCACATTCACCCTGCGATTGCCATATCCTTTCGGAAAAAAATGGCTAGTGTCCACAAACACAAAACCATGTTGAATGTTGAATGAATATTGTGGGGCCAGAAAATGTAATGGTTGAGGTGTGAAATTTAACATAAAGTCTAGTCTAAGGTTCAAAGGATGATACATTTAAAATATTGCTAGTGTTTTACGATTAACTTACCACCTTATAATAGTTCACCTTATAATAGTACGATTTATCATTTTTTTTTTTGTGGGGATTTGATGGTTTTGAACCCCCACCAGATCTATACATGGTGTTAACTTTTTAAATGTTATATTAAAACTGTGAATTTCATTAAACCGGCGCTTTTAGTAATTTAGTTTTAGATGTATTGTCACATAAATTTAGACTTACAAAGTTTTAAATTTGTTATTTTAGGTGGTTTTTATCAACCAAATGTTTATATTAGATTGCGTGTGCAAGTAGTCTTTTGGGGAAAAAAGGAGTAAAAACTAAAATAAGTTTAGGATTGACATCCTTAAAAGAAGTAACTGCATGCAAAGAAAAACCTTATTATACATGACTTCTTTATACGCAAATACTTTTTTTTGAATGGCATACATATGATGAAACATGAAAGTAAGATGCTTATGACACGTTAACTAACATTTTATCTTGTATTAGCTCCTAACAATTTACTATATATGGCAAACATCATTAAATTTTGAAAGCGATAATAAGGCTAGAAGTTTAGCACCTACACGATTGTCTGTTAGTGTTAGGTGTTCTTTTTTTACTATCGGAACAGAATAAAAAAACGATTTTTTGTCGTTCATATATGATTTGCATATGTACAAAAATGATGAAAAATATGCAATTAAAAGAAATTGTTTTTTAGCATATCTTATAAAAACTTTGTATATATGCGAATCTATGTTGTATTGTATTTGAACTCTTACATTTTCAATTATGTTAAATTATATATATATATATATATATATATATATATATATATATATATATATATATATATATATATATATATATATATATGGAAAAAATCAAATGAGAACACTTAAAATGTTGAGAACGCGAGAACAAGTATATTCATTTCTGATTCCATGTATTCATTTGTGGAGAAATGATAAATTTTTACGCATAATCAACATGAATATGCTTTTTCTTTTCAATTGAAATTAAATGCGTAAAAATTTATTATTTCTCCACAAATGAATACATGGAATCGCAACTAAATATACTTTCTTCTTGCGTTCTCAACCTTTTTTCTGTTCTCATTTTATCTTACTTATATATATATATATATATATATATATATATATATATATATATATATATATATATATATATATATATATATATATATATATATATATATTGATGCGATTTGGCTTCCGACCACCTAGAGGTTGACGGCAGTGATCGTCTGAGAGAAACCTGAGAGGTCACAAAGAGAGAAAGTCGTTAGTCGTTCTCCAGGAAGAGGTCCCGAAAAAACGCTCTGACGGTCAAATTAGTAGTATATTGGAGTGTAAAAGTTAAGAATCGGGAGAGATAGCTTACCTGTCAAGGTGGAATGATGATCATTTTATACTGAGGATCCTCCTCGATCCGTACGTCGAACAGGGACTGCAATCCCAACAAGATCCACTGTCCTCATTGGTGAGTCGTGTTCCTCGTTGTGTCAGGTCCAACGATTAGTCTAGGCGATAATGTTTTCGATGTGCTCCTTGTCGCCTGGAGCCGTTATCCTTGGACTGTAGTGGATGATGACTTTTGGCGGGAGAGGACCTTCTCCGCGCTCGCTCTACTTGGGCGCTCGGCAGCTAGGGATTCCACTAGGGTGCCTGGCAGCTGGGACGACCAAGTTGGGCCTGGCCAGACCCTGTTGGGGATTCTCAGCTGGAGGTTCCTCGCTGGGGATTCTCTTATTCCCGGCCTGCTCTGAAGGGTGTGTCATCATATCTATATATATATATATATATATATATATATATATATATATATATATATATATATATATATATATATATATATATATATATATATATATATATTCCGGTTTCTATGACGACTCAAAAAATGGTGATGACTGCGACGACAGTTCTTCATCACCCATTTCATGAAGGGCACAAACGTCAAACCCAAATACTTAATCGTGATGCATTCGAATGCGACCCACGTTCGTAGTAACTAATACGGACTCGAGGATTTAATCACGTGCGAGGAACATCCATAGAACGTCATTTAAATGAGTTTTATTATTTATTTTCATTTATTTTGTTTTTTTTTTTTTTCGTTAAAAAAAAAAATCAAAAATTTTTTAACACACATATGCTTGGTTTAAACGTCTTTATCTTGTATTTTTTTTAAATTTTTTTTTCGTTTTTTCAAATATTTTTACTACACATTTGAAGATACTAGTGCTTATTTTTTGTTTTTTTTATTTTTGTGATTTTTAAAAGTTAATATCGGTTTGAGTTTTTAATGTTTAACAATTATAAAAGTTTGAATAGAAGAATATTAATGATCATAATATGTTTTGTTTATACTTTTTTTCAATCATAAAATTTTGAATCAAATTATTTTGAATCATAATATTTTGAATCAAATCATTTTTGAAATATATGACTGTGGATCAATAATATATTCAATTAAATATAGTTTTTGTTCAAAAAATTTATGGATCATTATATATTTTGAATCATAAAATAAATAAATATAAACTTAGGTTATTCTATTGAAAGTAATTATTGTGTTATTGTATACATAAATGTGGGTCCGTCATTTTACTTATTTTAAGAAAGTGATTAATACATATTATTAAATTAAAGATAATTTAAAAATATCATCTAATTTCATTCTAAGAGTATTTTAGACAATTGAGTTATATTTAAAAAAGGAAAATTTCATATTTTTTAGGATAATTAATCTCTTGATTTTAAAATTCTATTGGTTTTTAATTACTTTTATTTTAATTATATCGTAATTTTTATAATTAAACCCGATTTTATTTTGTTATAATGACATTATTTTTATAATGATATTCTATGAAAATGCAAGCCATAAACTAATAAAGATACTTACTTCTCGCAGAATAAACAAATTTTTAGATACAAGTTAAATTTTTTCTATCACATCCTTGAAAAAATAAAAAATAAAAACTTTATATTTTATTCTATAATAATGAAACACTCCCTAATAACAAACAAATATAATATGTAGATTATTCTATTGGAATATACTATTACATATAGGCTTATCATTGTATTATACATTAATCTAACAGAATATGACAATGAGTAGTGCATTTTTCTAAAAGATCGGTGACCATTGAGGATTGTTCATGTTTATCCCACACGTATTCATCTAACCTTCGGGTCATTGATAATCATGTACTTCATTCATTCTATGAGAATAACTGTCATGAAAATGAATTATGTAAGAATAAAACTATGTGAGAATGCTTTTATATGATAAAAATAAAACAAATTTTAGTAATTCTAAGAGAACTCATACAACATGATAAAATCAAGTAACACAAATAACGAACTTATAAATTGTTTTTGTGTTCTTCAAGAATTTGAAGATCAAGTTCTCTTTCAGACATTACTACAAACACCTGGTGTGCAATTTTGTCATAGAATTATTTTTGTGTTCTTTAAGATTTCTACAAACCCTTTCCATATATCACTACATAATCGTAAATTCTTTAATAGAAAAATGAAAACAAATGTTGTTGATGATTTGATCATCTATTCATCACCAAACTACCTTAAGAAACAAACACGATCAGCAGATATACAATTCAATTCAAACAACTGATTAACAAACAATAATCAGAAATCAAAGTTTGATTAATGATTACCTATGAAATTGTGATAGTAATCGATCAGAATTTCAAAATTAACTATCAGCCCCTAATATTCCATTAACCATCGACGTAGCCTCGATCTGTCTCTCTTCCGCTTCGACTCCTTTCTCAGCTAACTCAATTCCTTCCTTCGCGATCTCCAGCGCTTCTTCCTCTGCCTTCTTTAGCTTCTTCCCCAATCCGAGATAGCCATGTGTCCTCCGCCATCGACGATATCTCCATTGTCGTAATTGCCATTGTTGACGTCATAAGAAACAATAGATGTCTCCGGCTCTGGCCATCGGATCGAATCGATGGAGGCGCGACTTTAGGGCATTGTGTCTTATAGGAGAAGACAGGGGTTATCATGTGTGAGCTCCGGCGAGAGAAAGGGTTTATTAGCAGATTCAAGCTTCAGCAAGACATGGCTTCGATTTTAGTGAAGAAGATATTCTATTTGATATGGCGATGGATACTCCATCGATCCACCACAGAACAACTAATGGCGCCACAACTTCACTTAATTCCTGGAGGTTGGAGCAATCTTGGGATTTGGGGATTGATAATGTTGACTGTGTACGAGGAGTGTGTGCGAGCAGGAATCTATCTAGGGTTTTAAAGCGGTAAATTTAAACGATTTTTCCTAAATTAAAGGGTTTATGATTTGAATAATTAATTACAAAAATTATTTAAAAACTAAGATTACAATTTTACCCCTATCTAAGTTTTTAAATTGATTGGTCCACAATTATGTATACAATAACACAATAATTAGTTTAAACAAATGAGCTTATATATATATATATATATATATATATATATATATATATATATATATATATATATACACACACACACATATATATATATACATATACATATATATAGACGTAACTTCTTTTGAGAACCAAAAAACGTCCGAAATTTAGAACTACCAATGCAAATATCATTTTTCAAAATCAACACACAAATATTAACGAAATGCAACGGTTAAGTCATATCTAAGCTCAAAAAAAGATTTGACGATTCTTTTTTGCTATTGATTCGTTGTTATTTTAACTATTTATTCATGTGTGTGTCTATATATATATATATATATATATATATATATATATATATATATATATATATATATATATATATATATATATATATATATATATATATAGAAATCATATGGATTGTGAACGCATATATGACTGTTGATGCATGCATGCATATCTGGATCTGCAGTCCATACGAATGCATATATTTGCCTTTAAAAATCCATTTCTTGAAGTTGGAATATATGTATTTTATTTATACAATAAATATGACAATGTCATAGATAATTTGATTCGAAGAATATTTGAATCTACAAAGTTTTCTTATAGAGTTTTATTTAGAAAATATTGATATGTACTTTATAATGTATTAAGAGATCTAGTTCTCAAAATAATAATTAATCATTTTAGAATATGAATGTGATCTTTATGAAAAGTGATTAAGTAAATAATCAAATCATCTAATCAATTAACTGAGACATACATTTAGTCAAACTAAATTCAACATACATTGTTCAAAATAAACATTGTTTTACAATCAAGTCTTTTATGATCAAACATAAATAATAAACTTCAAGAATGCAGTTCCAACTTGTTTGTTCTCAGTTGCTTACTCTTATTGAATATCTATAAACATTATAAATATTAGATTAACATTAAGTATCAAGTAGTTGAGTATTACATGATAGTTATAAGTTCTATCTTATAGATACATGAATTGGGTCTGACCAGTCTTTCTCAAATAAGAGGAGCAGTTCATCTTCCATTGTCATGTTTCTTGACAATAGAAACAAGATCCACATTTAATGGATTTTCTAAATTTCTTAGGCTTAAACCTTCTATAGGTTTCCTTTCCATGAACTATGGGCCTCTTAGAGCACACAATATGACTCTTTTCAGCCTTGCATTCTTCCAATGTTTGAATAGGTCTGAATCATTCATCATTGTATTTTTGGTTATATTTGTTTAACTTGACGGAACATCTAATATTCTTCTAAGTTTTCCAAGACTTTCTGGAGGTCAAGAATGATTGTTCGCAGTATGATATCATATACATATTCAGCGTCACAGTGATGCTTCCACTAGGCATCATGCTTAGATTTACTTCTTAGAGCAGGTGGTTTAGAAATATGGTCTTTAATAACATATAATATATATATATATATATATATATATATATATATATATATATATATATATATATATATATATATTCTAATCTTTCTTGAGAATAGCCCTCAAGGTACGAAGCCGTTCATTGAAATTATCAACACGAGAAAGATAATGCATGGTAGTGAGATTTGATTTTGTTTTCAGTTATAAAAATTAACATAATTCATTTAGTATTTTCAATATTAAATCTTCAATAATTAATATTCTTTAAGTTTCTAAAATATTATTTATCAAAGTTTAGGATCCAAGTGATGGGTTTGAGCCATAAGAACTTTCATATGTGCACATACAAACCCTAATGCTTGGATCTAGGTTTCTCTAATTGAACATGCAATGTATCCAAGACTTTGATTGATAGATCTAATGAAACAACATTCAAATCATAACATATGAAAACAGATCTAAAGGATTACCTTAAGTTGCTTGCTTGAATCTTCTTGTCCTTGGAGCTTAGAGTCACAATTGTCACTCCTCTAATGGCTTACAAACACCAACTAGCAAGAGGATGATAATATAGAGAGATAGAAGGGTGAGAAATCGGCCAGGGTTTCTTCAAATGCAAGAGTGTCGATTTCTTCAACCCTATGGGTGTATTTATACTAGTGAGCCTCCTAGGGTTTCACCCTTAAAACCCTAATTGGATAACTTAGGCCCTAAGCAATCCAATATCCTTGAAAAGCCTTAGACGATTTCTAGGCTCTTCCAAATCCTAAAATCATCCACCCCTTATCCATAAGGAATCACTGCTCAAAATACAACTATCATACAATTGATAGTTTATGCCCCTTTATTCAATTAATCTCTTTAAGTCACCAAATTAATTCATAATTAATTTATTACTTATATTAATCAAATAACAATATTATTATTCCTTATATTATACTCATAATATATAAATAATATTTCTTCTCTCATTATAAATCATTCTGTCAAGTTGCTGTGGTGAAGGCAACCCAAACGGACCATGCACAACCGGATCAAATACTTGTCAAATATAGTTACAGCCTTAGACACTATTCCAACAGTCTCCCACTTGGATACGTCTAGTAACTATATATACAAGCATAATCTGATTATCAATCGTAGCTCTCAAAGACGCTGTCAAACTCTGATCTTATCAGTCCTGTCCTTTAGATAAGGGATCGTACACTCCTCTGTTAAGATATTATGCAGACAATTCTATGGAACCAATTGTCCAGCAATTGGTTTCTCGATCTCAAATTTATTTGACATAGAACTTAATCGAACACATCAATTTAGTTCTGACCGGGCCCGGCACATAAGTCAAATAAAATCATTGAGCGGTTGAGATATCACTTTTACCCTCTTATGATAAAAGTAACATATAAACTTCGACTTATATGCATTTACTTATTCATTAATCAACTATACACAACAATGTGTTTTATAACATCAATTTACTGATGTCGTTTCGCATTATCAATGTACAATTAATTAACAAATAACAAACCATATATCTAGGTTTTAAGACCATATGATATTATCGTCTTGCGATCAACCTTTTCGTCAAATTCTATAAGGTGATTCCAGCAAGCGCGGGTTTGTTCCAATGCTCAAAACTAGTTCATAAGCACTCATGAACGTTGCAGCAAACTTTTGCTATGTCTAATACCATTTAGACAATCTACACCCCAATTCATGACAATCTTCATTCATACCTACTTCCAACATATGAACGATTGTGGATTGTTTGAATAATTCGATTAGTCTAAATAAACTCAATTATTCTGGAAGTCAAAACATGCAAAGTGAAACAATAGTTAAACATTTAACATAAGACAGTAACTTTACTTATAAATAATACTCCTTTATTTATTCATCAAATGTTAAATTACATTTATCGATTACAAGTTTCTAAAATTATCTAATCTAATCTAATGTCATCTCTTAGTCCAATACTCCTAGCATGCTGCAAATGCTTAACCCTACTCAGTCCCTTCGTAAGCGGATCTGTTGGGTTATCTTCTGATGATATCCTATTGAACACGAGGTGTCCTTGTTCTACTCGATGTCTAATGAAATGATATTTTATGTCGATATGATGAGATCTGCCATGATCCCTTGGTTCCTTGGTTAAGGCAACCGCTCCTTCATTATCACAGAAAATTTCCATAGGCTTCTTTATGGCAAGCACAACTCCAAGATCACCATTGAAGTTCTTCAACCATATTGCCTCCTTCGACGCTTCGCTCGCTGCAATGTACTCTGATTCGCACGTTGAATCAGTTACGGTTTCCTACTTAAAACTCTTCCAAGTTACCGCTCCTCCATTAAGGGTAAACACCCAGCCCGACTGTGAACGGAAGTTATCCCTGTTGGTCTGAAAGTTGGCGTCACTATACGCTCGCACCTTCAAGTCATCACTCCCCCCCAAGGACTAAAAACCATTCCTTGGTCCTCCGAAGGTACTTAAGGATATTCTTGGCCGCAATCAAATGGGCTATGCCAGGGTTCCCTTGATATCTACTAACCATGCTCAAAGCAAAGGCTACATCAGGGCGAGTACAAGTCATAGCATACATGATTGAGCCAACTGCGGAAGCGTATGGTACTCGGCTCATTTCTGCTATTTCGGCTTCGGTACTCGGACTTTGAGTCTTACTCAACTTGTCATTACTTTGTATCGATAATTCTCCCATCTTCGAATTTTCCATACTAAAACGTTTTAGTACTTTATCCAAATAAGTGTTCTGACTTAGTCCTATTAGTCTCTTACTTCGTTCTCTCACTATCCTTATACCCAAGATATAGGAAGCCTCTCCGAGGTCCTTCATAGCAAAGCACTTCCCGAGCCAGGACTTAACCTCCTGCAGTGTCGGGATGTCGTTTCCTATGAGCAGTATGTCATCGACATACAAAACGAGAAAGCTAACTACACTCCCACTGGCCTTAACATATACACAAGACTCATCTTCGCTTCGTACAAATCCAAACTCTTTGACTTTCTCATCAAAGCAAAGATTTCATCTACGAGATGCTTGCTTAAGTCCATAAATCGACTTCTCAAGCTTACACACTCTATTGGGATGCTTCAGATCAACAAAACCCTCTGGCTGAGCCATGTAAACATCCTCAGCCAACTTCCCGTTAAGGAAAGCGGTCTTGACATCCATTTTCCAAATCTCATAATCATGAAATGCGGCAATAGCTAACATCACCCTAATAGACTTTATCTTCGCAACTGGTGAGAAGGTCTCATCATAGTCAACTCCGGGAGTTTGAGTAAAGCCCTTCGCAACCAATCGCGTCTTATATGTGTGTACATTCCCATCCACGTCGGTCTTCTTCTTGAAGATCCATTTTCACCCAACGGTCTTACGTCCGGGCACATTATCAACCAAATTCCAAACTTGGTTGTCATACATGGATTGTATCTCGCAGTCCATTGCCTCTTTCCATTTTGTAGACTTCGGGCCTGCCATGGCTTCCTTATAGCTATTAGGTTCATCTAGGTTTATTAGTGTACCATCGCTAATATACATGTTCCCTTCGGCAGTAATATGAAAACCATAAAATTGGGGTTGAACTATAACTCTTTCGGAACACCTAAAAGTAAGGACTGGTCAATAGGTTCAACCGGAGTTTCCTCCTCGGGTTGAGCGCCAGAGGTAGAGGTTCCTTCATCAATCGATTCTTGAATCTCTTAAAGCTCGATTTTCCTCCCACTGTCTCCTTGGCTTATGAGTTCTCGCTCTCGGAAAACCCCTCTCCTCGCAACGAAGACAACATTATCACTCGGTCTATAGAAGAGATATCCAAAGGATTTCTGCGGGTAGCCGACGAAAATACATCGCTCACTACGAGGTTCGAGCTTGTCGTGAGTATCTCGTCTTAATAAAGCCTCGCAACCCCAAACCTTGATATATGCTAATGAGGGAGCTTTCCCTATCCACATCTCGTGAGGTGTTTTGGCAACCTTCTTAGTAGGGACTCGGTTAAGGATATGGGTGGCAATCTCTAACGCATACCCCCAGAATGAGATAGGTAGTGAAGCACGACTCATCATAGAACGAACCATGTCTAACAAGGTTTGATTACGCCTTTCTGCCACACCATTCAACTTGCGGTGTCTTAGGTGGGGTCAATTGCGAAACTATTCAACACTCTTTGATATAGTCGTGGAATTCAAGACTTAGGTACTCTCCTCCTCGATCGGATCGAAGCATCTTGATTTTCCTGCCCAATTGATTCTCCACTTCATGTTTGAATTCTTTGAAATTTTCAAATGTTTCTGACTTTTGCTTGATTAAGTAAATATACCCATATCTACTATAATCATCGGTGAAAATCACATAAAAGCGGTTCCCATCCTTCGTGGTAGATCTAAAGGGTCCACATACATCGGTATGTATTAGGTCCAATAAACCCTCACCCCTTTCACATGTGCCAGTGAAGGGCGACTTGGTCATCTTTCCAAGTAAACAAGATTCGCATATGTCATCTTCCCTAAGGTCGAATGACTCCAACACTCCATCCTTTTGGAGTTGGGCTATGCGCTTCTTGTTGACATGTCCAAGACGACAATGCCACAAGGATGCTCTATCCATACTATTGGAAGAATCCATGCATAAAACATCATTTCCTAGGTTATCTACAATCATAACAGTTTCATAAATTCCATTACATGGCATTGCTTCAAAATATAAGACACCATTTAGATAAGCATAAATTGAACCATTCTCATTATTAAAAGAAAATCTAAATCCTTGTCTAAACAAACCATGATACGAAATGATGTTTCTTGCCATATCTGGCGAGTAGCAACAATTATTTAAATCTAAACGTAATCCATTACTAAGCACTAAAGAATACACTCCAATCTTGGTCACATGCGACGATCTTCTATTCCCCATGATTAGATTTATTCTTCCACGCTCCACATCCCTATTTCTTCTTAGTCCCTACAATTCAGAACAAATGTGGTAACCACACCCGGTATCGAGGACCCAAGAAATAGCATGAGATGAATCATTAGATTTAATTGTGTAAATACCTGCGAAAGACGGCTTGATCTTTCCTTCCCTGATGGCTTGCAGGTATTTTGGGCAGCTTCTCTTCCAATGCCCTATTTTGTGGCAATGGTGGCACTCTGCTTCCTTTGGGTTAGGGTTGGGCTTAGCAGGATCAACTTTGGTCCCACTAGAAGAGGAACCATCTTGGGACTTTCCCTTGCGGTAGCTCTTAGATGGAGCCTTCCTCTTCTTGCCCCTTCCCTGCCCAATAGCCAAAACAGGAGTAGCGGGTAAATTGGGAGTTGGTGCAACAGACTTGTCCTTGAGTTTGCTCTCAGCAACCCTTAGGAGACCTTGGAGTTTGCTTAGGGTGACCTCCTCCTTTTTCATGTGGTAGGTCATCCTAAATTGGTTGTAACACGGAGGCAAGGAATGAAGTACCATGTCGATAGCCAAATCTTCCCCAAAGTCGAAATTCAGCTTGCGAAGACGATCGACATACATTTGCATCTTTTGAAAGTGTACGGTTAGAGAATCTCCATGTCCCATTTTAGCAAAGATCATGTTAGTGAAGATCTCGTAACGTTCCTGCCTCGCGTTTTGATGGTATCTCTCTAATAAGTCTTGATGCATTTCGTACGGATACATGTCCTCATAGGACTTTTGGAATTCAGCGTTCATTGTGGCTATCATGATGCAATGAACCTTCGTCGCATCACGTTCATGAGTCTCAAAAGCAGTCATTTCAGTCGGAGTAGTGACTTCTGGATTGATCTTCTCGAGCTTCTCGTCAAGGACATACTCCTTGTCCTCGTAGCGAGAAATCATGCTAATGTATCTTATCCATTCGCTAAAGTTCGTTCCATCGAAAGTCACCTTTTGGCAAAGGCTCATCAATGTGAATGAGCTAGCAGCAGCATTGTTCGCGTTTGACATCTACAAATTGAAATGACAAATATTGATTAGAATTTTGAATCCCTAATTATCACCCAATAAAAAAATTAGGGCTAGGATCCTACAACATTATTTACATATTAGAAAAGGGATGCCGTAATCCAACATGCAAACAATTTGAAGGTAAGTGGATGACGATTCACTAATTCTCCACCATGAAAACATAATCGTAAGTTCTAAATGTATTGAGAATTCCTAGTTTTCGATGAGATTCATTGAACTTTTCAATGACATGTTTAAATCTCGATATGCCCCTCTCGTTTGTGACTGGGATGCCGAAGATCACAATGTGGGTGTGAATAACCATGCAAATCTACACGGTGCCTTCATTGTAACAATTACCTATTCGACGTGCCGGTAAACTACACACGCTCCACCGAACTATGATAAACAATGAATCACCCTTTGCCACATATGCTTAGAACCAATTAGTGTGCCGGTAAACCACACACGCTCCACTAACTTCTTAGCAAGGGTGCAAAGTGTAATTTCATGGGATTGCATCAATTCACTTTTCCTAAAGTAACTAGGATTGGGAATTTGAAAAACATGTAGTTACTTTGTATTTAATATTATACTTTTAACGAGGAGATAGAGTTTCCCTATCCTACCCGTTCAGCTAACGACCCTCCACCGATCAAGCAAGCGTTGGGTGTGAGTGTACACCCATTAAACGCCATTTTATAGGCAGCAACCTTATACCCACCTTATAGACCAGCTTCGTGAATGAGGCCTACTAACGGTAAGACTAGCATTTTAATTATACATACATATATATATATATATATATATATATATATATATATATATATATATATATATATTAAGCTTGTAATCATATAGAGTATAGGGTTGAATTTTAAACTTGTAAAATTCTAGGGTTTGAAATTTAAATTGTCTAAATTAAATTTTTAATCACAAAACTTAAATTTCAAAACTTGAGGACAAGTTTTAAACTTTTCAAAACATAAATGATCAAATAACAAATAATTTAAATTAACCATTTAATCTCATAATTATCCATATTTGATTTATTTAAATGTTTCTTGCAAAACAATTTACCAAATTAATTAAAATAACCAATTAATATCATATAAGGAAATTATTATTCAGTTAATTGGTAAATATCTTGAATTACGTCAATGATATACTCAAATATATGTTAAAATTGGATTTATATTGACCCATTAAGATAAAGGCAAGTTTCCATAAGAAAAACAGCAAAAAAATCCCGAAACTAGCTCCTTCTGACACTCGAACTCGCCGAGTTCACTATGGAACTTGCCGAGTTCATCAGGCAGAAGGACAAAAATCGAATTTTGCAATTAACAAGCAATCAACCAATGCATCAATTCAATAGAAACCAATCAAGGCTCTGATACCACTAATGGGTTTGAGCCATAAGAACTTTCCTAAGTGCACATACATACCCTAATGCTTGGATCTAGGTTTCTCTAATTGAACATGCAATGTATCCAAGACTTTGATTGATAGATCTAATGAAACAACATTCAAATCATAACATATGAAAACAGATCTAAAGGATTACCTTAAGTTGCTTGCTTGAATCTTCTTGTCCTTGGAGCTTAGAGTCACAATTGTCACTCCTCTAATGGCTTACAAACACCAACTAGCAAGAGGATGATAATATAGAGAGATAGAAGGGTGAGAAATCGGCCAGGGTTTCTTCAAATGCAAGAGTGTCGATTTCTTCAACCCTATGGGTGTATTTATACTAGTGAGCCTCCTAGGGTTTCACCCTTAAAACCCTAATTGGATAACTTAGGCCCTAAGCAATCCAATATCCTTGATAAGCCTTAGACGATTTCTAGGCTCTTCCAAACCCTAAAATCGTCCACCCCTTATCCATAAGGAATCACTGCTCAAAATACAACTATCATACAATTGACAGTTTATGCCCCTTTATTCAATTAATCTCTTTAAGTCACCAAATTAATTCATAATTAATTTATGACTTATATTAATCAAATAACAATATTATTATTCCTTATATTATACTCATAATATATAAATAATATTTCTTCTCTCATTATAAATCATCCTGTCAAGTTGCTATGGTGAAGGCAACCCAAAAGGACCATGCACAACCGGATCAAATACTTGTCAAATATAATTGCAGCCTTAGACACTATTCCAACACCAAGTTGCAAAACAAATAAATAGTTAGGTGATATTTATCTCACTTATTTAACTCAACTAGGTAGATAGCGATTATCAATTATATTCAAATATATAATTCCTAGCAATATGGGATCACGAACAGCTTCTGTTATTTGACATGTTTGACCACATCTATGCCTTAAGTCTTTCTTTCATAGGTGACCTTTTTCACAAAATATATCTGAGAAAATCATCTACTTTGACGAACATGTGCAATAGGCCTATAACTAGCTATATAAATCGTGAATACACATCGGCCTTCAAAAGATAACACTAGTGGTTAGGTGGAAATTTCCTACAAGTTTTACAAGTAACGTGTGAGTGCTTAAAAAGTGGACGACATAGACTTAAATTTTGAAACTGGGTCTTTATATATTCTATAATTGTAGTTCTAAAAATATATTATATCACGGCCATTGCACATCCAGTAAATCATTGCATCTTTTTATTAAAATCATATTATATAGCAATGTTCTTTTATAAAATCCATTTTTATATAATTGACGCGTCCAATTTTAAATGTAATATCCAATATTAAGGTTTGAAGTTTGAGCGCTAAAGAACATTTATAAACCTTTTAATAAAATTGTTTATTATATAAGGTTTGGAGTTTGATAAGTCTCTAAAATCACTATTTTAAACTTATAAAATATTAATCGTCGAAATTTTCCGTTAGTTAGTTTTAAACAGTAAAACTCGTTTTATTTTAAAACCTTTGTACTATCTTATGTTAAAAAACAAATTTGTTAAAACAAAACTGCATGTGATAATTTTATGTTTAAAAAATTATCTAACAGTTAAAATCTTATTTTACAAATATGCATAATATTAATACAAAATTAAGCATCACAAAGCATAAAACATATGTGCATAAACCAAATATAAACTAGTGATATTTTTTGATAAAAATGCCAAGTCCATGCTTAAGAGACACGAGGGACCAAAACTTCTATGATGTTTTTATGTCCCTACTTGCTTCAACACCTTCTAGCAAGTTCATGAAATAATTTTCTAAAGTTTGTAGAACTTTAACAAATCAAATGCATGAACATTTGATCTTCAAAAATGTCATCATCTTCATTCTTGTTATATGTTTTTTAAAAATAAACTATTCTAAATCTAATCTATTACTTACAAAAATAAACAAAATGAAAATTATATATTTAATTATTACCTACCATTTGAATAAATAAACAATACAAGTATTTTAACAAATAAACATAAAAATAATAATGAATAGTCCATGACTATTTTATACACATCTACATACATCTATATCTAAAATATGTAATACCCACAACTTCGGGCTAAACAGTTAAGATGTATTAAGCGTTAAAAATGATTTTTTGATAAAATATTATTTAGGATAAATAATCTTAACCAAATCTATAGTGTATGTGACAAGGATTTTGTACATATAAAGAAATTTGAAATCCGACTTCGTCTGAATAAGTTATGTTTCTTCGAAGTTTCGTGATTAAACCGGCATGACTTTGCATATCGTAAAAGGTGAATTTTTGATTGATTACTTTTTAGCCTAAATAATCTAAACAAAAGTCGTAGTAGTCGTAAAAGCGAGAGCGTGCATATAGAGAACGTCCAATTCTAACTTAGTGAGAGGAAGTTATGATTTTTTTGAAGTTTCAGCGTAGCAATGCGGACACAAAAGTCGAAATATGGATCCATCTATATAAAAACAGTTGAGAACGGAGTTAGTATGAAGAAGTTATGAATTTCATATGGACTTTAATAGTCTAAACCGGTCTAAATGTGAATTTTTGTTAGAGCAATAACTAGATGTTGAGACCTTAATGAAAGTTGTAGAGCTCTTCGAGAGTATTCTGAGGATATAAAGAACATTGAAAATGGAGCTCGTATGCGAAAGTTGTGGTCGTCCAAAGATCTGCGATAAACCATCTGTGTTGATGATGTGGCAGCATCAAAGTGCACCACGTGGCAAGTCGGTCGTCTGCTCCTACAAGAGACGGGAAGACGTGGCTCCACAAAATTTTGACATGTTGCACCATGAAATGGTGACATGTGGCAAATTTCAAGAAGAAGGGATGTGGACTAACTGGCACACGACATGTGGCAGAAAGAAAGAGGAACCAGCAAGGTTGATGGGCGAGACACATCTTATGGCCTTGCGTCGCACGCCTTCCCTACACTAAAAATACTCCTCCATTTTTTCTACATTTTAACACCAAATTTCAACTTTTTTCTCTTTAAGATATTACTCCCTCATAAGTCATAATTTTTGGGGTTTCCTTGGAGTATTTTGCAAGGTTTTGAGGGCTCTAGCCTCTAGGAGTCCGACAAATAAAAAGCTTTTGTTTTTAAAGTTCTGTCTGAATAATTTTTCGGTTTTCACTAAAATATCTTTAAGTTATACTACACTTTTTTGCTTCTAGTGTAACTTATATTTATAGTCATAATTTGTTATTATGAACACATAAATAAGATTTATCAGTAGTTCCAAGTCATTATACAGATTAATCTACTTACGGGGATAACGTCAAGGCTAGATTAAGTGAGGTGTTTAAAACAGGATTTCCAGACAGTATACTCTGTATACCAAACGGACCCTACCTTCAATATGATCCTACATGGTTATTTCTTACTTGATAGATCTTGCTCTAGACATTAGGAGATGAAAAGATGATTAGAGTAGGTCTTTAACAATGAAAGTATATGAGATGCCATGACTTTTACTTGTGATCTTTGCGATTTAGTTGTCTACCAGAGTATAGATGATGACCACAGACTAATTTAAACAGTCCAGTGGGATACTGGAAGGTTCGCAACATGTAGGTAATGAATTATAAGTTCAAGCAATGTACGAACCATGTATTCATGTGATGTACTCAACCCCCTTACAAACATATATTGCAAAGCAGTATTGTCAATGCAATGATATGCGATGATAAATGATGTACATTAGGAGAAGCCCTTAGAGATGAAAAATATAAACTGCAATGATAGGCAATGAACATTAGGAGAAGTCCTTAGCGATGAAAATATAAAATGTGATGATTAGGCGATGATTCTTATGAGAAGACTATAGCGATGAAATGTGATGTATGTTATAATCCTTATGAGAGGTTCTTAGAAAGAATAAAGAAGAAAATGGGGATGGGTAATGAGGTTAATTGTTTGATAATTAAACATATTAACTAAATTATTATGGGTTGAAAACCCTATGTACTCACTAGGTTTCCCAACCAGACCCACTCAGCTTCTTTATATCACATGTAGCAGTAAAAAGGTACATGAATGATGAAAGATTCAAGGAGATGTAAGCCGATAGCCTAAGATACTCTAAGGCTTGTTTATGCTTATGTTTTATATCGGTTATGATATCCCAAGTTTTTATAAATCAAAATACTTTTACAGGACCAATTTCCTCATTTATATATAAACTTTGTTTTAAATAAATGTAAATAAAAAGTTTTAAAATGGTCGTGAAATGGGGATGTCATAGTTGCTATCAGAGCATGAGTTTAAGTGAACTAGGAATTTAGATGATTTATAGACTTCAACTTAGAATGCTAAGCAATGATCGTGAGATGTGTGTCTAGTATATTTTAGGTACTACACCTAAATTGACACAAGCACTAGCTTAGATTAGGATAAGATGTCTAATTGCTTTTATGTGTTAAATGGTTTGTATTATAGCATGCCTTAGGTTGCCTGTAACGTCCCAAAATTAAGACCATTTTTTTTTAAATTAATAAACTATTATCCAAAACATCATAATAAAACCATGGTGGAACAAAGTGTATCAACTACATCATAAAACATTAGAGTAATCATAAAATACGAAACGAGGTAATGTGTGCACTGTAATCATCTCGGGCTCTTCTCCTTTGAACCAGAAGTACTTGAAAACATAAACTAAAAATTGTAAGCACATAGCTTAGTGAGTTCCCCAAAATACCACATACCATACATAATAAACATATAATAGGCCCCGCTTGATATACAGATCTGTCAGTCATCAGACCCCTCCAGTATACATATAAACATATAATAGATAGACACATAACATATGCAATAATCACAAAGATAAATAGCATAAAGAATGGTCATCGGGCCCCGCTCGGTAAGCATACAAGCACATAACCCATGCAAGAGTCATGCAGACATCTAGCATCCTAACACAACAAACCATGGTCCGAAATTCGTGCCTTTAACCCGCAAAAACACAATGAGGAAACTCACCTCTAACTGCTGAAATACGCAAAAGAATCTCCGCCTGCTAGTTCGGAAAATCTTCGTGCTATGATCAACAAAATAATATCCAATTATTAATTGGATCTCGACCCAACCAAAAATGTAAGCGACTTAGCCCATAACCAGGGTAAAATACCATTTTACCCTTTTTCTTACTAGGCCCAAAACCAAGGCCCAACCCAATTACTCAAAAGGCCCAAATCCTAAATGGTAACCCAAGGCCCAGTTATGGCCCAATCTTCCAAATTAGGCCCAAAACCCATAATGTGCCTAAATCCAAGGAAACCCAAAATACTAGTCAAAAGCCCAATTCAAAAATCTAATGGACCAATAAGACCCAAACTTAGAAAACCCAAAATATGCCCCAAACTGAGAAGGCCAAGCCCAAACGCCCAACTATTGATTACGTGGGGCGTACCCAGATCGTACGCCCAACATACTCCCCTAATTACTAGATATCTTTATTAGGCACTTAATCAGTTAAGACCTTTTGCTATACTCTCAGATCCAGTCCCTAAGAGTGACTTATCACGTAAAGGTGACAACTTTACACTCATGCATGGCTTAATGGGACCCAATACTAAAAAGAAGCTTAATAAAGATCTTAATACATGCATGTACCAATATCCTCCATAAAGTTTACATTTTTATGAACATGGAGTCTTAATGGAGCTAATATCTAGCATCATTGCTTCTAGAGTAGATCAAAAGGTCAAGTTTAACTCAAAAGACTCGAAAATGCAAAAATAACTCCATAAAGTAGATCTAATCAATCACCAAGAGTTCTTCTTCTTCTTCTAGTAAACACCACCAAAATCACACTTACAAGCTCAAAACTCACAAGAAGCACTTGGGGTTTTGTTTTTAGGGTAAAGGGAGGTGGAGGCTGGTCAAACATGTACAAGAGGTATTATAATGAGGTTTAAATAGAGTGCAAACACTAATAATTAGGGTTTTCCCAAACCGTGCGTACGCCAGCGTACGTGAGTGATGTCCGCGACCAACAAATAGCTAGTACGCTAAGCGTAGTCATAGAGTACGCCCCGCATACTAGCCAAGAACCAAAATGAAAAGAATATTCATTAAAGGGCTAAAAGGAAACTTACCAAAAACTTGAATGTTATAATTCTCCCTTACTTGAATAAGACTTCGTCCTCGAAGTCCGCTACCTCAAATAACTATGGGTAAAGCTCCCTCACCCCGTACTCCGGCTCCAATGTCCATTATGAACCCTGGCGGTGCTGCCACTAGACCTTCACTAATTCAACAACCTTTTTCCTCAAGGTTTTCATCTTCCGGTCAAGAATCGCCACCAGTCGCTCGATATAATTTAGGCGATCATCCACCTAAATATTTGTTAGGCGTGCCAGACCCAACAAATAAAGGGGGTACAACAGACTCCAAATGCACTTCTTTAATGCACTAAAAAGTAGTACAACGTAAGCAGGTTCGAACCACAGACACACGGGACAAAAGCCTATACCTCTTTGCGCAAGGTACTTTGGTCACAAAGGGAGATTTTTTTGCAAAAGTCAAATAATGAAAATGACAATCTACTTTAAAAACATGCACAAAATAAAATAGATTTGTAAACAAATTGTAAAAGTGCTTCCAGTTCTAGTTCTCAATGTTGTTGTTCAACTTGATTATGACTTGATGTAATTCATGATTGCTATTCTAAGTTGGTACTTAAAGATATTAGCACGCTCTAACACCTCTCGCTTGCCAAATTATCTAACCAAAACACACTCTTAGACTGGACCTAGCTTTACTAATTCAACCTAAACACACTCTTAGATTGTATTGAAAATTTGCATTAAGTTTTGTACAAGCTTTCCAACAATGCTCATTTCTTCTCGTACGCTCGGAAGTGTGAAAACATGTGATATATGTTTTACAATAAGAAAAATTATTGCTTGTTACCAATTATTAACTTAATAAAACGATTAGGTGCCCTAAAAGTTAATTAAATGCACAAAAATTCAATTCATGAAAGTGGCCAATCAAACACAAATCAAATTCAAGGATTCTAGTTTAAACAAAAACATAATTACTAGAATAGAATCACAAATCAAACATCAAATCATATGCTTCAAGTCAAGCAATCAACATGTTTTGAACAAGAACTAGAAACTAGGGTTTCTTAGCCACACATGGCTAAGAACAAATCAAACAAGAAAAATGATGGAATTGAAATGTTTAATCCTTACTAAAATGAAATCAAAAATGTTTTCAATGATTTGGTCTTCTCAAAAGCTCCAAGAATTCTCCTAGAATCGCCCAAACTTCCCCCAAAAACCGTTCTCCCCTTCAAATCACGTCTTCTCCTGTCTTTTATTAAAGTTCACGTGCATACCATGAGGCCATGCGTTTATGGCATGGCCATGCCTTTTACCCATGTGTTTTGGGCATGGCCATTTGTCTTTACCATGCATTTTTGGCATGGCCCATGCTTTTTGCTAAAATTCCAAAAATTACTGTTGACTCCATCTCCAATCTAGTTTCACCACGAGTCATGTTGCTCAAATATGAGATGATAAAGGACAAACACGACCCGTGTCAGTGTGACACGAACCGCATTTCAAACGTAGTCCTCTGCTATGATGATATTGCAACAATGACTCGGGTTATGTCTTCATGCTTTCCTCCATGGAATGACCGGTTCATCTTCTCTGCATGCTCCAAAGCTCCAAGAATCCAAGCTCCATGTTCTAGTCTCCATAATGCCTACAAAATAAATCAAAAATAGTGAAGTACCAGGCATTCTTAATGAAATATGCAATTTCCCTAATAATCAACTAAATGCAAGAATTATGAAGTAGAATGCTATAAAAAGACGGAAATAAACATGCAAAATAGGTGCATAAAATGCACCTATCAAACCTCCCCAAGCTTAGACCTTTCTTGTCCTCAAGAAAGAACAAAATTGAGAATCAACCTAGAGAAGACGATACGCGACTAAAAAGAAACTAAGATGAAAATAATGGAAGGAACGAAAAGGACTAAATGGAATTGAGAGTGCATGCATGAAATAAAAGAAGAACTACTGAAAATAACATATGTACAAAAAGATTTTTTTTCAAACATTAATGCAATAAACAAAACAAAACAAACATATTCAATCCAATTAACCTCATTATGCCATACAGTCGAAGGTGTACCTGTCGGGCCTTGAGATAACTTGACATTAACCCCACAAAGATATACAGCATGTAAAACAAGGTTTTTAGCCATTCCCTAACGCAACTCAACAAAATCAAAAGTTACAACACTTGTTCACTTTTATTGGTATTGGGTTAGCACATGGAACAAATTATGGTCTTACTCTTGTGAAAACATGTGATGCAAAATATGCTCAATCATTTTCATTTTACAAAGCATGATAATGACTGACTCCAGCTATTTGTTGACTAACAACAATCTTTTTCTAAAGAATATTTTCTAAAAATTCCCTAATATTTACCCAGATTGGTTACATGTTTCAAACCACTTACACCAGTCAAAGTAGTTTATAGTCAGTCCTAATGTTTACAGCCAAACATTTTTTTTCCAAACATATTATTCAGTTAAACTATAAACATAAATATATACAAACTATCTAATTATATTTTTGTACAAATAAAGCTCATGGCTTTCTTTGAAATCCATGTAACGGGCTTCCAACCAACACATCCAAATCAGATGACCTTAGTGTGCTAGATTTAAAGAGATCCCTCGGGTTTACTTGCCCGAACCTCAAAGGCCACATATTAGCTTTATTTGAATATCTAAACATATTTATACTATTTTTTTGTTTTTATTAAGTTTATGATTTTCTATGGAGCCCGTGTAACAAAGTTTCAACCCAATCAGTCCCAAACAATACAGGTTTAGGCAATTAGGTGTAGAACACCCCTCGGGGTTTACTGATTCAAGTCCCAAAGGTCACAGATTAACTTAATAATTTTTTTATTTTTTTATTTTTATTTTTATCTTGTTTGCCAAGTTTATTTCCTTATATTTTTGTCTTGACTCTTTTAGGGGGACTGATGTAAACGCGCAAAGACCCGTAAGTATAGTTGGAAACAATGTACCCAAGCAAGGTATTTAGACGGGAATAGGTAGAAAAGACTTTTTAGAGCACTGGGGAATTCGAGTCACTGAAATTTTATATTCATTTTATGGCTCTTTGGAATTTGAAGTTTGGATATGAGTGAGCACTTACTACTCATAAGACCGATCGTGTGCTTCAAGGGCTAAACTATATCAGTTTTTATGCTTCGGTGTTGATAACCTTATCATTTTTTGTTTTGAACGAGTAGCTTCGAGAAACGTGTTCGTGTGTGATTAAATTGCTTCAAGATTTTTAATGAAAAATGAAAAAGTTCTAATCTCAAGCCACGATTAATTTACCACTTCAACTGATTCAAGAAAATTATGTTCCTTTAGATTGATTTTTTTTTGGGTAAACTAAGAAATAGTTAAAAACA
Organism: Lactuca saligna; assembly: GCF_052625555.1. NCBI lineage: Eukaryota > Viridiplantae > Streptophyta > Magnoliopsida > Asterales > Asteraceae > Lactuca > Lactuca saligna. Next base: position 51,362,204 of record NC_136422.1, on the reverse strand, counting down.
AAATCTTTTTTTTTTATATATATTTATGCTTTGAAATGAATGCACGAAAAAAAAAAATTTTGATATGCATGTGGAAATTCAAACCTAATGTACAAAGACCCCTCCCCAAGCTTAGGATTAAGTATCGTCCTCGATGCTCGGAGAGGGTAGGGCAACCTACTGACCACATATATATAACTATATTGAGCATATGAACGAATTCTCAACAATTCTAGTCAAACAATCTTAGGATTCATGCATCAAACTTGAGATATGGAAGGAATGTACCATTCAAATTCTTGAATTTGTGATATGTGCTTGACGTTTGCACTTCATCTTCAACCTGAAGAAAAGTTGAGCTCTTCAATGGTGGAATACACAAACGGAGGTAAAAGTTTCCATTCTTCTTTACAAAATACCTCCCCAAGCTTGCTCTTGAAACCCTACAAAAGAATTTTGAAACCTAGTACAAGAATCAAGTCAAAATTTACAAAGAAAAAAAACCAGGGTTTTATACAAGATTTGATTTTGTACACTTTCATGGAGGGAATTCTACATAGATGAAGAAGAAGATGAAGTTAGGAACTTAAAACAACAAATGACACAAAACACATGGTTTATAAGTATTTAGGAGGAGAGAGTGTGGAGGAAGAATGACACAAAACACATGGTTTAAAAGTCAGGTCGTGCTTTTTTATGGTAGCCCATGCTTTTTTAGCATGGGTCGTGAGTTTTTAGGAGGAAGAATAACACAAAACACATGGTCCAAGCCAAACCGTGCTTTTTTATGATAGCCCATGCCTTTTTCGGAGGTAGCCTGTGACTTTTTTTTTCAAAAATGTGCATGGTCTAGGGACAGGCCGTGTGTTTTCAATCATCCCATGCATTTTTAGCATGGTCCCTGAGTTTTGGCCATGCGTTTTTAGCATGGCCCCTGAGTTTTGGAGTTTGCCCATGCCAAATTTTTTTTTCTTTTAAAACCTCAATAGTTTTGCATGGTCTAAAATTAGGCCATGCCTTTTGAGTCCTGCCCATGCCAATTTCACATGGCCACGTTTTTCTTTTCTGTTAACCAAAAAATCACGTTGTTTTTTACTTTTACCTCACAAAAACGTTTTTTTTACACATGCATCCCTCTCAATCTTGTTGATAGTTTTGTTTTTTGTGCATGGAACTCTAAAAAGACTTAAAAACATTGCAACACAATAAAGTAAATAAAAGAAGAATAGGAAGAAAATACTGCCCGAGTTGCCTCTCGGTTAGCTACCCTTGTTTCAAGTCTTTGGCTCGACTTGGACCTTGGAATATTTTATTCTTTGAATGTTGGGGCTTTCCAACTCAATGAACTTTTCACCGCCTCTTTCAATGGAACACGTATCTTGTACTTGACTTTCTTTTTGCGTGGGAACCATGTTGGACTTAGACCCTTAATGACAACAATCGTCCAGCCGACCCCTTTCTTGTACTTGTCCAGTAAGGTGGTCAAATCTTCCTTCTTTGATAAGGTGGTCGATTTGATGATCGGTTGGGAGTCTTCCTTCTCGGGGTACATATCCCTTGAAGGGTCCAACAAATGTATCATTTTTTGATCTTGTGGTTGGTCTACCGGCGAAAGGAGTTTCTCATTGGTAGTGGGTGGCTCAGCCTCTTTTTTGTCAACCTCGAACTCCTCCTCTACAACTTCCATGTCAGCATTCTTAATTTCTACTTCTTCCTCAACAACCTTTTCCACTTCTACTTCTACTTCTTCCTCATCTTCAAATTACAATGTTGGGTCATCAAAAATTTTCTCATCGTTCAAGGTGAGGGCAGAAACCATATGCCTTGGGTCCTCTTCAGTCTGCGATGGTAATTTTCCTTGAGTTTCCAATATACTCACAGATTGAGCAAGTTGTGCAATTTGTTCCTCTAAGCTTTTAAGGCTAGCTTTGGTTGTTTCCTGGAAGATTTGGTTAGTAGTGGCAATACTTTTCACAATGTCTTCCAAGGACATGCTCGAAGTTTTAGACTGTTATGAAGGTACAGAATATGGTTGTTGGAACTGTGGAGTTGATTGGTATTGGTCATTTCCCCAAGCTTGGTATGGGTTTTGGCATTGGTTGTTTCCCCAAGCTTGGTTTTTTTCCCACCATTGTTGATCGTGACTCCATTGATTTGGCCAGTAGTAGCTTCCCCTTTCCTGCACTTCCACCTATTCCCCTTGTAAATATGGACACATGTTGGTGTGATGTCCATTCTGAGTGCAAAAATCACAAGGAATAGATGTGGGATGCACACTTTGGTCACTTTCAATCATCATAACTATCTGGGCTAGCTCAGAAAGTTGGTCTTTATTGTAAGGAGTGTTCATCTTCGAGCGACACTTTTTGTTTTTGTTTTTTTTTTTTTTTTTGTAGAGATGTACCTGCTCAAAAAAACTCTTGGCATAAACAATTACTAACACCGTGTCCCCGGCAACGGTGCCAATTTGTTAGGCGTGTCAAACCCAACAAATAATAGGGGTACGATATACTCCAAAATAATCTCACTATATTGCACTAAAAGGTAGTACAAGGAAAGTAAGGTCAATCCACAGAGACACGGGATAATTAGTCTATACCTCTTTGCACAAGGTACTATGGTCACTAACAGTGAAGAGGGAGGGTTTAGAATAAAATAATTAAAACAAACACTTAAAAACACAAGTAATCAACTAAAAGAGTGAATTAAATTCAGAAATGGTAAGGACTCCAACCTCATGTATGACAACTTAGCAATGTGATTCCAAGATAACATGATATTTGTTTAGTTCTATCTAAGTTGGTACTTGAAAGTGTTAACAAGCTCTAACACTTCCCATTCACCACATTAATTAACCAAAACAAGCTCTTTGACTAGACATAGCTTTACTAATTCAACCTAAACACGCTCTTAGATTGTATTGAAAAGTTGCATTAAGTTTTGTACAAGCTTCCCAACAATGTTCATTTCTTCTCGTACGCTCGGAAGTGTGAAAACATGTGATATATGTTTTACAATAAGAAAACTTATTGCTTGTTACCAATTATTAACTTAATAGAACGATTAGGTGCCCTAAAAGTTAATTAAATGCACAAAAATTCAATTCATGAAAGTGGCCAATCAAACACAAATCAAATTCAAGGATTCTAGTTTAAACAAAAACATAATCACTAGAATAGAATCACAAATCAAACATCAAATCATATGCTTCAAGTCAAGCAATCAACATGTTTTGAACAAGAACTAGAAACTAGGGTTTCTTAGCCACACATGGCTAAGAACAAATCAAACAAGAAAAATGATGGAATTGAAATGTTTAATGCTTACTAAAATGAAATCAAAAATGTTTGCAATGATTTGGTCTTCTCAAAAGCTCCAAGAATTCTCCTAGAATCGCCCAAACTTCCCCCAAAAACTGTTCTCCCCTTCAAATCACGTCTTCTCCTGTCTTTTATTAAAGTTCACGTGCATGCCATGAGGCCATGCGTTTATGGCATGGCCATGCCTTTTACCCATGTGTTTTGGGCATGGCCATTTGTCTTGACCATGCATTTTTGGCATGGCCCATGCTTTTTGCTAAAATTCCAAAAAGTCTTCACTGTTGACTCCATCTCCAATCTAGTTTCACCACGAGTCATGTTGCTCAAATATGAGATGATAAAGGACAAACACGACCCGTGTCAGTGTGACAAGAACCGCATTTCAAACGTAGTCCTTTGATATGATGATATTGCAACAATTACTCGGGTTATGTCTTCATGCTTTCCTCCATGGAATGACCAGTTCATCTTCTCTGCATGCTCCAAAGCTCCAAGAATCCAAGCTCCATGTTCCAGTCTCCATAATGCCTACAAAATAAATCAAAAATAGTATAGTACCAGACATTCTTAGTGAAATATGCAATTGCCCTAATAATCAACTAAATGCAAGAATTATGAAGTAGAATGCTATAAAAAGATGGAAATAAACATGCAAAATAGGTGCATAAAATGCACCTATCAATATCCTCCAATGGAACCACTACGGAATCATCCACTAAACATTTCTGCAACTAAGAGATGTGGAATGTGCTATGGATCTGACTAAGCTCCTCGGGAAGATCCAAGCGACAAGAAACCCTTTCCACCCAGGCCAAAACCTTGAAAGGATCGATGTACCTAGGACCTAATTTTCCCTTTCTTAATCGGATGACACATTTCCAAGGTGACACCTTCAGGAGAACCATGTCCCCAACCTAGAACTCTAGATCTGATCGACGCTTGTCGACATAGCTCTTCTGCCAACTTCAAGCTATCCAGGGTCTACTCCGAACCTATGATATCAACTCAGTAGTCTTGAGTACCACCTCGCTACTCCCTATAACTCGTTGACCGACCTCACCCCAACAAATCGGGGTCCTGCATTTCCTCCCATAGAGCATCTCAAAAAGAGGTCGATCGATGATGGTGTGATAGTTGTTATACAAAAATTCCGCTAACAGAAGATACGTATCCCAACTCCCACCGAAATCTAAAACACACGCCCGACGCATATCCTCCAATGTCTGAATGGTCCGCTCACTCTGACCGTCAGTCTACGAATAGAAAGTCGTACTGAAATGGAGACAAGTACCCAACTCATCGTGGAACCTCTTCTGACATCTGTAAGTAAACCGGACGTCCTTGTTTGAAACCACCAAAACCGGCACCCCATCTCGTGCTACGACCTCCCTGATGTATACCCCATCCAACTTCTCCACAGAGATACTCTCCTGGATCGGAATAAAATGCACGCTCTTGGTCAATCGATCCACGATGATCCAAATTGAATCCACTTCGTGTGCAGTTCGAGGCAACTTCGTATTAAAATCCATGGTAATCTCCTCTCATTTCCAAACAAGAATATCCAATGGTTGCATCTTTCAGTGAGGTTGCTGATGCTCAGCATTAACTTTCCTGCAAGTCAAGCACATCTCCATATACCAAGCTACACCCTACTTCATGTAGGGCCACCAATAATCAGGATGAAGATCTCTATTCATCTTCTTCGCCCCGGGATGGATGGAGAACTTCGATGTGTGTGCCTCCTTCATCATAACCTGACACACACTACTCCAATACAGAACCCATACTCTCCGATGAAGAGTCAATAACCCTCAGCTATCATAATAAAAGGAGGTCACCTGACACACTATGGACTCACTCTTTTGGTGCACTTCCTTCATAGACTTAATCTGAGCCTCACTGATCCGCTCCAAAAGTGGAGTAATCATGGTCATCCTCAAACAAATATCCTTGATCGAAGTTGTGACCACCTTGAGGCTAAGAGCATCGTCCACTACATTAGCTTTCCGCGGATGGTAAAGGATCTCACAATTATAATCTTTCAGCACATCCAACCACCGACGTTGTCTCATATTCATATTCGGCTGATTCATCAGATGCCTTAGGCTCTTATGATTTGTGTACATGGTACAACAGGCCTGATAGAAGTAATGTTGCCAAATCTTGAGGGCAAAAGCCACAGCCCCCAACTTCAAATCATGTGTTGTAGAATTCGCCTCATGAGGCTTCAACTGCCTCGAAGCGTAAGCGATCACGCAACTCCTCTACATCAGAACTGCACCCAAACCCATGATCGACGCATCACAATAAACCACGAAGTCCTCAAGATCCTCCAGGAGGGTCAAAATCGGTGCATCACACCACCTCTGCCTCAGGGTCTCAAAAGTGGCATGCTGCTCAGGCCCCTAACAAAAAGTGGCAGTCTTCTTTGTCAACCGAGTCAAAGGAACCGCTATCTTGAAGAAATCCTAAATGAATCTCCGATATTAACCTGCCAACCCAAGGAAACTCTGAATCTCATATGGAGACCTCAGAACCTCCCATCTCATCACGACATCGACCAGAATGAGACTACCCAATATCCAACTTATTTGAGCTAGTCATTTCTTATAAGTCTTTGAATATAACTAGACCAGACTATAAGTAACCAACCTTTAATACATATTTCATGTTTATGTAATATCATTTACGATACAGGATATAGCTAAGCACTTATTCAACTTACTTCAAACTAAACATCATTTATAAGTCTTATTTTGACACTAGGCAAGACTATAATGCCTATAATTAACTTCAATAGTCGTTTTCGTGATTATATAATACTACCGCATTACCTAGTATAGCTAAGCACTTATTCAATTTATTTAGAATTAAGTATCTGATATGAGTCTTAATTTGTAACTAGACATGGCCATTAAACCTATAATCAATTTCCAATACGATTCTTGATTTAGGAAAATACTTATCATAATACAAGTATACAATTAGTAAAAAGTTAAAAACGGTAAGTATTTGGTGTACATTTAATATTCTTAAGTAAATATACTTATTTTAAGATAGTCAGTAGTATTACCAAATACTTATTTTAACATAGATATAATCTTATATGGTTTGTATAGTGTAAATATTACCAAATATATATTTAACACATATTCAAGATAATAACCATATAATTCACATATAAACTTTCGACAAATGTTTGATATTGTTAACAAATACTTGTATTAAAATCATGTCCATAAAAGTAACTATGCACACACCTGATTGGGGTGGAAGATTCGAGGGAAAGTTAGCTCCTTGTCTAACGCTTTAGTTTTTCCCTTTTAAAAACGACATGAATACGGATATTACTAAGTTTCAATTATCCCTTATATCATTCGCGACTAAAATAATAGAAATTTAGATTTATCAATAATCCCAGACGGATACTGATTTTATAAATGATAAGGATGATGAGGTAAGATCAATCCGAGGTAGGATCTGTTTGGTATAAATGTACACTGTTTGGAAATTCCATTTTAAACACCTCAAGTTAAATAGTTTAAATGGTTAAATATTAAATGTAGAAAGACAACTCAAATTAAATAAAAATATCAAAAACTATTTTTTATTGTAAGTTTTTTCAAATAATTTGTTTTTAATTAACTAACGTAAAAAAGTACTTTGGGTTAAGTTACAAATAATATTTCATTTATCAATTAACCATTATGATTGAAATTTAAAAAGCAAATGATAGATAAGTAATTTCTAAACCAATCAGTCATAACATTAAATTGTAATAATAAATTGAAACCATGTTTAATTTTATTTAAATGTAAACCGAGAGTAGATAATATTGAATAATATGATTCTGATAGATGTATATTTTATAATATAATTTAAAATAATTAAAATTTTGTATATCAACTTAATGTAAGAGATATTATTTTATAGTTAATGTCTTATTATTTTCAACATTCATATGCAAAAAAAAATAACTATATAGTTTTATTTTATGCAACACGCAAATGTTCGTCTAGTTTTACATAATCATCATGATATGAAGTATAAAATGATCAAATAAGCAATTTTTAAATTAAGCAATCATAACAATAGTTAAACGTAACAACAAATCAAATGTTACAAATAATTTTATTCATGTGCAAGTCATAAGTAGAAAATATTGCGTTATATGATTCTAATAAAGGTTTTTCTTATAATCTCATAAATCAATTAAACATAAAAATTATTATTTCATAATTAATGTCACTGATATGATTAATTGTAACAATGTGCATTCGACTAATATAAAAGGTCAATCATGACAATACTTAAACTACACTCATCTAAAACTCCTAACACTTTTTAATTTTATTTTTAGTTAATACAGTAAACTTATTTATTATTCTAATTTCTGTTAACTTTGTTTCAACGAATATGTTTAATTAATTAATTTAAAATAGATATAAAAATTTAATTTTTAATTCTTCCACTTTATAATTATTAATCTGATATACTTAACTTTTAAAACCTAGATTAGAAGGTTAAAGTTATAAAAAAAAATTTACCAAAAAGTATTGTTTATTTTCTAAAAACGTTTTTTATTAATTAAATTTAATATTACTCACAAATAAAATCAAACTGAAAAATAAACAAATCAATAAAAAAACTTAATAAATAGTTAAATATTCGTTAGATTTAAAATTAAATATATATTCAAATCTTTTTAATCAATAGTAATATTGAATGTAAAACATAAGTCAACATTCGAAACTAATAATAAAGACAAAAAAATGATAAATTTTCCAAAACAAATGCTATTTTATTTAATTAATCGTTGAGATGATATAATCATAAATTTATCTATTAAAATTGATTAATCATAATTAATATTTATAAATAACAACAAACCCAAATTTAATTATTTATTATCATTCGCATCTGTTGATAAAGACTATGATTATCAAAATCGTGATCATGATCATAGGGTCGTAAGACAATTTTAGATATGAAAAACGGGTCGGATCGTAAATTGATCGTATTTTGGGTAAGATCGTAGGATCGTGATCCGATCCGATCCTACTTTCCCTTGATTTTTTTAAATGTTTTTTTTTTAATTTCTTTATGTCTTTTTACCATTTACCAATTTACCATTTATCATTTTGTGTTGTGATTCATGGCTAATATTTTAAAGTTTTTATAACTTTTGAACGAAAAATAGAATGGTTGAAATAGTTTCCATGGTTTAAAATTATATTTTATTTTGAGGGATCTTAGGATCCCGATTCCAATCTTGTAAACCTAAAAATGATACTACGTAGGACTCCAATATTGACAACTTTGATAAAAACTATTGAGATGATGTGATTTGAATATGTATTTATCTTATCGTATATTTAAAATAATTACAAAGGTTTATAACCAATTAACATAAGAATTGTAATTTCAAAATTGATGAAAACAAAATTGTTATATCTTATAGCATATATTTGTTAATTTATATTATTTTATAATGCGTAACTATATTCGCCTAATACTTAATAGTAACAAACGTGGATCTATCTCCAAAATATATCACCAACAAAATTAGAACATATAGACAAAAGTTTCAAGAGCATGATGTAACTAAACTAAAATAATTGAAATCCATAAATAGACCCATACCGTCGAATTGATGTATGTTGTCATTTATTTGTAGATCATTATTTATAGTAGTAACAACATTTATAGTTGTTATATATTGTTCTGGTTTTATAATTTCAAAATAAACAAAGTAATAATTAGAAAGACTCCAAACAAATTAAGATAAGTCTCGCTTACTCTACACATATTACTAAAAAGAAACGTATGGTTACAAAGGAGTCCCCCATGTCATGTTTGTTTAGTTAAAAAGAAAATAACATCAACAACATTCTCAAATAAGCTATTGTGACATCATAATCAAATTTCAAAAGTCGTGATGAACTCGAGTGATAAAAGGGAAGAAAAGAAGGGGTGGGTGGGGTGAGGGTGGGTGAGAGTGGAATGACTAATTTCAAGAAAACCACAAAACAAATAAGGAGATGAGGACTGAAGTAGGCCCATTCCTCTATTTTGTGTATGTGTGTGAGAGAGATAAAGAGTGTTTTAAATGACACCACCATATCATCCCCATGATTTTCTGCCATTAAAGACCCTTCTTTTCTTTACCTTCCCCTTCATCTTCAACATTTTTCTTCAAGATTTTCGCTTTCAAATTCGGGGTTTTCAATAAAGATCAAAACCCATCACAAATTGCTTCATGAAACCATGAGCTCTCAAGAGAATAATAACAAAAGTATCATGTTTGTATCAGAAGGGCATGATTCAACTTCATCTCAAAGTAAAGAAGTTGACATACCTATTCAAAAGGCTGGTTTTCATTTTCTTCCCTTGTTTTCTTTTCTCTTCATTGATTTGTTCTTGATATTGCTCTCTTTTAATTTATTCAAATGCATTATGGGTCTACCTTAATTCAAATATTTTTTGATCAAGTTATGATCTTTTCAAGTTTTTAGCAAGTGGGTATCTTTCTTTGTCATATCACTTCATTGAACTTCATGTTGATTATAATCTCGTAGAAACAAAATTTGTGCTCATATATGTTGTTGATTATAATCTTGTAGAAACAAAATTTGTGCTCATATATGTTTAATTGTGTATACACATTGTAAATTATAATTATTTCTTTGTTTTTTCATAAAGAAATTTGATGTTGGTCAGTTTGAAAGTTTGCCTACTTTTTAGATTAAAGAATTAAAAATGAAATTGGGTTCATTATGTAATTTCAATGCTATGTGATTTGAATTTGTAACCTTTGTTAAAGTCATATCACTTTTGCAGATTCATTTTAGAGAATGTTTTTGAGGAACAAAAAATTCATGCTTTTATTAAAAGTAGTTTTGGACCAAAAACACTTTCTCATGAAAAAAAATTTACTTTATTTTACAAAAAAAAAAAAAATATTAAAACCTTTCTGTCACTCAATTTTTCATGATCGCAACTTAGCTTACAAGAGTTGTATCCCTCATGATGGTTGCTTTAATTCAACATGATTTCGCAACTAATGATTTATCCTAAAAGACAATGAAATCATTACGTTTCTTGCTACAAAAAATGACCCAAATTCTAATCATTATTCGTATGCTAAACGACATTTGTTTTTTACTAACAATATTTGGTGAAAACTCCCTTATATTATGGAATAAAAGCAAGTACAAAAGGTTAATCTTTGTTTATATGCAAAAAGTAATATTGCTTTTGATTATAACTTTAATTCCCACTTATCAATCCTTATCATTACAATGTGTTTTCTATGCAACATCTCAAACCTAATAGTAAACCTCTAATCAACTTAAAACCATGTAAATATTATTAATAACCAAAAACTTGCAAATTAACTAAAGAACACAAATTTTATTTGTTCGTTTTGATAAATTTTCTTGACTGTCTTCAGGGAGAAGAAGATATTTCTACTAAAAATACGGAAACACCAAATGGGAAAAATTGGAAAAAGCAAAATTTGTTCTTGGAAATTCCATCAAGAACACCACAAGCTTCTTCATCACAAGAATCTGTTCAGATCAAGATTGGCCAAACAACGATTCCGACTCCTAAGAAAGTATATTTCAATCTCACACAAAGTCCTTCGGATGTTAAAGCAAATGGAGCTCCCACTACTTTCTCATCAAGATCCAAATCTTCGAAGAAAAGTTTACTACCAAAATTTATGAACCGGAATACAATTCCGGATACAGAAAAGACCGATAGAAATGTAATTCCATCGGTCTCGTCTTCCGTACCACAAGAGAAGCCTTCAATCCCAAGATCATGGTCTCTTTCCAAAATCTTTGGCCCTCAAAGGACATCTTCTCTACCGGTCACCCCAGTTGCTCAATCTGTATTGGGCAACTCGGGTGGTTCCCTTAATTTGGAGGTATGTTTGCTTGTAAAAAGTTACATTTGGTTTCACAATGGTTTACAGAAAAAGTAAAGGGTTTAAGTCCAAATTCCCAAGAACCAACACACATAGGAGTTTAAATTTCAATGTAGTTTGGGCTCCATGTAGACAATAGCCCTTCTAATGGGCCATTCTATACATGATTTGATTGATGGAAAAATAACATTTTTATAGATAAAATTATAATCTTTTAACATGTGATTATTTGTAGACTAAAGTTCAAGTGCATATAGCGCGGTCACGATCAGTCCCGGTCCTCAATGAAGATATAACAATCAAAAGAATGGATTCTTTTTTCCGTGTGATACCTTCAACCCCACGAGTGAAAGACTTCAACACCGTTTCACCGGTCCCTTCTCCAGCTCGTGACAAGGGTATTTCCATCATTTCACAAACTTACACGATCATCTTGAATCTTTGAGCCTTATTTGTTTGATTTGTTTTTAGATAATGAAGAAGGAGATGGTGAGGATATACCAGAAGAAGAAGCTGTTTGTAGGATATGTTTGGTTGAATTATGCGAAGGTGGAGAAACCCTAAAAATGGAATGTAGTTGCAAAGGCGAACTCGCATTGGCTCATAAAGATTGTGCTGTAAAATGGTTTAGCATCAAAGGGAACAAAACGTGCGACGTATGCCATCAAGATGTCCAAAACTTACCCGTTACCCTTTTAAGGATTCAAAGCGTTGTCAGAAACCGAAACAATGTTTCAAGTAGACCAAACCCCATGGAAGTAGACGGATACGGGCAAGTTCATGAAAATTTTACCACTTCAATTTTATAAAGCACTCTATCTTTTTTACTTAATGGGTTAAGCACTTAATCTCAACAACTATACATGGTTTTCTTTTCTTTTTAACTTTAACGGATAAAATAACTTAATGTGTCAAGCCAAAAAAATTGGCTTAATGCATTGAGACACTAACATTTTTACTAATTGTCCTTTTTAATTCATTTTAGAAAAGAAACAAACTTTGATGTATACAAGACTTAACTAAATCTAACGTGTATCTTGAATTTGGCAGTGATGTGTATCGCGTATGGCAAGAAGTGCCAATTCTTGTTATTGTCAGCATGTTGGCATATTTCTGTTTCATCGAGCAACTACTGGTAAGTAAGACTCAATATCATTACACAATTTAGTATCTAAACCATGAAATATTCATAAATTTAGTTTGTTTATTAAGGTTGGTGACATGGGTACGAGTGCAATTGCACTTTCTCTTCCCTTTTCATGTGTTTTGGGTCTTCTTTCATCCATGACATCATCAACAATGGGTAATAATTCAGATATCGATTCATTGTGTTCTTGGTGTTTGCAATTTCTGACTCAAAGATCTTGATCTGTTTACAGTGAAAAAAAGATTTGTTTGGCTATATGCTTCAGTTCAGTTTGCTTTCGTAGTAATCTTCGCCCATATTTTCTACTCTGTGGTAAGAACTAAGAAGCTCAATTGCATAATTTGGATTCACTGTGTATTTAATGGTGTTCATGTTCATGTTTCAGGTTCATGTTCAGCCAGTTTTGTCGATTCTTCTTGCAACATTTGCAGGATGTGGGGTTGCAATGAGTGGTAGTTCGATTATTGTTGAGATTCTAAGATTTAGAAACAGATGGCATAGTAGATCAGATCAACAAATGAATTCCCAGATTGTTTTGCGTCCAGAATCAAGGCGCATCCAATTCCAAACTGCATCTTCTTCTTCTTCATCATCTTCTCATGCTCGTGATATTGAAATTGGGAATACAAATCGCAGAGGAAGCTAGGTTTAGTATCAAGTTGCAGAATTGAAGAGAAAGTTGGAAATTTGGATTGTCGTGATCCTGCAATGTTAGTAGAGATAGGAAAAAAAGAGGAAAGAATGTTCTGTATACTGAACAACAAAGTATTATGATTTATGACAATTTGATTTATTGACAATGATTCAAGAGGTATGTTAGACGAATATTGATAAGAAATTCAATCCTCTAGATTGATAATAAGTGTAGATAACAGCTCGATCAGATCAAGTTAAGTTACAATGAATAATACGCTAAAAATCAGAACTCAGAAGGTAGAATTCGGAAGTAACTAGTATGTAAAGAATCAAACGAATGGATCCACAAGATCTGAATGAAATTTACAGCATAATGTATAATGATAATGTGATAATGTGATAATGAGATAATGTCCACCTTTGTATAGATCTAGATCTAGATGATGATGATGTGGCCAGATTCGAACTTTAGAGGAACTCTCTTCTTGCGGCGGAGCTGAATTCTGCTCGCCGGATGTTCTGTTGGCGTTTCTTGTACAGCAATCCTCCAAATCCGACAACACACGCGGCAGCGATTACTCCGATCGCAATCCCGGCCTTCTTCCCGCCGCTCATCCCTCCTGACGAAGATTTATTCGATTCCTCGCTTTTCACATTGGCAGAGGACAGATCATTATCATCCGCCGTTTCCGGTGCCGGAGATATCGCTGGAGGTGCAGACGTAGCGGGTGGCAGAGTGGAAGTAGGAGTGGGAGCCAGATCTGAAGACGGCGGAGGTGCTGGTGGAGAACCGGTTGAAGGAGATGGAGATGGAGATGGAATTATAGGTTGATCATCGGAACCGCTTTGTGGAGCAGGAGACGGCGAAACTCCGGCTGGATCTGAAGAAACAGAGAGAGTAAACAGAAGTGTGAAAGCCAATAAAGAAATGAACCTTTTGGCCACCATTGTTGCTGATGCTGCTTGTGTAGTGTGTGAATTTGTTGAAGAACAGATGATTGAATGCAGATCTAGGAGTGAAAAAATTGAAGCGTGAATTGAAAGCAAATATATGGAGGGTGGATGAGAGAAATGAGGTAACCGCGTAGATATAGGAAATCGAATCCCAACAGATATATTAGCGAATGGCGAGTGAGATTAGCATTTAAACCGTGAAACAAGTTTGACTTGGTACTTTAAAATACACAAGAATGTATTCTTGGTCCCTTCAAAATTTCAACTTTAGTCTAAGTAGTATTATTTTTTAGGAGCAATTCTTAGGGTTTATTTTTACTGCATGGTTAGTCTTTTTATCCATATTAAATCCATTAGCATAGTTTGACTTTGACTTTGACCTCCTGCAATTTGTTCCAATGACCAAACAAGAGAGTTTAGCTTGAACCGGTCGACTAGAGAGTCTATTGAACCTCTAATGTGGAGTTGTTGATCGGTGCAATGAAAGCCCCTTCGGTTAACCAAGTATCTAGAGAATACATTTAGGGAGGTGTTGTCAATATGAGAAAGATTTGTATCACTGCTTGTTGTTGGACATACCATGTTGGACTAATCCAAACTAGTTTTTTTAACCATGAGTTAGCAATAAAGGCAAACCACTTATAGAGGGGGGAAAAAACTGTTAGCAAATCTGGTGATTAAACCGAGGAAGAACCAAACATGGTGAGGTGGTCCTAGTTTGAAGAGGATAAACCGTGTATATGTCTTCTTTATTCCCTTCCTAACCGTTAACTTCATATTCGTTGTGGACCACCATCCCCAAATCCATGTCCATGGTGTCCGGATCTAGGGCTAAGTAATTGGATTTAAGGCTTTGTATCTTTCTTAATTTAGATGGTAACTTGATCTAAGTTTGTGTAACCGTGTTTTTAAAGTGATTGGGATTTGGTGATGGGAAGAAAAGGAAGAAGGTTGTTCATGCACAACCATGTTTTTCAAGTAACTCAATTTGTGTGGCTATGAAATTTACTTTGTAACTATCTATTGTTTAAATATAAAGTAGGGATGAAATTTACTTTGTAAGTTGTCACATATCTTGCAAATTATAAAGATATGTGTCTAATTTTACTCTATAAATTTTCTAATGTTAGATATGTGTTTTTAGTACTACATTAATGTTATAATTTTTTTCAAACGGATGGATATATTAACTAACAAGATTCTAGGTAAAATGATATTACAAAGTGATAGTCATAAGTGGGTTTGAAGCCAAAGATCCTAATTTGGTTTATGTTTTCTATGAACGAATCAATTAAAAGAATTCATCTGAATACTATCAAAAATATGATCTTCCAAGATTTTTCATGGCAAACAATAACATATTTCGAATCTAATGTTATAATTGGTGCACATTTTGGTTTGTTCCACATCTTTTTTATTCAAGGAAAATTTCTAAAATTTAAATTTTATTTATTTTACGTTGTTAACCGCATTAAGATACTCAAAGCTGAATAACCCATAACTAATTAAATTATTGAAATTCACATTATTTAGTTTGGTTACAATTCATTTAGAAATGTTAAAAACCTAACAAAATGAAACTAATTAAACCAAATTGTAGAACATCCATAGTGGTTGCAAAATGGGGGTGGTGATTGGTGACAACCTTATTGATTTGGAAGTGATGTTGTAACTACATTTTGGGAGGGGTTGATGGGATGAAGGTATCCCTCCATCCATGTCACCTCAACGACCCCTAACTATTTGATTTAGATGGTGACCGAATCTAGGCCTAAATATCTAAACCGGAATGTAGAATAAAGCCAATTGGACAAGGGAAGTGATTTGTACAAAACAAATTTTTCCATACACAACGATTAATGTTTTATAAAGTTGTACAATACAATATTTTAAAGCACAAATTGTTATGTATAGATAAAAAATGTTGTGTACGAATCACCTCCCAATGGAAAATGATGAAACAAAAACACATCAGTCATTACTATTCCAAAGTGGTAAAATTCGAAGTATTGCTTATGTGTTAACTTAAACTTTAATGGAACAAACTTAAAATCAGAACATACATAGTTGATAATCTAATGGTATAAACACAGACATGTGGAAATATAAACAAAAAGTGTAGAGGTCACTTGGACAATCATGTGGCAACAAAATTGTTAGTGGATCTTATTTCACAAGAAAACATACCAAATCAAATCTCATTCACATTCACTATTAAAAGCATAAAAGCCAGACACCCCATAACCGATCCAACAGTCCATACGAGTATCCAAAACTACTACTTTTTCAGATAAATGTGTGCTTTAAAGCTGCATCAACATCCTTACTAATGATCATATTAATTACGAGTTTAAGACCTTGAGAAAGCATAAACGAGAAAGAGGAAAAAGATTAAGGATATGACTTTTAACACCAAAAGCTTTTTGGAGTCACATACAGATCGATAATGAGTCAGATTTCGTATCTAGATTTTTTCATGTTGAAGAAGAAGATGTATATTACTAAGTCTGGTATCGTTTGGTTGTTAATGATATGTGATGGTGATGGTCCTTGAAAGAATTGGTAGTACTTGAAAGAATTTTAAGCAATAATAAAATACAGTTGAAATAAAAAAAAAAAAATGTTAGAAAATAGAATTCTCAAAAACCATGGATCTAATTTATTCTAACTAGATCAACCAAATAGTACATTTGAAGATGTAGAAGCTTTACGTAGAGATTATGTTCAAAAGACAACATCTCTAAGACTCTTATCAAAATATCAAATCAAATGGTTAAATCCAATTAGCTATTAGTTATGACCAACTTAACAACCGATTCAACTGAATATTGGATTTGATCGGTTTTATTCATTGAATATTTACTGATGAAAGTTTATAATAATAGAGACAAAATTATTCTGAAAATTTATATTCAAAAGTCTCATTTGACTTAAATATACAAATCATTTTTAATCTTTGACTTATTAGACAAACTTCATGTAAATATTTATTCACTAGACGTATGGAGTAGTAGCATGCAATAAATAGTGGCGCATTCATTTTCAAAGAATATCCAACACCCATCAAAAGAGAAAGGCCTATTGGGCGTGCGATTTATGTCGGCCTATGAAAGGTAATGGAGTTTTATTCATTACACAAACACATCTTTTTTATTCTTTCCATCAA
Organism: Lactuca saligna; assembly: GCF_052625555.1. Lineage (NCBI taxonomy): Eukaryota > Viridiplantae > Streptophyta > Magnoliopsida > Asterales > Asteraceae > Lactuca > Lactuca saligna. The sequence goes on along the minus strand of NC_136422.1, from coordinate 51,345,066 downwards.
TAATCAAGCCTTTCACTTGACAGGAAAATGCAAGAAAGTTCACAATTTATTACGAACCATTTCATTAGAATGAATGAATGATACATGTGAGAGGAGGCACCATCATTGTTTTGAACAAAAACAAAAAAATCTTCATAACTATTGATTAAAAAGTTGACAATTTATGACCATTTCTCTATGAACTTTTGGAAAATATTTGCACTAGTGCTTGCCTTCCATTATAAATTTGCATTCACAACAAATCATTTTCAAAGAGATTTACCCAAATGTGGGATGGGTTTAGAAATAGTGAAGCACATGACATGAAATGATAAAATCATTTGTGGACATAAATTTTCAAGATTTTAAAATAAATCGATGCCATAATTTTATGTAAGAATAATACCAAGAGCTTCCCGCTTTGATATTTGGCCACCATGAGAAGGGGTGATGCTTATGGTGTAAATTATACAAGTTATTTCACTATTGTTAAATCGGATATTAAAAAATGAACATTAAGTTACATTACAACTTAATTGTAATTATACATTTACATTTTGTTCTCAAGTTTTAAAGCTTAGGAAAAGAAAGTGAAGGGAAAAAAGTAATTATCAGTGTTGAAAAGAAATTAAAGTTATATTCTCAAGTTTAAAAGAAAGAAAAAATGATATTTTTAGGCATCATTGGTTAGTGTACAGAAAAACCATTAACATGTTTTAATAAGAAAAACAATAAACAATCAACTACATCTTTTAATCAATAAGACAATGTTCCAAAACAATCAACTACATCTTTTAATCATCATATTTCAAAACAATCACCAAGTTTCAAATTTCATACTCCCACTTCCATCATTTTACCTAAGATATTCATCCACATGTAAAGAGGACAACCAAATAGGGCTTGTGCTTTTTCCGAATGATACACCAAAAATATCCTTCAGTAAACAAGGGATACTTATCACTAAACACACCATTTCAATTTATTTTTTAATTAAATTTAATTAAAACATACAATAAAAACATTTTTTTTAACTAGTTTTTAATTCAATAAAAAAACATTACATTAATTAAAAAAACAACTTAAAAAAAATAGAAAAAAAAAACATAAAATTGCAATCACAAACAACTTAGTCTAGTTTTTTAAACCCCATTTTTAAAGCATTCTAGAAGAATCATTAAATTTTAGTCAAACTTTGAAGTGTGTAAAGTTTGTGTCTCTGTATTGATGCACGACTACAACAACCAGAACGATATCGCCTTCGTTTAGATTGTTTATAATAAAGTTACAAATTCTGTTGAACTTGCGACATTTTACTCTCATATCACGAAACTCGGAACATATTTTATTAACATTATGACTTAAACGACCCATTAAATCGTGGAAAATGTTTCGAACTCTTCCCCAAAAATCTTTAGAAACACCACTACTTACATATTCCGAAACCGACATCCATGCTAGTGTTAACTTCTCTTCCTCTTCCGACTATTTCCGCATTTTAGGAGCCGTGATTTTTGAAAGATCAAGCAACCCAAATGTGTGAAATTGAATAAATGTAGGGAGGAATTTTGTGAAATATAGAGAAGGTGTGTTGGGTATCTATAGAAGGTTTGTAGTGATTTTTTATTTAGGAAAAAAAAATAAACTAATCGTTACTCGCGGTCAAAGGGAACAAAGGGAAGAAGTGTTTCGATTGAGCATTGCAATTCGTGGTGGGCAACACTCTCGACCACGAGAACGATGAACCATGAAAGTCTAGGCTAGTGTTCACGAGCCATGGTCGTGACCAGATAGACCACCAGACCGTTCATGGCCGGCATTCCAAACGGTCTAAAAATCTAGTTTTTGTGGCTTTGCCCATGTCTTTGCTTGGTGGGTCTTTTTTAATAATTATTTGTCGGCCCAAAAAAATACTTTGATACTTTATGTTTGTTGCATCAACAATATAGTTAATTAATTCCATAATGATATACGTAATAGGGATTACCATGGTGTAATTTGGTGCAGTTTTAGGTGCAAAACGAATTGCAAACCGCAAGGTGCGGTTTTTGAATTTCAGAAACGTTGGATGCGGTTTTTCAATGGTTCGGTTTTGTAGTTTTTGGGTGCGGTTTCGGTTTGTATCAGTTCGGTGTCGGTTTTAAACCGAGTCAAACATATAGTGCGGTTTTTTATGTTCATTGGTATGATTTTTTTAACCATGGTGTTCATGTGAAGATTTATTTGTATGACATGCTATCATTTCGTTTACTTACATTTAAAAACTTTAATTTTGAGTTTTTTATGTTGTTTACTTGATCACTTCATTTATAACTCATATTGCCAAACTCATTTTTTTATTTAAGGTGTTTGGCTTAGCTTTTCACAACCTAAAAGTTCTTTTTTGAAAAAGAAAAAAAACAAAAGATGTTTGACAAAGCTATTTTTGGAGTTTTTATACATAGAAATGAACTTTTTGAAAAAATCAGGAAATCCTCACTTTTTGTAACTTTTCCAAAAATGACTTTTGTGTTTTTAAAAACTAAGCCAAACACCCCCCTTAATTTGTGCTTAGAAATTAAACGCTTGCAAGTTGTAGCCCATATAGTGTTTATACTTTACATATAATTAAGTCATAAACACAAAGTGACAAACTCTCATATTAAACCTAATACCTAATTATTAATTACTCTCAAGAGTTCAATATATAATATATGTATAAATTAGAATTTATTAGTTTTTTAAATAATATGTATATTTGTATAATATAAATTAGTGATTTGTTTTATTGTTAATAAGCTTGCGGTACAGTTCGGTTTTGGTGGTTCGATTTCTAGATAAAAAAACGCACAGCATCAATAAATTCGGTTTTTTCAAAAAATAAAATCTGCACCATTGGTTTTTTGTCAGTTTCAGTTGCAGTTTATTGCAGTTTTTATGGTTTTTCTTTTATCAGTTCGGTTTTTACTCACCCCTAAATTACGTAAAATTATCATTATTTTCGAACTTTTTGAAGAATTCAGAAGCTTCAGTATAAATGTAACGTGAATATCATCACCACTATTGAAACTCATTAAGGCAATGTTATTTGTTTTTAATAACTTATCAATTGTTAGTACAGTTAAATTATTATTTTTTTAGCTACTTAGGCCCATCTTTAACTCTAGCATTTGATTAATCGGCTGTCTTCCGTTTTTCTTTTTCTTTTTTTTTTTTTGCGTCAGGTTATCCTATTTAGAAAACACTAAAATAGCATTTGTAACTAAAACATAATTAATAAAATAATGCACAATTCAGCCTTGATCCATGACTCTTTTGCACGAGTAACGGTTGAGTCCCATGAAACCTATTGAAAATTAATTCATCTTAATTACAGACCCAACCACCAAGTTACATGGTGCAGAAGATAAGGTACGAGGATCATTGAGGTAGGGTTATGTAATACTTTATTAATTATGTTTTTTGATTCCTAATTTTGTACTTAATGTTTTTTTTAAATAAGATAAGCCTCGAGCAGAAAATTGGAAGATAAAACCGATTAATCATTTCTAAAGCATACATCAAATGTCCACATAAAACTTGTTTAAATGTCTCCAACAAAAATAATGAATCACTTAGAAATGGTACGTTAATCATTTGTCTAAATGATCTAAAACAAACTCAAATACCAAGTAGTAGAATCTCTACAACTAAAATGTGGTTCATCAATTCAAACTATATACCAAAATCAACGTTCAGATTTGCTACAGAAATCTTAGCTTGTTTCTCAACAAACTTAGGAGTTTTTTTTTTTTTTTTTTTCTAAAATGGAATTACCAACCTACTATTCTCTAGAAATCAAATTACGACATTTTATGTTTTAGATTGCCTATCTTGGTTGAAGAATAAATGTACATTATGAACAAAATTCTGAATCCAATTATAATAAAATGAATAATAAGATTATGCTTCATCAGTAGAAAGATGATATTTTTTTCAATCAGAATAGGGATCGAAGCTTCATAGATAAATTCGACAAACTAAAAACCAATATTTTCATCCAAATGTCTAAACAAAATGATGATTTGAAGAAAGTAAAGCTCATGAAAAGGATAAAAACTGAAAATTCAAAAGAAAACTATATGAGAAGACAAAGAAAGTTCCTCACTTGAATCCGAATACACTTTGCAATCTGCATCAATCCAGAGGAATCTCAACATCTCCATCAGCAATTTCCTGCTGTAAATCCTTCGGATCTTTTCCATCAACCGTACAACCAACAGAAACGCACGTTCCAAGGATCTCTTTTACAGTTCCTTGCAACTCCTTAGCCATGGACCTCGGCCGCATGACCTTAGCGATCTCAATCACGTCATCGAGAGAAATGTTGCCGCTGTGCTTAATGTTTTTCACCTTCTTACGATCACGCTCAGGCTCCTTCAGCGCTTTGATGACAAGAGCAGCGGCGGAAGGGACGACGGAGACTTTAGCTTGACGATTCTGAACAGTGAGCTTGACAGTAACTCTTAAACCCTTCCAGTCCTTTGCAGTTTCCTTGGCGATGTCTTCTCCGATCTTCTTTGGAGAAAGACCGAGTGGTCCGATCTTAGGAGCGAGTGAACTCGCTGCACCGACTTCACCTCCGGTGACACGGACGTAAACGTCGACGACCTGTGATGGATCGAACTTCGGCGGCATCTTGAAAGAGCAGAGGTAGAAGGAGGCTAGGGCTTTCGGATGGAGTTGAACTTGGAACGGATGGGGGATACGTTAGGGTTTAGCAGAGTGTGATGGAATTGTCATTTATGCCCTTGAGCTCTAACGACCCAAAAACAGTATCAATGAAGCCCATAATGGTTTTCTCACGATTTACGAATATTTTAGTATAGCTATAGCCCATGGGCTAGGATCCAAATACCATAAAAGTCATGAAATTTTTTGATAATTTTTCTTACTTACAAGTTACAATTCCACATGTTAATGTAGCCTAATAGATAGAAATGCACACTAGCTTATCGGGTTGGTTTTAGATCAGTCATGAAACAATCCACTTTAAGACTAAACTAATCTTGGAACGGTCCGTATTCTTTGATCAGTCTGGGATAGTTGTGACTGGTTTTTTTTCGGCCAGTCTGTCTTTTTCTATCTGGTCTCACGTTTTTTGCGTGCTTCTTTTTCGATTAAGAGGTTTTTCGATTTTTGGTTTCGTTTTCGAGTTTTTCCAATAATAAACGTGTGATTATCACCAAAGTTATATATTAAGATGTACTAAAAATGATAATAAACAAAAAGAAACAAAAAATTTGGGTAATGTGTGATTAAAAATTTGTAATTAGCACAAAAATAGTATGCATGTAAACCTTTACGTCTGGTCTTTTTTGGAATAGGCCTTGTAACAGTCATTTTTTTCGGACCGTTCTCAAGTCGGTTTTCTTAGCTTTTTTTTTTCCAGTATGATCTCATTTTAGATGGATTCGATCTCTGTTTTTTTAATAGAAACTATCCAAGTCCAAAATAGGTATATTTTTGTATACGTTTGGTAATAGATCTTAGATATTGACAAAACTTTTAATTGCATAAAACCCTTCTATTTTCATATTTTTTTTATTTAACCATCGGAACATTTTTTCTTATTTAACAATGAAAATATAAATATTTTTCAAATTTACTATAAAAACTTTTAGTTTTTTTTATATTTAACCTTGTAAACTTATTCACATCTAACCAAACAAACCAGTATAGTCAGTTTGTAGTTTGAAAATCCATTCAGTTTAAGTTTTTCCGGTTTAAAACCGCATTTTTTGGTTTATAGTCTTTGGCTTTTACAATTTTTATTTTTACACAATTTTGATAGCGAAAGTAAAGTACGTTGCTAGAAACCAAATATATACACACATGTTACACAAGTTAGATTGCAATCTTGTTCACAGTTACTTTTAACGTGCAAACAAATGATCTGATATTGGATAATTTCATTATCTAATTTTGGATATTTCTAGTTTCGTCAGTTAGTAACTTTATGATAAGAAGAAGAAGGAGGTTGAGGACTTGGGAAAAGGTTTGATCGTGGTCATGATCCTCCATCCTCCCCACCACAAATTACCATGACCACGCCCGACCATGAATGTTCGGGCTGGTGTGCACGGACAACGCTCGTGGCCATGTAGACCACGAGTCCGTTCATTGCCAATACTTCGGACGGCCTAACAAATATATCATTGCAGTTAAATCTAGAACTTGAAGAATCAAAAGAACCTACATTAGATTTTTTAAGAATCCTCACAAAACTCATTGTTGCACCTATTGTTGGATTCTCATAATTATAAGGATGGAGGGAGTGGCTCGCTAGTCATGCTCGCCTCCAGCTAGCTAAGAGTGCTAAGTCCACTCCCTACAAATGTGTTAAACTCCTTGCCAAAACAAGGTCGCCAGCCTCCTAGCGTGAGGAAAGAGAAAGCGGTTGGGAGATGAAGGACCATGTTTGGTTTATTGTTTTTCTTTTTTTTTATTTCAAAATAAAAATAACACAAGAGTAAAGCTACCACTCTCTACCTTTTTGTTACCATTCTCTTCATCCTACATGGTTCAAAAAAAAATTATGTGGCCTTAAAAAATCTATACGACAACATGTAACATGTTAAAGATGTTATCGCTCCCTTCAACCTAATAGTACTCTTAAAAAAAGAAGTATGACTCGGAGGGAATTGATGAAGAGATTGACATCCTTTTATTTTTCTTCATAATTGTCTTTCTAACAATATAAAATAATGATTTACGCTAAGCCTTCAATAGATACCCCTCTATCAATCAAAACGAGTCCTCCATAGCAAATAAATCCTAATATGTGTATCTAGGTAGAAGGGGAAGGGGTGCTCCCAATAATAGTTCGGATTTTTGGGGTTAAAATTAGTTTCAATTTATTTTCTTATTAAATCAGGCCCTCAACCAAATTTGCATTTAGGCTAATGGACTTGGAGTGTGGGGGCACTAAAAATATTATATGCCCAAATTAAATGACTAAAGGTTAAATTTATTTATTTATTTATTTATTTATTTATTTATTTATTTATTTAAGTTATAAGTTTAAACTTTGTATAGGATGAATGTAAATTGTGTATAATATGATAAGTTAATATTTTGACTATGCTTTTTAAAAAACTTATAAATACCTTTGTAATATTAAAATGTTTTCATAGAGTTAATTAAAGGTTATATTATTTTTGTGTTTTAACATACGATCATTTGGGAATCTTATATAGCATTAGATATGCTATGCCGTGATTAATATAATATTTTATAAAAAACATGTTATTGAGAAACTAAATTGTTATAGCCCGACAAAGTTATTTTGACCATTTTAACCGACCCAATCATATAGTTGTTTGTTAGTGCCCCCAATAGATAAAATTTCTGGAACCGTCACTGATGAACCACAAAAAGTATCCTCATGTGATTCGAAAATTATATCGTGAGCACGTTCATTCAGGAATTCAAGTATAACCCATAATCTTAAAAGCTAATATAGTTCCACGTCAAGAAAACCTTCAAATAGCTCATATGTAACACCCTATTTTAGGTCATTTCTTAATTTAAGAGTATGGATCAAAATTCAATCAAGAAAAGCCTTTGGGCTTGGAGAAAAAAAAAGTTTAGACCTTATTTAAGGGTGGTAATATTGGTTAGGAGATCTAAGCCCCTGATTGGTGTATTGGAACCAAAAGGTAAATGGGAAAAGTTATATGTTGGGCTTCTTGCATGGATTATGGTTTTAGTTTGACATGTGTAAGGCCAAAAATAATTAGATATATTTGTGGGCTTCTTCAATACCTTTATATGCATATAAAGAACGCTAAAAACAAAAGTGTGGGTTTATCTTTTCTTCAGGATTGGGGTGAGTCTCTTCACCGTACTCGTGGGTCGAAGATATCAATACCGACCCACTGGATTATGCTTGTAGGATGTTAGTTGTATTTGTGACTTTTGCATGTGTATGTATGTTTTCATAGGTCGGGTCTGATTCTATGGTTGGCCCCGATTATGTATGTTTTATATGGGTTAGGCCCAATTATATAGGTTGAGCCCAATTATGTATGTTTTATATGGGTTGGGCTCAAATGATATGGGTTGGGCCCAATAAGATGGATTAGGTTGGGCTGGGTTGGGCCCATTACTTGTATGATATGCGATATTTTTGGGAATTCACTAAGTTTTGTGATTACGGTTTGTGGTTTAAATGTTGTTAAGTTTTCTTATATTAAAGAAGGGCCACGGCTCGATTGCATCGCATCCATTGGAGATTTCCCCACATAATAACTTTTGACTTTACTCTAATAAATGTTTTTGAATCAAATGATTTTATCTAGATATTGGAGTTGGAATTTGAATAAATACGTATATTTTAAATGAAAATTTTGGTTTGAAATTTGGAACGTTACATCATATCAAGTGTGTTTCATGATCCCTTTCAACTGAGATTCGGAACAAAACAATCATTAATGGAGAAACCGATACATTTTAAGTAGATGGTGCAATCTCTACTCATACAATAACAATTATCTATGGATAAAAAAAACTCTTTAATTAAAATGTAAACAACTTCGATATGCCCATAAAAGATGGAAAATTTCATTGAGGCATTTTTACAAACATCTGGAGTACAATAGTTCATATCAAGCTTAATGTTTGAATTTCTAAAACTGATCACATATATTATTCTAACATTATTGTTAAATTTTCAGGTTCTTTATAATCAATCAGACAACTAAAGCATCACCACCCGGGTACATAGCTTCATCAAAACCATAAATCCACAAATTGTTGCCTCGCAAAAGAGCTTTGTTTATATATTCACTTATTTATAATGATACCATGAGCACTTTAGGGCATCTTCAAGATGTGTTTTCAGATACCAGTACCACCACCCAGTTCCATTATTCTTGACAATGTAAAACTCAATATAATGAAAACAAGACAGACAATTTTGGTGAGAGTATTTTCTTTGGTAGAAAAAGTTTTTAACTAACTTATAATATTTATATTTGTTGATAATCCATCATAATTCATATAAAATGATTTTTTAAGAAGAAATCAACAACTCAGAACCAAAAGTTAAAAACGATATTAAAAAAAAAAAATCAATAACACAAAAATAACATGTAGGGTTGAGCAACAAGGAAGGGTCAATTAGGTCCCCAAAAGAAACTTATTGGTGTTCGCTTTCACATAACCACATAATTCAAAAGGAAGAAGCTTTAACTTGTATGTTACAACCCCTTTCCAAAAAAAAAAAATAGAATATCAATATTGGGGTTTAAGTAATAAAATAATTATAATTTACATAAAGACATTCAAATTCAAGAAATTCATCACTTAAACCAATGTTCCTCTTAAGTATTAAAATCTGGTAAACAATCACAAATCTTTTAATTTTCATATCACTGTTTGTTTGTTTTTCGAAATATCATAATTAAAAAGAGGGATCAAATTTGATAAAAAAGATATAATTTTATACATTCGGTTTGTGCAATCAATCCTTGTAAAATATATTGTTAATTCTATACATATGTTTTGCTCGATATTATTATATATGTTAATAAATTTAAATAGTTAATGTACAACCCAAATTGTTAATAAATAATAATCGTAAATGAAGTTATCATGATCTAAGTTTATTTGAAATGGGTCAATGTAACATGCCAAATTATTGATAGCTGTAAAATATAGTTGAATGGTTAGTATAACATCCACCTAACTTACATTCTTATAAAGTATAAACCACAAATTACAACCACAATAATAACATTAAAAAAACCAATACTTTTTTAATAAATTAAAAATCTTTTGTTTCATACTTCAGTGAGTTCAGTGTCAATGATTTGATCTACACTAACTTGTAATGTCTTTTTATAGAGCAAAAGTAAAAGAAGAAAACGAAGTTAGAAACAAACACCACATCTTTTTCTCTTTTCTTTTGAAATGGCTTATCATATACAACTAGTCGATACATATTTAATCACATAAACTATTATTTATTATGTTCTCTAATTAAGTAAATATTATATACGCTCAATTATCTTATTGCAAATTTCATATATTATAACTTATTGTTTCTCCTATATAATTTATATCAGTTTTGTGGAAAATAGCATGATATCAATCAATTTCCATCAACAATTACTTACATTCCACCTAAAAGTATTCTTTTACTTTTACTTTATTTGAAATTCATAATGTGGTATTTAGTTTTTTTATTAATACAAAGGGCCCTTAATATAAATCTCGTTCTTTTCAAACGACCCATCAGAAGTATATGACGGCAATGCATTATGAGCGGAAAACAACTTTTCGATATGTATTTAATGACATTTTTTATTATTTATTATGCTCAAATAATAATAGATATTTATTTGTTTTGCTTTATTTTATTTTATTTTGATTTATTTTATTTTATTTGAATAGACTTTAAAACTCAAATAACAATAGGTATTTCCATGTTAATTTTACATAATTTTATGTTTCCTCTATAGATATAAAAACTTTTAATTTTGGCAAAAATATGCATATTTACGTTTTGCTTTGCGTATTTTTGGTTCATTAAATCCAAAGGTTTGTGACTTCTTTTTTTTTTTTTTTTTTTTAATTTTAACAGTTTTGAAGATTTATGCGGTAAAAAAAAAACATTTTTTATCAAACTTAAGGGTTTTAATGAACCTGAAAAAAATAATAAAACCAAATATTTATGCTAAATATATAAGCTTTAATGAATCAAAAATACATAAATAGGTAAAAAAAACTATTTTTTCTTTTAAATCTCAAACCTTAATGTTTATTTACAATTAAAGGTTTTTATGTTATTTCTCCTTCCTATATATGATCTATATCGATATTAGTTATAGATTCATGAAAATAACGTGCTGCCATTCAGTTTCCAACATTTCTTTGTTTTCCACATAAAAGTAATTTCTATTATATATTATGTAGAATTTCGTAATAAACTGTTTTGTTTTATAATTTATATAATATGGTAGTCAAAGTTAGCGTTATTACTCAAACATAATGCGATCCAATGCATCGAAGAAAAGAAAGAAAAACTTTATTGGGAAAAATAATATTATTATTAACTTGAAAATCAACTTTATGTAGGCACTTAAGAAGCATCATAATATGGAATCAAAGCTACACCTCCACATTACTAAAACCTCATTAGTCTAGTAAACTTTTGGGCTATTAACTAAAATACCATGTATATAGGAGCAACAAATCACTTCACATCTCATGAACACCTTTTAAATATTTATCACTATTAATTTTGTGAATATGACCTTGCTAATTAGCAATATAACCGCTTTTCAAACAAAAGAGACTTGTGAACAAGGTTTATCGTAATTGCAAAATTAATTAATACAAAATCTTCTCGACCATAGTAAATATTATCACGAAATACTCAACTCGAGGTGTATGAATGGATCTATATACTTAACAAACTCATGTTATAAAATATAATTAAATAACGAGATAAATTATATAGATAAAGAAATACATAAGAATAAAAAGAGTTTTTTTTTCAAATACTTGTGATGAAATCGTCAAAAACTTTACAATACATAATACACACTATTTATACTAGACAAAGAAGATGAAATGTGATGTATGTTATGAATGTTCATTATAATGGTGCATAACTACATTTATAAAACTCATAATAATGTTTGTTATAATGTTCACTAATTATGGAGAGTGATGGGGGAATATGGGAAATCCAATAGTCATTCACTAAAATAATAATTCATAACACCCCCGTTGAATGACGATTATTTCATGCATCATTAAAACCTTAATATGTAAAACCTCATGAGGAAAACCCTTTATTAAGGAAAAAGAATACATTATTAATAATAGATATTTGGAACAACTGACTCGTTAAAAACATTGCTAAGAAAACCAAGTAGGAAAAACACAGCTAAGGAAAAGAGTACAATATGTTTCCAACTCTCCCTAATCACCACATCAATTGATTTCCTTAAAGCGCCACATGTCAATGTTTCGTACCATCTTTTTAAATTTGGATGTAGGAAGTGTTTTAGTGAATAAATCGTCCAAGTTGTTACTTGACTGAATTTTCTGGATGTTGATGTCATGCTCCTTTTGAAGATCATGGGTGAAAAATAACTTTAGTTATATATGTTTGGTTTTGTCTTCTTTGATAAAACATTTATTGAATTGGATTATACAAGTCGTATTATCTTCATATAGTATGTTTGGAACATCCATGTTAGAAGTTAGACCACAATTCTTGAGAATGTGTTGAGTTAAATTTCTTAACCAAATACATTCATGAATTGCCTCATGAATTGCTATAATCTTTGCATGGTTAGAAGAAGCAGTATCTAAAGTTTGTTTAACAGAATGTCGAGAAATTTTCTTACCTCTATAAATGAATAAATAACATATTTGAGATCGAGTTTTTGTGTGAATCAGATAAATATCCATCATCTGCATAACAAATTAACTTTGCATTTGATGAATTTGATTAGTATAAGCCCATATTCATTGTACCTCGAAGATACCAAAGAATATGTTTGAGTCCATTCCGATGTCTTCTTATTAGGCAAGAACTATAACTTGCTAAAAAGCTTTTGGAAAAATATATATCATGTATTGTATTATTAGTAAGATACATTAGTGTACCAATAGCACTAAGATATGGTGCTTCGGGACCAAGAAGTTTTGCATGTTTACACAAGGCCAAAATTGGTCCTTTTTGGCATCTAAGCTCCTTACCACAATCGAATTACTCAATGGATGTAAGTTATCCGCATAAAACCTTTTAAGCACCTTTTCTATATATTAATGTAACAAAACTCAATTTTTGTGTGCTCAATTTGAAGACCCAAACATAATTTCATTTTACCAAGATCATTCATTTCAAATTTTTCTTTCAAACAAGAAGTGTCATTTTCTAATTCTCTAGGAGTTCCAATTATGACAAATTCTGATCCAGATGTTTTAATGAATACACATGGGCTTATTAGATCATTTTTGTAGCCCCTTTTCAACAAAAATGTACTTAAACAATTGAACCACATATGACCATATTGTTTCAATCCATACAAAGATTTATTTAATTTTACTAAATATACTTATTGAGAATAAGAAGTTTGTGCTTATGGCACCTTAAACCCTTCTGGATTTTCATATAAATATCATTCTCAGTGAACCATATAAATAGGTGGTAATAAACCCATTAGACACATCTCCAATTTTGCATGTGTTGATAGACTTATTAGATAACATAATGTAATTGCATTAACCAAAGGAGTGTAAGTTTCTTCATGATCAATTTTTGGGCCTTTGCATAAAACTTTGAGCAACGAGTCTTGCTTTATATCTCACAACTTCATTTTTATCGTTTCTTTTAAGCACATATACTTATTTGTGTCCTACTAGTTTTACTCCATTTGGTGTATGGACTGCAGGTCCAAAAACTTTTCGTTGAGTAAGAAAATTAAGCTCTTTAATGATTGCATCTTTCCATTATGGCCAATCTTTTCTATTTTTACATTCATCTATAGCTTCATGTTAAAGATCCTCATTTTCTTCCATAATCTTGCGTGCAACATGATATGAAAAATTATTGTCGACGTTTATCTTATTTCGGTTTCATCTTATTCCTGTCATGACACAATTTATTGAGATCTCTTTATTTTCATAATTTTCAGGTACCTTAAATTCTTTTTGTTGTGTCATTGGGCTCTTCTAGAGCTTCACTAATCTTTTCAATAGATTTTGTTTTCTTTTTTGGACCATCAATTATATTTGCTCTGTTTCATTTCGAGGTTTTTTTTATCTTTAGAATTAGTTGGTATTCAATGCTTCAAGTGTGCCTAAGATTCATTTGTAGTTGTATTTTTTCTCTTCTGGGATATCAATTCTAAGTGGAGTATGTATAGCTGGTACATGAGACTTTGTTACTCTCTTATGGTCAGTAAATTGTAACGACGAGATTTTCAAAACAAAATTTTCATTTTTCAACAACCATATTTTAAATATAAAACATTCTCAAAAAGTGTTTCACAATAGTTATTAATCAAACATGTCCCCAAGATCATAAATCAAATCTCCTCTCGGTGTGTACGGTTCATGCCGGCGCCTTCCCACGGTCCTCACTAGTACCTAAAACACATAACACAACAACTGTAAGCATAAATTCTTAGTGAGTTCCCCAAAATACCCCATACAACACATACGCCACTCGAGGCAACTGTACGACCCTCCGATCGATGTGTCTCAGCGGGACCCTCCAGTCTCGTAGCTCGTTGGACCCTCTGGTCCAGTCATAGCTCGTTGGGCCCTCCGGCTCGGTCTGAATCGTTGGACCCTCCGGTCCGGTCTATACAATTCTATATCATACATACATCACATGACACATAATCTCATACATGGCACACAATCTCATACATAGCACATAAGACCTTCCGGTCACTCATAATACTACTCTAGGTAATGTATAGTGAGAAGACTCACCTCGTGTAACTTGGTAACTCGGAAATCTCGGTCTCCGTGAAATAGGATCTAGTGTAACACCCCGAAAATACGATCCAAAAATTTCATTTTTAAATACACATACTTAGCAAAACATTAGAATAAAACATTCACTGATCAAATCATTTCATAAAAGATGTGCGTGTCTAGAAACCAGTTTATAAAAACATAATAAAATCAGAGTGCAAATCCCCAGGAAGATCTCATAGCGCGGAATACAAAGCATGTGTGTGATGTGCTGCTATCGCGCCAGCTCCTTCCCTTTCGAAGAAGAGGTACTTGAAACCAAAACTGAAAACTATAAGCACGAAGCTTAGTGAGTTCCCCCATCATACCACATACCATGTAATCACATATCATACATATTGCCAGGCATTTCTGGGGTGCCCGACCTACCCGGTACAGCCGTTTTGGGGTGCCGACCTACCCGTATCAAGCCATTCTGGGGTGCTGACAACCCATGTCAAGCCATTCTGGGGTGCTGACTATCCTTTGGTCCTAACGACCGAACCTTGGGGACTATTTCACCCCCTACTGCTACTATCACATATATCATAACATAACATATTATCATACATATCTGGGTGCCTGAACTACCCTTCGGTCCTATCAACCGAACTCGGGGACTGGTCCCCTCCTACTCCCTCTATCGCATATAACATAACAAGCCAGCATGCAACATATAAGCACATACTATCAGACGTGTCTGGGGTGACTGACTACCCTTCGGTCCTAACAACCCAACTTTACTACAATCACATACAACATACCATGCTAGCATATAACATATGAGGTAGTAGTAAACCTAGATGATATCACAAAGACAATCATCTATCATACGTCTCCTACTGGTGGGTCAGCATTGTGGCCTTAGACCCACCCTACTGGAAGGTAACTCACCTCGAAAGTAGCTGCTGAAGTCTGCTTGCTAAGCGTCTAACTACTGGATCACAAATCCTCCGGCTATAAACCATAAACATAGGTTAGACACCCATAAATACCCTTAGGTCAAAAGACTGACCCTCCCTTATCCCAAGGTCAACCCCTTGGTCAAAGTCAATGTCCATTTGACTGGACTCGCCGAGTCATGGCATGGACTCGCCGAGTCCTTTTCCTAGTAACCCGGTCCTACTCAACCAGTCCTTCTTCCCACTCACTGAATCACCCTTCACTCATGACTTGGGACGATTGAACTGACTCGTGACCCGACTCGCCGAGTTTGAAGAACAACTCGCCGAGTTCCAGGCAATCTTCATAGGACTTGACGAGTTGTTCATCCAACTCGCTGAGTCTAAGGCCATCTTCATGGAACTCGTCGAGTTCCTCCTTGGGACTTGCCGAGTCCCTATGACCCATTTCCCATATAGGCCAAATCTGAGACATGCAACGCTTCAAAACCATAGATCCATGTTCCTTGAGCATGCTTATCACGTAAAGTTGCAAACTTTACGTGCATGCATGGCCCTATAAGCTCAAAAGGTCAAAACCAAACTCCTCAAGAGGTCATAGACTCAATAGGGACCTCAATCACTTCAACCATAAGAACTTTATGCTACTAATTCATCCAATAAGTCCAGATCAGAAGTCCTTTCGGATCATTAAGCACCACACATGGAGCTTGGTGTTTTAAGGCTTGAAAACCACCCATTTGGGACAAAAATGGTAACTAATGATCTAAAGATCAAGGTAGAGACTTTTCTACCTGAGTGGAAGCTTCTCCCTGAGTAAAGTTTAGATCTACTCCTTTCTTTGCACTTCTTCAACCACCTCTTTCTTCTTGTAAGCTCCAACCTCCTTCACAAGGCCAAAAACTCTCTTACGAACAATATGGGGGGCTAGGGTCTCACTCTAATGCTCTCTGGAAGTGTTAGGGACAAAGGAGGCCAAGATAGAGTGTTTAAATAGGGTGAAAACACCCGCATTAAGGTTTTTTTGCCCAACCAGGGCTTACTCGCCGAGTCCGGGGACCGACTCGCCGAGTCCAGAGTCCAACTCCCGCACCTTGTCCCACTCCTACTCGGCGAGTTGGCCCATCAACTCGCCGAGTCCAAGGCAATATATATATATATATATATATATATATATATATATATATATATATAAAGAAAAATAAATAGCAAGGAGTACGTACCGGGAACCAGGTGCTACAAATCTCCCCCACTTATCTTAGACTTCATCCTCGAAGTCTGCTGCTTGATCCTGAAACAGCTCGGGGTAGTGCTCCATTATCTCTTCCACCGGCTCCCAAGTCCACTCCGAACCCTTCCGGTGCTGCCACCGCACCTTCACGAGTTCCACCTTTTTGTTCCTCAAATCCTTCGACTTCCTGTCGAGGATTGCCACAGGCCGCACGATGTAATTTAGACTGTCGTCGACCTAAATATCCTCCAAAGGCACCACTGCTGAGTCATCCACCAAACACTTCCGCAACTGAGAGAAGTGGAAAGTGTTGTGGATCTGGCTGAGTTCGGCTGGTAAATCCAACCTATACGCCACCTTGCCCACCCGGGCTACAACCGTGAATGGCCCGATGTACCTTGGGCCTAACTTACCCCGCTTTCTGAATCGGATGACGCCTTTCCATGGCGACACTTTCAGAAGAACCATATCCCCAACTTGAAATTCCAAGTCTGAACGGTGCTTGTCGGCGTAACTTTTTTGCCGACTCTGAGCAGTCTGAAGCCTGCTCCGGACGTGCTGAATCTTCTCTGTTGTCTGGAGCACCACTTCAGTGCTTCCCATGACCCTCTAGCCAACCTCTCCCCAACATATCGGGGTCCTGCATCTCCGTCCGTATAACATCTCGAAGGGAGGACGGTCAATACTCGCGTGGTAGCTGTTTTTGTATGAGAACTCAGCTAAAGGAAGATAGGTATCCCAACTACCACCGAAATCCAGCACGCATGCCCGCAATATATCCTCAAGTGTCTGGATGGTCCGTTCACTCTGGCCATCCGTCTGCGGGTGAAAGGCAGTGCTAAAACGCAGACGAGTGCCTAACTCATCATGAAACTTCTTCCAAAACCTGGAAGTAAAACGCACATCTCTGTCTGAAATCACTGATACTGGCACCCCGTGTCGCGCCACTATCTCCCTGATATAGATATCGGCCAACTTCTCGGCTGAGATGCTCTCCTGAATCAGAATAAAATGGGCGCTCTTGGTTAATCGATCCACGATGACCCATATAGAATCCACTCCTCGCGCAGTCCTGGGAAGCTTTGTGATAAAATCCATCGTAATATCTTCCCATTTCCATAACGGAATATCCAACGGCTGCATCTTGTCATGCGGTCTCTGATGCTCGGCCTTGACCTTCCTGCAGGTCAAGCACCGCTCGACGTACCAGGCCATATCCCGCTTCATGCAGGGCCACCAATAGTCCAGAGGAAGATCCCTATACATCTTCGTTGCCCCGGGGTGAATGGAGAATCGGGATTTGTGCGCCTCCTCCATCAAGATCTGGCGCATGCCTCCGAGGTATGGCACCCATACCCTGAGGTGTAATGTCAATAATCCCCTGCTATCATAGTCGAAGGAGGAAACCTGACTCACTATGTGCTCACTCTTCCGATGTTCCTCCTTTAGGGCTTCCTGTTGGGCCTCCCGAATCTGTTCCAAAAGTGGAGTCACCACTGTCATCCGCATGTAATTATCCCTGATTGGCGCCGCCTTGCGGCTAAGCACATCGGCCACCACATTGGCCTTCCCCGGGTGGTAAAGGATCTCACAATCATAATCCTTCACCATGTCCAACCACCGACTTTGTCTCATGTTCAGATTTGGCTGATCCATGAGGTACCTCAAACTCTTGTGGTCCGTGTAAATGGTACATCGAACTCCATAGAGGTAATATCGCCAAATCTTGAGGGCGAAGACCACCGCCCCCATCTCTAAATCATGCGTCGGGTAGTTCGCCTCATGAGGCTTCAGTTGTCTCGAAGCGTAGGCCATGATGTTCCCTCTCTGCATCAGCACCGCGCCCAACCCCGAAATGGACGCATCGCAGTATACCTCAAAATCTCGAATGTTGTCTGCTGCTCGGGCCCCCATCGAAAGACCACGGCCTTCCTAGTCAACCGTGTCAGGGGCACATCTATCTTGGAGAAATCCTGAATGAATCTTCGATAGTAGCCTGCTAATCCTAGGAAACTTCGAATCTCGGATGGAGAGTTCGGAACCTCCCATCTCATCATGGCCTCCACCTTGGTCGTGTCTATTGAAATCCCATTCTGGTTGACGAGGTGCCCAAGAAACTGCACCTCGTGTAACCAAAACTCACATTTAGAGAACTTGGCGTACAAGCTCTCCTTCCTGAGAGTCTCCAAAACCTCTATCAAATGCTCCTCATGCTCCTCCTGCGTCTTGGAATAAACCAAGATATCATCGATGAAAACTATCACAGACCGATCCAACATTGGTCTGCACACGCGGTTCATGAGGTCCATGAACGCAGCAGGAGCATTGGTGAGCCCGAACGGCATCACCACAAACTCATAATGGCCATAACGCGTTCGAAACGCGGTCTTCTGCACATCCTCCTCTCTGACCCTCATCTGATGATAACCTGAACGCAGATCGATCTTGGAGAACCAAGATGCCCCCTGTAACTGATCAAAGAGGTCATCAATCCTCGGAAGCGGGTAACGGTTCTTCACCGTTACCTTATTCAGCTCCCGGTAATCTATACACATCCGATGCGACCCGTCCTTCTTTTTTACAAACAGGATCGGGGCTCCCCAGGGTGAACTGCTCGGTCTAATGAATCCCTTGTCTAACAGCTCTTGTAGCTGTGTAGACAACTCCTGCATCTCAAGAGGAGCCAACCAATACGGTGCCTTGGCTATCGGAGCCGCACCAGGGACTAGGTCGATCCTGAACTCTACCTGTCGCTCCGGAGGTATTCCAAGAAGCTCCTCTGGGAACACATCAGCGTAGTCTCGCACCACTGGAACCTCGTTCACCATCACGTTACCCGCCTCCCGGGTATCCACAACATACGCGACATACCCCGTGCAACCCTGCTGAAGGTAGCGCCTAGCTCTCGCTGCTGAACATACTGTGGGTCCATGCTATGGCCTCTCGCCATGGATCACCAATTCTCCCCCACTTGGGGTCCTGATCCACACTAGCTAATGTGCGCAATCTATCACTGCTCCATTAGGACTCAACCAATCCATGCCTATAATTACCTTGTTCCCCTGCAACGGAATGGGAACTAAATCCACCAAGTAGCGCTCCTTGAATAATCTTTGAACACAATCTCTGAACACCGCAGATGCCCGCACCGATCGATCATCGGTGATCTCTACCTCTAAAGGGCAATCCAACATGCCTGAAGACTCAGTAAACTTATTGCTAAGCGCAAGAGAAACAAACGATCGGGTAGCACCCGAGTTAAACAACACCTGAAAAGGGATACCGTTTACATGGAACGATCCTAAAGCATATACACAGAGCACATATCAATAACATAACAACATGAAAAAGAAATAGAGGGAAAGAATCATACCCGTCACCACATCGGGTGTGGCGCGTGCCTCCTTGGTAGTTAGCTAAAATGCCCGGCTCCTCACCACTGGAGCCTCTGCCTTGCCCTGCCGGCCATCAGTGATCCGCAGGGTCGCTGAAGCTGGCACTTTCACTGGCGCGGGTGCTGTCAACTGAGGGTAATTGGCCTTCTTGTGGCCCCTCTAGTTGCAGTGGAAACACAGTAACTCGGACATCTGTATCACAGGTGCAGGGGCGGTACAATCCCTGCTGAAATTCCCCGACTTGCCGCACTTATAGCATCCCGACGATCCCAGTCTACATGCCCCCTCATGAGGCATGCCGCATTTCCTGCAGCGGCTCGGTCCTGACTGGCCTTTCGGCCTACCATCTGATCCCTTAGGCTTCTTCCCCGAAGCCCCTCCTGTATGTCCTTCCTCTGTCTTCCTCTTCCGGATGTGCTCCATATCTATCTCTCTCTCCTTCGCCATGGCAATCATAGAGTCCAAGGTAGGGCAAGCTGAAAAACTGATATGCTCTCGAATATCCGCTCGGAGCATGTCATGGTAGCGTGTCCTCCTCATGTCCTCATCACCCGCATACTGGGGCACCAACAATACCCTCTACCGGAACTTAGAGGTGATCTCCGCCACAGTCTCCGTCATCTGCCTCATATCTAAGAACTCCCTGGCCAGCTACTGAAGCTCGACAGCCAGCGCAAACTCTATCCTGAACCTGGTCGCGAAGTCCGACCAGGTCATAGCCTCGACAGCCGAGGCTCCCAACGAGTCACTCACGGACTCCTACAATCCCTAGCTCGATCTCGTAAACACCCTGTCGTAAACCTCACCTTCGACCCCTCAGGGCAGAAGCTAATCATTTGTGTAGACTCAATGTCGGCGATCCATCGCCTGGAAAACTATGGCGTCCTTCGCCCCATGAAAATTCGGCGCACCACTGCCCCTGAAGTCCTTAAAGGACAGTGTGTGGTATCCCGACTGGCCAGATGCCATGTCGCTCCTGAATGCTTGGAGGCGATCCTCCATCAACTCAACTATCCCTTCCTTGATCGACCCGAAGATAAAAGGGGTCGACTCAAGGATGCCCCTGGTGATCTCTGACGCGATGAAATCGCGTAGCCCCTCATCCACCGGCTCGGAACCGGATCCCGAACCCGATCCCTCTCCTGAAATGCCAACTACTGGTCTAGGGCGCAACACCACCATTCTGAAACACAACATAAAAATGTCAAGAACACTGATATATCTCGAGGGATCACTACTACCACAAGTTTTCTGGTCTCATCTCAACCTTCCTTGATTCGAGAATGGATTCTCTGCTTCCAGTAGTACGGGCCCATACTACCTTCCACATCTATCCGTACTTTCCTCAAGTACTGCCTTGACTCCACCAAGTCACTATTACTGCTAATAATTTCTGCTACTCCCATCCTAGGCTTGCCCTAGGGAGTCCTCTGACTATACCCGATCCAGTCCTCAGCTGCTAAAAGCCTCCTTGTGATGCCAATTAGCCATCACCTGAATACCATCACATGCGGCGAGGCTCAGATAATCCTTCAAGTAATAGACTCGTCCCTACAACGGTTAGACTCAGACAAGAGCTGCGCAATAGGGCCAAGTCTAGCACTCTGAGATTATTCAACCATGTTCGCATGTGACGTGATGCATTCACCTAATGTCTAACTCCCATCACTTAGAGTCCCGCAAAGCACAAAGCAAGCAACATTCAGACATAAGAGGCTACTCAAGCAATTCCATCCTCATAATGGGAAACTGTACTAGCATACAATGCTAAGCTCATGCTATCAGGCATAACCTAAACAGGCTATCCTACTGCTTTCTACTCAATCCTAGCATGCAATTTCATATACTGAGGCACATAAAGCAGGCACATAAGGCATCACTCCTAGATCCTTAGTCCTATTCTAGCATGATGTTTCACAGGAACTGATAAACATATATAAACTCTTATGGGTACATTGGGGAATACTTACTTGAGCTCGGCCAGTCACGCACATCACACACTTCGTTTCTTCTTAAAAAGTACTCTTAGAAAACACATTTTTTTTTCAAATTATTTTAATCCCTTGATTTGAGTCCAGACACCCCCGGAGGTGTGTCCGAATCCCTCAGACCAGGACTCTGATACCAACTTGTAACACCCCGAAAATACGAGCAAAAAAAATTCATTTATAAATACACATACTTAGCAAAACATTAGAATAAAACATTCACAGATCATATCATTTCATAAAAGATGTGCGTGTCTAGAAACCAGTTTATAAAAACATAATAAAACCAGAGTGCAAATCCCCAGGAAGATCTCATAGCGCAGAATACAAAGCGTGTGTGTGATGTGCTGCTACTGCGCCAGCTCCTTCCCCTTCGAAGAAGAGGTACCTGAAACCAAAACTGAAAACTGTAAGCACGAAGCTTAGTGAGTTCTCCCATCATACCACATACCATGCAATCACATATCATACATATTGCCAGGCATTTTTGGGGTGCCCGACCTACCCGGTACAGTCGTTCTGGGGTGCCGACCTACCCGTGTCATTCCATTCTGGGGTACTGACTACCCATGTCAAGCCATTATGGGGTGCTGACTACCCTTTGATCCTAACAACCGAACCTTGGGGACTATTTCACCCCTACTGCTACTATCACATATATCATAACATAACATATTATCATACATATATGGGTGCCTGAACTACCCTTCAGTCCTATCAACCGAACTCGGGGACTGGTCCCCTCCTACTCCCTCTATCGCATATAACATAACAAGCCAGCATGCAACATATAAGCACATACTGTCAGACGTGTCTGGGGTGACTGACTACCCTTCGGTCCTAACAACTGAGCTTTACTACAATCACATACAACATACCATGCTAGCATATAACATATCAGGTAGTAGCAAACCTAGATGATATCACAAAGACAATCATCTATCATACGTCTCCTACTGGTGGGCCGACATTGTGGCCTTAGACCCACCCTACTGGAAGGTAACTCACCTCGAAAGTAGTTGCTGAAGTCTGCTTGCTAACTGTCTAACTGCTGGATCGCAAATCCTCCGGCTATAAACCATAAACATAGATTAGACACCCATAAATACCCTTAGGTCAAAAGACTGACCCTCCCTTGGCCCAAGGTCAACCCCTTGGTCAAAGTCAATGTCCATTTGACTGGACGCGCCGAGTCATGGCATGGACTCACCGAGTCCTTTTCCTAGTAACCCGGTCCTACTCAACCAGTCCTTCTTCCCACTCACTGAATCACCCTTCACTCATGACTTGGGACGATTGAACTGACTCGTGACCCGACTCGCTGAGTTTGAAGAAGAACTCGCCGAGTTCCAGGCAATCTTCATAGGACTCGCTGAGTTTTTCATCCAACTCGTCGAGTCTAAGGCCATCTTCATGGAACTCGCCGAGTTCCTCCTTGGGACTCGCCGGGTCCCTATGACCCATTTCCCATATAGGCCAAATCTGAGACATGCAACGCTTCAAAACCATAGATCCATGTTCCTTGAGCATGCTTATCACGTAAAGTTGCAAACTTTGCGTGCATGCATGGCCCTATAAGCTCAAAAGGTCAAAACCAAACTCCTCAAGAGGTTATAGACTCAATGGGGACCTCAATCACTTCAACCACAAGAACTTTATCCTACTAATTCATCCAATAAGTCCAGATCAGAAGTCCTTTCGGATCATTAAGCACCACCTATGGAGCTTGGTGTTTTAAGGCTTGAAAACCACCCATTTGGGACAAAAAGGGTAATTAATGATCTAAAGATCAAGGTAGAGACTTTTGTACCTGAGTGGAAGCTTCTCCCTGAGTAGAGTTCGGATCTACTCCTTTCCTTTCACTTCTTCAACCACCTCTTTCTTCTTCTAAGCCCCAACCTCCTTCACAAGGCCAAAAACTCTCTTACGAACAATATGGGGGGCTAGGGTCTCACTCTAATGCTCTCTAGAAGTGTTAGGGACAAAGGAGGCCAAGATAGAGTGTTTAAATAGGGTGCAAACACCCGGATTAGGGTTTTTTTGTCCACCAGGGCCTACTCGCCGATTCCGGGGACCGACTCGCCGAGTCCAAAGTCCAACTCCCGCACCTTGTCCCACTCCTACTCGGCGAGTTGGCCCATCAACTTTCCGTGTCCAAGACAATATATATATATATATATATATATATATATATATATATATATATATATATATATATATATATATATATATATATATATATATATATATTAAGAAAAATAAATAGCAAGGAGTACGTACTGGGAACCAGGTGCTACATCTAGCCTCCACCTAATCATACGAAAATAAACACTCGACATCAACACAATTCCCAAGGCTAGACCATTCCCTCTCTTAGCACTTCTTAGGAGGGTAAAAGACCATTTTACCCCTCTCAAGGCTCAAATACTCTAAAGTTTACCAAACCCTAAAAGTCAACAAAAGTCAATGGTCAACCCTTTGACCAAACTCGCCAAGTGCATAATTGTGACTCGGCGAGTTCAGTCATGAACTCACGTCCTCAAAACCCCAAATGACTCACTGAGTTACTTCCCCAACTCAGCGAGTTACCATCTGTGTGATTTATGGGGGAAACTCATCCTACTCGCCGAGTCTATTCTTGGAATTGGCGAGTTCAAGCCATGCTCAAACTCAAATGACCTTCAGAGGTTAGATCTGCTCCTCTAACCCATATATCTAACCTCCCCAAGCTTAATAAACACGTAAAGGTTCGAACTTGATTTACATGCAACGTCCAAATGACACTACTTGATGATTTGGTCCCAAATACAACACTCTAAGTTCATTTCTTCCATAACCCAACATAAAGCAAGATGGATAACCTTCTCTGGACCACTATGGGTCCAGATCTAAAGTCTAAACATGATAAGGGAACTTATTCTCAACAAGTCAACCCAATAAAGGGCATATGAAACCCTAGATCCATGGATTCCTTAACAAAATAGAAATAGGGTCGATATGCTACCTCAAAGATGATGCCCTCTGCTTGAAATCCACAAATATGCAACTTCCTTGGCCTCCTCCAAGCTGGAATCAACTTCTTCTTGCAAAACAAACCCACAAAGGTCTAATAATGGCTTCTTCTCTCTCACAAACGCTCAAGCACGACAAGGGTTTCTATCAAGGGTCTGGTAGCCGCAAATGGTGGCTATAAGCCCCTTTAAGTAGGTCTCAAACCCCGGGGATTAGGGTTTCATTAAACAGCATGGACTCGCCGAGTCCACGAATGGACTCGCCGAGTCCGCCATTAAATCAGTCTGACCATCCGCGCTCCTACTCGGCGAGTCTGAGCGCCTACTCGCCGAGTGTCTCTCCAAAAACTCAAGATTAAAGCATAAATAAGATACCTGGGAGTCCGGATGTTACATAAATGCTTCTGGCATTTGATTTGCTACAGTTTGTAAATGAGTTTTTTTTACTTGAAGTTCACAGTGACCTGAACGATCATCTAAAACTGAAAGTGATAATTCATTCCAAGAGATTTTATTCTCTAACTTCTTTATTTCTCCCCTAATGTTGGAAAAACTGATTCATCAAAATTACAATCGTCAAATCTGGTTGTAAATAAATCTCCAGTTGATGGTTCTAAATATTTTGCTATAGATGGAGATTCCTATTCAATATAAATTCTTACTCTTATTTGAGGACCCATTTTATGCAGTGAGATGGAGAAATGAGTACATAAATTGTACATCCAAACATCCTTAGAAGGGAAATATTTGGTTCCCGACCGCAAACCAGTTGAATAGGGAGAACTTACTATAACTGGTTGGCTTGAGGCGTATAAGTTATATTGTATGTGGAATTACATGTCTCATGTCGATGTGAGAAGTTTAGAATGCATTAGTAATGATTTTGCAATTAATTTGAAGGCGTTTGATTAACGACTCAGCTAAACCATTTTGTGTATGAACATATGCAACAAGATATTCAATATTTATCCCAATCGACATGCAATAGTCATTAAGAGTTTATGATTTAAATTCCCCAACATTGTCAAGTTGAATTTTCTTAATTGGGTAATCGGGAAAATGTGCCCTTAGGCGGATTATTTGTGCAAGTAATCTTGCAAAAGAGAGATTACAACTAGACAACAAGCATATGTGTGACCATCTAGTTGATGCGTCAATTAAAACCATAAAATATCTAAAAGTTCCACATGGTGGATGAATTAGTCCATATATATCCCCTTGAATTATTTCTAAGAAACTAGGACTCTCATACCCAACTTTATTCAATGATAGATGAGAAATAAATTTTCCTTGAGAGTATGCAACACAAGACAATTCATTAGCTTGAAAAATCTTCTAGTTTTTCAAGGAATGACCACTTGAACTTTCAATTATTTTGCGCATCATAATTCATCTGGGATGGCCCGATTGGTCATGCCAAACTTTGAAGTTGTTATCATACCTTTTATTTTTAATAGTATAAGATTCAACTATTCTAATATTTGTATAATAAAATCCGGAGGACAATATGGATAATTTTTCCAAAAGACTTTTCTTTCCCGATATCATTTTTGTAATATTGAGATACTCTTTATCACCATCATTTGTTGTTTCAACATGATATTTGTTAGACCGAATATCCTTAAAACTTAATATATTTCTTGGTCATTTTGATGAAAATAATGCATCACCAATTATAATTATTACCACTTGTGGTAATACTATATTCGCTCTTTTGGAGTCTTCAATCATTTTGGCATTACCCGTTATTGTATGAACATTTGCTTCTTTAATTGTTAAGTAAGTAAAATACTTTTCATTATTAAAAATAAACTAAGAAATCACACAATACATTCATATAGCACATAGATCTACACATTTTACTTGTATTCTCCCCCAAAAATCATATGAAAACCGAAAAAAAAGGTATGAACTCAACTTTGCTTTGATGTTTCGGTTTTGAAGAAGAGATGCAGATATTTTTGGTCCTAGCAAGCTTTCTTGCGTGGATCTCGAACTTAGGAGGTTTCTAGGAGTATGATCACCAAAAATTTACTTAGAAGGAGTGATCTAACATGAGAATGAAGTTATATAACTTGGATATGTAAGGACTTACCAAGAAAATGATGATTTTTAGTGGAAATCTTCTTGAACAACCCTAGATATTCGAAAATTTAAGAGGAAAGCAGTGAGTGTTTGAGAGAGTTTGATGTTGTGTGTGTGTTTGTGTGCTTACCTTCGGCCGAGAGGAAGAAAAAGAGAGGGTAGAGAGATGAAGATGTGATAGGTGCATAGATGTATGGGACTTGGTATTTGTTTAGGGGGGTAATTTGCATGGATTACCTCCATGTATTAGTAAGGTGGCACCATAATATTTTCCTTTATTTTCCTTTTTTATCATGGGCCAAGAATTGGGCTTAAGATGGATGAAATTGAATTAGCTTGGCCCACTCTTGGTTATGCTCGAGTTTGTGAAGCCTAATAAATAGTTTTCAGCCCATTGGGCCCTTATTGATGGTTCACGGCCCAAATAGTATAAAAGGATGGGTTTTATGGTCCATTAGGGTAATTGGAGTTGTTATGGCCCAATAAGGAAATCCTAGTCCATAATGGACTTAAACCAGGGTTCTTAGGGTTCCAAACTCTTTGTTGAACATGGGAGGTGCATTTAAATGAGCACTGAGTAATATTTACTTAGAGTGTATGTTTTACAATAGTTGAATGATTACACGAGAATAGAATTTCCTAGCTAAAATTCTAGTTGTGACATAAACTCATGTGTCATGCATTTGAATCACACGATCAAGTTAATTCGTGATCTATCTAAGTCGGTACTTGAAAACACTAAAAAACTATAGCATTTTCCATTCTAACAAATTGTTTGATCAAAATAAGCTCTTTAAACTAAACCTAGTTTTACTAATCTAACCTAAACAAACTCTTAGAATTGTATTGAAAAACCGCATTAAGATTAGTGTAAATGTTCCCAACAATGTTCAATATTTCTCATAAGCCCAGAAACATAAAAACAAGTCATTGTAATTTACATCAACGTTATTCCCATTACAAAACCAATTTGATGCTTGTACTTTAATTTCAATTCATAGAAGAATTACGAATTCCATAGATTGAATAACAAGAATGAAATAACCTTAATTCTAGTGATCTATATGAACCATTATCAAATCAAACATTCGATTAACATGAAACTACAATTGCTCTATAGAATCTTGAACATAACATTGAATCACATGATTACAAACATAACCACAACTGTACTGCAAAATCGAAATTGGAAGTCAGTGGACCACAAAATCGCCCCCGATGGTCAAAGACTCAAGTCTAATCAAACTTACAAAAAATCAATTCCAATAGTTCCCAAGTGTTAATCAAACTCAAATTGCACCACAAAATCGCCCCCGGTGCTCAAAAAACTCGATCTCCTCAATAATGAAGTCAGTGGACCAATTATAGGAAAAATCATAAACTATCGCTAAACTCATGTCCACGTTTCCATAACCTGTAGAAATTTATATCGGAGAAAACATGGTCCGTGGAAACTCACAAATTGGAATGCTCAAATTGGTCGGGGCTTTAAAGTAGATTGTTTTAATGGGTCCAAATCCATAGCCCGTGGAAATTTCAAGTTTCTAAATCCACAGTCGTGGATGTCTCTGCTGAAGGCTTTTCTCAATCTTCCACAACTTCATCAACCATGCTCCGAAAATCATGAAATCTTGTTTGCAACTTCTAGTCATCCCCCTTAATGAAAAATCATCTCCAACAGTCCCTGAAATATCATGAAATGTGCAAGTGAAACAATATCATGAAATTTTCCGAAAGCATGTAAAATATATTATTTTAAGCCTAAATGCAATACAAGGAGATGAAATAAAAATGCAAAATATGTGCATAAAATACACCTAACATAAACATTATAGGGGCTTTTTGTAATGTAACTATTTAATATTTATACTATATAAACAACTATTAAAATGATTTATTTTTCTTTCTTTCTTTCTTTTGGAAATTCAAACATTATCTTGCGACAAATCAAAGCATACAAATATTATTAGCCAAATTGGAAAATGAAACAAAAATGGGATAACATATTCCATGGGTATATCCGTTATCAAGTTATGGGTCGCAATACATCATGGGGGATAATATAGGAAACAATGGGAAAAGAAAAAAAAAAAGACGATGGTATAGATTCCATATGAGACAAACACTACTCTACTTCTAAACAAACCTACCATCCCTACAAAATGACAATCTTTTTAGAATGTATAGAATAATCATTAATTTTGTAAAATGGACTTTCACTTGTGAATTTATTTTATGACAGGTAAGATTACAAACAAAAATTTTCGTTTGCTATTTATTTTGCAAATATTAGTAATTAATAAAATTAATAAGATTTTTTAATGTTCAGAAAATCAATTTGTATTACATAAAACTATTTATTTTGTAATAGTTCCAGCAATATTATAATTTTTTATTATTACCTCATATTTTATCATCTTCATGATTGTGCCAAGTTTATTTTCTCTAAAACTGTAAGAAGTTATAGTATCTTTAGCATGTTGTTACATATGATTTTTTTGAAATCACGTACGAGAGAGAACTAACATCAATGTTGTAAAAATTAGAGAATTGTAGCATCTAAATGTGGTGTTATTTTTATTTAAAAAAATTGAAAATAGTCAATCACAACCTTTCTCTTTTCTTTATATTTCTTTTCTTCTCGTTGTCTGGCTAGCGTGCCCTCTAACGACTTTGTAGGAAGTGGGGGAGACGAATGCAGCGAGATGGAGAGGAGTTTGGCTAGCGACTCACTCCGTCTAGCCTAAATTATAGATTAAAATTTGAAGTTTGTGGATATAAACTAAGACAAGATACCATGAAAGATAAAAGGGGAAATATTAAAAGTTTTTTAATAAACTAATAATATAAAAAAGGGTAATGAAATCATAAGGTTAAATTAGACGTTTTAGATCGATTATGATCAAAATTGAAACAAAATAAACTCATATGGACCAGCCGTGTGTAAAAAAAAGTTATGACAAGCCTAACTCAAAGTAGGTGTAAGGTGTGCGGCCGTATAGGGTCCGAAGAAAATAAGGACCATGATTTACCAAATTTATATAATTATATTGTATATATATATATATATATATATATATATATATATATATATATATAATTCAAATATTTTAACAAAGTTCAGTTGTATAAAGCACTGTTATACTCCTAATTTAGTCGGTTCAATTTCCTTTTTAGACATATGAACATTTAAATCACAAGAGCTTTATTAAGAATATTTTGGAATGGTCTACAACATATTTTTTTTAATTAAAAAACATCAGAATTTCTTCTTTTGTATCAAATAAAATGGGAAGTGATTCGTACACAATTTTTTTTGACGTATACAACAATTATACATTATAAATTTGTACAATACAATTTTAAAGCATCAATTGTCGTGTATGAAGAAAAATTATTGTATACAAATCATCTCCCAAATAAAATGAATGAAAAGCAGATTAAAATGACATTTAATTTTCTAGTTATCGTTATTAATAAAATAAGTAAATTTATAAAAGCAATAAATGTATTAATGAGATATGTTTTCTAAAGTTACTTCACTGATTTCTTTTGATTTTGATTGTTATAAACTAAATTATTTTTTCATTAAAAGACAAATCATTTTAAGTTATATATATATCCTTTCTAATAAATAAAAGTTTTTTTTGTCACTTGTCACACTCTCATCCAATTTGATAATTGTCATTTTGTTGTTATTTTGAATTTTTTTTTTCACATGTTATTTTATAAGTTTTTCTATTTTATTAAATTTCACATAATATTTGAATGTAATAATTGCAATAAATTGAGTAATAAATATATATATTAATTTCATTAATAAATTTACCTTTTAATTTCAAAATTCTCAAAATTAAAGTTCATTAGTTTCTTTTCTTTATTGAAATTATTTGTTTAAATTTAAATGATAAAAAACATTTCCATTATAATAAATCATTATTTTTCTTATTTTCTTATAAATTCAAAGTTTGCAAATATTTTGATATTTGTATTTAACATTTTTTTTTAAATTAACCAATGTGTCTCACAACTAATATATATATATATATATATATATATATATATATATATATATATATAGAGAGAGAGAGAGAGAGAGAGAGAGAGAGAGGCTTATATTATTTTATTCTAACTAATTATTGTGCGGATATCGTATGCTATGAGAATTAGTAATAGAATAAGTTGTTTAGCAATGCAAATACGTTTAACCTTACAAAAATATCATCATTTTCATGCATTCTCGCTAATTATTATTTATTTTTATTTTCAAACATCGTTTTTCACTCGTTTTCATTATGACAGAATATGGCCCCAATAAAACATTCTGACAACATTATGACAGAAATAAGAATAATTATAATAAGTGTATAATAACATTATAGACGATTTAATTAGTGAGAATGTGTGTTAATGACAATAGTTATATAAGATTAAACGTATTTATATTATCAAACAACATATTTTCGTTATCATTCTCATAGCATACGATATCCGTACAATAATTAGTTAGAATACTTGAACCTCTGTCTCTCTCTCTCTGTCTCTCTCTCTCTCTCTCTCTCTCTCTCTCTTTCTCTCTTTCTTTCTCTCTCTCTCTCTCTCTCTCTATATATATATATATATATATATATATATATATATATATATATGAGTAGGATCAAACGAGAACACCAAAAAGGTTGAGAACGCGAGAACAGATCACAACCTTGTAAATAATTAGATCTATGGCTATTATTAACTGGACCATTTATGAACATTTATTAAACTGATGTGCTAAATATGTAACTTTGAAATGGCAAGAAGGGTACAATAGGAAATCCATATAATTTATTTAAATAAAAATTCCTATAATCTCTCTCTCTCTCTCTCTCTCTCTCTCTCTCTCTCTCTCTCTCCCTCTCTTTACTTAACTAGAAAACCCGAATCTAATTATTTTGAAAAAAACGGCCGCACACCCTCACCTTCTCCATCTTCGATTCTGCCAAAAATCATTTTCCTCTGCACCTTCTTAAGTCACGATCGATACTTCCCTTCTCAGAGGCTTCCGATCTTTGCATCCAATCGTTGATTGCAGTTGATGTTTCCCCTGTTATCGCATATACACACACAAGTTGTAGCTTCCTTCCGTATCTAGCTTCATTCTGATCGTAGCACAATTCCTTCTTCCCCCTGTTATTGCACACTCACATCATCGAATCAGGTACTATCAACTTCAATATATACCTATTTTCCATCTCTTTAATTTCGTTGTTAAGGTTTTTAGTTTCAATTGTTCAAATTCTTCTTACAATCCGCTTTGTTATGTTGGAAGATCCTGTAAAAGCTTACAACTCCGCTTTCTCCACAACTAACAACGAACTCCACGACAATTGAGACATCGACGATTCCATGAGTGGTACAACTGCGATTATTGTCCTTGTTATAAATGATAAGCTTTACGTGGCTAATGTCGGCGATTCAAGAGCTCTGATCTCCGTTAAACCTGACCATCAAGGTTCTGTAACTCAACACACTCATAATCATCCATTCTTTGTTCTTGCAAGTGACGACATATTTGAGTTCTTATCAAGCCAAACTATTGTTGGTATGGTAATTAAGTACCAAGGAAATCATATATTGTTATTCTGATTGTTTCTTTTTTGGCTGCTTGTTTACATATTTAGTTGCAATTGGTGTCACAAGCTGTTCTTCTTGCTAATCTGATAACTGTTGGACCCGATGTACTTTTCTTTTACACTCAGTAAGTTGTTACAAGTCACATACCCTTTATGTTTTAGTTGTAATCTTATATGAATACAATGTCAGATGTCTCATTTGCAGTTAATCATCAATGAATACTCCATAAGGCTGGTTCGAGAAGAGCAAGGAAAGCAGCCATGGCAATGCAGGTGAGGGGAAAAAGCCAAGAGGCGGTTGCCCCTTTTGATTTCACTGGAAACACAACCCCATCCTGGTGGTTATTCTTGGCAAGGAACAAAGAATAAGAAATGATAATTTTTACACTATTTTTATTTTGTATTTATTTATGAATAGATTGTATTCATTTGTGAATATCAGTGTATTCATGTGCGAATGACTATTTAATTATACATAATTGTTTCTTTAACATTTTTGTAGATCCAATGAATAAACATGCATATAGTGGGAGGTGAGAGATTTACCAAATGAAATACCGACACCAATAGATTTTAGAAGGAGCGCAAAAATGTTTTATTCATTTATGACTGTAATTGTAGTACTAGGTTCCGTATCAAAAAAAATATATTGTAACTTATTCAATTACTATTATAATTATATTCCTTTATGAATAGAAATGTGTTTTATTTATTTATATATGAATATCATTTTAGCTGATTGTATAATCTTTTTTTTCGGGTTTTATTCATTTATGTTTTTACAAGTGTATTCATAAATACATCTGAGTTAATTCATTTATAATTTACAATTTTAATCATTTTAAAATGAAATGTATAAATCATTATTTATGAAGATATATATATATATATATATATATATATATATATATATATATATTCAAATAAATGAGGTAAACCGATAAATTATTCATTCTCTTGATATTTGATTTGCTAAAAACGAAACATAAAAATGAAAAATGAAATGAAAAAAAAAACGTTTTTTTAGATAAAAATTAAATCATTATTTTATTAATTATTGGTTCATTAAAAGAATAGGATCTAAAAAATGAGATATTTTGGGTAATTGTCATCATAATCACTAAAATTTAGGAAATTATAATTTAATTAGATGGTAAAATTCCATTTATGCCCTTTAAAAATGATTGGTCTACAACTGTTCTCGCATTCTCAACCTTTTAGGTGTTCTCATTTGATCCTCTCCCTATATATATATATATATATATATATATATATATATATATATATATATATATATATATATATATAATATTTGTTGATAAAAAAATTATAAATCCGCCACTTGCATTGGCAACTTTTTCTCTAAAGTTTGTTATAGACAACTTTAGAATAGTATAGATGATTTAATTAGTGAGAATGTGTGTTAATGATAATAATTATGTGTAAGATTAAACGTATTTATATTATCAAACAACATATTTTCTTTATCATTTTCATAACATACGATATCCGCACAATAATTAGTTAAAATACTTGAACTTAGTGACGGAGTTTGGACATTTATTTTGGGGGGACCGAAAATATAATATACATGAAAATCGGAGAGCAAAGGGGGCACAATATAAATTTTATATATTTAGGCTAAATATGTATATAAACTAAAATGGAAGGGCTATTTCTAACAAAAAATTCAGGGGAGCCACAGCCCCCTTACCCTAAGCAAGTTTGGTCGATGAACCTCTCTCTCTCTCTCTCTCTATATATATATATATATATATATATATATATATATATATATATATATATATATATATATATATATATATATATAATATTTGTCGATAAAAAAATTATAAACCCGCCACTTGCGTAGGCAACTTTTTCTCTGAAGTTTGTTATAGACAACTTTAGCATAGTATAAGAGCCTCATGATTTATGTATTATTGTTATTTTGTTTTTGATTATTGGTATAACAAGTATCGTATTAATAAATTTTGTTTATATTAAAATATATTCGTGGGACCCATTTTCTACTCTTTTCACTAGGCTTTCAAAATAAACAAGAGGCCAGCCCTAGTCATGGACAAGATTCATATATTATATGGGCAAGATTCATATAATTTGTTCTTTATCTTTCAAAAATTAAAAATATTATTTATAGATTGCATTACTCCTTCTCATCTACTATGAATACGGATATAGTCCAACATATATTTTATCTTTCAATAAACAAACATTATTTTAATTGGCCAAATATATTTTTAATATAGTCATTATTGTAGCAAATTCTTTAGGAATATACATTTTAAAAAAATGGTCACAAAAAAAGCATGGTATTCCTATTCAACGTTCAACCATACTCATTACGAACCCCGCGATGTGAAATACCAATAGACTACCCTTTCCCCAAGGTAATATCCACTCTTTATGCGATATTTTCATCTCACGAAACGATAATTTGGATCAACATCATAACGAGATATTGTTTTATGTTACACTTCAGAAGACAGCGCCACCTGTCACAACAAGTGGGCTCCACCTCACATGGGCTTTTTTCATGTACAATACAAGTTGCGTAATATAGCTCACCAACACATGTCTTGATCTGAACGTTGACACTTGTCGCCATTCTGGAGCCTTCTATTTAGGGACCACAGTTTCTCCATGTACCTGTTGTGTAAGCAACAATAACTCCGCATCACGATAAATTAAGTGAAGTACCTAGTTTTGTCAAGCAACTATAGCCGCTAAAGGTTGAAAATAATTTTTACATAGTATTTGGTTGGTGTATTGAAAATCTTTATTTTGTGTATTTTATTAGCTAAAATCGAATAAGTCAATTACTGAAAATATTTGTAGAGTAATTGCTTGAGGATTCTATTTGCATATTTGTGCAGCTTGTGTTTTAAGTTTCTTTATTTTGTACGACACGTGTAGTGATCTGGAAGAAATAGTTGGAAAAACGACGGTGGATTCTGTAAAGATATCAATTGACATGCCAGCGAATATTTAAGTTGGGACGAGTTGTACTTGATTAATGAGGGCATTATAGTAATATGGTAATTATCATATCACATAAAAGATTTAGATTAAGAGAACACGCGTTTTTAAAGGGAAAATACTACAAATAGATAAAAAAAAAATTGGATGAATTTCTAAATTTAATCATAAAATTTGATTTTTCCAGCTATAGACATACATTCCGTGAAGGACCCTCCGTGAAATGACGTCATCTCTGTAGAATAGATCTTAAGTTTTTTTTTTTTTTTTCCAGGGTTTATATTAATTCCCCAAATAATTATTTTCAAGTAAAGATTATAATAGTATGATAATCTTTTCTTAAAAATAATTAGTTTGGGAAATGAATATAAATCCCGAAGAATCAATGTGAACAAAAAAAAACACTAAAGATCCGTTCCGCGGAGCTATCTCCGAGGAATGGATCTTTAGTGTTTTTTTTAATACATTGATTTATTTACGATTTTGTCATTCCGTGGAGTTACAGTAGATTTCGCGGAATGCATGTCTATATCCAGAAAAGTCCATTTTTATGTCTATTTTTGAAAATACTCCCATTTTTTTTTTTTGACTATTTACGGTATTTTCCGGTTTTTAAATAAAGTAACATTTAACTTTTCTAACATTAATATGATATGTTTGTTTTAAGGGTTAAATATTTGTTAACTTCAACACTAGTGAATTAATAAATTATATATATATATATATATATATATATATATATATATATATATATATATATATATATATATATATATATATATATAGGGTTGTCCGAAACAAAAGTTGTTATATTCTTATTAATTTACAACTATTACAAAATATTAAAGTTGCTAATATCGGAATCTTGATTTTAGGATCGTAAGTTACAACGATCCTATCTATAAAAACATTGTTGGATCGCAATATGATTGTTTTATATGTAAGATTGAAAACAGTATTGTAGGATCGGGATCGGGATTTGATCGGTTCCTACTATTCCATGAAAATTGCCACATTTTGATCTAGTTTTTATTATATTCTCATTTACTATTTGACTTTGTCTCTTTACCCAATGCACAATTAAGAATAGCCTTATTCTTATATTATTTTTTAAACCGTAAATGACCAACATCCATAGATTTTTTTTCCGCTTAACGTTTTACGCTCATATATGATAGAATTTAAGATTTGGCTTTCGCTTGTTATTACTTTCTTCCTTCAATAGTTATCCTTCTCTAGTTTCGTTTCATTTATTGATCATGTCTTTTCCTTGAGAGCTTGAGAAATTATGGTTTTTAATTGAGTCTCAAAAGTTGAAATTGTTATTGATTTTCTCATTATAGTTGAAGCAAATAACATGGAGGTTGTGAGTTGTTGCTGTATGATAAATCATTAGTATTAATACTCTTTTTAGTTATTTAACCATGTCATTAACTACTACATCACTAATTACTTTTTTTTAGCTATTTAACCATGATCAACGAAAAAAAAATTATATATGATCAATTACCTTTTTATGTAATTTTTTGTGGGATCTTAGGATCCCAATCCTGATCTTACTATCTCTGTCTTGCAAACCTAAAAATAATCATATGTAAGATCCTGATCTTGATAACCTTGCAACATACAATACAAAATTCCAAATATACATCTCTTTTTTGTCTCTAACAATAGCAAATTTTCATATTAACATTTTTCCTTTAAGAGATTTTGATCTAGAAGTTTTTATCATTTATAATTTTAAAGTTAAATTATTACTATTACATAAGTTGTAATTTCGGTCATTTACTATATTTTAAAGTTGTGCTTTTGTATTGTGTGTAACTTCGTTTTATAGTTTTCAGTTTTGTTCTGAAAGTTGTCATCTCAATGTCTTGTTCTCTTGCTTTTAGTTGCATTTGATCAAACATATCATCAATCCTAGGCAGTGGGCACTTATTCTTCATGGTTGTTTTATTCAACTCTCTGTAATCAATGCACACTCTCATGTTTTCATCATTCTTCTTCACGAATAACACCGGAGCTCCCCAGGATGACGAACTATGTCTAATGAAATATTTGTCCAATAATTCCTGAAGTTGCATGATGAGCCCCTTCATCGCCACCGGTGCTAATCGGTATGGTTCTTTTTCTATTAGTGTTGTTCCTGGCAACAAGTCTATTCAGAACTCTGCTTGTCTATCATGGGGTAGTCTAGGAAGATCTTTAGGAAATACTTCCGGAAAGTCACACACCGTCGCTATTCTTTGCAACTTTTTTTCTTTTTCTTTGCATCGATCACAAATGTCATATATGATGTACACCCCTTTGGTTAAAAATTTCCTAGATTTCATCCTATTGATGATTCCAGAATTCACTCGGCAGTTGTCCATGTACACCATAAATGGTTCTCTTCCAAGAGGGTTTATCTTTACTATCTTCTTTCTACACTTTATATCTACGTCGTTTGCACTTAGCCAATCCATCCATAGGACTATATCAAAACCGTTTAAATCAATGGGCAATAATTCTTCATAGAATTTATTCCCATTCAAGTAAATGACAATGTTACTTATACATTCTCTAACAGGTACAATCTTACCACTAGCAACTTCTACTAGTAAGGAATTCTCTAGCTCGTATATAGACAATGCAAGTTGTCTACTAAATTTAAGAGAAATAAAGAAGTAGGTTGATCCAGAATCAAGTAAAATATTGGCAGGCAAATCATTTACTAGAAATGTACCTGAAGCGATAATTCCTCTATCATTTGCTGCCTCAAGAGTCATCTGAAATGATTGTGTCTTTGGTTTCGGTGTCACACTAGGTTTTGTAGCTTTCTTTTTTATTTAGGCGGTTCAGAATATGCCTATCCTCCAGTGGTGGCCATGCGGGTGTGCGGGCAGTGCGGTTGCATGGAACCTCCGATTTTAGAGGGTCTCTAAATGTTGGGACAAATGTATGTATACTTATGATGTTGGTATTTTTATAAAATCATTTCTATGTGTTATCATTATAGAAAATTAGCCGTATCGGTTACTTATTTACATAATGCAACATTTGTTTTCAATCTTGAAGTCATTTTACTTATGAAAACAAATAAAATCAAATAAGAAAAATCAAAATCTTATAATAAATTCTAAAATTTATAACATATTTAAAGAAAGTATCTATACCCAAAGAAAAATACAAATTTACTTTTAATACAAATTCTAGCAAATGATTTCATATATTATAAAAGACACTTTACCTTGAAAATTTAATACAAAAAATCAAAATCTAATCATAAATTGTATAAATTACTTTTCCTCAACAGATTCTCATTTTGAAATCATCGTCAACTATAAGGTGAGAAAATAGAATTGAAGTGTGAAAACAATAACGACTCAAGCTCCTGAAATAGAAAATTGATGTGTGTGTTTATATATATATATATATATATATATATATATATATATATATATATATATATATATATATATATATATATATATATATATATATATTACATTGCTCAAGTTTTAAACTTGTAAAACTGGCTTTATCGTAACCGGAATAATAAACACACTAGGTAGTGTACCTAATCATGCAATAGTATAATTGTGGTAAAACTGGGTATCGACGCAATGGGAACGGTGGTGAATTAATTTGGAGTTTTTGATTATATATTACACTAAACACACAAAAACAGTAAAGATGGATTTTATGGAATTAAATCTCAGATAAGCAACTAAACATCAAATCTCGATAAACTGACTGAAGACAAATCTATTTAGGTACTTTGGTTTAGACATAACTAAATCTTAAAATCATAGATAATTTCTCACGCAGAAGTTATTTATTTTTTGTTCACCATTCCAAATATGACTAGTTTCCAGGTCTAGACAAGTAACCCTTTGATCTTAATGACTTTTAGTAGTAGTGATAAAGTGTGCTAATTATCCTAAAAATTAGTATTCAATTTGTATTATAAGAGACTTGAATTATTAACATCAAATATAATGAAGCTAATCAAATACGAGTGGTCATCAGATGTAGACTTAAACATTTTAATCACAAACCTACTGTTTAACCCAAGGTTTTGATTAAAAACTACTCATACAAATTTATAACTCATAAAATCATATGATTCAAGCACATCAAACTAGATTGTTTATCTAACCTAACAATGCTCAACAATAAACATATCAGAATACAACTTCAACACATAAATATCTTTATCAAACAATCATAATAAATTAAATAAGAACAAACAAAACTCAAGGCAATCAGTTCATAGATTCAAGAATTCATTTAATCATAAATGCAAAGCAAAAGGGTTTTTACATCCCTAAATCAGAAAGTAAATGCATAAAGAATCACTTCGGAATGCTAATCGTGGTCGGAACAACAAACCAAATGATTTCAAGTATGAATCATCTTTCCAATCCTTTAGACATTCGCTCCTATCAGCTTAACGGCCTTTCAGCCACCATCCAAACCCTCAAAACGGCATAAAAAGTGTTTCTTGTCATCCAAGGATGGATAAAAGTCATCATCTCCCTTTAGGTTACTGAAAAATGGCTATATATACGCTTTTAAATCGATGTCTTATGCTTGGCATACTTTGGATTATGCTGAGCGTAATGTAATTTACAATTATGCTAGGTGCAATTGGTTGCTTCAACTAACTTCTTTGTTTTTGCAGTTCAGCTCCATTTCCCAGCCTTTTCGTTTTCTTTTCACTGTAGCAACATGTAATGCCTTTAAAATGTAATTTAAAGCATTATAAGTACCTTCTAGTTCTAAAAGCATAAAACATAGTATAAAATAATAAGAAAATGCCATAAATATATGTAAAAAATAAACGTTATTATAGATTTTTGCACAAGGCCTCTGGAAATCAAAATTGAAGTTACTTGTTATGAACTTGGCAAATTTATCTTTATAGTGGGTATGGTTATATGATATTTGTTTAAAGATTTTGTTTTGAATTTAAAGGTAGCAAAACAACTTAATAACATTTAAAAAATGAATATTATAGATTTTTGCACAAGGCCTCTGAAATGTTAAGGACGAGCTTGCTATCTTCTACATACCTGTAACACATCCTCTTATTGATGTACATTCATTTGAATAGTGACCAGTCATTCCACACTTGAATCGGGTGACTTCTCTATTGCATCTCCCAAAGTGTTTCTTCTTGCACTTCTCATACCACTTTGCCTCATTATTACCCTATACCTCTTGTCGTTAGGGCTAGACTCTGAAAACCTACTATTCCAATGGGCTTTATAGGTTACATTAAACATATTTCTACATCGAAATTTCATAATAATTTAATTATTGGGCACATGCAACCTATGGATTTATGTCCTTACACATTATAACAACATACTATTAAAACTATTATAAAGCCAAGATATAATAGAAATTCATACAATGCACTTTAAAATCCTCAAAGTTGCGTCATAAAGCTAGCACCAAAAGTATGGCCGCCTATAATGACTCACACCCCAAACCATAGAAACCCTAGAATGAAGAAGGGGATAGGAGAGATGATGAGAATTTCCTTATCTATCTTATATAAGGTAAGACATGGATTTAGAGAGCCAATGGATCCAGTTTATAGTTTAGGTAACTTGCAGACAAATCCATATTTGAATAATTAAATAAAAGTTTTACTTCAAATTCAAATCCTTACCATATAAGCAACCAGGAGGATTTTGGAAACCATAAAGAAGATTCCAAAATCGTCAATGCTATGGATCCTTCTAGAATTGCATCTTTTGTTCAACTATTAAACAATTATAATTCACTACATGCACATTTAGTTAATTCCAATTAATCCTAAATTAATTATAGATTAATTATGATTTATAATTAATTCCAACAATTTCTAATTAATTCATATTGATTTCATATTAATTTATTAATCATAAAAATTAACAAATCAATCATTTAATTATTGATCTCATATTAATTTATCAATCACATAATAAGTTAACAAATCAGTTTTCCTCTCTCTCCTAATATTATTACTAGCTATTTCTGGTTATGACGGAAACCCAAAAATGATTTTTCTTTTAACTACAAGTATATACCGATTTAGTTACGAGCTTAGACATCTTAATCCAACAGCCTTCCACTTGGATAAGTCTATAACTATAATTGTCAGTATATCCTTGAACCAAACAACAAAATTTTATTTCCAAAGCCACTGTAAAACTCTAATTCAAATCAAATGTTGTCCCTTAGATAAGGGATAAGCTATTCTTTCGTTCTATAAGATATCGTATGAACATGATACATGAATATAAATCAATCTCACAATCCAAGATTCTATTTCCTAATCTCCGATTTATGATGACTAGATTAAGACTACTAATTAAACACATAAATTCATTATGGACAAGGCCTTACACATGAATTTCAACATCAAATCATCGAAGGGGCCAAATATATTAGTTTTCCTGTTAAGGAACAAGGAACGAATAAAAATTAAGTACATAATTATACCTTTTACTCATCATGCCATACATGGAACTACGTTTTATAACATCAAGTTACTGATGCGTTTACGTAATACCAATGCACAACAGACTTGCAAACTATAACTTATATATCTCCATTTTAAGAATAGAAGATATTATCTTCTTAGAATTACTTCTGATAGAATCCATGAAGTAGTCTCGATGTGTAGGTTTATCCAATACTAAAAATCCCTATTCTCTAAGTACACATGAATACTGTAGAAATCTCTATCCAATGTCCAATCTCCATGGAAAATCTACAAACGATTCATGTCAGTCTTAATTCACTACTTACTTCCAAAAGTATGAACGAGTGTGGTATTTGAATAATAAAAATATTCAGAAAGTAAAACAAGCAAAATGAAAAAAAAATAATAAACTAAATGTCTATGGTATCATACGCTTTAATATTAATAAATACATATTAATTAATCACCATAAAATTACATATTTGTTGATTGTATAAATGTTATGGGTAATTGGATTAACAACTAAACTATTCATCATTTCTTATGCATATGCCCTTAGCATGGATATCATGATCTCATTTGGTGTAACGCCCGTAATTTCGGGCTAGTCAATTTAGAGACAATAAGCATCAAAAATGGATTTTTAACAGAAGATTATTTAGAATAAATAATCTTAACTAAGTTATAGTATATCTCACAAGGGTTTCGTACATATAAAGAACACTAAAATCCAAGTTCAGTTATGACCCGTCGAAGTTTAACGGCAAAACCGATAAAATACTTTTTAGCCTTAGCAATCTAAACAAAAGCTGTAGTATATGTTAAACCGATACTGTGAATAAAAAGAACGTCCAAATCTGACTTTGTATGAGGAGTTATGATATTTCTAAGATTTAGCAGAACAGTCAACACCCTGGAAATTCGAATTTTAGATCGGTCGATTTTTAGCCAAAATAATCTAAACGAGAAATTAAGATATCATTGATATGAGTTAAACGATAAAAATATAGTAAAAAATGGAGCTCGTATACGAAAGATATGGACGAAGTTTAGTCTCTACTCTTCAAACGCGACGAATTC
Organism: Lactuca saligna; assembly: GCF_052625555.1. NCBI lineage: Eukaryota > Viridiplantae > Streptophyta > Magnoliopsida > Asterales > Asteraceae > Lactuca > Lactuca saligna. The sequence continues at coordinate 51,301,815 of NC_136422.1, read as the reverse complement.
GATGCAGATTTCTAAATCTAAGATAGAAAAAGAATTAGCCGACGAGGTCTAAATGAAAGTTGCAGTAATCGTAAATAAAAACGCGTGGATATAAAGAATGTCGATTATATTATTGTGGGTTGAAAACCCAATGTACTTACCAGGTTTCCCAACCTGACCTACCCAGTTTATTTATATCACATGTGTTGAAATGAAGTCACATTACACTGAGAGATTAAGGAGATATAAATCACTAGTGATAATGAATGTAAGTTATGTTTATGCTTATGTTTTTGTATTGACGATGACATTTCAAATGTTTTAAAATGAATAAAAATATTTTTTTTCGGAAATTCCTTGATAACGTATTTATCATGTTTTACTGGGAACAAATTTTGCAACATTTTTATTAAAAGATGTACTCTGAATATTATAAAGCATAAACAAAATCGATCTTTTCTGGCAGTGAAAATGGGGATGTCACATTTGGTCATCACTATTATGAAGGAATCATAAGAAATATATTTACTTCACAACTAGAACTCCATCCTCAACCTATTTCTTGGATGTAGCAGAATTTCCTCTTTCTATGCATTGATTTTCAATGATCTTAAGGGTCAACGCAACCGCACCTTCACATAATATTTTTTATGACAACTTGTTACTCAAACAAATCTAAGGTCAACTATGAATTTTTCTAATCCAGGAACACTCTTTGGATACTCCACTTTCATTATTATAATTTGACTGAAAATGTTGAGTCTACCACCATATCCTACATGAAACTTTTTATGCTACTGTACTGCCTATACAAAATAAATATCCATTTATATAATGACTCTTAGCTTGATTAAGTATACGATTGGATTCATAAGATATTTGTAGGTTACACCTAAATGGAAAGACTTAACTTAGTTTTTCACTAAACTAATTCGTCCAATCATCTTGTAGTAGATTATGAAAAAGTAATTGTTTTACACACACATATGCCAAATGTAACAATAATGCAACATTTATAACCGGAGAAAGCTAAATGTAACGATAATGCAATAAACAAATACAATAACACTTGTACAATACAATCAATATGCAAAGCTAGGACAATAGAAATAAATGATTCTAGCATATTCAAGTACCCTAATACTAAGGGGCTGTTTTTTTTTTGTTAGGATCTGCGTAACCATTTTTGTCTAAGCCGCGCAGATAACGCACATACGTATACCCTCGTAGAGTGTTAGTTTTTTGGAAGTGCGCAGATAAAAAAATGTCTGTGGGAGATCTTCCTGGCGCAGACATGGGTCATTGGCTTCAAATGTCTTCAAACCTCATTTTAACCTAAACAAAAAAAAACATTGCCCATCAGTTTTTTTCTTCCTATTTTTGCTGAAAATGCATTTTTAATGTTTGTGACATGAAATTAAGTTTGAAAAATTAATTTATTTGAACAGCTGCAGACGTTAAAAACAAACAGTCTTCTTATTGCAGTCTCCAGACATTTGGTCCACCTCTTCTGCCACAAATGTTTACAGATGCAATCCACAGACTGCAAACATTTTGGCTTCAAAAAAACACACAACACCTAAGACTTCTATCTAAGGTCACATTATTTTTAGAGACTCGACTCATTCGTATCCTGTTTACTTTCTTCTTGGTGGTCTCCTCCTGGAACCCTTCAGTGTCACACTCTCCACTAATCTAATTATCCTCGTGAAAAGCCTTCTACACGCATGTCCAAACCACCGTAGTTTGACAACACTCTATTGTGACATCCCCATTTTCACGACCAGAAAAGACCGATTTTTGTTTATGCTTTATAAAAATCAGAGTACTTCTTTTCATAAAAATGTTGCGGAATTTGTTCCCAGAAAAACATGATAAATATGTTATTAAAACATTTTCAAAGAAACGTATTTTATTCATTTTAAAACGTTTGGGATGTCATCGTTAATACAGAAACATAAGCATAAACAGAACTTACATTTATTTACACTAGTGATCTACATCTCTTTAAATCTCTCAGTGTAAAGTGACTTCGTATCAACACCTGTGATATAAATAAACTGAGTGGGTCAGGTTGGGAAACCTGGTGAGTACATAGGGTTCTCAACCCACAATAATATAATCATTATGTTTAAATAATCAAACAATCAACCTAATTACCCATCCCCATTATCTTCTTTATTCTTAAAAGTCTACCCTAAGAATTAGCTATTTCTCATTCATTCATTCCTAAGGATCATCCTAAGGAAACAACATGAAGTCCATCGTTGCCAATGACACATTGGTCAAGCGCAGCTGCTAATCTTGTCACTTAGGCGCAACTGCCAAAATTAGGACATTTTCTATGAGGCGCTTCTGCTGGTATTGACCTTTAAATGCTACTGTCATGGTCATAAGGCTCCTTATTAGGCACAACTGCCGATACTGTCCTTAGAGCGCGGCTGCTAGGACGTTTACCGTAGATCTGAAACATCTACGGGTTGTGACGCAGCTGCCAGTGCTCATCTATAGGGTACTAGGTCCACTGCTGCCAATGTATACTTATAGGGTACTAGTCCATGCTACTAATGTTCCTCTATATCAACTTTTATCGCTCATTATTCATCTACCCATGTTTTACCCAACATATTTTGTAGATATAAAATACTTTATACAATTTACATCATTTAAAACATGTATAAAAATCTTTCATCAGCATAGACAACAAGTATTTAGATAATATGCACACATAGCACGTAATTTATTATAAAATACTTCATATCTATGTGTAAGATGAAAGGGACCATGCACTCACAACACGTAAATTATATAATAAATACTCCATATCTATGTGTAAGATGAAAGAGACCATGCACTCACTTGAAAGGTGGTGACTCAACACTCGGACAACGCTTCGATACTCTCAAAACAACTTTCCTTCGATAAAACCTATTATCAACACCACTAGGGTTTAGTCTACCGATATCCGCGACGAATTAATAGTCTGACTATTATTATTATTATTATATAAGTGTTAAATAACACTCAATATAACTCATAATAATAGCCCAAATAATTATTTTAAGGTCCTAATAATGTTATTATAATTAATTAGAAGCTATATTAAAACTAGCGTAGGCGTAGCTCATTTACAGTGGGTTTTTCGCAAAACCGGGCTTCGCTGGAGCAGCGTTTCCCGAGCCGAAAGGCTCTTTTCTCGGAGCCTTTAGGCGCTCCGGGGCTTCCGCCTCGTGCTAGGGAGTTACCCTAGGCTTTGGGGGGTTAGGGAGGCTTAGAGAGAGAGTTTAGAGAGAGAAAGAAGGGTTGGAAGGTGTGAGAATGAATGGAACTCGACACCTCTATTTATAGTGGAAAAACCTGATGGACTCGCCGAGTCTGAGTCATGACTCGCCGAGTTGGTGCATGTGGCACCCTTCTGGTGGTGCCACGTGTCCAATTCTGGTGGTGCCACGTCACCCCCTATCGCGCATCAGCCTTCAAACTTAGAAAAATCATAACTTTCGCATACGAGCTCCGTTTTCGACGTTCTTTATATCCACACGTAGGTAAAATCAAGATCTACAGCTTTCGTTTAGACTCCGTCGGCTAATTCTCGACCGATCTCAAATTTAACAGTAGGAGACGTTTAGAATGTTAAATGACCGTGAAGAATTCATAACTCCTTCATACGGACTCCGTTTTCGTCTGTCTTTTTACCGTTGAGTTCCTATTAATGAGATATTCAGCTCTCATTTAGGTCGCGTAAGCCAAAAACCGCTCGAACTAAAATTCGAGTTTCGGGCTGTACACTGCTAAGCCGAATCTTAGAAAAATCATAACTTCCTCATACGAAGTCAGATTTGGGCGTTCTTTTTATCGACGCTCTTAGTTTAACATATTCTACGAATTTCATTTAGATCACTAAGGATAAAATATCCTCCATCGTAAATTCACTATTTACGCTTCCCGGTGCCGTACCGGTTCCGTCGCGAAACTTCGACGGGCCATAACTTCTTCATTATAACTCGGATTTCGGCATTCTTTATATGTACGGAAACCTTGTGACATATTCTACAACTTGGTTAAGATTATTTATTCTAAATAATCTTTTGTCGAAAAGTCATTTTCGACCCCTATTGCCTCTAAATTGACTAGCCCAGATTTGCGGGCGTTACATCTATTATGTTGTCACTCCCCAAAACCGGAACGGCGGAAACGTTCTGGGGTGGATGACGTCATGTCAAGTATCACAACATATGCATTATAATAATCAAAGTACAACAACCATTGCATTAGTAGTAATAGTTTTACATGGTTTACAATACATTACATTATCAAACTAATACAAGTAATAATACAGGTGCAACTTGGTACTAAATTGTCTTCACCAAAAGCTCCTGGGAGGTACCTGTCTATTGCTGTCCTGAGAATACAAATTATTTGAAAGCGAGTATCAGCATTTTTACAAATGCTGGTGAGTTCATACCCCTGAATTAACCTTTTAAATATTTTTACATTCTTGTAGGAGGGAATACAAGTTAAACATGCCAGTTATCATATCAATCACATGTGATTGATAACCCGCATGCACAAGGATTCATTACACTGTCAACTGTTTTACCAAGTATGATACTGAAAATGGTTTTCTAAAACGTCTTTATGTGTTCAAAGCTTTTCTCAAATTGCCTCTCGTGCTGTATGTTTTATTTTAAACTCTGTTACAACAGCATTTTAAATAAAGGTTTTCTCTACTTTATCAAGGTTATAATCAAAACATGGTTATGAATGATTTTCTTAAAGTATAAAGATTTTCCAAAGATTTCATCAAAGTTTTCTTCCATGTTTCTATACTCCTACTTTGTTAGATACTACTGCTTTGTTATACTTCTACTTAGTTAATGCTCCCACTTAGTTAAATGCTAGTACTTTGTTAACACTTTTACTTCGTGATACGCTTTTACTTCACAATACACTTCTACTTCACGATACGCTTTTACTTCACAATACACTTCTACTTCACGGTACGCTTATACTTCACGATACGCTTTTACTTCACAATTCACTTCTACTTCACGATACGCTTATACTTCACGATATGCTTATACTTCACAATACGCTTATACTTCACGATACGCTTATACTTCGTGATACGCTCCTACTTCACGATACACTTCTACTTTACGATACGCTTATACTTCACGATACGCTTCTAGTTCACAATAGGCCTCTACTTGTTAACACTTATACTTTGTGAAACACTTCTACTTCGTTAAACACTTAAACTTCGTTAAATGCTTCTACTTAGTTAAATGTATGCCTGTGCTTGTATAAGTTATATAAATAATGTTTAAAGGACTTGGGAAGGCTAGTTCGCCCTATTTCCTTTTCTTCGTTGAGATGTGGTCTGGTGGGATCGGATATCCGTCCAAAGGTCGTTTGATCATTAGTTATATAATATGTATACAAGCATAGACATATAGGTTTACATCGGTCAGTTCAGTTGTGAGTCTCTATCACTTGTCCAATATTTTACACTAGATCTCACTATTCGAGATGCATCTTCAGGACACGGCCTTCTCTGTCGTTTAGTTGGTATCCAGAGTCTCTTGTATGGAGAGCGGGCATTATGTGTATAGATCTATACGGGATTGACACCCCCGCACCCTGACTGCTAGCTACAGTCCACGGCCTACCAAGCCCAATGGGTGACAAATGTCACATTGTTTCCGACGCTTGCAGGGCGTCAAGTTCTCTAGTGTCTATCAGTATGGTTACGAGTATCTCGGGGTTACCTTATAATTCATGGCTTTAAGGTAATGGAAATTAATAATGTATTCACTGTTTTTAGACCTTGCTAGACTTATCATTCATTTGATACTGTCTGAGGTCTGTATTCACTGTTTTAGACCTTGCTAGACGTATCATTCATTTGATACTGTCTGGGGTATGTGTCTCCTCTCGTTAGACTGAGTCAGGTGCGTCGTTCATTCGATACTCTCCTGGAGTCTATGATTTCTTTTGCCTTAGTCAGCAGTCTTCACTGCTGAGGCATATGTTGTTTTCCCTGATATTCTCCTACTTTACGTCCGTAAACTCTCACTTGGTCATTTCTTTCATAGATCTAAGCCTTAAATGATAGAGTATAAAGTTCTAAGCATTATTCCAAGCCAAATGGGGGTGTTAGGGCATCATTTGGGCACTTAATGGGAGTTTACACCCCATGGACCAATTCTATGGGGGTTTACGGCCGTAAACTCCTATTTCCTTGGTTTAATTGATGTTTAATGTCCTTATACTACAATGGAGGTTGCTTATAGACATTTTCCAAGGCCATAGGAGGTGTTAAGGGGCATTTCTAACACCTAAACTTGAGTTTACTCCCCATGAAGAGGATTTTATGGCGCAAGCAAGTTCTTGGGCAGTAAACTCAAGTTTAATCCCCAAAAGTTAAGTTCAATGTGTTCTAAGTCCGTTTCCATAAGTCATTTAGCCATATCTAAGCCTTAGGAGTAGTTTAGAGGGGTTTTGGGGCTTAAAAACCCCAATTAATGGTGTTCACGGTCCAAGAGTGTTCTTGGGTCGTAAACACATGAATTTACGCCTATTTGATGTTTTAAACACGAATTTGCATGCTAGTTAAGCTATACAACAAGTTAGGGTAGATTGCTTACTCGTTTGGGGCTCGAAACGGACAATTTTTGGCTTGAAATTAAGTTGTAGAGAGAGAGTGAAAAATTCTCAATTGGACTCCATTCACCCTTATATAGGGGTGTGAGTTGGGGCTCAGTGGAAATCTACCCGATACTGTTGTTAAACGGGGCTTTTGGTCGCACCCGATTTAGTGGTCGTATTTTTGACTTGGTTGAAACTAAAATTTTTCAAAGGAAAAATTTGGGGTGTTTCTAATTTATTTCAACCTTCATAAAGTCATTCAAAAAGTCCCAAATAAATTAACCAGTCCAAAAGTTAACGGACAGTTAAATAAAACGAGACTTATTAACGGAAGAAAGGGTTAAAAATGAAAGAATAAATTTCGGATCGTCACATATGTGGATGTCATTAGGCTAAGGGGTATGGTTATCACCAGCCTACTTAAAAAGTGATGTCACGTCAGCGCCACATCACCTTCACTACTAACCTACTATCAACCCACTAACCCTTAGAAATGGTTACCACTCCACAACATTTTTTTTTCTTTTTTATATTTTTGAATAATATTAAATTAAATTAAAAAATAATTCAAATAAAACACACATTAAAACATTAAATTAAAAAATATTGCATTAATTTTTAAACACACAAACTTAAATCCTACAATATTTAAAAAACAACAATAAAAAAATCCTAAATAACTTATTTTTCCTAAAATACTTAAACGACAAAAAAAAATCCTAAGTTATTTATTGATCCTAATTTACTTAAAAAAAACACAAAACAACTAAAACATAAATATTAGAACTTAATCCGCATACTTAGCACGGACACGTTGTTGGATTTTGATAAATGTTGCGAGATTTTTGGGGTCGAGATCCGGTAGGGGCTTCGAGTTTATGATTTGAAGATCGGTAAGAGCGATTTTTTGGCGACGAGTTTCCTCCGTGGATTCGTATTTTTTTTTCTAGAAAACATAAAGTTTTATCTATTGATTCCACAAGCCCGTCGTCGCTAGTTGCGATTGCTTTCCCGCTTGAAGACGCTGCACGTTTTGCTTTGTCCCTTCCCGGTGGTCGACGGAGTTGGACTTCAGGTGGACCGTCTCCCTCGGCAACATCGATGTCATCATTGAGGTCTAACCCAAAACCCGTGTCCGATTCAGAAGTTCTTGCTCTTTTGTTGGAGCCGGTAGTCGAGTCCGAATGCGATGTCTCCGGATTAAGGACCCATTTTGGACCTTTACGACAAACTTCCTATGCTTTTTGGTGACCAAATGGTTTACCGTTGTTGGTCACTTTGAATTGGTAGCATGCGGTTGATAAAATGTTGAAATCGTTGGAAGCACTTTTATGCATATTTTTTAGATTTTCAAATATGCCGTTAAACTTTGTGCAAATCGTGTGAAGATCACGCCATTTCCCGTTGATCGCGTCGTAGGACTGATCCGTTTTCCTTCCAAGTAGCACGTGAAAGTGATCCAAAAATTTTCTCCAGTTTGTGCGTTGCCTCTTCTCGAATCACAGGATATTAAAATCCAAGCTTTTGTTAAAGCTTCTTCATTTTCTTCGTTCCAAGCCGTTGCTTTCTTTTTCCTTTTCCTTTCGGTTGCCTTCTTTGAGATGATTGTGGTGTTTCTTGGACTGTACATCATCGTTGTAGACGTTCATGGTTTGGGATTGAGATAATGAGATTTGAGACGATTTAGTTTGGAATTGTGGAGAAGCTTGTTGTTGGAAACATTAGAATTGAGGAATGAATTGTGGTTGTTGTTGTTGGAAGATTTGTGGGTTGTAGGGAAGGTTAGTGAATAAAGGTTGTTGGATTGGAGAATTCAACAATTGCATATAAGCTTGATAATCATTAGGAGTGTTTGGGGTGTTTGGAGTGGATGTAGTATTTTGGATGGTATCCATTTTTTTGAAGAAAAGTGAAAGAAAGTAGAAGTATTTTTTTTGATTTGGAAGCGTAAGTGTGAAAGTGTTGGTAAAGGTGTATTGTATAAGATGCAAACGGTCAAAAAAAGATACGTTATACTCTTTCCTTTTCTGATTGGATGTCTTGTCCGTGATATGCACCACGTTACAAGACACCTACGCGCATCTGGGGCGGTGTTCACACGTAGGTGACCTTGCCACCTCAGTCCCACACGTAGCCACCGTAACTTGATACCGTATAGTCTTATTGCATCAAAAGTAAAAGTAAAAGTAATAAAACCTCACGAATGCATACATTTTTTGCGAAGAACCATAATATATGGTTATTAAGATGGACTTTCTGATTTTCTTATTTTCAAGAATATATATATAATTTTATAAAAAAATATGTATCATTTTAATATATAATATTTTAATAAATAAGTTACAAAAGCCTAATTAAATGAAACTCAAAGTGGCCTGCCAAAAAAGTTTTACATGTACAATAAGTTAATACTAATTAAATAACACCATATGAAAAAGGAAGTATTATTCTATAAAATTTAATCTATTTTTGAAATAGAAACTAAAAGGATGAAAAAGGTTAAGAAAATGAGAGAGAACCTTATCCATTAGAAGCATTTATAAAAGGCAGACTCAACTCATCACGAATAACTCCAAAACACACAGTAGAAATTTTTTGAGCGAGAGAAAGAGAGCTCGATTTCAATGGCAGCATCCAAGAGCTACTACGCGAGATCAAACTTCCGGTACTTTTCCGGTGAAAGGGACGTTTCTATCGGAACGGACTCCATGTTTGAGCTCGACGAATCAGATATCTGGAACGTTGCCGCATCGCCTGAGTTACGGAAAACCGTGCCGAGTTCGCGGATCTCGAAGAAGTCATCGGCGGTGGTGAAGCGAGAGCAGATCGGAGGAACTGCGTCGTCGTTGCCGGTCAATGTTCCGGACTGGTCTAAGATACTAAAAGAAGATTACCGTGACAATCGGAGGAGAAACGACGATGAAGACGATGATTTCAACGAAAATAACTACGGCGACGACGGCACCGGCAACCGGATTCCGCCGCATGAGTTTCTGGCGAGACAACTAGCGAGGACGAGAATCGCCTCGTTTTCCGTTCACGAAGGAATCGGGCGGACTTTGAAAGGACGAGATCTGAGTAGGGTTAGAAACGCAATTTGGGAGAAAACTGGTTTTCAGGATTAACACTTCCTTTAATTAATCTTCTTCAAATTAGAGTAGTATTGCGGATTTTACACATTGATGAGAGAATTTTCACTACACACTGTTAACTAAACAGGTTTTCCCCTTTATTTTTTTCTTCCACGATTTTACATCTTTCTGGTGATTTTTATAATGTAATTTTTCAATTTTGAGACGAAATTATAGATTTTTATTTTCATATTTACGAATCTTTGCATCCAAATGATGAATCAACTTTTGGGGCTCTGCTTTTCAGAGCTTTTTTCCGAATTCGCCATGGCAGAAGCTTTTGAATTATTGCAGGCGCTCAAAGTTGAAGAAACGAAACATCGTAGCAAAAGCATTGTCTTTTTAAAGGTTGAATTTTGACAAATTATCAAACTTTTATTTTATATTATTTAATTTGCTTGTTAAATATACAAATCCACGTTATAATTATATATAATGTTATATCTAAGTTGAACATGGATCGTTCATTTATAAATTATGGTCATTTGGGCAATATTCATTTAGAAAAAAATACTGTTTCTGTTATATTTATACTTAATACCACACGTAAAAAAAACAAAAAAAAAACGATTATTTTCACTCAAAAGAAAAGAAGCACAAAATGTTTAATCCATTTTTGTTATTTTAAGAAATTCTTTTTGTTGAAGCTGTGTGCGCAAGACTTTCTAATACCTCTTCAACCTACTTTTATTTTTTTCTTTAAAATGGATTATTTTTTCTTATGGAATATCAGATAAATAGTGTTTTATTTTTTTATTCTATTTTATTTTTTATCTTATTTTTACTTTTTAAAAAATATATTTTTAAAATATTTCACTTTTTCAATTTATATAATTTTTAAACACATCTTTTCTATTAATTTGACTTTAACAAATATATAATCTATATTTTTTTATTATAATAATATTATATAAATAAAATTATATAGATAATATTTAATCATAAGCTTTTATAAAATACATTATTGTATTTTAAAATTTCAATAAATATCTAAATTTTTATAAACGACAATTTAAAGTTTATTCTCATTTTAAGAGAAATAAATAGTATAACACCATACTTTGGTGTTATATTATTTATTTTTTTAAAATAAAATAATAAATGGACAAGGATCGGAGAAGAATAGAAAAAAATAAAAGAAATAATAATAGGAGTGGGTAGAGATGCTTCTAAGATGTCTCAATTTATAGATGGTCTATAGAAAGTTGTATCGTTTATTTGTGAATTATAATTATAATATGATAAAACTGTAAAATTGGGCTGTATCCAAAAATTATGGATAGATTTCAAAAAAATTTCAACAAGGTTTCAACTTGCATTGAAAGTCAAAATCAAAATGTTTTCATAATTTTGGTTGAACAGCTTGTAAAGGTTGATTTACCATTTTTATTTATTTTTTCTACTTTTTATATTTATATTAATATATTTTCAATGCTTGGCCCAAGTATTATTTATTTCTTAGCTTTTTTATAAGGATTTGGGCTGGAACTCGACGAGTTGGGGAGCTCCAACTCGTCGTGTAGGAATCTATTTGGCTGTGGAGTTTAAGGATCCCAAACTCGACGAATTGACGGCTAAAGAAGAAACCCTAATTTTCGGGTGTTGCACCCTATATAAAAGACTTAAACCCTTTTGGCTGGCCTCCATACTAACCTTCCTATCTAGAGAAACCCTAGATTCTTATTCCATCTTATATTGAGTGTGGTGAGCTTAAAAAAGTGGTTTTTGGTGATTCTTGAAAGGAGCTTGAAGGAGGGGCTTTAGATCCAGAAACTCTTCTTCAAAGGCATCATTTTTGAGATATAAAGTTGTCACCTTGTCATATATTAATCTAGATTTGAAGTTTAAGCATGATTTTGGGGGGTTTTGGTTGAGTTGTCGAAAATATGTGGATTCCAGGGGTTGTCAAGCTAGATCTAACCCCTTCATGACCTCTTCATGACCTCTTGAAGCTTAAAGTTGCAAACTTTATTGGTCCATATGTCCCATATATGCAACATGTTCCTTATAAAGTCATAAATGAGCCTTAAAGGGTATTTTTAGCATGCATGGATGTAAAGTTAGAAACTTTACTTGTTTTGTGTACCTTGGGACATCAGATCTGTGTTTAGGGATGTTGATATGGGAGTTTTAGGGCTTAATGGGTCAAGACCTTCTTTAAAGAACCTAGTGTTTGAGTTTGACGCCTTTTGGATGGTTCTTAAGGGTAAAGCTGGAAACTTTACCCTTTTAGAAATCATTTTGGAAGAGATCTGAGGTTTGGGGCCCTTGGATCCGTTGGAAACAGCTTAATGCATTAAGAGGCTGGATTCCTAGCTAACTCGGCGATTTCATTGGTGAACTCGACGAGTTGATGGGATTTTTCGCGATTTAATCAAATATTAGGGAAACTCGACGAGTTGAAGAGATAACTCAACGAGTTGGGTCAACTCAGGACATTGACTTTGACATTTGACCTTGGTTTTGACCAAGTTTGACCTTTATCGGTTTTGAGGCATGTTGAGTTGCAATTAAGGAAATTGTTTATGTTTTAGGGTTATGTAGAGCGGATATTGGAACCTCAATCTAGTCAACTTTCGTGCAAGTATTATGTGAGTCTTCTCACCACACTCATGGGTCGAAGACACCAAGGTCGGCCCATTAATTGATATGATCAAACGAGGTTCAGGATCAAGATCAGGATCAGGTTCGGGCTTCGGTGCAAAGCCCATGGACGAGAGGTTGCGCGACCTTATTGCTGTCGAGGTTACTCGTGGTATCCTTGACGCTACCCCGGTGATTTTGGTACTATCAAGGAGGGCATCATGGAGATCATGGAGGAGAGCCTCAGGCCCTTTTGAGTCGAGATTGATGCATGCCAGATTGGGGCCCGAGCTCCCACGTTCAGGGAGTTCAAGGCATGTGGAGCGCATGAATTCTTCGGGGTCCGATGTGGCATCCCCATTTTCACAGGCCAAAAAAGACCAATTTTGTTTATGGTTTATAAAAATCAGAGTATCTCTTTTAATAAAAACGTTCCAAAATTTGTTCCTAGAAAAACATGATAATTTCATTATCAAAGCATTTCCGAAGAAATATATTTTTATTCATTTTAAAACATTTGGGATGCCATCGTTAATACAGAAACATAAGTATAAAAAGAACTTACATTCATTTACACTAGTGATCTATATCTCATTAATCTCTCAGTGTAATGTAACTTCATCTCGTCACCTGTGATACAAGTAAACTGAATGGGTCAGGTTGGGAAACCTGGTGAGTACATAGTGTTTTCAACCTACAATAATATAATTATTATGTTTAATCATCAAACAGTTAACCTAAGTACTTATCTCCATTATCTTTTTTTTTATTCCTAAGTACTTTCCCTAAGGATTTATCCTAAGGGTCGTCTCCTACATCATATTTACCTCTCATCTCCTTGTTGGGTTATGAGCATTCTAACACTCCTACGGTGTACATGCAACCCTAGAAACCTTGGATCTATGTTTGACTCAGATACATGCAAAATGATTTTCCACGGTTCATAATCCTATCTAGCATACATGAGGATCTTTTATTCTAATAGTTAGTAAGAATTACATACCTCTTTGTAGCTTGGATTCCTTTGAAACCTTGTGAGCCTAGCACCTCAAGTATGATGCCTCAAATGCTTCACACAACGCCAAGTACACTTGGAATAAACTCTTAAGAGAATAAGAACACTTGGATTTTCGGCTAGCCCTCTTTGATTCACTATAGTGGCCGAAAATGGTGAATAATAGCTTTTTTATATAGTAAGTTACAATTAGGGTTACACCATGTAAACCCTAATTGTCATGAACTTTCATTTCCATGACCCATGGGTTATGTAACACCCATGGAGCATCCATGGAGCATCTTATGGGTTTAACCCAACTTGATAATCCATGGAGCCTTGACCCACTATATAAGTTATGGATGATTGACACAATAAACCCATATATTTAATTAGTCTTCTTTTGATCACATAATTAATTCTAAATTAATTATTGATCAATACTAACTAAATATTATTATTCTTATTATTAATATATTAGAACTTATAATATATTAATAAACCATAAGTGTCTTATTTCTCTCATTTAGTCTATCCAAGTGCATGATGCCATGCAACCCAAATGGACCATGTCGGGTCGGGTCAAGTACATACCAAATATAGTTATGTACTTCCAACATATGATTGACTGTGGAGAATTTGAATAATATGATATATACCATAACATAATTATTCTGGAAGTCAAAACATGCAAAAAGAAATACTAGTAAATGATTGACAAGAGATAGCAACACTTTACTCATAAATAACAACTTTTATTTATCATCAAATGTCAACTACATTTTACATATTTCAAAATTATCTAACTTTTAAAAACTAATATCATCTCTTAGCCCTATGCTCCTAGCATGCTAAAGATGCTTAACCCTACTTAGTCCCTTCGTGAGGGGATCTGCCGGGTTTTCATCTGATGATACCCTCTTTGCCACGAGGATTCCTTCTTCTATTCGATGTCTGATGAAATGATATTTTATGTCGATGTGCCTGGATCTCCCGTGATCCCTTGGTTCCTTTGCTAAGGCAACTGCACTTTCACTATCACAAAAAATTTCCATGGGCTCCTTAATAGCTGGTACAACTTCAAGGTCTCCGATGAAGTTCCTTAGTCATATAGCCTCCTTTGCTGCTTCACTTGCTGCTATATACTCTGATTCACAAGTGGAATCAACCATTGTATATTGCTTGGAACTTTTCAAAGTAATTGTCCCTCCATTTAGGGTAAAGACCCAGCCCGACTGAGAGCGGAAATTATCCCTATCAGTCTGAAAGCTAGCATCACTATACCTTGCTACTTTCAAGCATCATTCCTACCAAGGGTAAGGACTGATATGGGCTTTTTTAGTCATAGAAATCATTCATTATCTTATTAATTATTGTTGATTTTATATCGTTTTATGAACAAACGATACTTAATTAGCTTAATATTTCAATTTCTGCAATTAAAGACATGCTTGGATAAAAAAGGAAGAGGATTGAGTGATTGGAAGCTTAGAGATCAAGGATTAAAGAAAGAAGCTAAATAAAAGAAGAAACTCAACGAGTTTTTGGCACAAACTCGACGAGTTTATTAGAATATTCTAGATTTAAGGATGCCTTGCCGTACACGATGGCCACGCGAATTACTAAAGGAACTCGTCAAGTTATTCTAAAAAACTCGACGAGTTGGGCTGATTTTTGGAAACTATAAATAGATAACTTATAGGCCCGAAAACCTAACTTTTGGTGGAGGCTAGCTGCGACTTTTGAAGACCAGAAGGGTTCTTGGAGCTGCTATTTTCGAGATTGCAACATAAGAGACAATTTCAAAGAGAATCAAAGGCAAATAATCATTCTTATTTTCTTAATCTTTGTTTTGAACCATGTTTGAATCATTAGATTTTGATTTTAGGTTATTACTTGCTGTAGATATGAGCTAAAAGCTTTTTACTTCTGTTTGGATGAGATAATCTTATGAACATGGTTTGATCGAGTGGTTGAATTGATATTAATTTGGTTACTCATCTTGTTAAGCTTATTAAAGATCCTTATGTATTGATGATAAATGTTTTTAGTTAAAAATAAGTGATTGAGTTGCATGAATATCTTCTTGATTACTTGATTCATATAGTTTTATGAATATAAGATTGTATGCCTATGAATAGTGAATATGAAACTAGGGTTAACTATAAAATATGTAAATCAATGTGTGAGCATGTGTGATGAACATCTATACATGAGTTGATTGAATTGAAAAAATTTGATTAACTATTATTATAAGTCTTGCTTGATACGAACTGAACACTAGGAAACTTGTTAATTTAATCACTTGATCACTGTTTGAATTAACTTGTCTACTAAAGGATTGGTAATAATGAAAATGAACCCAATCATATTAGGAATCGGTAACCATTAATGAATTAATTCATTGCACTTGCCACGAAATCAACCATAGGAATAAGTGAATCGAATCTAAACAGAAGTCTCTTTTATCATTGAATCTAGTTGTCCTTTCTTATTCTTCTTAGTTGTTAATTGTCTTTGTTTGAGTTTTAAAGTGCTTGATTAAGTTTCTAGTCTTGAAAAACTAGAGAAAACCCCCTTTTTTATTTAATTGTTTTTAATTAGATAATACTAGTATTTAATTTGATTGTTACCGTTCCTTGTGTTTGATACCCTACTTGCTTAAACTAAACTACTATCGATAGGTACACTACCTGCGTGTTTTTGTTTTCATTTAAGTTTGTTAGGATTAAAACTAGTTTGTTTTACAAACATCAAGTTTTTGGCGCCGTTGCCGGGGAACGGTTCTAATAATTATATTGTTTGCTGGTATTATCGATCCTTTGTGTTAGATCTTTCTTGCATAAAGTTACTTGTTTTCAGTTCTTATTGATTTTCTATAGCTTTGCATTAAACTCGTCGAGTTTATTATTAAAACTCGTCGAGTTTATTCTTCTGTTGACAGTTTCATAAATTCTTCGTTTTTGTTCGTTTTACGCTTGTTTTTCTGTTTTATTTCAGGTTTTTATGACCCGAGGCTCCAGTTCTACACTAGTGACACCCGTAGACAATCCAGAGTTGATTATTCGCAAACCAAGAGGAAACGAGATCGAGTCCGACACATCCACGTTTGGTGAAGAAAGCAATTGCGATCAAGGAGATAATATGGCCGACATCGCCGACATACCGATGGGAGATTACAAGAAGCGCATAATAGATAGTACCGGGTCGGGACTCGTGCATCCTGCAATCCCAGCTACAACCAATTTTGAGTTGAAGGGTCACATCCTCGCACAACTAAAAGACATTCCATTCCATGGAAAGGAGCACGAAGATGCTTGCAAGCATATTGAAGAAGTTATGGACGTTGCTAACTATTTCCACATGCCAAATGCGCCTCGCGATACTGTCTTACTACGGATGTTACCGGTTACATTCAAAGGAGCCGCGAAGGAATGGTTGAAATCTTTACCCCCAATCCATTACAACATGGCAAAAGATGCGCGAGGAGTTCATTGACCAGTTTTGTCCACCTTCTAAGATTGCAAAATTGAAGAAAGCAATTGCTAACTTTGAGCAATTACCGGGAGAATCACTTTATGAGGCGTGGGAGAGATAAAAGGGGTTAATAAGAAAGTGCCCTCAAAACGACCTAAATGTGCAACAAGAGGTTTCCATCTTTTATGATGGCGTGAACGTCACAACTAGGCAATTACTAGAATCCCAAGGACCCCTTACGAAGAAAGCACCAGTTGTCATTAAAACATTGGTAGAAGAATCATCCAAACATTCAAGAGAATACCATAATCCAAGGAACGATACAACTAGAGGCATGGTTAACTCAGTTTCCGATGACATGGCGGCAATGATGGCCAAACTAGAAAGTATGGATCGTAGGATGACAAAGACGGATCAATCCATCCATGCCATAAGGGTGGGTTGTGACAATTGTAGCGGTCCCCATCTTACTAAGGATTGCGATCTTGATGAGAACGGCAACCGGAAGGCACAAGTTTGTTATTCAAGTGGCGATAGGTTTGATGATGGTTGGCGAAAGCCCAAGAAGGAATGGCTCCCCTATGACGAGTACAAGAAAGCAAAGGAGGAGAAGTATAGGGAAAAAGCACACGGGTTTTATCAAAAAGAAGAACCATTGCAAGAGAAGAAGACGAATCTTGAAGCTATGTTAACTCGATTTGTTAATGCTTCCGAAAAAAGGCAAGACGAATCTGATGCAGCCATTAGAGATCAACAAAAGATGATGAAGGAGCACCAAACAATGATGATGGATCAACAATCTATGCTCCAGAATCAGCAAGCTTCAATTTTGAATATTGAAAAACAGCTTGGGCAACTTGCCAAGCAATTCAACGAAAGAACACCGGGCGGGTTCCTAGTGACACGGAAAAAAATCCAAAGTGCACGCACATTAACATAGTGACAACAAGGAGTGGGAAGATAGTCACATCCCTCACTCCAATCCCAAGTAGAGATCAAAAAGAGGCACAAGAAGAAGATCAAGAAAATCTGAATTCGCCAACAGTAGACAAAACTCATCGAGTTCCCGAAAGAAACTCAATGAGTTCCGCGTATGATGAGCAAAATAATTCAAAAGCTGAGCCATTTAAGCCACCATTACCATTCCCAGGCCATGCTCGGCAAGAGAAGCAGAATGAAGACTACCGGAAGTTCCTGGAGCACATAAAGGCCTTGCAAATCAATATTCTGTTCATCGAAGCAGTCGCGCAATTGCCAAAGTATGCAAAGTTCCTAAAAGAACTTCTCACAAAAAAAAGAAGATGGAGGAAGCATCCAAGGTAGTCTTAAATGAGAACTATTCAGCCGCAATGTTAAACAAACTGCCAAAGAAAAAAGGTGATCCGGGTAGCCTAACCATTCCTTGCCAATTCGGGAATTTAGCCACAAGCTATGCATTGGCCGATTCGGGGGCAAGTGTGAACCTCATGCCATACTCTTTCTTTAAAAAGATAAACCTTCCAGAACCGAGACCAATCCGAATGGCGATCCACTTAGCAAACAAGAAGGTGACATTCCCGAGAGTTATATGTGAAGATTTATTGGTAAAAGTCGATAAGTTTGTCTTTCCGGCAGATTTCATTGTGCTAGATATGGAGGAGGACCATCAAGTGCCAATAATCCTTGGAAGACCATTTTTGAATACCGCGAGTGCCATAGTCGGCATACGAGACTCAAGGCTTACCCTTTGAGTGGGAGAGGACTCAGTTATTTTTGGAATGGATCAAGCCATGAAACATTCGAAGTGTAGTGATGATACTGCCTTTTCAGTAGATGTCTTGGAAGAATTATTAGAAGAATGGAAAGAAGACGAAACAAGTGAACACATTTCGACTCTAGAAGATGATTTTGATGCTGAGAGAGATTTGAAAGAGTTAGAAAGACTTCTTGAAGAATCAGAATATGAAGAATTGATAAAGTCTTCATAACAAGAAACTCGACGAGTTAATTACAATAACTCGACGAGTTGCTACGAAAAGTCGAGATTTGAGGAAACTTTTGTTCTAAACTCGTCGAGTTTACTTCCAGAACTCGACGTGTCTAGTGTTCAGAGCACACAATTGGAGCTGAAAATGTTACCAGAACACTTAGAATACGCATTTCTCGAAAAAGGTGAGTAGAAGCCTGTGATCATTGCATCGGACCTCACCCCAATTGAAAAAGATCAGTTAGTTAAGGTTTTAAAGAAAAGAAAGAATGCCATTGCATGGAAAATCACCGACATAAAGGGGATAAGCCCTTATTATTGTTCTCATAAAATAAATCTTGAAGAAGGAGCAACGCCAGTGGTGCAACATCAAAGGCGGTTGAACCCAAATATGCAAGAGGTGGTTAAGAAGGAGGTGGTAAAGCTATTGGATGCGGGGATCATTTATTCAATCTTCGATAGTCCATGGGGAAGTCCCGTTCAAGTAGTGCCGAAGAAAGGAGGGATGACAGTCGTGGCGAACGAAAAGAATGAGCTTATTCCTACACGAACGGTAACCGGTTGGCGAGTATGCATCGATTATCGAAAGCTAAACGATGCTACTTGCAAAGACCATTTCCATTTACCATTTATTGGTCAAATGCTTGAAAGATTATCCGATCATTACTATTATTGTTTTTTAGATGGGTTTTCAGGTTATTTCCAAATACCAATCGATCCGAATGATCAAGAGAAAACCACCTGTAGCGACAAAGAACATGGTTTGACATGCGGAATTAGAGCTTGCACAATTGAACATGAATGACCCACTTCAAATCTTCCAAAATCAAGCACTACGCGGTTCGAGCCTCAAAGGTGACACATGTCGACACAAACTTCAATCTTCAATTCTTCCATGATTCTTCAATTTGGGCTCTAGGATGTGAGACCATACAATCCGAGCAGCAACGAATGATCAAGAGTATTCCAAAATCCAAATAATCACCCAAAGTTGCGCATAAAAACACACCCCAAAAATCTTCAATAATTCCAAACCCATTTCGAATACATCACTTCCGAAATTCTGATTGCATCATCTCGTAGCTTCAAAACTCCAAGATCACCTCGGTCTTCAAATCAACGTAATATGAAAAATTCAAGTTCAAATTTCCATATAAAACTTTTCCCCATTTTTATAATCGAAATTTGATTATAAAACTCCAAGGAAAAAGAACGTGCTCTATTCGGAATTTTTCATGTCAAAACTTCCCCTTAACACGTGGCATAAACTTTGTGCTTCAATCCGGAAAACCCAAAAATATTCAATTTTTATTGTCGTTCACGGATTGCCTTCGACAAAATTTCTCAAAAATGGGTAGAAATTGTCAATTTCAAAATTCTGCAGTGACCCGTTGCGACAAAAACAACCAAATATGCGAAACACACTCCCATTTGCGAAACTGGGTAGAATGTGTAAATTCGCACAAACTGCATGGACCAGATTTGAAAATATTCCAATTTCTTAAAATTTTTACCCCAAATGCGAAAATGAGTAAAAATTTATCATCTTGCGAAGACTCCAGGGATGCGAAATGAAAATTCTGCATTTTTGTCATTTTATGATCCCATTTGCGAAGTTGGGTCTATTTTACCATGTTTTTGAAATTTCAGGGACTAATTTTGAAAAATGTGTGTTTTCTTCTCCAATTCATTAACCAGTTAAATTCTTCGCACGTTCAACAAACACTTATCATGCTAATCTTCGCAAATCACTTGCAAAACTTTCGCATACTGACACATGAATGCGAATAAATCACTTTGATACCAACCCAATCAACCAATTTCGAATCTTGTTTGACCATCAAACAAATCGACCAATTTTGAACACGAAAACTTCGCATCTCTAACTTTTTGCTTTTATATGTGAACTGCTTTTGAAACCCAGATGCGAACTCCATATCACTTCTTTATATGCGAATCCGATTTTGATTCACACAAATGCGAATCCAGTTGCAAACGATCTTGACCTCCAATTCAAAACAAGATAGATATGCGAATCCAAAATTGATTCTCATGTAACCCAATGAAACTGATTTCAATCATTCGACCACTTACTATCGATTGCATATCTCATTTCGTTCATCACTATCGATTCAAGCTTGACAACTATCAATCGCGAATCAAACTTGACCATCAACAGTATATCATCGAGTCTTTGCTGTTGAGTTTCAAAATCAATAGACCTTCGCTTTTTCCTTCACCAAATTCGTCACTTTGAGGTTTGAGATCTTCGCATACATCGAACTTCTTCCTACCATAAACAATTGATGCGAATGATCTCAAACAACTTTCCCATTTGACATCCATCGTTTCCAATCGATTTATAGAGTTCGTCATGAAGAACACAACTCATCCAAATTCAAAATTAAACTCAAAATTGAACTAGATTTTGACACACACACACACTCAAAACAACTTGTCTCTATCGATTTCATCTACCAGTTCATCAATTCAACACACAATCATCGACTTTGACTTTTTCACAGTTTGACTTTCTTCAATCATAAAACTCCAATCGAACAATTTTCCTTCGAGCATCAATCTGAATTAGTTCTCGAGTATTCTTCATCAATCAATCAGAGCAAAAAGAACTAAAACAGAAAACGACACTATGAATGGAAAATGTAGATCGATCTGCTAGATTCATGATTAACTTGAATCAATATTGGTGAACTAAAACCGAACTTGATCAAGCGATTCAATAACAGATGGAGAAAACAAATTTGATTGATGATTTGTAGATCAATAATGTTGGCACAGAATAAAAATACGAAGTAATAAAACGATGGTTGAATAATCATTCAATTTGGAATTCCAAATGAATCAATAAATTGTAATGAATTGTTATTTGGGATACGATGAACAGTAATAGACTTGGGAATTTGGATCATTAATTTGGGCTCTATCAAATGAACAGTAACAGATTATGTGGTTTGGGCTTAAGATCAAATCAAAACAAAATTAAATGTTTGATTTGAGCTTGATCAAAAAAAAATATTGTTGGATCACCAATGGTGTTGAAACGAATTTGATCCAACGAGACAAACGATCACAAATCAAGAACGCAACGCACGATTTCAATGAAATTAAGAGAGATCACAGAGAGAGACTCACCAAAAATGCTCAAATTGAGACAAAAATTGCCAAACCGAGAATCGTTCTTCAAAAATCACCTTGATCTTGAAGACCCGCTCTGATACCAATTGTAGTGACAAAGAACATGGTTTGACATGCGGAATTAAAGCTTGCACAATTGAACATGGTGATTTGGGTGTTTAAGAGATATATTGAATGTATATGGTGTTTACAAAAAGGATCTAGATATAGACTACATAATTAACACACACTTACACACTCAGTTCTACATCTCTCAAGAACACCTCTACAAGTGGTATGAACCCACTATTTATAGAGGTGTTTACATGTCTCTCTCTCTCACTCTCTAACAAATGGGTCTAAAGGCTAAAGCACCACATGCAAGTGGGTTTTACAAAAGTCAAACATTTACAAAGTCATAAATGAATAACTTTGCACCCCAACACCACCTTCACCTGCCCTAGTGGAACGTTTGCATACCAACGAATGTTTTTTGGGTTGTGCAATGCGCGTGCCACTTTTCAACGATGCATGACGACAATATTTCACGATATGGAGGAGAAGTATATGGAAGTATTCATGGATGATTTTTCTGTGTTTGGTTCTTCTTTTGATAATTGTCTTACTAATCTTGACTTAATGCTTGCTAGGTATGAAAAGACCAATTTAGTTTTGAATTGGGAAAAATGCCATTTCTTGGTTAAAGAAGGCATTGTGATAGGGCCGATCTACTCGCCGAGTTCCTCCTTAGAAAAGGCAGAATTCGTAAATGCAGCCACAAACTCACCGAGTACCATACCTGCACTCGGCGAGTACAACAGTTAGAATAAAAAATCTGAGCTCAAAAAGTTACTTGAACATTTGGAGTATGCTTTACTTGAAGATGGCAACCAAAAGCTAATAATCATAGCCTATGACCCGTCCAAATCTGAAAAGGAAGAGCTCATGCAAGTGCTGAAGAAACGGAAGCGGACCATAGCATGGAGCATCACCGACATCAAGGGAGTAAGCCCATCTTATTGCTCTCACAAGATCAATATGGAAGAAGGAGCAAAGCCAGTTGTACAGCACCAAAGAAGATTAAACTCGAATATGCAAGAAGTAGTCAAGAAGGAAGTGGTTAAACTCTTAGATACGAGAATTATCTATTCCATTTCCGACAGTCTGTGGGTGAGTACGGTCCAAGTGGTGCCCAAGAAAGGAGGGATGGCGATCATAACCAACGAAAAGAACGAGCTAATTCTGACACGAACGGTAACCTGTTGGAGAGTGTGTGTCGATTATCCAAAGCTAAACGATGCCACTCGTAAAGACCATTTTCCCTTACCTTTTATTGATCAAATGTTAGAAAGATTGTCGGGCCATAGTTACTATTGATTTCTAGATAGATTCTCGGGTTATTTCCAAATACCCATAGACCCAATGGACCAAGAAAAGACCACATTTACTTGCTCAAGTGAGACTTTTGATTAGAGGCGCATGCCCTTTGGGCTATGCAATGCACCTGCGACTTTTCAAAGGTGTATGACAGCCATATTCCACGATATGGTGGAAAAATTCATTGAAGTTTTTATGGACGAATTTTCTGTTTTTGGATCTTCCTTCCATGATTGTCTCACAAATCTCGACTTAGTGCTTGCTAGGTGTGAAAAAACAAACTTGGTCCTCAACTAGGAGAAATGTCACTTTATGGTTAAAGAGGGTATAGTGTTAGGCCACAAGGTTTCCAAAATTGGAATTGAAGTGGATCGGGCAAAGATTGACACCATTGCCAAATTACCCCCACCAACTAATGTGAAGGGCATTAGAAGTTTTCTAGGACACGCGGGTTTTTACCGACGTTTTATAAAAGATTTTTCTAAAATAACTAGACCATTAACACAATTACTATTAAAAGATGCATCATTTAACTTTACTAAAGAATGTTTAGAGGCATTTGAATTTTTATAGGAAAAATTAACTAATGCCCCGATCATTGTTACACTAAATTGGAGTTTACCCTTTGAAATTGTAGCACCCGGTTCCTGGTACGTAAATGTTATTGAGTATTTCCTTTCTTTTTGCCTTGGACTCGGCGAGTCATAGGTCCGACTCGCCGAGTGGATGCGGGACCCGGGACACGTTTAAGTTGGTGACTCGGCGAGTCCATATCCTGGACTCGGCGAGTCACAGCTGTTGGATGAAACCCTAAATTTCAGGGGTTTGCACCCTATTTAAAGGACTTATCAGCCCCAAGCCGGCCCCCATTGACCCTTAAAGCCCTGTATCTCTCGTTCTAAGCTATTTCTTTGAGAGTTTGAGGTTAGTGGGTGTGTTTTTGAAGGCTTTGAAAGAGGAAGGAAGTAGATCCAGAAGAAGGGAAGCCATCCAAGCATTATTTGTGTCCTTCCAGCAGTTCCTTTGAGGTATAACCCGTTTTCCCCTTGATTCTATGCTTAAAACTTCATTTGGGTCCTTCTTGGTCAATTCCCCAAGTTTGTATGTGCATTATATGTCGTAATAAGGCGTTTGGCCTTTGGATCTATGCAAGATTGAGCTCCAGGAGCTCAGATCTGTTAGCTTTTTGGCCCCATGAGGCTTGTTAGCCCTAGATCTACCCTTTTGAGACATTTTGAGCCCTATAATCCATATTGGTGAATATCCACACGTAAAGTTGGAAACTTTACGTGTGATTCGTGTCCTAGAAGCCCAGATCTATGAATGGCACGGACTGGAATCGAGCAAATCGGTATATTTAAGGAGTGCATGGCAACGACTCGGCGAGTCGTTCATGTGACTCGGCGAGTCTGCTCGCGAGTCTTCGAGTTTGTCCCTTCTTCATGTGTCGAGTTGAGCCATGAGTCACAGGGGGTGACTCGGTGAGTTGGGAGCTGGACTCACCCATGTTAGGACTCGGCGAGTCAATGCCCTGACTCGGCGAGTCCAAGACAATCTTCTTAGATCAAGAACAGACTCGGCGAGTTGTTCATACAACTCGGCGAGTCTTAGCATAAAGTGTTCATCGGATGAAGATGAACTCGACGAGTTGTTCATGCAACTCGGCGAGTAGGATGAAGGAGTTGAACGACAGTTAGAAGGTGAACTCGTCGAGTCATAGCCCGACTCGGCGAGTAGAACCAGGGACCCAGGACAATGGTTTGCTAGGGACTCGGCGAGTGGTGATCCACTCGGCGAGTCGGGTCAACTGAAAGTTGACCCTAGCATTGGCTTAGAGCTAAACCAGGGGTAAAATGGTCATTTTACCTAAAGGACAGTTAGCAGTGTTTGATTGAGTATGTTGTGGGAATTGCAGCAGGAGGACTCCCGGAGCAGCAGCAGTCAGTTAGTTCTCGATCAGTTCAGCAGCTACTTTGAGGTGAGTTACCATCCAGTAGCAGTGGGTCTAAGGCCACAATGCCGACCCACTAGTAGGAGATGTACGATAGATGATTGTCTTTGTGATATCATCTAAGTTTGCTACTACCTGATATGTTATATGCTAGCATGATATGTTGTATGTGATAGTAGTAGAGTTTGGTTGTTAGGACCAAAGGGTAGTCAGACACCCCAGATACGTCTGACAGTACGTGATGACATGTTTGCATGCTGGCTTGTTATGTTATATGTGATCGTAGTAGTAGGGGGGGGGGTGAAATAGTCCCCGAGGATCGGTTGTTAGGACCGATGGGTAGTCAGCACCCCAGAATGGCTTGACATGGGTAGTCAGCACGCCAGAATGGCTTGACATGGGTAGTCAGCACCCCAGAATGGCTTGACATGGGTAGTCAGCACCCCAGAATGGCTTGACACGGGTAAGACGGCACCCCAGAATGGCCGTATGGGTAGGTCGGCACCCCAGAATGGCCGTACCGGGTAGTCAGGCACCCCAGAATAGCCTGGCAGTACGTATGTTATGTGTTTGTATGGTATGTGGTACGTTGGGGGAACTCACTAAGCTTTGTGCTTACGTTTACAGTTTTGTTTTCAGGTACCTCTGCATCGAAGGGGAAGGAGCCGACGCGGTAGCGGCACGTCATACACACACTCTTCGGTTTCCGCATTTATGAGATTTACTGGGATTGTACTCTGATATTTTGATGGGATGTATGGTTTGGCTTTTTAGAACATGGTTGCAATGTGTTATGGTGTGAACAAACAATGTTTTTATTTATTAATGTTTTCTAAAGTAATACCTTAAAAATGAAATTTTCGGACGTAAAAATTGGGTCGTTACAAGTTGGTATCAGAGCCCTGGTTTGAGGGATTCGGACACGCCTTCGGGAGTGTTTGGACTCAAATCGAGGGATTGAAAGATTTTCCAAAAGAAATTGTTCTTTAAAACCCGGAAAAGAGTCATAAGAAAGAGCAAAGTGTGTGACGTGCGCGACCGGCCGAGCTCAAGTAAGTATTCCCCATGGTATCCATACAAGTTTATGTTATGTTTATCAGCTTTATGAATATTGCATGCTAGAATAAGCTAAGGATCTAGGAGTGATGCCTTATGTGCCTGTTTATTTGCTACAACTTTATGGATATTGCATGCTAGAATTGAGTAGACAGCAGTAGGATAGCCTGTTCAGGTTATGCCTGATAGTGTGAGCTTAGCATCCTATGTTACGTGTCGTTTCTTGTTCTAAGAACGGTTTTGGCTTGAGTCTGTTTTTCTTTATCCGAATGTTGCTTGCTTCGTGCTTGGTGGGATTCTGAGTAATGGGAGTGAGCCACTAGGTAAACACGTCACACCACATGTAATCAGGGTTGAATAATCCCAAAGTGTTGGAACTGGCCCTATTGCGCAACTCTTGTTTGAGTCCAACCGTTGTAGGGACGGATCTTTTACTTGAAGGATTATATAATCCTCATCACATGTGATGGTGTTTAGATGGTGGCTAACTGGCATTATGAGGAGACCTACAGCAGCTGAGGACCAGTTGTGTTGAACTTGAGTTTTCCCTAGGGCAAGCCTAGGATGAGAATAGCAGAGAGTAGCAGTAGTAAAGGGGAGTTGGTGGAGTCGAGGAATTCCTCGGAGAAGGTACGGATAGATGTGGAAGGTAGTATGGGCCCGTACTACTGAAAGCAGAGGATCCGTACCCGAGCCGAGGAAGGCTAAGACGAGACCAAGGAACCTGTAAGTAGTTGAGATCCCTCAGAAAGTAGCAGTACCACTAATGATTATTATGATGTTTTGCAGAATGGTGGTACTTCGACCGAGACCGACAGATGGCAGGTCAGGAGAGGGGTCAGGTTCGGGATCTGGCACCGAGCCGATTGAGGAGAGGCTACGTGAGTTCATCACGTCGGAGATCACTAGGGGCATCTTTGAGTCGACCCCCATCATCTTTGGGTCGATCAAGGAAGGGATCGTGGAGTTGATGGAGGATCGCCTACGGGCATTCAGGAGCGACTTGGCCTCTAGCCAGTCGGGATCTCGCACACTGTCCTTCAAGGACTTCAGGGGCAGTGGTGCGCCGGATTTCCATGGGGTGAAGGACCCCATTGTCGCCAGGCGGTGGATTGCGGATATCGAGTCCGCCCAGTTGACCAGCTTCTGCCCCGAGGGGTCGAAGGTGAGGTACGCAGCAGGGTGTTTACGGGACCGGGCCCGAGATTGGTGGGAGTCAGTGGGTGACTCGTTGGGAGCCTCGGCTATCGAGGCAATGACCTGGTCAGACTTTGTGGCTAGGTTCAGGGCAGAGTTTGCGCCAGCGGTCGAGCTTCAGCAGCTGGCCAGGGAGTTTTTAGACATGAGGCAGACGACAGAGACCGTGGCGGAAATCACCGCCAAGTTTCGGGAGAGGGCTTTATTGGTGCCCCAGTATGCAGGTGACGAGGATATGAGGAGGACTCGTTACCATGATATGCTACGAGCTGACATTCAGGAGCATGTTAGCTTTTCGGCTTGCCCTACCCTGGACTCCATGATTGCCAGGGCTAGAGAGAGAGAGAGATAGATTTGGAGCACATCCGGAAACGGAAACTTGAGGATGGTCAGGCATCAGGGGCTTCGGGGAAGAAGCCCAAGGGATCAGATGGGAGGCCAAAAGGCCAGTCGGGACCGAGCCGCTGCAGGAGGTGCGACAGGCCGCACGAGGGGGCGTGCAGGATGGGATCGTCAGGCTGCTACAAGTGCAGCAAGTTTGGGCATATCAGCAGGGATTGCACTGCTCCTGCGACAGTTATTCAGACATCGGAGTTGCTGTGTTTCCACTGCAACCAGAGGGGCCACAAGAAGGCCAATTGCCCCATGTTGACAGTTTCAGCGCCAGTGAAGGCGCCAGCTCCAGCGACCCTGCGGATCACGGATGGCCGTCAGGGCAAGGCAGAGGCTCCAGTGGTGAGGAGTCGGGCATTTCAGTTGACTGCTGAGGAGGCACGCGCCGCGCCCGATGTGGTGACGGGTATGATTCCTTCCTTCTATCCTTTATTTTACGTTGTTATGATATTGATATGTGCTGCGTGTGTATACATGTGTATTAGGATCGTTCCATGTGAACGGCATCCCGGTTCAGGTATTGTTCGACTCGGGTGCATCCCGATCGTTCGTTTCTCTTGCTCTTAGCAAGAGATTTCATGAGACTTCAGGCGAGTTAGATTGCCCGTTAGAGGTAGAGATTGCTGACGATCGATCGGTGCGAGCATCGATGGTGTTTCGAGATTGTGTTCTGCGAGTGTTTGAGGAGCGTTACCTGGTAGACTTGGTTCCCATTCCATTGCGTGGGAACAAGGTGATTATTGGAATGGATTGGTTGAGCCCTAATGGGTCAGTGATAGATTGCGCACAGCAGCTAGTGCGAGTCAGGACCCCAAGCGGGGGAGAGTTAGTGATTCATGGAGAGCGGCCGCAGTGTGGACCCACTGTATGTTCAGCAGCGAGGGCTAGGCGCTACCTTCAGCAGGGATGCGCGGGTTATGTCGCGTACGTGATGGACACCCGGGAGGCGGGTAAGGCGACCGTGAGCGAGGTCCCGGTGGTTCGAGATTTTGCTGATGTTTTCCCGGAGGAACTACCTGGGATACCTCCGGAGCGACAGGTGGAGTTCAGGATTGACCTCATTCCCGGTGCGGCTCCGATAGCCAAAGCACCATATCGGTTGGCTCCTCCCGAGATGCAGGAGTTGTCTACGCAGCTGCAGGAGCTGCTGGACAAGGGATTTATTCGGCCGAGCAGTTCGCCCTGGGGAGCCCCGATTCTGTTTGTGAAGAAGAAGGATGGGTCGCATCGGATGTGTATAGATTATCGGGAGCTGAACAAGGTAACGGTGAAGAACCGTTACCCGCTTCCGAGGATTGATGACCTCTTTGACCAGCTTCAGGGCGCATCTTGGTTCTCCAAGATTGATTTGCGTTCGGGTTATCATCAGATGAGGGTCAGGGAGGAGGATATGCAGAAGACCGCGTTTCGGACGTGCTATGGCCATTATGAGTTCGTGGTGATGCCGTTTGGGCTCACCAATGCTCCTGCCGCGTTCATGGACCTCATGAACCGTGTATGCAGACCGATGCTGGACCGGTCTGTGATAGTCTTTATCGATGATATCTTGGTTTATTCCAAGACCCGGGAGGAACATGAGGAGCATTTGAGAGAGGTGTTAGAGACCCTGAGGAGGGAGAGCTTGTATGCCAAGTTCTCCAAGTGTGAGTTTTGGTTGCGCGAGGTGCAATTTCTGGGACACCTCGTCAACCAGAACGGGATTCTGGTCGATCCGGCCAAGGTCGAGGCCGTGATGAGGTGGGAGGTTCCGAAGTCTCCATCTGAGATTCGGAGCTTCCTGGGATTGGCAGGCTACTATCGGAGATTTATCCAGGATTTCTCCAAGATAGCCGTGCCCCTGACGCGGCTGACGAAGAAAGCCGTGGTCTTTCGGTGGGGACCCGAGCAGCAGGCTGCATTTGAGACGCTGAGACAGAGATTGTGTGAGGCGCCGATCTTAGCCCTTCCAGAGGGCGTAGTGGATTTCGTGGTTTATTGTGATGCGTCCATTTCTGGGTTGGGCGCGGTGCTGATGCAAAGGGGGCATGTCATTGCTTACGCTTCGAGGCAGCTCAAGCCTCATGAGGCGAACTACCCGACGCACGATTTGGAGTTGGGGGCGGTGGTATTTGCCCTCAAGATTTGGCGACATTACCTCTATGGGGTTCGGTGTACCATCTACACGGACCACAAGAGCTTGAGGTACCTCATGGATCAGCCGAATTTGAACATGAGGCAGCGTCGGTGGTTGGATGTGGTGAAGGATTATGATTGCGAGATCCTTTACCATCCGGGGAAGGCCAATGTGGTGGCCGATGCGCTTAGCCGCAAGGCGGCGCCGATCAGGGACGTTTGCATGCGGATGACCGTGGTGACTCCCCTGTTGGAGCCGATTCGGGAGGCTCAACAGGAGGCTATCAAGGAGGAGCATCGGAAGAGCGAGCGTGTAGTAGGTCAGGTTTCCTCCTTCGATTATGATAGCCGAGGGTTATTGACACTACACCATAGGGTGTGGGTGCCGTATCACGGAGGCGTGCGCCAGATTTTGATGGAGGAGGCGCACAAGTCCCGATTCTCTATTCATCCCGGGGCGACGAAGATGTATAGGGATCTTCGTCTAGACTATTGGTGGCCCTGCATGAAGCGGGATGTGGCATGGCATGTCGAGCGATGTTTGACCTGCAGGAAGGTCAAGGCCGAACATCAGAGACCGCATGGCAAGATGCAGCCGTTGGATATTCCACTGTGGAAATGGGAAGATATCACGATGGATTTTATCACGAAGCTTCCCAGGACCGCACGTGGAGTGGATTCGATTTGGGTCATCGTGGATAGATTGACCAAGAGTGCTCACTTTATTCTGATTCAGGAGAGCATATCGGCTGAGAAATTGGCCGACATCTATATCAGGGAGATTGTGGCACGGCATGGGGTGCCGGTATCGGTGATCTCGGACAGGGATGTGCGTTTTACTTCCAGGTTTTGGAAGAGATTCCATGACGAGTTAGGCACTCGTCTGCATTTCAGCATCGCCTTTCACCTGCAGACAGATGGTCAGAGTGAGCGGACCATCCAGACTTTGGAGGACATGTTGCGGGCGTGTGTTCTGGATTTCGGTGGTAGCTGGGATACCTATCTTCCTTTGGCTGAGTTCTCCTACAACAACAGCTATCACGCGAGTATCGACCGCCCTCCCTTCGAGATGTTGTACGGACGGAGGTGTAGGACCCCGATATGCTGGGGTGAGGTTGGCCAGAGAGTCATGGGAAGCACCGAAGTGGTGCTCAAGACGACTGAGAGGATCCAGCAGGTCCGGAGCAGGCTTCAGACTGCTCAGAGTCGGCAGAAAAGTTATGCCGACAAGCGTCGATCCGATTTAGAGTTCCAGGTCGGGGATATGGTCCTCCTGAAGGTGTCGCCGTGGAAAGGCGTCATCCGATTCAGGAAGCGGGGCAAGTTGGGCCCGCGATTCATCGGACCGTTCAGGGTCTTAGCCCGGGTGGGCAAGGTAGCATATAGGCTGGATCTGCCAGCCGAGCTTAGCCAGATCCACAGCACTTTCCATGTTTCGCAGTTGCGGAAGTGCCTAGTGGACGATTCTGCAGTAGTACCTTTGGAGGATATTCAGGTTGATGACAGCCTGAACTACATTGAGCACCCAGTCGCAATCCTCGACAGGAAGTCGAAGGATTTAAGGAACAAGAGGGTGGAGCTAGTGAAGGTGCAATGGCAGCAGCGCAAGGGTTCAGAGTGGACTTGGGAGCCGGTAGACGAGATAATGGAGCATTATCCCGAGCTGTTTCAGGATCGAGCAGCAGACTTCGAGGACGAAGTCTAAAATAAGTGGGGGAGATTTGTAGCACCCGGTTCCTGGTACGTAAATGTTATTGAGTATTTCCTTTCTTTTTGCCTTGGACTCGGCGAGTCATAGGTCCGACTCGCCGAGTGGATGCGGGACCCGGGACACGTTTAAGTTGGTGACTCGGCGAGTCCATATCCTGGACTCGGCGAGTCACAGCTGTTGGATGAAACCCTAAGTTTCAGGGGTTTGCACCCTATTTAAAGGACTTATCAGCCCCAAGCCGGCCCCCATTGATCCTTAAAGCCCTGTATCTCTCGTTCTAAGCTATTTCTTTGAGAGTTTGAGGTTAGTGGGTGTGTTTTTGAAGGCTTTGAAAGAGGAAGGAAGTAGATCCAGAAGAAGGGAAGCCATCCAAGCATTATTTGTGTCCTTCCAGCAGTTCCTTTGAGGTATAACCCGTTTTCCCCTTGATTCTATGCTTAAAACTTCATTTGGGTCCTTCTTGGTCAATTCCCCAAGTTTGTATGTGCATTATATGTCGTAATAAGGCGTTTGGCCTTTGGATCTATGCAAGATTGAGCTCCAGGAGCTCAGATCTGTTAGCTTTTTGGCCCCATGAGGCTTGTTAGCCCTAGATCTACCCTTTTGAGACATTTTGAGCCCTATAATCCATATTGGTGAATATCCACACGTAAAGTTGGAAACTTTACGTGTGATTCGTGTCCTAGAAGCCCAGATCTATGAATGGCATGGACTGGAATCGAGCAAATCGGTATATTTAAGGAGTGCATGGCAACGACTCGGCGAGTCGTTCATGTGACTCGGCGAGTCTGCTCGCGAGTCTTCGAGTTTGTCCCTTCTTCATGTGTCGAGTTGAGCCATGAGTCACAGGGGGTGACTCGGTGAGTTGGGAGCTGAACTCACCCATGTTAGGACTCGGCGAGTCCAAGGCAATCTTCTTAGATCAAGAACAGACTCGGCGAGTTGTTCATACAACTCGGCGAGTCTTAGCATAAAGTGTTCATCGGATGAAGATGAACTCGACGAGTTGTTCATGCAACTCGGCGAGTAGGATGAAGGAGTTGAACGACAGTTAGAAGGTGAACTCGTCGAGTCATAGCCCGACTCGGCGAGTAGAACCAGGGACCCAGGACAATGGTTTGCTAGGGACTCGGCGAGTGGTGATCCACTCGGCGAGTCGGGTCAACTGAAAGTTGACCCTAGCATTGGCTTAGAGCTAAACCAGGGGTAAAATGGTCATTTTACCTAAAGGACAGTTAGCAGTGTTTGATTGAGTATGTTGTGGGAATTGCAGCCGGAGGACTCCCGGAGCAGCAGCAGTCAGTTAGTTCCCGATCAGTTCAGCAGCTACTTTGAGGTGAGTTACCATCCAGTAGCAGTGGGTCTAAGGCCACAATGCCGACCCACTAGTAGGAGATGTACGATAGATGACTGTCTTTGTGATATCATCTAAGTTTGCTACTACCTGATATGTTATATGCTAGCATGATATGTTGTATGTGATAGTAGTAGAGTTTGGTTGTTAGGACCAAAGGGTAGTCAGACACCCCAGATACGTCTGACAGTACGTGATGACATGTTTGCATGCTGGCTTGTTATGTTATATGTGATCGTAGTAGTAGGGGGGGGGGGGTGAAATAGTCCCCGAGGATCGGTTGTTAGGACCGATGGGTAGTCAGCACCCCAGAATGGCTTGACATGGGTAGTCAGCACCCCAGAATGGCTTGACATGGGTAGTCAGCACCCCAGAATGGCTTGACATGGGTAGTCAGCACCCCAGAATGGCTTGACACGGGTAAGACGGCACCCCAGAATGGCCGTATGGGTAGGTCGGCACCCCAGAATGGCCGTACCGGGTAGTCAGGCACCCCAGAATAGCCTGGCAGTACGTATGTTATGTGTTTGTATGGTATGTGGTACGTTGGGGGAACTCACTAAGCTTTGTGCTTACGTTTACAGTTTTGTTTTTAGGTACCTCTGCATCGAAGGGGAAGGAGCCGACGCGGTAGCGGCACGTCATACACACACTCTTCGGTTTCCGCATTTATGAGATTTACTGGGATTGTACTCTGATATTTTGATGGGATGTATGGTTTGGCTTTTTAGAACATGGTTGCAATGTGTTATGGTGTGAACAAACAATGTTTTTATTTATTAATGTTTTCTAAAGTAATACCTTAAAAATGAAATTTTCGGACGTAAAAATTGGGTCGTTACAGAAATTATGTGTGATGCTAGTGACTTTGCATTAGGAGTTGTCCTTGGTCAAAGGGTTGATAAGCACTTTCGACCCATATATTATGCTAGCAAGACTCTAAATCCAGCCCAAGAAAATTACACCACCATGGAAAAAGAATTATTAGTTGTGGTGTATGCTTTTGATAAGTTCCGTCCTTATTTAGTTTTACCTAAAACAACCGTTTTTACTGACCACTCTGCTATCAAGTGTTTATTTTCCAAACAGGATGTCAAGCCAAGACTGATACGATGGGTGCTACTTCTTCAAGAGTTTGACATAGAGATAAGAGACAAAAAGGGAATGGAGAATGTAGCAGTTGACCACTTGTCAAGGCTTGAAAATCCGCGATTGCACGAAGATAGAGTTGGCGATGATTTTCCGGACGAGTATATTATGGTGACCGTGGGAGAAGAACCGTGGTTTGCAAATATAGCTAACTACTTAGCTAGCAATTACATCCCAAAAGATCTCACAAGCCAACAAAAGAAGAAATTCTTTTCCGAGATAAAATATTACTTTTGGGATGAACCATATCTTTTCCGAAGCTGTGCGGATGGGATCATACGAAGATGCGTGTTCGGGAATGAAAGCCGGAAAATATTAGAGCATTGTCATAGCGGGCCCACGGGTGGACATCACGGAGCACATTACACTGCAAAGAAGATCTTTGACATTGGGTTCTATTGGCCCATAATTTTTAAAGATGCGGCCCAATTTGTCAAAGAGTGTGATGCTTGTCAAAGAGTGGGAAACATTTCATCTCGAAATGAAATGCCACAACATAGTATCCAAGTGTGCGAAGTATTTGATGTGTGGGGGATCGACTTCGAGGGACCATTTCCCATGTCTAAAGGCAATAACTACATATTGGTGGCGGTGGATTATGTATCCAAATGGGCGGAGGCACAAGCATTACCAACTAATGACGGTCGGGTAGTGGTGCGGTTTTTAAAAAATTTATTTTCACGATTTGGAGTCCCAAAAGCTCTTATAAGTGACCGAGGCATGCATTTTGCCAATGATCAACTAGAGAAGGTGCTAAGGAAATATGGGGTAACCCATAAATTTTCTACATCCTACCATCCACAAACTAGTGGACAAACCGAAGTGACAAATCGAGCTTTAAAGCGAATCTTGGAGAAATAGGTGGAGAGCAATCGCAAAGAATGGTCGGATAAGCTAGACGATGCACTTTGGGCCTTTCGTACAGCTTTCAAAATGCCTATTGGTACTACACCATATAGTTTTGTTTATGGAAAGCAATGCCAATTGCCGGTGGAGATAGAGCATAAAGCTTTTTGGGCTTTAAAGATGTGCAACTTCAACATGGACGAACTCAAGAGCAACCGGTTAATGCAAATGAATGCTCTTGAGGAGCTTAGAAATGATGCATACTATAGTTCATTGATCTATAAAGAAAAAACCAAGATGTGGCATGACAAGAGGATAAAAGAAAATAAAGAATTTCATGAAGGCCAAAAAGTGTTGCTCTTTAATTCACGGCTAAATCTTTTCTCGGGAAAACTCAAGTCAAGATGGGATGGTCCTTTTCTGGTGAAGACGGTGTTTCCACATGGTGCTATAGAGCTATTGTCAAGAGATGGAACAACTTTCAAAGTCAATGGACATAGGGTCAAAAAGTATGAAGAAGGAGTCCCCCAGGAATGAGGGTATGGAAGAATTGATGTTGCTGGATGGGATTGCAACCACGTAGAAGGGGAGGAGTCCAGCTAATGACTCCTTAAAAAGAAGCGCTTCTCGGGAGGCAACCCGAGTTTCAAGTTTGCATTTTGTTTCCTTTACTTTATTTTTATTATTTTATCTTTTTTCATTCGTCTTCTTCTAAGAATATAATTGCTTGAGGGCAAGCAATGCCTAGAGTGTGGGGTGGATGGTTAAAAATGAGAAAATACATTAATTTTTCAAACATTCATTTTTTTTTCAAAGTGCAATGATTAATCGCCGAGTAGGCACGTATACTCGGCGAGTACCTCCCCAAATAACCCAATAAACGCGTAACAAAAGTTCTACTCGGCGAGTAGCCAACTTACACATATGGTTTATAATATGTAAAATAAGGATTTTCATCCATTTAACCTATACACTCGCCGTGCACAGCCTCCTTCAAGCATTCTCTGCAATTTCTTCAATTTTCCACTTAATCATCGTCTTTCAAAGGAAAAGGTAAGATCTTTACACTTAAAACTCATCAAAGGTTCAAGCTTTATCATTGATTTGCCCCTATTTTGCTTAAAATCGGATTTGGGGGTGTCCTCAAATTCTAGGGTTCTAATTTTGCCATGAATTAGGTAATGTTAGGAGAAATTTCTTTTGGATCTATGGCTATTTGACTTAATACAGCAAACCCCTGTGAAAAATTAGGAGTTGTGGACAACCTATATATGATCGACAGGCTTTCTGTCCCGAAGTTCATTCTACTCGCCAAGTAGATGATATGGACTCGGCGAGTAGGAGTTATTGCAACTTTGTTTATTTGATTTTAATTGCTGGGTTTTGTTTGTTTTTGTGTTTCCTTTATGTTGTTATGCAGATACCATGTTCAGAAGAGGGCAATCTTCAAGAGGGGGAAGCCAAGGTGACATCCTGTGGCTCTCATTTCAACAAATCACGTCCAAATAATCTCAAGCTCGAGCTAAAAATAAATTAGAGGCGCTGAAACATAAGGAGATTCGTTTGCCCAACGCTCTTGACTGGGATTGGTTGGGAAAAGTGGGTTTGGAGGAGGAGCTCACACCTTATTTGGTGAAGGAGTGCAACTTGGGGGATACCACCATCATATGTGATGGTTGGTTACAATTATTCAAGATACAAGAACCGGTTTATGTTGAACTGTGTTGGGAATTTTTTGCTACCATCTCATTCCGAGGTGGTAATGAGTACTACAACCCCAACATAATTTATTTTTCTCTTGGTGGGGAGCTGCGACAATGCAGCATGGCTGAATTTTCCTGAAGACTGGGGATTTATGATCAATGCATTATGCTGACTGAGGATTTTGAAGCCTTTCAGGAGAATTGCCACAAGGATCTTCCCGATGTAGTGGTGGCCTCTACCGGGTGGAATACTATTGCCAACCGGGTGTATATTCCTTCTACTGCTCAGGAGGGTCATATTCGCTCGTCGGTCCATCGTCTTATTCACCGCTTCGTGGCCAGCACCATCAACATGCAGAAGGATTGGGAGAAGGTCCCAACCCTTGATATCTTCTATCTTTGGAGTATTATTACTCTCGATCCTTTCTGCAATCTCCCCTATTGCATCGCTAAGTTTCTTGCTGAAGGGGCAGTTAAGGAAAAGGTAAACTCCAAGATTAATGGAGGCATGTTTGTAACAAGGCTTGCCAGGACGTTTGGGGTCTTAGATTTGCAAGAAGCAAGGGTGCTCACGGTCATTTATCCTCCCTCGTTCAACACTACATTATACAGAAGGGCATGGATCATGGAGAAGTTTGGTGATTCCTTTTTCATTCCACATGCGGACGAGCCGGCAATCCCCGAGGAGCCGGGAAGACAGGTAAGGCAACGTAGCGAGCGGGTACGAGAAGACCCACCGGTTATTCCGGTGGAGGAGGACAACGATGGGTGGAAGCAAGTGGAATATCGCCGCTATTTAGATGATATTGGACAAGGGGTTAATTATAACAACCAATCATTCGAGTACCTCTTCGAGCAAATGAACATCGCACCGAGACCCGGTCCGGGATACCCCTACATCATGAGTTGGGAAGAAAGAATGTTGCGGGGTAATGAAGGAGGAGGCAGCGGAGCTGGAGGAGCCGATATGGAAGAAGAAGATTGAGGACTTTATTTTTATGTTTTGTGTTTTTATGGTGTTTTGTTTTGAACAATTGTTAAACTTGGATGATTTTTGTTTTTTTTTTTTTTAGGATTTTTATTGCTTTCACTTTTAGTTGCTTATTTTCCAGGGATGGAAGGTTAGGAAGCATAATACAGTGTTGAGGGTCAAGTAAGGAATGAGAGATGTTCAAGAAAAAGTACGAAGTCTTGTCCTTAGGATTGAGTCCGTTAGAGTCGAGAGTAATGGAGGGTGTTGCTGTTGAAGGATTTAGAGAAAGGGTCAGTGAAATTTCCAATTTCAAAATCTGAGTCCATAGGAACATGAGTTGGATCAGTTTTGGCAATACAGTGCCTACTCGCCGAGTGCACAAATTCTACTCGGCGAGTACATGGGGTATTACACATGATAGTTCCAAGCTAAAGAGCTACTCGCCGAGTATACGACACTACTCGCCGAGTAGACTTGCAATTTTCGAGGTCCAGAGCTGCTTTGAGCACTTTCACTACAACATTTATCCATTTTTCGTGAAGAGTTGTTACTGGGGATTTTCTAAGAAGCTTGTTCCGTGATATTTTCGAGCTGTCAACCACATGAGACGTATGACACCCAAGACATGGATGAGCTGTTCCCATGGCTAAAGTCAATTGAAGATGGAGCTAAAGAAAAGAGTATCAACCTATCGACTGCTACCCCAAGGGAGTTTGTTCCAATTCTCTCTATAGTTGCATTTTTATTTTTTACATGATATGCAATGAGGGCATTGCATAAAATAAGTGTGGGGTAGGGGGTTGGTCACATATTAGAAAATTTAAAATCTTAATTTAGGCTAATTTTAAAAATTGTTGCATACCAAAAATATTACTTAGGAATTAATTTAGAAAATTTTGGTAAAAGCAATTAGGGTTCCATGTTAGAATTGTGTTGATAAT
Source organism: Lactuca saligna (assembly GCF_052625555.1). Classification (NCBI taxonomy): domain Eukaryota; kingdom Viridiplantae; phylum Streptophyta; class Magnoliopsida; order Asterales; family Asteraceae; genus Lactuca; species Lactuca saligna. Next base: position 51,263,136 of record NC_136422.1, on the reverse strand, counting down.
TGCATGAAAACCCAAATGTTTAGTTGAGCCTATATACGTTCTAGTGCATTTGTGGCTTCCTTATTCTAGTGAAATCATGGGAAAAAAACACGACCTCGCTCAGCCTGAGGGATGCAATATGTTTAGCATCGTGTACCAGAAATGTATCCAGTAAAATTATTATCTTTAGCCAATAAAGGTTGAAGTTGAGCACCACTGCTTAAGCATGTAGGGATTTGAGTGAAAAAAGTGAGGACCATGTAAAAAAAAAAGAGAGAATTACAAGAAAAGTTTGAATAATTTTTGGAGCATTAGAGGCAAATATCAAATATGAAGATCAAAAATTCCAAAGAAATTCAAAAAGTGAAGATACCAAAAACCAAACAACAAGGTGGTGAATTCAAAAAAATTAAAGATCAAATGTCAAAGAAGTGAAGAATTCCAAAAAGCTCCAATGTGATATCATAAATTGTAATTGTCTAGATTATGTATGCATGGGTTGCTCAAACAAAAATACCTTGAGGTTAAGAGGTTTTCTAAATATGGATTCGGAGGGATGCATAAAATGAGCATAGTTCGAGGTGAGTGGGCGAATGTTTATGAGGATTGTGAGTATTTGGAGTATGGGGGTATTTAGGACAATTTTAGACACAAATGCATGCGTTGCGGTCTTCTCATAATGGTTGGGTTAGATTGGAGTTCTCATATGTGGTTCTAATATGTTAAAATTCAGTTTTGCTTGGGGGCAAGCAAAAGTCAAGTGTGGGGATTTTGATATATGCATAATTAGTTAATTATTTAGCATACATTTTTATTCATTTTTAACTAATTATATGTATAATATGGACAAAAGGTACTTAATAATGTTTATTTTTTTTTTCAGTCCAAAAGACATGCTTGGGAGTGAAAGGGAACAAGGGGAAGCAATTAGAGACCAAAGAATGAAGAATGAGGGGGCAAAAGCCTTCCTAGTCGGCGAGTTCTCAAGCCTACTCGTCGAGTCCATTAGAATATTCCAGAAGATAAGTCAAGACTCCTGGTATGAGACGGATAACTAGCATCTACTTGGCGAGTTGGGTCTGCTACTCGCCGAGTACACCCTGTTTTGTGATAATTATAAATACCAAACTATTATCCGATTGGAAAGGAGTTTTGGTGATTTTGAGAGCTGAACCTGTGAAAAAGAACCCTTGGAGGAGCTAAGGAACCCTAATCTTCAATCCTTGGAAGAATCAAGGCAATTAAGTTAATCATTCCACTTAGCTTTAGGAATTAAGTATGTTCAGCTTAGTTAAATTTGCTTATGAGTTTGTTTTTATCATGATTATGAACTAAATTCGTTTTCTTTCTGTTGGGGAAGACTAATTTACTCCTATGGTTTATAATATACTTTTTGATTGATTATTATTTGGTGATTTTATTAAATTAGGTTTGTTAAAGAACCTTATGCATTAATGACAACTATTTTCTGTTAATCGGAAGGTAATTAAGCTGCATGAACATCTCTTAATTATTAACCTCATATGTTATGTGAACACTTGATCATATGCTTAAGAGTAATGAATATGAAATTAAGATTAATTAGAGAATGGGTAAATTAATGTGTGAGCTTGTTTGAGAAACCAGCAAACAAGAGGTTAATTGAAACACCAACTTGATTAACCAATTATAAATCTTATTTAATCCAAACAATTGAACTAGGGAATTAGTTAGTTTAAACAATTTGTCACTGCTTGAATTGATTAATTGTCTAAGGGTTAGGAGTAATGTACACGAACCTAGCCACTATAGTTGGTAACCAATAATAATTAATTTATCATTTAAATACCCATAGGAGTGAATTAGTTGAACCTAAACAGAAACCCTTTAATAAATTTGGTGAATTTGTCATTTGCTTTAAATTGTTTAGTTAGTTAATTGTTTTAAGTGCTATGTTTAAGTTTCTAGTCTTGTAAAAGTAGAGAAAAAACCCTTTTAATTTTATTAATTGTTTAGTTAAAATTAATTATTAGATTAATTTTCGTTCCCTGAGTTCGACACCCTACTTATCCAACTATACCACTAAAAGACAGGTTCACTGCCTTTGTGTGCTTAATGTATTAACTAAAAGTAGGATTAAAACTAGTTCGTTTTACACACATCAATCACTAAGGTTAAAAGTCGCTCTATCATAAATTCACTATTTACGACTTCCCGGTGCCGTGCCGGTTCCGTTGCGAAACTTCGACGGGTCATAACTTCTTCGTTATAACTCGGATTTCGGCGCTCTTTATATGTATGGAACCATTGAGACATATTCTACAACTAGGTTAGGATTATTTATTCAAAATAATCTTTTGTCGAAAAGTTGTTTTCGACCCCTATTATCTCTAAATTGACTAGCCAGGATGTACGGGCGTTACAATTATCTCCCCCTTAAGATGATTTTGTCCCGGAATCATCAATGAAATAGGACTCACATGATGACTCCATACGTTATCTCTTCATCCTAAGTAATAACCGTAACTTTCATGTTTCTTCGAACGAGTATCTAACTCTAAGACTTCCTAATTGCAGGCGGTGCCCGATCTTGGACCCGCTCTCTATCTCATGTTAGACTTCCAATCATGATCTTCATGTCGAGATCTCGATCTTTATTGGAGACTCCTTCTTTAACAAACTTGAGATAGGTTTCTTCCTTCGATTATCATAATAGACTGATGGCTGATGTTCTAATGTCCTCTCATCGTATGATGCATCGCTTGGACTCCGGTCTTTTACAATCAAATTCCACAACAGACTATACATTCCTTCATGTTCTAACCATAGATTAAAAGGTAGTTTTTCCAGCTACAAGCAACTATCGCGATACCTTTACCGATCGCTTTGATTATCTTTTATTTCAATCTTCCGAATTAAGTCAGATTGAAACATCCCAAAAACACAGTCTGAAAAATTTCGTTTTAAATCGGTAATAAAACCATATTCATCAAACGTCATATAAGATTCATAAACTATGTATCTCAAAATATCATAACAACTGTCAAATATATCAGAGTATAAACATCCCAGGCTGAACAAATGGTGTGTGCACTGCAATCTTCCCAGGCTCCTCTTTTGAAAACTGAGTACCTGAAACCAAAACTGAAACTGTAAGCACGAAGCTTAGTGAGCTCCCCCAAACAACCACATACCATACAATAACATATAAACACATATTACGCCTTGCCCACTGCATCGGACCGAAGTCCGAAAACTGCATCGAACCGAAGTCCGAAACTAACTGGGACCCCATCCCCTGCATCGGACCGATGTCCGGAACTAACTGCATCGGACCGAAGTCCGGAACTGACTGCATCGGACCGAAGTCCGGAACTAACTGCATCGGACCAAAGTCCGGAACTGACTGCATCGGACCGAAGTCCGGAACTGACTAGGACCCCGTCCCTTGCATCGGACCGAAGTCCGTAAACTAACCGAACATACCATAAACATATCAACTGACATGAACAGATACACTGCATACAGCATCGGACCAGAGTCCGGAACACATAACACAAAACATGCTTGAATCACAAAGACATCAAGCACTCTAATTACTGCATCGGACCGAGGTCCGGAACTAACTGAACGGCATAACATAATCATAGCATATAATATGAACATATATACTGCATACTGCATCGGTGTTGGATTAGTGTCTAAGCCTGTAACAATAATTGGTAAGTACTTGACCCGATTGTGCATGGTCCTTTTGGGTTGCCTTCACCAAAGCAACTTGACTGGAGAAATAATAGAGAGAGAGAGAGAGGTTATTATGATTTATTAATATGTTATAAGAATAATATATTAAAGGAGAAATCATATTTGTTTAATTAATATTGGTCAATAATTAATTAAGAATTAATTTTGTGATCAAATGTAATTAATTAAACTAGAGGGGCTGAATTGTAATTATGTGATAGTTGCAAAATAGGGTAAGGATTATCCTAAGGATAGGTTGGACGAATTTAAGGTGATAAGGCCTTAGAATTCATCCATGATAAGGATTCAAGGCTTATCTTATGGTTTGCTTGGTGGGCAAGCAACTAGATAAGGATAAGGACTGAAACCCTATCTCTACACCTATAAAAACACCCCTTTGGCTTATGAATCCGGATATACCTTCCCAAGGCTTCTTAGGGACGAATTTTATACCTCTCCTTCTTTCTCTATAGCCTCTCCAATTGCTCTTGGTGTTTGTGAGCCATTAGAGGCACCACACTTGTGGTGCTTGCTTTCAAGACTTAGGGTTTGAAGATTCAAGTTGTTATTACAATATAACAACAAGAGGTATGTAATCTAACCTTCTTGGTTAATTTCTAAAATAGCAATCATCTTTAGGGTTTTATTATGTGTTCATAATGTTGTGTATCTAATAGTGAAAACATAGATCCAATGTTAGGGTTGCATGTACACATAGGATTGTTTGTATAAAACCAATCAGTGGTATCAGAGCCATTGGTTATTTTGTTTTCAATTAGTTTATTCAAATGTATGAACTTGACATATTAGGGTTTATTGCCAATAAACCCTAGGAGGCTATAATTTTCGAGATTAGGGTTTACAAACCCTAATTTGAAAGAGTTTGAATAAGATCTTCAAATCCTTTCCTTAAACCCTTAAATTTCGAAATCTAGGGTTTGTTTTAATCCCTTGATTTTCGAAATTAGCCTCCTCCCCAAGATAAGATCCTAAATTTTAGGGATTTGGATTATCCCATATCTTGTAATTATCTTCTAATTGTTATATATGGTAATTATAGATTTTGCATTATCTTAACCATAATTTCGAAATCTAGAGAGATAATTAAGGGATTAGGATATCTTAAATGTGTAAATGGTAATTATCCTCATGATTTAAATAAGCCCTTATGATTTAATAATTAAATTAATAGTCTAATTCAAGATAATTATTAAGTCAAGAGTTTTAATATTTAAAATTTTAATGTCATAAATTCGAAACAAAATTTAAGAGAAATTAAAACTAAATTGTTTTGAAAAGTTTCAAAACTTGCCCTCAAGTTTTGGAATTTAAATTTTGATTAAAAGTTTAATTTTGGTGCATATTTAAATTTTAAACCCTAATGTTTTGAAATGTTTCAAAACTTGCCCTCAAGTTTTGGAATTTAAAAGTTGATTAAAAGTTTAATTTAGGAATGTTAAATTCTAAAACCCTAGTATTGTTTTGAAAAGTTCAAATCACACCCTTATGGTTTTATTAATTAATTAAGGTGTATAATTAAAAGAAGTTTAATAAATCCATAAAAGTTTTGGTTTACAATTAAAACTATAATTGTTATATTTGACCACCTAGTATTTTAAAAGTGTAAAACACACCCTATACTATATATAACATTAAAAGTCTAACATTATATATATATGTATAAGAAAAAGTCAGTCTTACCGTTAGTAGGCCTCATTCTCGAAGCTGGTCTATAAGGGGTGTTTAAGGAAATTGCCTATAAAATGGCGATTGAATGGGTATCCACTCTTACCCACCGCACTCTTGACTAGTGGAGGGTCGTTAGCCCAATGGGTAGGATAGGACAAAACCTTCCATTATAAGTATAATGATGTACAAAAGTAACTAAATGTTTTACAAATTCCCAATCTTAGTTACTTAGGCAAAAGTGAATTGATGCAATTCCATGAAATTACACTTTGTACCCTTGCGAAGACGTTAGTGGAGCATGTGTGGTTTACCGGCACACTAAATGGTTCTAAGCGAAGGTAGCAAAGGGTGACTCAATGTTTGTCATAGTTCGGTGGAGCGTGTGTGGTTTACCGGCACATCGAATAGATGACTGTAACATGTGGGGGAACCATGTAAGTTTGCATGGTTATTCACACCCGCTTTATGATCCTCGGCATCCCAGTCACAAACTAGAGGGACATATCGAGATTTAAACATGCCATTGAAATGTTCAATGAATCTCAAAGAATCTAGGAGTTTTCATAAATTTAAAACTTATATTTCTTTTTCGTTTTTCATGGTGGAAAATTAGTGAATCGTCATTCACTTACCTTCAAATATTCTGCAACTAGATTACGGCATCCCTTTTCTAGGTTGTGGCATATTGTGTTGGGTCCTAGCCTTAATATCTCATTTGGATGATTTATTAAGGACTCAATCAATCAACAAACATGAATTTATTTTCTCCCGTTTTGTAGATGTCAAAGTACGACAACTATGGTCTTCCCAAATTCCGTGGAACAAGCTTTCCACATGAAGATGATATTCCACGATTCGATCGAGGAACAAGAAATCATGCTTCACTTCCTCCACCTCCTCCAATTATTCTCCTGAACCCACAAGATCGAAGAATTGAAAGGTTCAATGTCACTAAAGCCCTATTGGAAATGAAACATGAAGATGGTAAACCCATGTGTGCTCACATTCTAGGAATGAAATCACACATCGATAGGTTGATAATGTTGGGTGCGTCATTCCCGGATAAGTTGGCTGTGAACTGGGTTCTGCAGTCACTTCCTGAATCATATAATGAGTTCAAAAGAAAGTATTATATGATGGATCATGATGAAAACCTCATTGACCTAACTTACATGCTCATTGTTGCTGAATCAGAAATGATTTGGCAAAGCAATGGAGCATATTTGTTGGGAAATTCAACCAACCATGCTTCCGTGGACGCTCTAGGAGAGGCCACATGTTTCTGCTGCCAAGGGAAAGGGAAATGGATACGAAGCTGTCCAAAGGAACCAAAGAGTCTAAGAGATGGAAGAGTCAAGAAGTGTGGCTCTGCTTCAGGTACAAAATCCACTATCTAACTCCATTAAATTCCTATTCTTTGTACATAATGTGATAAGATTTTGAGCTTAGGAAGTTATGATAGATTTGTTAGGAGTATTTAAATACATAGTTTTTCATTTGAATTTTGCGTTGTAAGGACATGTTTTCCACTGCTTTGATAAATAAAATAAAATTTGGATTTTATCTTATTTGATTATCCTTGCAATGGCATATATGAAAATTTATGTTTGTGTACTTCTACTATTAGCAATATGGATTTGATTCTTAATTAGATTACTTGTGGAAGCGTCAAAAGTTTACCAAATAGGGAGAGTTTCTCATCGCCCAAGTTTCAAGTGGATAGGAACTTGGAATCGTGCAACAAGTATTGCATGATGAATGAAAAACTATCAAATTTGGGAAATTTAGACTAGTCTTTGACAAAGTGTCAAGTGAAGGACTATGAGATCAAGTACACAAAGTTGTGCGTTGATCAAGTCCACCACAAGAGTGACAAGATATTTGTCATGATCTACTAAAGTTTAGTAAATATGGTTATAATAAGATTGAGTATAATTTTGAATTGATTAAAAGAGTTTCAATCAATAGCAGAACGAATAAGAAGAATCAAGTATGCAGAAAGATAAAAGTTTCTCCGTTCTAAGAAGAAGGGAGAGTACATTTTATTGTGATAGGACTTAATGATTAAGAACCATATCTCAATTGATCCTCTAAGTGATTCTTAGTACAATTTGTATGTCTAAGAATAGGAGACAAGAATTGTGAAAATGGTTAAATCAAGAAGTCAATCATGCTTCGTTCCAATGTCAAGTCTTAGAGTTATACTCCAAGATTGCGAATTAGGTGATAAGTCTTAAGAAGTTTTATAACATTCGTCAAATGTGAATTTTGGTAAAGGGGTTTTTCTTGTTCTTGCATATTTGAAATTGGTAAGTTGTGATGTTTTGGATAAGACAAAGACCAACTAGGACCAATTATGTGAAGAGTTTTGTCTTGATAAAGGCTGTACTAACTCTTGAATATTTGTTTGTCAATAAATGTTTCTTAACAAGGGAATCTTATATGTCAAGGAGTCAGTGGGAGTCTTAATGGTCTTGAAAGGTTTCAAGAACAAATCAAGAATAGACCTTATAATACAACACTAGCACACGACTTGAGGTTTACGACCTATCATGTTGACACTATTTTGTTTCTATGCCATTCCGAATTGAGTTAATTATGCAAGTGAGTTCTACGAGTTCTCAATGGATTGTATATGGGCAAGGCACCTTGTTCAATGGAAAGTAGATTGAAATGAAGGGGTGAGCTGCTAAATAACTTGGAAGTAATGGTGGGACCCTTCATGGCAAGAAATTAAGAAGAGCAAGTTCTATCCATAAGAGTTTGGATTTGTCACTAACATTATCTTGTGATTATGGTTATGACAAATTCACATGGATGAGAACGATTACACCACAAAATCTAAGTGTCATAAGGTTTATTTCATTTATAAGAATGATTGTAAGGAAACACTTTCACCAAGATAGATTTTGAAGATAGCATTATATGATTTGGGTTTCTCAAATTCAACTTTGATTACGACATACCTCTTCATAGTTCGAATTGTGGGAAATGGCAAATAGGTCTGAACATCTTAGACTTATTGATATTAGTCCTAGAATCGTTTAGACATATACATATGAGTTGTCCAAGGAAAGGTGTATGAGTTTAAGAAGCTTAGATAGAGTCTTATCGAAGCATCTAGAAATATGAACTTAAGAAATTGTTTTCTAGAAGTTCAGCTGATTTCTAAGTACATGTCAAAGCTAATGGGAGCATAAGTGTTATGCTGGTAAAGAAATAATAATCATGTAAGTGGGAGCATGATTATTATGGTAAGTATTGCAAGTTAGCAATATATTATAGAAAACAAGTGTTGTACTTTGCAATGTCGTAAGAGTTGAAAAGTTGTTTTTCTATAATTAAGGGAGAGAATATTGTACTTCTATTCATAATCTAAAGCTTAGATTGAGAAATTTTAATAAATTTAGTCAAAGGATACATAGTGTGTTCTTAAATTTTGATTCTGATTACGGTATCCCTCTTTATAGTTCAAATTGTAAGAACGTGACACATAAAATGTTATGGCAGAAGATTGATAGAGTATCGTATCTTCATGTAAGACATTATGCATCGTGTCCCATACGGTTCAGGTATAGGATCGATTGCAAATGCTATAATATTTTACCATTCTAAAATTTTCCAAATGTCTAGCGCATTAAGAGAGAAAAAGGACAAGAATTGGTTTTTACTAAAGATAATTAAACAACTATCAAAGGACGATCCAAAGCTCGCTGAGGATTGGTCGCTTATGAGTAGTTGGAAGTATTGCATTGAATGGACCATATCGACATTATTATGAATAGATAAGATTCTATTAAGAATGACTTGGCATATGACAAATCTGGAAATGTTTCCATATTGGGAGTTGGATATTGAGAATCTATATCTAGATTAGAAACTTTTATGCAATAAAGGATGTTCAAAGGAATGTACTTTGAGACATCATATCTATAGAATTGTTTCTTATAGAGATTGGCTAAGTCTTGATGATTTTGAGCTATGACTTTACGAAAGGATCATTGCATAAAATGCTAGAATCTAGCATATTATATAAGTGACAAGAATTTGATATTCTTATACTTATGATAAGAATTGGGATTTGTGAAATGAGAATGATTGAAAATGTGTTCACTTGATCTATTTCACGAAGTGATAAACCATAGAAAACCAAAGTGTGCATGCTTGGAGCATGGGACAATTGTGGTTATAATTCGAGTTATAAAGTTGATTATCTGAAACGTTAAACAAGGGATAATGAGTAATCAATATGGTGATTAAATAAAGGTGTTTTATTTATACTCAAGGGTTTGGGACCATATAGGATTAGTATTACCTTTGTGTTTCACTTTGCATGTTTTGACTTCCAGAATAATTGAGTTTATTAAGAATAATCGGATTATTCAAACGGACCATAGTTAATCATACATTGGAAGTAGGTATGAATGAAGACTGTCATGAATTGGTTGTAGATTGTCTAAAGCCTATTAGACATAGCAAAGGTTTGCTACAACGTTCATGAGTGCTTATGAATATGATTTTGAGCATTGGATTAAACCCACGTTCACTTGGATCGCTTCATGGGTTTTATCACGAGCGATTGGTGAGACGATAATATCTTGTATTCTTGAAACCGAGATGTGTGAGTTGTATCTTGAGAATCGGTTGCACATTGATAATATGTAAACGCACCAGTAACTCGGTGTTATAAAACTTATTGTTGTGTGTGATTTGGTGAGTGAGTGCAAGCAAACATTGAGTCGAAGTTTATCCGTTCCTTTTACCCAGAGTGGGATAAAAGCGATATCTGTGGGCCCCTCGATGATTTAGTGATGACAAACGTAAATGCTCGGCCGGGCTAGGGTAATTTGATTTGTTCAATTAGTCGGTCGTCGTAAATTGGAAATCGAGAAACAACACATAGACTGAGAGAATGATTTTAATCTATGTCTCGTGTCTATACGATATCTAGAATAGAGGAATATATGATCCCTTATCTGAAGGACAGGTTACTGATAAGATCAGAGTTTGACATCGTCTTTGAGAGCTACGATTGCAAATCGAGGTGTACTTACATTTATAGTTACTAGACTTATCCAAGTGGGAGACTGTTGGATTAGTGTCTAAGCCTGTAACAATAATCACTACTAGAAAAACAACCTTTTACGACGCTCATTACGCGTCGTAAAAGGCTCAGACGACGCGCAAATGCGCGTCAAGAAAGGCCCTGTCATAAAGAGAAACGACGCGCTTTTGCGCGTCATCTATAGACGACGCGCATTTACTACGCTCATTTACGACGCACAATTACGACGCACGTTTACGACACACAATGCGTATCAAGGAAGGCCCTGTCATAAAGGAAGACGACTCGCATTCGCGTGTCGTAACCTTATGACGCTCGTGTTAATGACACGCAATGCGTATCAAGAAAGCCCCTGTCAAGAAAGGTCATGTCATAAATGAAGATGACACACATTTTTGCGTATCGTAAATTTAAATGTTTAAAAGAAATTATATATTTATTGATTTTTAAATTAGATTTGCATTTAATTTCTCATAATAGAAATAAAATACTTTTTTGATAGATTTACTAATTTTCAAATTAAATAACACATTAAAAGTCTCATAATACAAAATAAAATACCATAAACAATAAAGATAATTCATTGCACTAAGGACCATGTTAACAAAAGAATATAACATTATATACCATAAGTACCCTCAAGTAATCAATCTCTTACAGTGTTACTAAAAATACCCTCAAGTAATCAATGTCTTACAAAGTTAAGGGACTAAGTTGATATGTAATATGGCACTAAGAAACCCAAGAATTGTTTGTGTTTTTCCTGTTCCTGGTGGATCCTACATGGACAAAAGGTAAGAATTAATATTTTCAAAGTACAATGCCTCAATAAGGAAATCAATGGTAAAAGGCAAATTTGAATAAGAACAAACTTTATACATATATACATGGAAGTATTGTAATACACAATAACAGCAACAAATACCAAATTACCCTTTGCTTACCTTTTCTTATGGCCACCTCCAAAAGTGAGAATTTGATAAAAGATTTAGGTCACGTATTCTCTCATCAAGCTCTGTATCCAAAAGTGAGAATTTGATAAAAGACTTAAAAAGTGGGAAAATATCAAGAATATAGAGGATAAGTTCGCGTGTCTGGTCATCACAAGTTTCTAGAACCTTCTGGACAACGTAATTTCCAAAAGGATCATTCATCATTGCCTATAGTTTTGTTTTGCATTACAACAAACTCAGTTACCAAAAAGACAATGAATGTGTTTTTTTATTTTTACAAAAAAGAGAGAGAGAGAGAGAGTTGCTGACATGTAATGGCTCATTTTCATCAGTGGAACCAAGCATTTCGTTTACAAGAAGTTGGCGTTCATCTGGGCTTCCATAAGTTAAGCATTTCTCAACAACATTTGAAAAGACAGCATGATAACATGAGAAAAATATCATACCTTCCTTTTCATAGCACAAAAGTGGTCAGAAGTAGAAGGGGGAAGAATGTGATGAACATTTTCCATTGTAATTGAAGCACACAGCCTCGATGACTCATTGATTGCCATCACCTTAAATAAATAAAATAAAAATATGTAGAATAATATAGAAAAAATCTATATGCCACCTCCCCTGTATTCTTTTCCTAAATAATCACAAGGTTATTTTGAATTAATTTTCAAACTATTCATAAGTTATCATTACTTATTGTTTTATGAAACTTTATTTCAAACATTATTATTTGTAAACTTAGTAAAAAAGTTCTTTCTATATATTTATGTTTTTTTGTGCATAATAAATAATAAAATGGTATACTTATATTATTGATCCAATAATTAACCTCTTTGATAAACTGATACTCGTTAAACTAGACCTCCACATATTGAATAAGCAAAATAATATGATCTAATATAAAAATAGAAATAAAATGATATTTCATAAGCAATTAGCTGATGATATAGTAAGAGTAAATATGTTGTTCAAGAGATCACGAGAAGTAGGGATAAATATAGAGGTATGGCTCTCAACTTCCATTAACAGAAGGGTAAAATGGTCATTTATTCACGTTCATATAATTTATTTACAGCGCAGGTCAATCAAGGGTACTGACGATATTTTTCAAAAAGTAGTAAAAGCCCTACCTGAATCTTGTTGTTTGCAAAAATTTCCTCAACAAAAGATCTATCTTTGTTGTTTAATCCTGCATGATGTAATCCAAAACCGAATTGTAGAGTGTGACTAAGATTCTGATCAGTGTCCTAAAAAACAATCATCTGTAAAGCCTCCTCGGGGATGGAAAGAAACTGCCTTGCAAAAGAAAATAAAATATAAATTTAATGAATAAAATAGTATCTACACGAGCTGTCATTTCTAAAAAATTACTTAAAATATGTGAATGAGTTCGAATGCAGTGAGCCTTGTCTGCCGACGAGATGAAACAAAAATTAAAACTGTTTTGTTGGTGAGTGTGTAAATATGGCAGCAGAGGTTGCCTTATTCATGCTATTCATTCTTAGACAGAAGAATTTCCTTGGGTACCCTTGTAAATTGAAATGATTAATTATTAATAATTGAAATTTTCTTCTGTATTTGAGACTTTTATACATTTGGAAAAGAAAGTTGACTTTCCTGTATACGAACTTCAAGAGGCACAGGTCATACACTTGGTTTGAAATTGTACAAACCAATCTCCTCAACTCCCAACCAGCCAGCCAGATTGAACTTGAAATTGTAACTAATGTACAAGAATGTTGACTGTTGAACTGCCTCCAGTTCTTGTCTCCATCTCCATCTAAAAAGATTTGTTGATAGATTCGTCTCAAGCTCTGCTCTTCTTGTTTCAATCTACCAATCCATAAAAATAATCAGCACACACACACACACACACACACATATATATATATACACACACACATATATATTATTTTTTAAATAACTCCAAGTAAAACTATTAGCAAACCTCTACTCGGGTAGCCCTACTGGCTACAAGCCTTTCTTTAAGTTCTACTATTTCAGGATTAAGTTAACCTAAGAGAACACGAGATTTTTATATCATTGAAGATATGATAACTTGAATCAAAGATGCTGAGAACCTGTCTGATGTGGAAAAAAAAACAAATGTAGCACTTAGAAAAGGAATAAAGTGATAAATATGAATCAACGATTATACTTTCAATGCTCCTTCAGCATGGACAGATATTAACAACCTTCTCTCAGGTTTCTGCCAAAAGGAATATCATGAAAGAGATGTACACATTTTTGTATTAGTTAGAAAATTTACCTCAGAAGTTGAAGGTAAAAGACAAAAATGCCCTCATAATTTTAAGGAAATGAAACTTACCACCAGACACGAGCAGCACTGAAGATCCCCTTACCATCATAAACAACAACTCCATCTTTGTTTTCAATACCAAGAGCAGAAACAGCAGCAACAAATGCTTCTTCAGATGGCAACATGTGTGGCAGCTGAATTAAAGGTTCCATATTTTCAGTTTTACTTCAAAAGAAAACACAGAAAGGATTGAATGATAAGTGTCTCACATTAGTAGTGCGATCAGATATCCCATCTACATCAAGATGAAAGTCTGTGATTCTAAAACAAAGGAAATTGTTAGTAGTTCATAAAAAATTAAGGGTATTCATTTACATGTTTATAAAGTAGTGGTAGTTGAGAGCTCATAACAGAAATTCCAATGAAGGGTATGGAAACTAATAATCTTTCTTTGTAAAGAACACAAATTTCTTGCTTTTGGTCATATTATCTTTTATCGATTAACCGTGGAGAACGTGAGATTTTTATATCATCAAATATATGATAACTGGAATCAATGATGCAGAGGACCTGTATGATAAGGAGCACTTAGAAAAAGAATAAATTGATAAATAGGAATGGTTGCATCTGAAATACAACAATTATACTTTCAATGCTCCTTCAGCATGGACAAATATTTGGTAGTTAAAACCATTTGATGGTGATTCACCAAACAAAAGTCTACAATTCAAGGTATATGAAACATTACTTGTCCCATCCTTACCCATCTTACCACCTCCATCTTTACACAGCCAAAAGATGAAAGAAATTATTTCCTACACTTACTCGAGCATTTCATCAAACATCTCATGTGCACTTGATCAGTTCACCTTAAATTAAAATTGAAACTGATAGAAATCCCACCAACAAGTAGATAACATAATCTAGATCAATAAGGAAGATGTAAGTAAGGGAAAAAAATAGTTTTGTTTCTCTTGTTAGTGTGTGTCTTAAGCTGTTGAGAAGCAAAAAGAAGAAGAAAAATCAAATGATAATTACCTTCTATTTTGTTCAGAGAAGCTCTCTCTCTCTCTCTCTCTCTCTCTCTCTCGCTCTCTCTCTCTCCAAAGAATGTTCCCTAATTGTGGAAATTGAATTCGATTGTAGTATGTGTAATCACCATTTCTGTAGCAACTCATGCATCAGTTCCAGCATTGACCATAAATTGACCAGAAAAAATACTCTACTAATAAGGCAAAAAGGGGTATTAATACTAACCAGCCCACCTCACTCGTCATCATCAAAACACCACAATTTACACCCATTTCTTTCATTCCAGATTCAACAGTAATGACGAACACCTGTATTCCTAGTGACAATACGGTTAGACAGAATTAGTGAATTGTTAATAGTGTTTAAACCAATTTTATAAAAAATGAGTTAATGACATAAGATTTGGCGATTCAGGTAACAAAATACATGATAAATGATTTAGCTATGGAAATTAGTTATATACCTTAAGTAATGACCATCAACACTTGTAAGTATGACCATTTTCCATCATTATTAGCACCTTTACAACAAAAATCATACAAATCATCAAAGAACTGTTGTTCATGGATTCCAATAACATCCAACTACAAAACCCACATAAGATATGAGGATCTAAAAAAGCAATATGTCTCAATGATGTAAACAATTTTCAGGAACTACTAAAGAGGAGTGAAAATATGTAAATGCTTTACCAAAAACTTAAGTGTGGAGATAGGATCGTTGATACTTATCTTGGTGGTGGACTGTGGCACGGCCGACGACGTCATACAAATCAGCGACTCCTGTTGCTTTCTTCCAAGTGAGTCTCCAACGAACATCACCGCCCTCGACTTCGTTCACTATCGCCGCCCTCAACTAAATAAGGTATCAGAGGCAAATAAGGTATCAGAGGCAAGGGATTCGACCAAAATAGGGTCGGGACGCAGTCTCCGAGACGGTGACGCTGATGAGTCGCAATCGCCGGTGAAGTGAGGCGAGCCTGATGAGGCTGTAGGCTGGTGAGATGAAGTGTTGCAGTCGTACTCTAGCTCGATCGTCTGGAGAATGTTGATGTGAAAAAACCCTAGTTATTGTGTGGGAGGCTTTAGGGTTGTTTTGCGATGCTAAGGGTTTGGTTAGGGGTATCAGTAGAGGGAACAAGGGATACTGAGAGAGGATCGATCGAAAAGGGGTTTTAATTTTTTTGGACAAAATGTTTCTTACCAATTAACAAACCCAAAATGATTCTTAACAATTATATTGTCGGAAAGTAGGGTAGAAGGGAAGAGGAGAGGATGAGCAACACTATATCTCCGGTTGTAAGCATGAGGATTCGCAGAACCCTAATTGCTAGCTCTGCGACGTTCGTCTTTGGGAGCACATACAAAATCCCTAGTTGCTGGTCTCGATTTTGTGATCTTCAGGAATGAACGCGAGTTTTTAAGAAAAAAATTATAGAACAATTATATGAGTTGTCGAGGTTTATAACAGAGATGGTATTGTGATTAGGGTTTGCTGAGAGAAGAGAAGAAGAGAACAAAGGGAGATCTGAAGCGGGGTATTTAAAAATTTTAGAATTTTTAGAGGATCTCCTCAATAATACGCATTTTAATTAAAAAACATAAAGCGACATTCACAGAGGACGCGCGTTTTAAATAAAGTGCCCTCCGTGTTTTTAAGTTTTTTTTACATGAGACACTAATTTAATGGCACGTAGTAATGCGTGATGTAAATCCTTCAATTTTTTGAAGACATGACACTTTTTTAATGTCACTCTCTTTTGCGTAACATAAATCAATGAGCGTCGTGGTTTGCGCGTCGTAAAAGGCTATTTTTCTAGTAGTGAATTGGTAAGTACTTGACCCGATTGTGCATGGTCCTTTTGGGTTGCCTTCACCAAAGCAACTTGACTGGAGAAATAATAAGGATAGAGAGGTTATTATGTTATAAGAATAATATATTAAAGGAGAAATCATATTTGTTTAATTAATATTGGTCAATAATTAATTAAGAATTAATTTTGTTATCAAATGTAATTAATTAAACTAGAGGGGTTGAATTGTAATTATATGATAGTTACAAAATAGGGTAAGGATTATCCTAAGGATAGGTTGGACGAAATTAAGGTGATAACGCCTTAGAATTCGTCCATGATAAGGATTCAAGGCTTATCTTATGGTTTGCTTGGTGGGCAAGCAACTAGATAAGGATAAGGACTGAAACCCTATCTCTACACCTATAAAAACTCCCATTTGGCTAATGAATTCGTACATACCTTCCCAAAGCTTCTTAGGGACGAATTTTATACCTCTCCTTCTTTCTTTATAGCCTCTCCAATTGCTCTTGGCGTTTGTGATCCATTAGAGGCACTACACTTGTGGTGCTTGCTTTCAAGACTTATGGTTTGAGGATTCAAGTTGTTATTACAATGTAATAGCAAGAGGTATGTAATCAAACCTTCGTGGTTAATTTCGAAAATAGCAATCATCTTTAGGGTTTTATTATGTGTTCATAATGTTGTGTATCTAATAGTGAAAACATAGATCCAATGTCTGGAACACATAACTCATACCATGTCTGTATCACAAAGCCACCAAGCATACTGAACTACTACATCAGACTGTAGTCCGGAACTACTGCTAACTAAATGAGCCGGCATTGTGGCCGTAGACCCGTTCCTACTGGAAGGAAACTCACCTCACACTGCTGAAGTCCCGCAGACTCAATCCCACACTGCTGAAGTCTTGCAGACTCGACCCCAACTGCGAGATGACAGATTCCCGATCTGTCAACATCAAAATAACACCCAATTAATAATTGGGTTCCACTACATAACTATAATTACATACTTTGGATAATTACTACATTACCCCAAGCTTGGATTACCTAAGCCCAAGGTCCAATACATAGGCCCAAAGTCAACTAGGGATCAAAGCCCAACATATGGACCAATTTTCCAAATTGGGCCCAAACCTCTACATGGGCTTCCCTTAAGGCCCAATTGTCCCGTCCAGTCCAACATGTCCCATTCTAAGGGCCCAATATCATACAACCCTCAAGGCCCAAACTATGGCCCAATGATATACCCAAGTGAAACTAGTATTTCTCATAAAATGAAAATTAGGGTTAAGTGTTTCTCACTTAACCCATTAAGGGCTTAACCCACTAAGGAATTAATCCATTAAGTCCGTTATTGCTTAGATTAATTTCTTTCAATGATTATTATTTAATATTTCACTTATTAAATAATTCTCATGTGTGTCCTGATAAATTCTCAAATTAGGGTTTTCTCACTTAGCCTATAAAGAACTTAATCCATTAATTCCTTTACTCTGCTAGATAAATGACATGGAATAATTGGGCTTAATATTCAATCCAATCTCAATGGCCTAAAAGTGGGTCCAATAAGTCTAAGGCCCAAATATACATAATTAGGGTTTTCCAAACCCTAATTAGGGTTTTCACTCAACCATGGCCCAATAGGCCCAAAAAAAATCTTTAAGCCAATTAGGGTTTGCTAGAGGGGTGCCACCCACTACCACCTCGGGTAGTGGTGGTCAATGGCGGCACACAGCAGCGGCCACCACCTTACGGTGGTGGTTTTGACTTTCTTTTTATTATTCATCTTGCTAATTACAATTATAGTGCTTAACTCAAAATGATCACACACACACACACTAACTAATTATAACACATGCACATAACCACCCTAGCGGTGGCCGGCGGCTGTTCTTGGGAATTTCGGCTAGACAAAACACACATATCACAAACTAAATATGGAAATACAGCCCCACACACATGATTATCATTTGCACTATGGACCCAACCACCCAGCTGGTGGCTCATGGCGGTCCGACAGCAGCAGTAACCTCCAACAACAACAATAGTAGCACATCAACATGGGAAAGCAGTGGAAGGAGGCGGAGAGGGGCGTTGCAGATCGACTGGCACAAAGATCAGCATCAGCAACGGATAGCGGCCCTATGGTGGCGGATGGGCTCACCATCGATCTCTGATCACTCACACCTCTTGGAGAAGCAAAACCCCACTCGGTCGTCGGTGTTGGTGGCTATCACGGCGAACACGTCGTTACCGGCAGCGGGGCTGCGACGACGGCAACCCACGACGAAGCAGCAACGATTGAAGTCATTCCCATGGTTGCAGCGGCTAGGGACGTTTGCTAAGACTTAGTCTCCAACAAAGCTCTCGGTCAGAAAGGTGGGGCAAGGCTGCTGGCTTCGTTGGTCCTACTCGTCAGCGACTGATCGGAGAAACAAGGGGGAAGGGTCGGTGATGGCGACTGGAGGATGGGTGATAAGGTGGGGATGACAGCTAGTGCTACCAGTTAGGGTTAGGGTTTAGTAACGCATATATACCCGTCCAAAATAACCATTTCCCTATAATTACATTTCTGGTCCCTCCCCATGAAATCCTTTCAAATGAAATCCAAAACTTACACTTTAAACCATGAATATTAGAATCCATTACAACTTAGGTACGAAATTTACCAAACAGCCCCTAGGCCTCTAAAATCTCTTCAATGAAGTCCCAATAATTTCCATTTAGTCCCTGCCTTCATAAACACTTACAAAACTAATCTTTAATTTACACTTTTAACCCTCAACATCTAAAATTCTTCGCAAATCAGTCCAGGACTTACATTTATTAATTTATTTAAATAAACAGGGCGTTACACAGATGCTACATCAAACTTGGTTCTCTGAACCACAAAACATACTTATCGTAGTCGGACTCAATTAGATATGATACTAGGGTCAGAATAATAATCATCTTCTTAGTCATTACCGAAACGATGGTAACAACATACTTGAATAAAACGAAATCAATTACTAGCTTCTTGGTAACCTTGTGACTTTCCCTGATCCAAGCGTGAGTCTTGTGCTTCTGGTAGTATATGCATCTACTACCTTTCACACCTACTCATACTCATCCCAAGTATTGTCTCGCAATTTTCCAATTAACCATAAAAAAAATCACACAACAAACTGACACATCAGATAACAGAACGAAGGTTTTATATTATTCATTGAAAGGATTACATAGGTGTTCAAGTTCAACCGATACTATGCCTCTAATAGGCTACACCTCCTGATACTATCTGCATGGCTTCTTTATAACTTGATCCTGTGATATCCATCCTCACTTCTGATTCCTTGCATTGCCATCTACTTCATTAAGGATCATCTGGAATGCTCTTGCTTTTGGCTTTAGCGACGCATTTTGCCTTGCATCTTCGTTCTTCTTTGGACAGTTCTTCGAAATATGCCCATCATTTCCACATTCGTAGCATTTCTTGTTGTCGAGTGTACATTCTCTGCAATAGTGACCGGTCCCATCACACTTATAGCACATCACTTCTCCAACGCATCTTCTGAAGTGCTTCTTCTTGCACTTCTCACACCATCTTGCTTCACCTCCTCCTCCTCCAGACTTCGGGAATTTTATCTCCTTGTTAAACATTGAAGATCCTTCATGCTTCCTTTTCTCGCCAACTTCAGCTCTCTCCAGACTCTTCTCTCTTATATGGGTCTCCACATTCTTAGCAGCCCAGATGACGGCTTTCAGAGTGGTTGCTTGCTTGACCATTGGACCAAAGTCCGCTAGTAATCCGTGGATGACAGACATGGAAAATGCCCAGTACACGAGTTCTTACCCTGATGCGGTCAAGGTGGGGTTCACATCTTCTATGCTAAGGGATCGCGCACGAGATTGGTGGGAGGAGGTGACTCATGAGGTGGGATTAGTCGAGGCGGATGAGATGACTTGGGAGGAGTTTGTGAGGAGGTTTGATCAGGAGTTTGCACCACCCATTGAGGTGCAGTGTTTGGTGAAAGAGTTCTAGGATTAACAACATACTACTGAGACTATGGCGGAGATCACCACCATGTTTCGAGAGAGGGCACTTTTGGTTCCGCAGTACGCTGCGAATGAGGAGATGAAGAAGACTAGGTATTATTCAATGCTGAGAGATGATATTCATGATTTTGTGAGTTTTTCAGGGTGCAAGACCCTGAATGATATGGTGGAGAAGGCATGTGAATGGGAGATTGTCTTGGAACTCCACACGAAGCGGAAGCTGGAGTAGGTTCAGGCAGTAGTAGGTCAGGCCAAGAAGCCTAAGACCTCCGATCCTCCCAGCAGGGGCCAGCAGGGTCGTGGCCGTTGTGCCAAGTGTGGTAATCCGCATAGTGGAGTCTGCCGACCATCAGGCTCAGGATGTTATGCTTGTGGCTAGTCGGATCACATGAACCAGGATTCCCCCAAGAAGGGCTTGATTTGTTTCCACTGCAACCAGACCGGTCATAAGAAGGCCGACTGTCCGAGGTTGGTTAGGGGAGGAGCAACAGTATCAGCGCTTGTGCCCGCCACTATAAAGATTACAGATGGCCGCCCAATCAAGGCGGAGGCTCATGTGGTGAAGATCCTTACATTTCAGTTGACTACTGAGGAGGCCGGAGCAGCGCTAGACGTTGTGACTGGTATGTGATTTCTTTTGGCTACTTTATTGTATTGTTATGCTTATGTTATTTTGATTTTGTATGGCGACCTTTCTTTTCAATGGTTTGCGGCCCATGTTCTCTTTGATTCGGGGGCAACCCAATCATTCATATCCCTTATGCTCAACAAGCAGTTTCAAGATGCTCCAGGGACCTTGGATTTCCCACTTGAAGTGGAGATTGTGGATGACCGCACCTTGAATGCTGAGAGGGTTTATCGGTGGAGCGTATTGAATGTGTTTGGGGAGAGGCTTCCTACGATTTGGTTCTGATTCCTTTGATGGGATTGAAGGTGATCACCAGGAAGGTTTGCTAGGGGCCCAATAGGGCCATGATAGACTGCGAGCGTTAGCTGGTGATAGTTCAAACTCCAAGTGGGGGAGAACTGATTATTCATGGAGAGAGAGCCTCACATGGGGCCATCTCTCTGTTCGAATGCGAGGGCTAGGAGGCTTCTTCAACATGGTTGTTCTGGGTTCTTAGCTTATGTTTCTGACACGAGGGGTGCGGCCATGCCATATTTGAGCAGCATTCCGGTTGTGCGAGAGTTTCTCGACGTATTTCCTGATGAGTTGTCAGGGGTACCTCCAGAGAGGCAAGTGGGTGGTTTGTGAGTATGTTGAGCGTACTAAGAGGTATGCGGAGTGTACTCCATTCAGACCAAAACACTATTTTTTTTGGGTTTAGCACTATATAAGGAGCATTATGCCTCAATGGTTAGCCCCCCTTTCACCCTAAAGAAGCTACTATGAATCCGTAATCCATACTTGAGTGATCTTGGAGCTTAGAAGGCCTTTTGAGAGCATTTTGGTTGTTTTGGATCAATTCTCCAAGGAAGTGAATAGAAAAGCAAGGTGGTGGCTCAAAGGAGAAGTTGTATATCTGGGATTGTTGCTTCATTTCATACCTTTTCAAGGTATAAATTCTTTAACTTGATCCTTGAGTGCATTAGATCTCTTATGTTGAGTTTTTGGACCTTTTTAGTCCCAAGAATGGAGCTTTATGGTTCCAAATCCGTTTCTAGGCTTAAGGTTGCCACCCTTGGTGCTATATGAGTCCCTAAGGCAGAAAGTTGCCATCTTGAAGGTCTTAATGGGTTCATGCAAGAGTTATGGTCATTTTCAAGGAAGTAGATTGGTATTCTTTTATTTTGCATTCATGTGAGTCATATAAAGTCACCAAGTCAATGACCTTATGGATTAAGAACTTAAAGAGCACTTGGATATGTGATTTTAGCCTTTTGAATAAAGTATTAAGTGCTTAATTGTAGAAATGGCTTAACAGAGCAGTACGATGGACGTACATGCATGTACACGCAGCGTACAAGCCATACAGCATGTACGCTTAGTGTACAGAGCAGTACGCCCCGCATACTCAACAGATTTGGGCTTTGCGTTGTTTCGGCCTCGATTTGGGACATTCATTGGACTTTGTTTCATTGGGCCTTAGTGGGCCATCATAAAGCCTATATTTTGAACTAAGAATATGTTTGGGATTTAGCATAAGTCTCATTAGAAGGGTTGGGCCCAATTTAGAAAATTGGGCCATTAGTGGGCCACTAGTGGGCTTGGGAAGTCTACCTAGTATTGGGCATTTCATTTTATGGTTTTGGGCCTTAAGCATGGACCAAAATAGATTAGGGGTAAAATGGTCATTTTACCCTAAGGAGGATTATTGCTTTCTGGGCTAAGTGTTATTTTGGTAATGGTAGCTCGGGGAGTCGAGAGATCAGCAGTTCGGGGATCTGTCAGCTAGCAGCCAGAGGATTATCCGTGAGATTTAGCTTTGCGAGGTGAGTTTCCTCCTGTTTGAATGGGTCGAGGGCACCAATGTCGGCCTGTATTTATGTTATGTGTTTCTGGATTACGATCCGATGCCGAGCGGGGCCTGATGAATGTTTATATGTATGTTTTTGGATTACGGTTCGATGCAAGGCAGGGCCCGAGGAATGTTTATATGTATGTTTTTGGACTACGGTTCGATGTCAGACAGTACCCAAGGAATGTATGCATGTTTAGTTATACTTGTTGTCTACGTGATATTTGTATGTTCTTGGTAGGGAGGTGAGTGTGGGCGGGGTCCCGTATCTCACCACTAGCTGAGTACGAACAGGGTTCCATATCTCACCATTAGCAGAGTAGGGGCAGGGCCCATGATAGGCGAGGCCTTAGGACTGGAACATATAGTTTTATGTATGACTCTTTATGTGCTAGCATGATTATATGATATTGTTTGTATGTGTATAGTGGATGGGGCCAAGTGACAGGCGGAACATGGGAGAAACAGATTTGTGTACCGAGCGGGGATCGATGCCAGGCGAGGCCTGATGTCGGATACTATTCGATGTTGGGTGGGTGCCCAGTACATGTGATTATGTGTATGGTATGTGGTAGTATGGGAGACTAACTAGGCTTCGTGCTTACGGTGTGTAGTTTTGGTTTCAAGTACTTCAAGTTGCAAAGAGAAAAGCTCGGGATGACTGCATTGCACACGCCATGATGTTTAGCCTGGGAATTTTACTATGATGTTTTGTTATGAAACTCTGGTAATAATGTTTTGAGATACTATGACTTATATTTTGATGAGATGATTTTGATAACTATGGTTTTATTTAATAATTAAAATTGAAATTTTTGGTCATGAATTTTTGGGATGTTACAACATGGTTTGTTGAGCGGTGTTTGACCTGTAGGAAGGTCAAAGCCGAGCATCAGAGGCCCCACGGGAAGATCCAGCCGCTACCTATTCCCATGTGGAAATGGAAAGAGATATATATGGATTTTATCACGAAGTTACCTAGGACGGCTCGCGGTATGGACTCCATCTGGGTTATTATGGATAGGTTAACCAAGAGTTCTCATTTTATTCCAATATCCAAGAGTATCTCCATTGAGAAGTTAATAGAATATTTATGTGCGGGAAGTGGTGGTGTTACATAGGGTGCCAGTGTCTGTAGTTTCGGGTCGTGATGTTCGTTTCACCTCCAGGTTTCGGAAGAAGTTCCATGAGGAGTTGGTAACTCAGTTGCATTTTAACATAACTTATCACCCCAGAATGATGGTCAATGTGAGCAGACGATTCAGACACTCGAGGATATGCTTCGGCCATGTGTATTAGATTTCGGATACTTACCTTCTACTAGCAAAGTTCTCATACAACAATAGTTATCATGCTAGTATTGATCGACCCCCATTTGAGGCGCTTTATGGTTGGAGTTGTAGGACTCCAGTTTGTTGGGGGGAGGTTGGACATCGAGTTATGGGGAGTACCGAAGGGGTACGTAATACGACCGAGTTGATTCAGCAGGTTCGCGACCGACTTCAGACAGCGTAGAGTAGGCAAAAGAAATATGCAGATAGGCGTAGATTAGACCTAGAATTTCAGGCTGGGGATATGGTACTCCTGAAGGTGTCACCATAGGAGGGTGTTATCTGGTTCAAGAGGCGGGGCAAGTTGGGCCCCGTATTTATTGGCCCGTTTCGGATTATCGCATGGGTGGGCAAGGTTGCGCATCAGTTGGACTTGCCTGAGGAGCTTGGGCAAATCCACAGTACATTTCACATTTCGCAGTTGCGGAAGTGTGTGGCTAATGAGTCAATGGCTGTCTCGCTTGATGATATTCAGATTGATGAGAGCCTGAATTATGTGGAAAACCCACTTTGATTCTGGACAACGAAACGAAAGCCCTTCGAAACAAGGAAGTGAAGTTAGTAAAGGTGCAATGGCAGCATCGAAGAGGCTTCGAATGGACCTGGGAGTCCGAGGATGAGATGAGGAAGCATTATCCGGACCTTTTTGCATCAGCAGACTTCGAGGATGAAGTCTAGTTCAAGTGGGGGAGATTTGTAATGCTTGGTCCATGTATTATTCATTTCTTAGCTTTTTTAAGGATTTGGGTTGGAACTCGATGAGTTGGGGAGCTCCAACTTGTTGTGTAGAAATCTATTTGGCCGCGGAGTTTTAGTATCCAACTCGACGAGTTAGGGAGCCTCAACTCGACGAGTTGACGGCCAAAGATGAAGCCTCAATTTTCGGGTGTTGCACCCTATATAAAGGACTTAAACCCTCCTGGCTGGCCTCCATACTAGCCTCCCTGTCTAGAGAAACCCTAGATTTGTATTCCATCTTGCATCTTGAGTGTGGTAAGCTTAAAAGAGTGGTTTTTGGTGATTCTTGAAAGGAGATTGAAGGTGGGAAGCATGTAGCTTGAAGGAGGGGCTTTAGATCCAGAAACTCTTCTTCGTAGGCACCATTTTGAGGTATAAAGTCATCACCTTGTCATGTGTTCATGTAGATCTCCTTATTTGAAGTTTAAGCATGATTTTGGGGGTTTTGGTTGGTTGTCCAAAATATGTAGATTCCAGGGGTTGTCAAGCTAGATCTGACCCCTTCATGACCTCTTGAAGCTTAAATTTGTGAACTTTATTGGTCCATATGCCTCATACATGCAATATGTTCATTATGAAGTCATAAATGAGCCTTAGAGGGTATTTCTAGCATGTATGGATGTAAAGTTGGAAACTTTACGTGTTTTGCCTACCTTGGCACATCATATATGTGTTTTGGGACGTTGATATAGGAGTTTTAGGGCTTAATGGGTCAAGACCCTCTTTAAAGAACCTATGGTTTTAGTTTGACGTCTTTTGGATGGTTCTTAAGGGTAAAGCTGGAAACTTTACTCTTTTAGAAATCATTTTGGAAGAGATATGAGATTTGGGGCCCTTGGATCCGTTAGAAACAACTTAATGCATTAAGAGGCTAGATTCCTGGCTAACTTGGCAAGTTCATTGGTGAACTCGACAAGGTGATGGGATCTTTCTCCATCTGATCAGATATTAGGGAAACTCGACGAGCTGAAGAGACAACACGGCGAGTTGGGTCAACTCAGGACGTTGACTTTGACCTTTGACCTTGGTCTGACCAAGTTTGATCTTTATGGGTTTTGGGGCATGTTGGGTTTCAATTAAGGAAATTGTTTATATTTTAGGGTTGTGTAGAGCGGATATTGGAACCTCGACCTAGTCAGCTTCCGTGCAAGTATTGAGGTGAGTCTTCTTACCACACTCATTGGCCGAAGGCTTTTGTAATATAAAATAAAGGTCAAAGGCTTTTGTAATATTAAAAGGTAAAGTTATATATTATAAAGTAAGGGATGAAAAATTTCATTCTATAATATAAAGGTGAAAAGTCTCATTTTATAATATAAAAAATAAAATAGGGGAAATTGATAATTTTTAAAAATATAGGAACCAATTTATCAATATAAAAAACTTTTGTGGCCAAGGTATTATATGAACAAAAAGACTTTTGGCCAAAATACGAAATAAAAAACCTTTATATATAAGTTATGAAAACAAAACACTATATGCTTCAGATTCACAAGGATTTTTATTGTTTTATGGACAAAATTGCAAAAATTGTCCATGTGTTTGTCAAAATTATGTAGTTTTTGTCTACAAGCGTTTGGTGGTGTATCCATGGTTCACTTTTAGATATTTCTAACGATTTTGGTCTTTACACGCTTAAAATTACTTTTATGCCCTTCTTGTAGTTTTTTTTCTTCATTTTCTTTAACTTTCAACAAAAGAAGAAAATTAATATATAACCCCCTCCCCCTTTCATCACCAGCTCCAAAATTGCTTTGGGAGAAACCCAAAATCAGTGACTCCACGCTTTATTCATCTCCTTCTCCGACTACCATGCTCGACATTTATCTCCGGCTTTAGGGTTCTTCCTCTTCTTCGGATGCATGCAAACCCAAATGGCATTGGACACATGTAAACCCAAATCTCATCTTTCCCTTTCTTCCTTCGATAAATCCATCTCGAACACACAACCGCAACTGCCCCTTAATCCTACTAGAACCCTCCTTCTTCCTTTGATTTTCTTTGGAAAAGACAACTCTGGTGACCTCCATTGATCAACATCAATTGCCACCATAAATCCCTAATCTACCCTAACCCTTCGTCAGTAAATCCCCATAGCCCCTAGTGATTGTCGATAAAACCTACTCGAAATGCATTTCTTGTTTGCATTTCTTTCTGTCGCATAATAGAATCATATGTTGGAAGACCAATTATCGATGCATTGTATATCAATCAAGGAGAAGAGGGTGGCGAAAACTTGTGCGAGGGAAGGGTATCCCATAAACCTGATTCGGGTTTTCACCAAGAAAACACTTGTTTCACTGGTGATGGCAATTCGAGAACTCTATTTGATCAGTTTGCATCGAATTCACCGATGCACCTCGTCTCTAAAACAATTTCTGAAAAAAATCCAAGTTGTCATCTATGAAAAAAAAATTATTTGTGTGTTCATCTCGGTAAACCTATCGTCTCTTTTCCATTAAATTTGAATGTAAGATCCCGAATCGATGTTTAATTATATTTCCTTAACCTTTCTTTATTATGTGAGAATTACTCCTTATTTTGTAAATGATGGCAAGATTTATGTGTTTAAGTCCTCAAGTTTATAACTTTTCGAGTTTATGACTCTCCAGAGAGTTTAGGTTGTCCTTTCATGCATTTTAGGGTATCTAGATGGATAAAAATGCTTGATTGATCTTCCTTTGTGTCCCGTGCATGAGTAAAGTAGTTTAAAAAGTGTGAAATGTTGTTCTAGCTTCCCATAGCCATGTAAAGGCTTAAAGCCCACATACTTATGGATTAAGAGACCTTGTTTAGCTCAGATCTATAGTTGGAGGACTTGTCTTAATGGATTAAGACCGAAAGAAGTGATGAATGGAAGCCCAAAGAGTACGGAGTGTGTACTACCATCTAAACGCAACGTAGAGCAGAAGACCTCCATCGCATGCATTACTAGCAATACGCACATCATAGGAAGTTGTACACCCAGTGTACTCGTTGGGTGCTGACTTTTGTTGACTTTGCTGATTTTGACTTTTAGGCCAAAATTTAGGATATGGACCTAAGGAAGGGTAATATGGTCATTTCTACCCTTAGTGGGCTTAGCTGTGGACTTGGACTCGTGATTTGGTTTTGGGCCTTAATTATTTATTAACGGTAATGATGCGACATCGGCTCCAACAACCTGCTTTGAGGATGTGCCTCTACATCGGAGACAAATCTGCAAGGTCACAAAAGAGAGACGCGTTAGAGCCACCCCAGGGACTGTGCCACGGGAGCGGACTCTGACGGTCCAGTTAGATCATCTGGTAGATTTGAGATGGTTCTCTTTAGCTACAGAGAACCATCTTGGTGCTGGTGGTGGTGTATGGTGGCTGACGGCGGCGGGTGGCGACTGAGCCACCCAGCCGGAGTATAGTGTGGCAGCTAGGCTAAATGGAAGATCCCCCTCATGGAGGAGGTACTATTCATTTTATAGGGGACAATTAGGTCAAAAGGAATTAGGTCAGGCTTTGGGCTAGCCCAATTTAGGCGCAACTAGAAAGGAGATGGGCAAGCCCTCCCGGATGCGCCGGGTAGGGCTTGCTGGCATGCACTAGGCAAGGCTGGCAGGCGTGCACCAGGAAAGGCTGGCAAGGGAGCGCCAGGCCAGACCATCAGGAGAGTCCCCAACAAGGCTGGCAAGGGAGCGCCAGAGCTATCTAGGCCATGCTAATGGACCATATATCAACAAGTCCCCCCAGTTTGATGTTATTGGTACGTGGCCAATGACATTGGATTGGATTCAGTCATATAAATCGTGTGTCATCTGGCTGGAAAAGGAGCGCCAAGTCGGGCCAGTAGGATAGTCCCCAGTAAGTCTGGCAAGGGAGTCTCCAGCAAGGGTGGCAAGGGAACGTCAGGCAGGGCTGGCAGGAGCACGCCAGGCCAAGCTGGCATGCTAGAGTAGTCCAAGCCATGCTAATGGACCATATATCATAAGTCCCCCCCAGCCTGATGTTATTGGTACACAACCAATGACATCGGACTGGACTTAGTCATATAAACTGTGCGTCATCAAGTCCTCCTAGTATGATGTGATTGGGTTGCTGACAATCGGATCAGACTAGATAAAGCACCAATACAATAAATAATATAGAGAACGACCGAACCTCAGCCACGAAAGTCATGGGGTTGCGTGATGAGCCAAGCGTTACTTATGCAACTTGACCTCACTTTATACTCCTCCATTGAGAGGAGTGCGAGGTTGCTAAAGAGTGTTGCGCGACACTGATGCCAATAAAATGTCGGACTGGGGTAGCTAAGAAGCGTAACCTCGCCATGCAGTCTTTGAGATTGTTATTCGGCACAAATGTTGATGTAATTACGCACAAATGGAATGTCACTGATAACCATCTACATAGTCTGCATTAATAACCATCTTAGAGGTATTTCTTGCTTGGGTTACATCTAGCTGGATTCCCCCCAGTCTGATGTGGGTAGCTGTCATACCCTCAAACCGGAACGACGAAAACGTTCGGGGGCGGATGACTTCATGTGATAACGTAACAAATGAATACATAGTAAAGAAAATATTACAACCATCATATATATAATTGAAAGTTTACATTGTTTAAAAGTGTACATGTTCAAAATCAATTACATTATGATGTCAAAATATGAAATTAACTGGCGCCGCAATGTCCATTCTCCAAAATCCGTTTGTTACTTGTAATTACTAAATCCCTGGGATATACAAGTAGTTTTGAAAGAGTAGATCAGCATTTAAGCTGGGGAGTTTCATAAGTATTTAATGACAATGTTTGTATGAAATGCAATGTTTTTGTTCTTTGTTTGCATGTTCTAAGAAAATCCTATATTTTCTACTAGTATAATTGTAACCTTCTTTCAGGAAAAATGTTTGTTTCTAGTAAATGTATGTACGTATAAAATTTCCAATACGTCTGAAAAACCCTGTAAATCATTGTGTTTTTAATACTCCATGTGAGTTTTATAACCATACTATTGAAAAGGAATGCCTATACACAACGTTCTTCAGGCGTTGGAATGTTCTGACGTTTGTCACCCCAAATGGTGGACTGTAACTAACAGTTAGGGCGCGGGTTGTCAAGCCCGTATAGATCTATACACAAACACCATGCTCCCCCTCCAAGGGATTCTGGTATATAACACAGGACTTGAAATGTGTACTCGAACGTACGTGAAGTTAATGTCTCACAAAACTTAGTATAAAACTGATTTACGTGTGAAAACGTTCGTTCGTTATTGTATATGAAAGTAGCTTCTTGAAATAGTATTTACATGTATGTAAAAGTTCGTAGTATTCTCGTGAAACTATACCTATTATAGTTTCCTAAAAGTGTGTTTCGTGTATAATAAACCCTTAGTAAAAATGTTCACTTGTTATGAAAAGTGTAGTTTTTGCAGTGCCAAAACCGACACACAGAAATGTAGTATAAGCAAGTATCTGATTTATATAAATACATAAATCGTTTCTCATTTCAAAAGATAAAATGTTGTCGTGGTATAATTTGCATATGAAAGTTTCCTTATAATAGTTTTAAATCACGTGTGATTCCTTTGATAAAACGTGTAAAGTGAAAGTTTATATAACACACGATAATAACCGAGTGTTTTACTTGTATTCCCCCCCCCCCCCCCCCCCTTAAAAGCATGTAAAAGTACTCATAAAACATTTAAAAGTGTGAATTATAGGGGTATGAACTCACTTGTAAGATCGGAGGTTGCGGATGAAAACCGGACAGAATTTCGGCACGTGAAAGTGGATTTCCTCGGGATTCTCGGGAATCTCGGGGGCACAAACGACCTTCGGGACTCGAGCAAAGTGATCGGGGCTTCGGGGTAGTACAGGCACGGAAAACGAGGCAAGATCGTGAGAGAAATGAGAGAAATGGGGTGTTTTTCCCGGAACCCTCGCATCTCTATTTATAGGGGACTGAGAGGCCTCGGTACGTGGGGGTACGAGCGTACGCGGGGAGTACTCATGCGTCATGCGTGACCGAGTCCTCGACTGCCTCGGCTTCGGATGAGACGGGTCGGGGTAGCTCGCACAGGGGCGACGTGGACGAACCGAGGCCAAGGCCTCGAGTACGCGGGGCGTATGCCTGTACGCAGCGCGTACTTCGGATGGACCTGGTGACTCACCCTTCGGATAATATCGAATTTTTGAATTAAATTTATATATTAATTATTTAGCAAACTTTAAAAATTCATATCTTCTTCATACGAACTCCGTTTTCGACGTTCTTTATATCCCCGCGAAGCTGAGACCATACTCTACAACTTTCGTTTAGATTCCATCGGCAAATTCCAAAATTATTTTTATTATTTATGTTTAAAAGGTCGCGGTAAGAAAATTTCTTTAGAAATTCATAACTTCTTTATCTGATGTCGGTTTTTGCCAGACTTTTTACCGCTGAAATACCATTGTTGAGACCTTCGATTCTCGTTTAGGTCATTCCGGTCAAAAGTCGCTCGATCTCTGATTCGGGTTTTTAGCCGTCTGCCGTTAAGCTAAACTTAAAAAATTCCTAACTTCTTTATACGAAGTCGGGTTTGGGCGTTCTTTTTACGTACGCTCATGGTTTATTGACTTCTAACATAATAGGTAATTTAATTAGTGATTTTTGGATATTTTATTTTTGAAGTAAATTTTATTACAACTAACGTGGTTACAATACGTGACTTTTTAGGTCGTTTACATGTAGTTGAAATATCGGGTTGTCACATCATCCCTTCATTAGAGGGAATTGCGTCCCCAAATTTAAAGCAAGAAAGATACAAGTGAATCAGAGAAAAAGATGCGGGTAATTTTGTTTCATCTGATCTTCGCGTTCCCATGTGAATTCAGGTCCTCGTTTGGCGTTCCACCGGACTTTCACGATGGGTATGCGACTCTGTTTCGTTTGTTTGACCTCTCGGTCCATGATTTCTACCGGTTCTTCCACGAAGTTGAGGCTCTCGTTGATCTCGATCTCGTCGAGTGGGATAACAAGAGTCTTATCGGACAGACACTTTTTCAAATTCGATACGTGGAAGGTTGGGTGTATGTTACTAAGTTCACGTGGTAGATTAAGTTTGTAAGCTACAAGGCCGATTCCAGCGAGAATCTCGAAAGGCCCTATGTACCTTGGGTTTAGCTTTCCACGCTTTCTAAAGCGTATCAAGCCTTTCCATGGCGAGACTTTCAATAGAACACGGTCTCCTACTTGGAATTCCAATGGTTTTCTCCGTTGGTCAGCGTAGCTTTTCTGTCGGCCTCTAGATGCTTTCAACCGTTCACGAATCTGAACGATCTTCTCTGTCGTTTCTCGTATGATTTCCGGACCGGTGAGAGTGTTTTCAGTATCTCGTCCTTTAGCTAGTTGTGTGTCGCCAACTTCGGTCCAGTACAGAGGGGATCTGCAATTGCAGCCATAGAGGGCTTCAAATGGAGCAGCCTTTATGCTAGTATTGTTGTATGAAAATTCGACAAGAGGTAAATGGATATCCCATTCCTTTCCAAAGTCAATCACATAGACTCTCAGCATATCTTCCAAAGTTTGTATCGTTTTCTCACTTTGCCTGTCTGTTTGTGGATGGTAGGCTGTACTCATTTCTAATCTAGTACCTAGGGAACTTTGTAGTGACTGCCAGAACCTTGATGTAAATCTACTATCTCTATCCGAGATAATGGACATCGGAACCCCATGCAATCGTACTATTTCCCTTATGTAAGTTCTTGTAAGCCTTTCCATCTTGTCAGTCTCCTTGATTGGTAGGAAATACGCGGATTTGGTTAATTTGTCGATGATGACCCATATGGTATCAAGTCCACCCGTTGTCTTGGGAAACTTGGTTATGAAATCCATAGTGATCCGTTCCCATTTCCATTCCGGTATCTCTGGTTGTTGTAGTAATCCTGAAGGTTTCTGGTACTCGACCTTAACCTTAGCGCAAGTAAGACATTTACTTACAAAGGTAGCAATCTCTGCTTTCATGTTAGGCCACCAGTACAGTTTCTTAAGATCCAAATACATTTTATCTGAACCTGGGTGAATGGAATACCTCATGTTGTGCACTTCAGTCATGACCACATCCCTGAAACCACCATGTCTTGGGGTCCATATACGGTCCATGAGATAATAGGCTCCGCCACTCTTGACTTCTAGATTCTTTTCCATTCCTCTCAGGGGTTCACCCATCACATGCTCGGGTTGTAAAGCTTCTAGTTGAGCCTCTTTAATTTGTGTGGATAATTGGGAATGGATGGTCATATTTAGAGATTTCACTCTCTGACCAGTGTATTCTTTTCGACTGAGGGCGTCAGCTACTACATTGGCCTTGCCAGGATGATAACGAATCTCGCATTCGTAATCATTGAGTAACTCGACCCATCGTCGTTGTCGCATGTTGAGCTCCTTCTGATCGAAAATGTGTTAAAGGCTCTTGTGGTCGGTGTAAATAGTACTCTTTGTTCCGTACAGGTAGTGTCTCCAGATCTTAAAAGCAAATACCACTACTCCCAACTCGAGATCGTGTGTCGTATAGTTTACTTCGTGTGTCTTGAGCTGACGGGAGGCATAAGCAATTACCTTCCCTCGTTGCATAAGAACACAACCAAGTCCTTGATTTGATGCATCGCAATACACTACAAAATCTTCTATTCCTTCGGGGAGGGATAGTATTGGTGCGGTGCATAAGGCTTGTTTCAGAGTTTGGAACGCCTTCTCTTGTTTTGCTTCCCAGTCAAAGACCATGCCTTTCTGGGTTAGTGTAGTAAGAGGTTTCGTGATGCTAGAGAAGTTCTTTATGAATCGGCAATAGTAGCCAGCTAGACCTAGAAATTGACGAATCTCAGTAGCTGTCTTTGGTGCCGACCAGTTCTCAATGGCCTTAATTTTGGAGGGGTCCACGTGTATCCCTTTTTCACTAACAACGTCGCCCAAGAATTCGACTCTTCGAATCCAAAATTCACATTTAGAGAACTTCGCATCGAGCTTCTCTGATCGTAGTGTTTCTAAGACCCTCTGTAGGTGTTAACTATGTTCTTCCTTACTTCGGGAGTAGATAAGTATATCATCGATGAATACGATGACGAATTGATCCAAGTAAGGACGGTACACTCTATTCATTAGGTCCATGAATATTGCTGGTGCGTTGGTTAATCCGAACGGCATCACTACAAATTCGTAGTGTCCATAACGGGTTCGGAAGGCTGTCTTGGGAACGTCTTCCTCTAGCACTCGTAATTGGTGATATCCGGATCGTAGATCTATCTTTGAGAAGTAGCTCGCTCCTTGAAGTTGATCAAATAGGTCGTCAATGCGGGGTAGAGGGTAACGATTCTTGATAGTGAGTTTGTTCAGCTCTCGGTAGTCGATGCACATCCGGAACGATCCGTCTTTCTTCTTTACAAACAAGACCGGTGCTCCCCAAGGTGAGAAACTTGGTCTGATGAATCCTTTTTTGGTGAAGTTCGTTAAGCTGACTGGAAAGTTCTTGCATCTCTGCTGGTGCCAGACGATAAGACGATTTTGCAACAGGGGTAGCCCCTGAAATTAAGTCGATTCTAAACTCGACTTGGCGTTGTGGTGGTAATCCCGGTAGTTCTTCTGGGAAGATATCGGGGAAATCCCGTGCCTCTGGGATGCTATTTATATCATTTACTTCCCGACTCGTATCGACGATGTGTGCAAGAAATGCCTGATAATCCTTCCGCAGACACTTTCGAGCTTGGATGCATGAAATGATGCGAAGGTTTGTACTTGATTTGTCGCCGTAGATCACTAATGTTTCATGGTTAGGGAGATTTAGACGAATGGCTTTTTCAAAGCACATGATGTCGGTGCGAAGAGGACTTAACCAATCCATGCCAACTATAACGTCGAAACGTTTTATTTGGACTGGCATAAGGTTGATTGGGAAAGAGTGACCGTCTAAAGTTAATGTACAACCCATGTATATGCAATTAGTGTTTTCCGTTTTCCCATTTGCCATTTTTATAGTGAATAATTCTTCTAACATGCTAGGTTTACGTTTAAGTAAGTGAATAAAGTTTTGGCTCACAAAGCTTCTCTCTGCTCCGCTATCGAATAGGATGCATGCATATGAATTATCGAGAAGAAACGTACCAGCAACTACTGTAGGATCAGCTACGGCTTCCTCGTGACCAATAGCTAGTACTCGTCCCACTCTACCGGTATTTGCTGCCTTTGGGCAGTTTCTTTTGTAGTGGCCCACCTCGCCACAACCATAACACGCTTGGCCTACACCAGCATCGGGAACTTGAGTGATCGGTTTTGCGGGGGCCTTGCAGAAACGGACAGTGTGCCCCTTTCTGTTGCAGTTGGAGCACTGCATTTCCCGACACGGTCCGTGGTGGTGGTAATTGCACTTGGTGCACTTTGGGAGGTTGCCCACATAAGGCTTTGTTGGGTAGAGATTTGTAGGAACGGTAATAGGTACCGTCGCAGCGTTTACGCAAACTACTTGTTGTTTCTTCGAGGATTCTTGGGAAGATCCACCCTTCCCTTTATTCCACCCTCTCTTGTTGTTGTTGTTGTTGTTATTGTTGTTTCCCTTATGTGGTTCTGGTGCAGAAGTTGTTGAGTGTTGATGATTTCCGTAATCAATAAGCGATTCCATCCAACTCGATAGGCTCATCGTCCTCTTCCGGATCCTCTTCAATCCATCCTCTGTTGCCTTGGTTTGGTTAGTAGGGGTCTCCATGCGGGTGAAATCCAACCATTTGACTATATGAGAATAGGGTTATAAGATTTGAACAAAACTTGAGACATGTAATACTAATTAATCTATTGTATGCACCAAATACTCCTATAGTATTTAAATTGTACGTTAGATACTAGTGTCTATTTTGTTAAGTTTTGACTTGTTACTCACTACGATCATTCCTCGATATACGTTAGTCTAATTTCGGATACACATAGTTGATCTGGCTATATTCGTCCCAAATTTGATTACATATCTCGAGAACTAATCGTAGTGTCCAACTTGTCTTAATACTTTTGTATAGTTCTTATCATAAAAATGTGTTGTTGTATGCATGTATTTTGGATTTTCATAACCTAAAATAATCTATTTATATGAAATAAGGATTTTAGGGACGAAAACTTTTGTCTGAGACTTTGAGTCCCTAAGCATTTATAGTTTGTAATCTTATGAGGTTCGATATACTTAGTTCAATATAAACATTGCTCTGATACTAATCTGTCACACCCCCAAACCGGAACGGCGGAAACGTTCGGGGGCGGATGACTTCATGTGGTAACGTAACAAATGAATACATACTAAAGAAAACAATACAACCATCATATATATAACTGAAAGTTTACATTGTTTAAAAGTGTACATGTTCAAAATCAATTACATTATGATGTCAAAATATGAAATTAAACTGGCGCCGCGGCGTCCCTTCTCCAAAATCCGTTTGTTACCTGTAATTACTGAATCCCTGGGACATACAAGTAGTTTTGAAAGAGTAGATCAGCATTTAAGTTAGTGAGTTTCATAAGTATTTAATGACAATATTTGTATGAAATGAAATGTTTTTGTTCTTTGTTTACTTGTTCCTAGAAAATCCTATATTTTCTACTAGTATAATTGTAACCTTCTTTCAGGACAAATGTTTGTTTCTAGTAAATGTATGTACGTATAAAATTTCCAATACGTCTGAAAAACCCTGTAAATCATTGTGTTTTTAATACTCCATGTGAGTTTTATAACCATACTATTGACAAGGAATGCCTATACACAACGTTCTTCAGGCGTTGGAATGTTCTGACGTTTGTCACCCCAAATGGTGGACTGTAGCTAACAGTCAGGGCGCGGGTTGTCAAGCCCGTATAGATCTATACACAAACACCATGCTCCCCCTCCAAGGGATTCTGGTATATAATACAAGACTTGAAATGTGTACTCGAACGTACGTGAAGTTAATGTCTCACAAAACTTAGTATAAAATTGATTTACGTGTGAAAACGTTCGTTCGTTATTGTATATGAAAGCAGCTTCTTGAAATAGTATTTACATGTATGTAAAATTTCGTAGTATTCTCGTGAAACTATACCTATTATAGTTTCCTAAAAGTGTGTTTCGTGTATAATAAACCCTTAGTAAAAATGTTCACCTGTTATGAAAAGTGCAGTTTTTGCAGTGCCAAAACCGACACACAGAAATGTAGTATAAGCAAGTATCTGATTTATATAAATACATAAATCGTTTCTCATTTCAAAAGATAAAATGTTGTGGTATAATTTGCATATGAAAGTTTCCTTATAATAGTTTTAAATCACGTGTGATTCCTTTGATAAAACACGTAAAGTGAAAGTTTATATAACACACGATAATAATCGAGTGTTTTACTTGTATTCCCCCCCCCCCCCCCCCCTTAAATGCATGTAAAATTACTCATAAAACATTTAAAAGTGTGAATTATAGGGGTATGAACTCACTTGTAAGATCGGAGGTTGCGGATGAAACCGGACAGAATTTCGGCTCG
This sequence comes from Lactuca saligna, assembly GCF_052625555.1. NCBI lineage: Eukaryota > Viridiplantae > Streptophyta > Magnoliopsida > Asterales > Asteraceae > Lactuca > Lactuca saligna. The sequence goes on along the minus strand of NC_136422.1, from coordinate 51,225,555 downwards.
CGAAAGTGGATTTCCTCAGGATTCTCGGGAATCTCGGGGGCACAAACGACCTTCGGGACTCGAGCAAAGTGATCGGGGCTTCGGGGTAGTACGGGCACGGAAAACGAGGCAAGCTCGTGAGAGAAATGAGAGAAATGGGGTGTTTTTCCCGGAACCCTCGCATCTCTATTTATAGGGGGCTGAGAGGCCTCGGTATGTGGGGCGTATTGGTGCGTCATGCGTGACTGAGTCCTCGACTGCCTCGGCTTCGGATGGGACGGGTCTGGGTAGCTCGCATAGGGGCAACGTGGACGAACCGAGGCCAAGGCCTCGAGTACGCGGGGCGTACGCCTGTAGGCGGCGCGTACTTCGGATGGACCCGGTGACTCACCCTTCGGATAATACCGAATTTTTGAATTAAATTTATATATTAATTATTTAGCAAACTTCAAAAATTCATATCTTCTTCATACGAACTCCGTTTTCGACGTTCTTTATATCCCCGCGAAGGTGAGACCATACTCTACAACTTTCGTTTAGATTCCGTCGGCAAATTCCAAAATTATTTTTATTATTTATGTTTAAAAGGTCGCGGTAAGAAAATTTCTTTAGAAATTCATAACTTCTTTATCTGACGTCGATTTTTGCCAGACTTCTTACCGCTGAAATACCATTGTTGAGACCTTCGATTCTCGTTTAGGTCATTCCGGTCAAAGGTCGCTTGATCTCTGATTCGAGTTTTTAGCCGTCTGCCGTTAAGCCGAACTTGAAAAATTCCTAACTTCCTTATACGAAGTTGGATTTGGGCGTTTTACGTACGATCATGGTTTAATGACTTCTAACATAATAGGTAATTTAATTAGTGATTTTTGGATATTTTATTTTCGAAGTAAATTTTATTACAACTAACGTGGTTACAATAATTGAATTTTTATGTCGTTTACATGTAGTTGAAGTATCGGGTTGTCACAGTAGCGTAGGTAGCTGCGTCAGACTATGTTGTCGAACAATAAACCGTAAGGTTGCTGACCATAATATAAGTGGCAAAGATTCTGAGAGCTGGGCGATTTGGTTGCTAGTGAGGGTCATCTAGTGAGACTATTGTCGATAGCCAGACAATAGAATTCTTGAGGAACAGGTAGTGAGGCTATATGTAGGAAATATGCAGTGAGACTGTTGCTGAGAGCCAGGAAACAGGGATGTTGTTGGATACGCAGCGAGGCTGCAGGTAAGGTTGCATAGTAAGAGCGTTTCCGAGAGCCAGGAAACAGAGATGATGTGGGATATGCGGTGAGGCTATAGGTAAGGTTGCATAGCAAGACCGTTTCCGAGAGCCAGGAATAGAGATGCTGAAAGGCAGTTGGTAGCAAGGCCGCTGTCGGGATGACCTTGCTAGAGAGTAACCTCACTATAGCAAGTTGTAATGTGGATAACAATTCATCGATCGTCCGAGCACAAGAGAACCATGATGACTGTGAGAGAGGAAACACCAAGGCACGCAATAATAGGCGCAGAATAAATTTGTGGTGCACGACTTATGGTGTGCGACTTATGTTACGTAACTTAAGAGAATAGCTTAGGCTTAGTGGTTAGCGACCACGGAGATTTTACGCGGGAGAGCGTCGCGAGGAATAGATCGGACTTAGCTGCCAATGATCGTAGATACATCACACAAGAGAGCATCACGTGAAATGGATCGGGCTTAGCTACCAACGATCGTAGATACCTCACATGGGAGAGCATCGTGTGGGATGGGTTGGGCTTAGCTACTAACCATCATAGATACATCACACGGGAGAACATCGCGTGGAATGGATCGGGCTTAGCTGCCAACGATCGTAGATACACCACACATAAGAGCATCGCGTGGGATGGATCGTGCTTAGTTGCCAATGGTCATAGATACATCATGTAGGAGAGCATCGCGTTGGATCATCTAGGCAAAGGTTGCGAGACTTTGATCCTTGTTGGCGGATCATGCCGCTGGAGTCGGGTTGAGAAGCTAGGAGACTCTAGGCGAGGGTATTGAACCTCGCATGTAGAGCTTGCCGCTATAATGGAGTCGGGCTGAGAAGCTAGGCGACTCAAGGCGAGGGTACTGAACCTCGCATGCGGAGCTTGCCAATATAATGGAGTCGGGCTGAGAAGCTAGGAAAATCAAGGCGAGTGTACTGAACCTTGCATGCGGAGCTTGCTGCTTGATGCGACACTGAACTCCGACGATTCTTCTAGTCTTTTGCTGCGGTGAAGATCTGCTAGTCACAATCAGAGAGATGCGTTAGAACCGTCCCAGGGACTGTGCCCCGGGAGCGGACTCCGACGATCAAGTTAGATCAACTGATATGTCTGAGACGGTTCTCCTTAGCTAGAGAGAACCATCTTGGTGCTGGTGGTTTATAGTGGTTGACGGTGGAGGGTGGCGGCTGCGCCACCGGGCCAGAGTCTAGGGTGACGGATGAGCCAAAGGGAAGATCCAAGGGAAAGGTCTAAGGAAAAATCCTCCTTCATGGGAAGGGCACTATTCATTATATAGGGGACAACTAGGTCAATGGGAATTAGGTCAGGCCTTGGGCCAGCCAAATTCAGGTCCAACTAGCAAGGAGTTGGACGAGGCCGCCCGGAGGCGTCGGGCGGGACAGGCGAGCGCGCCCCAAGAAAGGCTGGCGGGAGAGCACCAGGAAAGGGAGCACCAGGCAAGGGCCGGCAGGAGAGTCCCCAGCATGGCTGGTGATGACGTGTCTAGGGCAGCACGACAGAAGCACGAGCCGGGCATGCCAACCGGAACCAGCCCAGCAGGCTTAGCGTCCGCTGGCGCCCCCGGGAACGGAATGCATAGGCGAAAGGCTCTCGCACGCCATCCGGGCCTGGACCAGTAGGCTTAGCGTCCACTAGCGCCCCCGGGAGCGAAACGCACAAGCGAAAGGCTCGCGCCCGCCAAGGGACGCTCCCAGGCCCGAGACAAAAGATACGGTCAGGAGACAAGCAGGTGGATCAAGCCATTACCGTCAGAGCCAATAAGAGCACCCTAACGGTCGAAGGCGCATAACCCTCCAATCAGCACCCCTGATCCTGTCCCCCCAAAAAGCGATATTGTCTGGTACGGATCAGGCAAGGGAGCAAGGTTTAAACGCATAACGCTCTCAGAACTACAGGGTAAGCTCTCTGAACTCTCGATCGGACCCTCCTTCCCTGTGCCCCGAGACCAACAACAGGATCATCATGCGGGATAGCATAATGACCACCACCATAGTCTTCAATAATCCTGGCCCGCCGGAAAAGAATTGGATTGAATGGAGGTGTAGGAATCATCTTCATAAAGTTCCATGCACCACGGGTCATCAACCCAAACGAGTTGGCTAGCCGGGTGACAAACATACCACCATTAATTCGAGAAGTTTTGCGATCCTTGACCGCACCCTCAGATAGATATGAAGCCAAACACCAAGGAATATTGCAAAAAATGTCGGGTGTGATAATGCTCCATAAGTAGAAGACATCAAGGTTAGAAACCTTGTCATCATCCTTCCTTTGGTTAATAGTGGACGAAATGAGACGATGAATAAGGCGGTGTGTAGGCGATCGAATGCTCCCCTCTTGTGCCAATTTCTGAATATAAACTTTGTTGCCAATCGTGTTCCACCAACCCGTGCTAGTCACTCCATCGGGAAACACCTTGTGGGATTGCTCCAAAAAGGCCCGAAAGATAGCTGTTGAGACCAAGGGCTGGTCATAAATTCCCAATTGACAGGCAAGGTCAAGCATAGAACATTGATGCAATTCACCCCCTAGGCAGACGCTAAAACTTGTTGGGTGATAACAATCCCCCCCCCCCCCCCCGTGAAAGATACCGTGGAGAAGTACTCTAGGCATAGCTCCAAATACACCAGCTTTTGAATTCGAAAGACCCGACTCCACCCCTCACAAATCATCGTTTCTCCTTCGTGGGTAAACTCCTTTAAAAGATAAGGAGCTAACTCCTCTTCATAGCGTTCACTTTGCAACCAATCCCAATCTATCCTATTGGGCACGTAAATTTCTTTCTTCCTTATGTCGGTCAACTTCTTCTTCCACTTCCGCATCGTTGAAGCGGAATCGGTTTGTGGGAAATTCAACCAAGGAAGGTCCCCATGGTGTCCACTAGAACTTTGCCTCCTGTTGAACATTACTTCTGCAAAACAAAGATACAAAACCCAGAAACATAGATTATAATTAAAATACGTAACATCTGTGTCCCTGACTCGACTCGTCGAGTCTATGTACGACTCGGCGAGTCGCAAGAACTGCACGAGTCAGTCGGCGGGTCAGTCTAAATTGGACCATGAAATCTTAAAATTACTCCAAGGTTTTGTCTAGGCACATGTGTATAAGGTATTAGGCAAGAATAATCATGCAAAACATCATAATTCATGAAGAGTCGAAACCCTAGAAATTTACTATTTTTCAAAATCGGTTTTTTCGATGCAATGTCCATTATAGATAATCTTAGAGTCATGCTTTTAACAGAAAAGAGGAAGAAATTAGTTACCTTTTGCGATGGAACTTGAAAAAATTTGAAGAACACTGAAGAGGAAGATGAATGCTTGAGAGAGAGGCGCACGGCGAGTGGGTTTTAAAAAAAACTGATTCTTTTAGGGTTAAAACCCTGGTTATCAGTTGTAAAAGTAATTCTTATTATTATTATTTTTTTCTGTGAATAATACCGACTCGTCGAGTCGGGGTCAGACTCAGCGAGTCTGGTCGCGATGCCATTTTTTCTAAAATCTATATGGACTCGTCGGGTCACGGTCAGACTCGGCGAGTCTCTTGCAAACAAATCAAAATTTTTTAAAGTTCTTGTCATTTATTTAGAAAAGAAAATTTATTTCGCCCCACACTTAGTCCATATGCACTCTCAAGCAGACATAACCGACGAATTGGAGAATTAAAAGTCTAAAAACGAACGAAAAAAAAATTCAAACAAAACTTAAAAAGGTAAAAGAAAGCAAACTCTAAATAACGGGTTGCCTCCCGCCAAACGCTTCTTTTTAAGGAGTCGTTAGTTGGACTCCTTCCCGTCTACGTCTCGTCATCTTTCAGCATCGGAAATTCACACCTAATCTTTTGTGGTTTGTACTTTGTCTTGTAAGCGTGAAACTTCTTTTTATAAGCCCGTTTTAATTCCTCTCTCTTCTTTTTTACAACATCATCCTCAGCTGCTTGGGCTTCTTTTCTCTTCTTTTTCTTCTGCACCCCATTCTTTTTCTCCTTCTCTTTCACCTCCTTTTCATCAAACTTAAGTACTTCATATTCTGTGAAAGTTCGTGCTCTAGGTTTGGTAATGAATGGTTGATCAACCTCCACTCTCCTATCCATTGCCTTCTCTTCTTTTTCTGTGTTTAACCCATCTACAAGCGGAAATGAATCAAGACATGCTATATGGACGTGTTGGACTTTCGTATCTGTTTCTCCTTCTGCTATTTGTCCTTCTAAAGAATCATGAAAAATATACATGCCCATAATATGCATAGAATTAGCAACAAGCAGATCTAAGTCGTCCAAGCTGTTGGTAATTTTGACTGGACTCGTCCAGTCCAGTAAGGTGACTCGGCGAGTCGGATCGTATTTCACCATGTCTTCCGTGTTTTCCAAGTCGGCTCCTTCTAGTAGCTTTTCTATCTCTTCCAAGTCCTTGTTAACATCTCCATCCTCTCCAGAATGTAGCAGAAACTTGCTTCGATCTTCTTTTTGCAAAAGTGCAAGTTCTTTTTGTAGTATCTCATCATCTAAATCGATAAATGAGATCTCTTCTTTCCCATTCTCTTCTTGCTTGGCTTCTGGTATAGCTCTAAATACCGCTGACTCGTCTCCTACCCTTAATGTTAGTGTAGACTCACATACATCAATTAAAGCACATGCGGTGTTTAAAAATGGCCTCCCCAATATAATTGGAACTTCGGGGTCTTCTTCCATATCTAGCACCACAAAGTCAACTAGAAAGATGAACTTGTCAACTTTAATGAGAAGATCCTCGCAAACTCCTCTTGGATGAATTGTCGTCTTGTCAGCCAAATGGATCTTCATGTTTACCGGTCTTGGCTCCGGTAAGTTCAGCTTCTTGAAGAAAGAGAGAGGCATCAGGTTGATGCTTGCACCCGAATCGGTTAATGTTTGAGTGACAAATGCATTTCCAAATTGGCACGGAATTATGATACTTCCTGGATCGCCCTTCTCTTCGGGTAACTCACTTAACATTATCTCCGCGACTTCAGCCAAGTCTTTCCTAGTAGCAAAGAGACCTTTTAGTAAGTTGAAGTACTTGGGTGTTGTGAGCATTGTTTCTACAAATGGCACATTGACTTGGAGGGCTTTAACATGCTTCATAAAGGTTTTATAAGCTTCAACTTTTTCCACAGGCATGATTTTGATTGGGAATGGCAGAGGGGGATTATATGGCTTTAAGGGGATGACAGTTTTGTCTTGTACGCATGGACTCGTCGAGTCTATTTGAGGGACTCAGCGAGTCGGGTCGGGTTTAGCTGGAGCCGACTCTTCTGTCTTCTCTGTCTTGCTATTGGAGACCCTTTGTGCCTGTGTGAAAATTTTTTCACTACTGGAAGTCACCATACTCACATTTTCCATTCTTGGGTTATTCTCGGTGTTACTTGGAAGTTGACCCGGTCTTCTTTCATTCACTTGATGTGCAAGTTGTCCCAGCTGTTTCTCAATGTTGAGAATGGATGCCTGCTGATTCCTTAACATATTTCTGGTCTCGTGCATTGCTACATCGTGATCATTGTGTCTCTTTTCGGACACGGCTATGAATCTAGTGAGCATTTCTTCTAAGTTGGCTTTCTTTTCCATAACTGGTTCTTCCTTTTGATAGAATCCCCTCTCCTTCTGCTTGTATTTCTCCTCCTTAGCCTTTTTATATTCTTCGTTTAAAAGCCATTCCTTCTTCGTTTTCCACCAATCCTCGTCGTATCTATCGCCACGAGAGTAAAACACTTGAGCCTTCTTATTTCCATTTTCATATAAATCACAATCCTTGGTGAGGTGGGGCCCTCTACAATTCTCGCATCCAACTCGAATAGCATGGATTGTTTGATCCATTTTTGTCATCCTTCTATCTAGACTATCGAGCTTAGCTATTACCGATGCCATGCTATCATTCATCGAGTTCACTGCTCCCCGACTTACTTCATTTCTCAGATTGTGGTATTCTCTAAAATGCTTAGAGAATTCCTCAATTAACTCCTTGATTACCGGAGGCGGCTTTCTGGTGAGCGGGCCTTGTGAATCGAGCAATTGCCTTGTGGTGACATTGACTCCATCATAGAAAGTGGAGACCTCTTGTTGGCTATTAAGGTCATGGTGTGGGCAATTTCTAAGCAAACCTTTGTACCTTTCCCAAGCTTCATAAAGAGATTCACCGGTTTGTTGCTCGAAGTTGGCGATGGCTTTCTTCAACTTAGCTATCTTGGAAGGCGGGCAAAAGTGGTCTATGAATTCCTCTTTCATCTTGGCCTATGTGGTGACCGATCCGGGAGGAAGTGACTTAAGCCAATCCTTCGCAGCACCTTTAAACGTGACTGGGAGCATGCGAAGTAGCTGGGTCTCGTGAGGCAAATTTGGTATAGTGAAGTAGTCAGCCACATCATTTACTTCATCCAAGTGCTTGTAGGAATCTTTGTGGTCTTTCCCATAAAAAGGAATCTCCTTGAGTTGAGCAGGAATATGGACCTTTAGCTTGAAAGTAGTGGTTGCGGGAATTGCGGGCTGCACAAGTCCCGGGCCGGTGTCATCACTCATCCTATTCTTCCATTCCCCCATGGGGATTTCATTGATATTAGGCATAGAGGTAGCTAAATCGTCTTCAAACTCGGATTCGTGCTCGTATGTGGGTTCTTCCTCTTCCTCGGTCTCGTACTCGGTGTCTTTTTGAATTGGATCTTCGATTGTCAAAGAGGCACTGGATGCTCCTGATTTGTTGCTCCTCTTCTTGCTGAAAACAGACTTGAGGTTTTTGAGTGGTGAGTTCTTTGAAGAAGCGGATTCTCCAACGGCTTTGCCTTTGCTCCTCCTTAGTGCGGATTCCGGGTCTTCAAGAGGGGGGACCAGAGGTGTATCAGATCCTCGGGTCATGAAACAACTGTAAAACAAAACAGAAAATGCGTAAAAAGAACAAAAATAAAATAAAAAATTAAAGTTGCAAACAGCGACGTACTTGCCGAGTCTGCACGAGTGCACTCAGCGAGTCCAAGGTAAAATCAGAAAAAAAAAATTTATTTATTATTTTTTTATTTTATTATTATTTTTTTTATTATTATTAAATTTTTTTAAATTATACTACCTACTAAATTACCATGTAATTAACTTTGTGTAAGATAAATCTCACATAAAGGACGATTGAATTAGAATTTAATGTTAATTTTAGAACCGTTTCCCGGCAACGACGCCAAAAACTTGATGTGTGAAAACTCACTTAGTTTTAAACCTACTTTTAGTTGTAAAATAAATACACAAAGGCAGTGGACCTATCAATTGTGGTATAGTCAAATAAGTAGGGTATCGAACACATGGAACGGAAAATTAAAACTAAAAACTAATTCTATCTAAATTAATTAATAAGTAGAGGGTTTTCTCTAGTTTTACAAGACTAGAAACTTACTAACTATTACTCAATCTAAAAAACTAGAAAAACAAAGAATTAACTAGATTCAATAACACGAAGGAATTTTTGTTTAGTTCAACTCAATTGATCATATGGTTGATTTCAAGGTAATAGTGCAATGGATTAACTCTTTTATTGGTTACCGATTCAAGTGACTAGGTTCGAATTCACTACACTAATCGTTAGTAAATAAACTAACTTTAACGGTGATCAATTATCTAATTCAATTTAGTTCACTAGATTAATTATTCGGATTACTTTAGACTTACAATAGTTAACCAATTTGGCTTTTAATTAACTTCTTGTTGATGGTCATCACACAAGCTTGCACATGGATTTACTTAATTTTCTTATTAATTCTAGTTTCATGTTCATTAATTCTAGACATATAACAAAGTAGTCACATGGTATATGAGGTTGATAATCAAACGATGTTCATGTTATTTAATTACCATCCTATTAACAGATAATTAGTTATCATTCACACACAAGGTTCTTTAGCAAGCTAAAATAACAAAAATCACCAACATTGAATTAATCCTACCAATAATCAAACCATAGTCTCAATTTTGTATCCCCAAATAGAAGTTAAGAGTTTTAGCTCATGATTGAAGTAAATAACAACATAAAAATGAATTCTAATTGTCTAACCATAATGGAAAACAAAAGATTAAGTAGAATGATGAAATTTGCCTCAAATCTTCTTCGGGATTGAATTGTAGCTTCTATCTCTGTCTTCTAGGGTTTCTCTGGCCTCTGAATCGCAGCTGATTTTTCCAGAATTGTCCCAGAAGTTCTTTTCATCGATCTGAGAAGTTATCTTTATATTCACGCATCGACTCGTCGAGTCAGGTGCCGACTCGTCGAGTCCATCTCACAATCCCCGTATGCGATAAGTATCTGGGTTCCCGAGTCGTTATCTTCTCGAATCTTCACTTGGACTCGTCGAGTAATCGACCCTACTTGCCGAGTAGATGTTATTTTTGGTGTTTTTTGTAACGCCCGGGTTTTCAGGGCTAAGCATTTTTGTCAATGTAATAGTCTAGGTCAACTATTGTAACTCTTTTTGAAGTAATAAATATGAAATATTTGAGTATTATGTGAATTATGTGTGTTTATGTGTTTATTATTTAATTATAAATGTATAATTAATAAAGAATAAAAATGAGCGTCAAAATTAAAGTGTGAGATAATCCCTATATCTCTACATAAAGTTGTAGGAATATGTCTCAAGGTTTCCGTACATATAAAGAATGCCGAAATCCGAGCTATAACGAAGAAGTTATGGCCCGCCGAAGTTTTACGGCAAAACCGGCACGACACCGGGAGACGTAAATAGTGAATTTACGATAGAAAACTTTTTATCCTTAGCAATCTAAACAAAAGTCGTAGAATATGTTAAATTAAGAACGTCGATAAAAAGAACGCCCAAATCTGACTTCGTATGAAGAAGTTATGATTTTTCTAAGATTCGGCTTAGCAGTGCACGGCCTGAAACTCGAATTTTAGTTCGAGCGGTTTTTGGCCTACGCAATGTAAATGAGAGTTGAAGATCTCATTAATAGGAAATCAACGGTAAAAAGACAGACAAAAACAGAGTCCGTATGTAGAAGTTATTAATTTTACGCAGACGTTTAACAGTATAATCTCCTTGTACTGTTAAATTTAAGATCGGTCGAGAATTAGCTGACGGTGTCAAAATGAAAGTTGTAGATCTTATTATTACCTATGCGTGGATATAAAGAACGTCAAAAACGGAGGTCGTATGTAAAAGTTACGGATTTTAGAAGTCGGAAGTGTTCTGTGCGAAAATGGGTGATGTGCCACAATCTTGGCCATTGCTTTCTCCCCAAGGCTTGCCACCAGATGGTGACATGTGGCACCAAGTTCAGCCACATTTCACCCTATAAATACCACCTCTCCCACCCTCATTTTCTTCACACCTTTCCCATTCTTTCTTCTCTTTACTCTCTCTCTCTCTCTCTAGAACCTCTCTCTAGCCCCGAAATCCCCCGAAAAGCCTAGGGAACCTCCCTAGCACGAGGCGGAAGCCCCGGAGTGCTCGAAGGCTCTGAGAAGAAGAGCTTTTCGGCTCGGGAACGCTGCTCCAAGCAAAGCCCGGTTTTCTATAAAACCCGCTGTAAGTGAGCTACGCCTACGCTATTTTTAATATAACTTTTATTTAATTATAGTAACGTTATTAGGAACTTATAATAAATACTTTGGCTATTATTATGGGTTATATAAGTATTTTTTTTTACGCTTATATAATAATAATAATAGCTAGACTATTAATTAGTCTCGACGAATAATAAACTAAACTCTGGTGGTAATAATACTAGGTTTCGTCGAAGAAAAATTCTTTTTAAGAAGCGAAGCGCTGTTTGAGTTCGGAATCACCACCTTTTCCGGTGAGTGCATAGTTACTTTCAGCTTACACATAGATATGAAGTATTTTATATAAATTACGTGCTATGTGTGCATATTATCTGAATACTTGCTATCTATGTTAGATGAACGTTGTTATACATGTTTTCAATGATTTAAACTGTATATGTATTTTATATCTACGAAAATGTTGGGGTAAAACATGGGTAGATGTAATAGGTGATGTGTGATAAAATGATGAGAGGCCTCGATGTTGTTGTTGTTGATCCAGTCATCTAGCGGAGTATAGATGACGACCACGGACTCTTCTAGACAGTCCAGTGGAACACTATCAGGCTCGCAACCTGTAGGTGTTGTGAACGATGTGTTCACCGGTGTACTCCATCCCCCACATGGTTGCCTATTAGGACATTTAATGCTGAGGAATCCTCTTAGTAGTAGTGTTCGTCCCGATGATGATCCTTAGGCTAGGTCCCTTATGATAGGTGTTTAGGGACGTAAAGTGAGGATAACGGGAACGGGTAATCGGGTTATTATTGATTGATGAAATTAATAAACTTATTTATTGTGGGTTGAAAACCCTATGTGCTCACCAGGCTCCCAAGCCTGACCCACTCAGTTTTATGCATTACAGGTAGTGGCGCATGAGCATAGGTGTGATGTTTTGGACGAGGGATTACGGATATAGGCCTGTAGATATGAAATAATGTAGTAAGGCTTATATTGTACTGTTTATACTTTTGATATGTACGAACATGACATCCCGAGTCTTTTAATGAAATACATTTCTATGGAAATGCTTTTGATAAATCTTTATCATATTATTGTTTTGGGACAAATTCCGCAACCCTTTTATTAAAAGATAACTCTGATTTTGAAATAAAGTATAAACAAAACCGGTCTTTTCTGGCCGTGATTTTGGGGATGTCACAGTTGGTATCAGAGCATTAGTTTAAGCGAACTAGGAATTTGTAGGATTTCTAGACTTAAACTTAGAATGCTAAGCGATGATTGTGAGGTGTGAGTACTAGCTTATTTTAGGAATTGTGCCTAAAATGCTTTTATGTGCTAAATGCTTTATGCATGATATGCCGTTATTTTGTTCGGATCTATGGTCTGTTGCCGACCGGATCTGGAAACCTTATGTTTTTAGGATTCTAAATGTACGACTACGATATTAGAACTAGCATGTAAACGTTTCGGAGTGATAAGGACGATTTAAAACGTCTCTCCTAAATAAAGATCTGAATTCACCTTATTCGGTGTATAGATCATGATGGCAAGGACCCGTAGCGGAAACGTGAACGCAAATGGAGGTAGGAACCAACCCCCAGTAGTTCAGCAAATACCTATTGTTGAAGAAGTTGCACCTGAGCCAGTTACCATGGCTGGAGTTCAAGCCATGATTCAGGCTATGCTAGCTGAACAAAGGGAAGAAATGCGACGGATGATCCGCGAGAATATAGACGAACCTACCATACATGTTGAACCGACGGAGCCAGTTCCCGAGCCATCTGAGGAAGGGAACTATAGCCGTCAAGTGAGTCAAATAGGGACTCAAGGTGAACAAAGGGATGGCCCAGAAGGAAGAAACAACAAGGATGGGCGGATGTAGAAAAATTTCTTGGGTGCAAAACCACCAAGTCTCTCAGGAAGCCCAAAGCCTGTTGAGATTATGGACTGGATCTCCGAGATGGAGATGGTGTTTGAGAGTTGCGACTGCAACGAAAAGCAGAAGACTATCTTCGCTGTGAGACAATTGAAAACTGGAGTCTTGAGTTGGTGGAAGCTATTGGCAGATACGATGCCACGAGGAAAAGCCCTGAAAATATCATGGGATGAGTTCTTGGAACAACTAAAGGCGCAGTACTGTTCAGAGATAGACCTGATTGATCTGAACAATGAGTTCCAAAATTTGAAGAAGGGGAGAATGAGCATCGATGACTATGCTGCTGCATTTACGGAAAAGATGAAGTTGTTTCCATACCTAGTGCCAACCGAACTTTCTAAAATTGAGAAATTCGCAAACGGACTGCCGGCTGACTTTGGCCCAACAGTCAAGATGGCAACCACTCTGAAATCAGCTGTTCGAGCAGCTAAGAATGTGGAGACCCAACAAAAGGAAAGAGGTCTGGAAAGGGCTGAGGTCGGTGAGAAACGGAAGTTTGATGGATCCTCGAAGTCCAACAAGAAGAGTAGATTCTAGAAACCTGGTTCGAGAGGAGGAGGATCAGAAGCAAAGTGGTGTGACAAGTGCAAGAAGAAGCACTTTGGGAAGTGTGATGGAGGGGTCACTTGTTACAAATGCGGAAAGCCTGGGCACTATGCCAATGAATGCACCCTTAACCAGAAGGCCTGTTATGGGTGTAATGAAGAAGGGCACATTTTGAAGGACTGCCCGAAGAAGAAGGAGGCAGGAAGACCCAACATACCACCAAAGCCGAAGGCGAGAACCTTCCAGATGACGCTCGAGGCTGCAAAGGAGGCAGTAGACGTCGCTTCAGGTACCTTTCTTGTAAATGGTTTGCCTGCAAATATACTGTTTGATTCCGGAGCCAACTACTCCTTTGTGTCGCATAAATTTAGTGCGAAATTAGCATTACCTGTAGAAAAACTTGATAACGCCCTAATTGTAGAAGTTGCCAGTGGCAAATTCGTACCTGTTAGTAATCGTATTAGGAACATCGTCATTGACCTAAACGGAAACGAATTCCAGGAGGAACTATTACCCATAGAGTTAAACGGTTTTGACATCGTTTTGGGTATGGATTGGCTTAGCGCCAACGATGCCGAGATATTATGCCGAAAGAAGATAGTTAGGATAAACCCACCCGGAAAGGAATCATTTATGGTGTACGGGGACAAACGCAGAGTGAGTTCTGGAATCATCTCCTTGATGAAAGCCAAGAAATGTTTGTCCAAGGGATGTGCATCGTACTTGGCATTCGTAATCGATGCTAAGAAAGAAAAGAAAGAGGTGCAGAATATACCGGTTGTGTGCGATTATCCGGAAGTCTTTCCCGAAGATCTTCCCGGATTACCACCTGATAGGCAAGTAGAATTTCTTATAGACTTATTACCAGGAACAACACCGATAGCAAAGGCACCTTACCGATTAGCACCGACGGAGATGAAGGAGCTCATGACGCAACTTCAGGAGCTGTTGGACAGCGGTTTCATTCGACCTAGTTCATCACCCTGGGGAGCTCCAGTGTTATTCGTGAAGAAGAAGGACGGAAGCATGAGGATGTGAATAGACTACCGAGAGTTGAATAAGGCAACGGTGAAGAACAAGTATCCATTGCCGAGGATTGATGATCTATTCGATCAGCTGCAAGTTTCGAGCTACTTCTCAAAGATCGATCTTAGGTCAGGATATCGTCAGTTGAAGGTGAGAGAGCAGGATATTGAGAAGACTGCATTCAGAACAAGATATGGACACTACGAGTTCTTGGTTATGTCATTCGGACTAACCAATGCTCCCGCAGCATTCATGGATTTGATGAATAGGGTTTGTAAACCATTCCTCGATAAATCTGTGATAGTGTTCATCGACGACATTCTCATTTACTCGAAAAGCCAGGAGGAGCATGGCAAGCATCTACGAGAAGTGTTGGAGGTGTTAAAGAAGGAGAAGCTTTTTGCAAAGTTCTCCAAATGCGACTTTTGGATACGGGAAGTCCAATTCTTGGGTCATGTTGTTAACCAGGAGGGAATAATGGTTGACCCCGCCAAGATCGAGGCTGTAATGAAGTGGGAACGTCCGAAGAGTCCCACAGAGATTCGAAGCTTTCTAGGATTAGCCGGATATTACCGACGATTTATCCAAGGCTTTTCTTCGATAGCTGCTCCATTAACAGCTTTGACCCATAAAGGAGCTACGTATACATGGAGTGAGAAACACGATGAGGCGTTCGAGAAGCTAAAAAAGAAGTTATGTGAAGCACCGATACTTTCTCTACCCGATGGAGTCGAAGATTTCGCAGTTTATAGTGATGCATCTGGAGTCGGGTTGGGTTGTGTTCTGACCCAAAGAGAAAAGGTGATAGCATACGCATCTCGACAATTGAAAGAGCACGAAAAGAACTACCCCACTCATGATCTGGAGTTGGCAGCGGTAGTATTTGCCTTAAAGATATGGAGGCATTACCTCTACGACACGAAGTGCAAGCTCTTCACTGATAATAAGAGCCTCCAATATCTCTTTAATCAGAAGGAGTTGAACATGAGGCAACGACGCTGGCTAGAACTTCTCAAGGACTACGACTGTGAGATACTTTACCACCCAGGTAAAGCAAATATTGTTGCTGATGCTCTCAGTCGGAAAGTCAATCTTGAAAGAAAAAGGCCAAGAGCGTTAAGAATTGAAGTCGTCTCGATGATTGTGGAAAGTATCAGGAAAGCTCAAGAAGAAGCCTTAGAAAAGAATGACCGAAAGGAAGAACGTTTGGGAAAAACGTTAGTGTTCGGTACGAACAGTCGAGGACTGAATGTATTCCAAGATCGAATTTGGGTACCTAAGACGGGAGGAATAAGAGATCTTCTAATGGAAGAAGCACACAAGACCATGTACTCGATTCATCCCGGTAGCACTAAAATGTATAGGGACCTAAAACCCTACTATTGGTGGCCGACGATGAAGCTCGATGTTGCGAAGTATGTGGCTGAGTGCGTAACATGTGCGAGGGTTAAGGCACAACATCAAAAACCCTATGGGAGTTTAGAACCCTTACCTGTACCCATGGGAAAATGGGAAGACATCACCATGGATTTTGTGACTAAACTGCCCAGAACGAAGAATGGTCACGACATGATTTGGGTAGTCGTGGATCGTTTCACCAAGAGTGCACACTTCATAGCAGCCAACGAGAAGTGGTCTATGGATAAGCTCGCAAATGCTTACGTGAAGGAAATTGTAAGACTTCACGGTGTCCCTCTTACTATTGTGTCAGATCGTGATAGTCATTTCACATCGAGGTTTTGGAGGAGTCTACAAGAGGAGTTGGGTACAAAGTTGTGTTTGAGTACTGCTTACCATCCGCAAACTGATGGTCAGAGTGAAAGAACGATTCAGACGTTGGAAGATATGCTGAGAGCATGTACCCTCGAATTCCAAGGGAATTAGGACGAGCACTTACCTCTGGTAGAATTTTCCTACAACAATAGTTTTCACTCGAGCATCAAGATGGCTCCTTATCAAGCCTTGTATGGGCAGAAGTGTCGTACGCCATCTTGTTGGCTTGAAGCCGGAGAGAAGCAGTTTATGGGCCCCGAGATAGTCCATGAGACTGCTGAGAAATTGAAGGTGATTAGGGAAAGAATGTTAGCAGCTCAGGATCGTCAGAAGAGCTATGCCGACAAGAAAAGACGACCGATAACCTTCGAAGTTGGGGATTCCGTTTTACTTAAAGTCTCACCGTGGAAGGGACTTATACGATTTGGGAAACGAGGAAAGTTGAGTCCAAGGTTTATTGGACCATTCAAAGTTCTTCAGAGGATTGGGAACCAAGCTTACAAGATGGAATTGCCCGAAGAACTCAATGGTATTCATAACACCTTCCATGTGTGTTATTTGAGGAAATTCATGGGAGATGTTCCCGACATAATTCCAATCTCAGAATTAAGGATGGATGAGAATAAAAGGCTGATCGAAGAGCCTGAGGCAATTATTGACCGTAAGACTAAGAAGTTACGACGCAAGATGGTTGACTTGGTGCTAGTCCGATGGAAACATTCGAATGGGTCAAATCTCACTTGGGAAACAGAGGATGACATGATGAGTCGCTATCCACATCTGTTTGCTGATGCATGATTCCGGGACGGAATCATCCTAAGGGGGTGAGAATTGTAACGCCCGGGTTTTCAGGGCTAAGCATTTTTATCAATGTAATAGTCTAGGTCAACTATTGTAACTCTTTTTGAAGTAATAAATATGAAATATTTGAGTATTATGTGAATTATGTGTGTTTATGTGTTTATTATTTAATTATAAATGTATAATTAATAAAGAATAAAAAGCAAAATTAAAGTGTGAGATAATCCCGATATCTCTACATAAAGTTGTAGGAATATGTCTCAAGGTTTCCGTACATATAAAGAATGCCGAAATCCGAGCTATAACGAAGAAGTTATGGCCCGCCGAAGTTTTACGGCAAAACCGGCACGACACCGGGAGACGTAAATAGTGAATTTACGATAGAAAACTTTTTATCCTTAGCAATCTAAACGAAAGTCGTAGAATATGTTAAACTAAGAACATCGATAAAAAGAACGCCCAAATCTGACTTCGTATGAAGAAGTTATGATTTTTCTAAGATTCGGCTTAGCAGTGTACGGCCTGAAACTCGAATTTTAGTTCGAGCGGTTTTTGGCTTACGCAATGTAAATGAGAGTTGAAGATCTCATTAATAGGAAATCAACAGTAAAAAGACAGACAAAAACAGAGTCCGTATGTAGAAGTTATTAATTTTACGCAGACGTTTAACAGTATAATCTCCATGTACTGTTAAATTTAAGATCGGTCGAGAATTAGCTGACGGTGTCAAAATGAAAGTTGTAGATCTTATTATTACCTACGCGTGGATATAAAGAACGTCAAAAACGGAGGTCGTATGTAAAAGTTACGGATTTTAGAAGTCGGAAGTGTGCTGTGCGAAAATGGGTGATGTGGCACAATCTTGGCCATTGCTTTCTCCCCAAGGCTTGCCACCAGATGGTGACATGTGGCACCAAGTTCAGCCACATTTCACCCTATAAATACCACCTCTCCCACCCTCATTTTCTTCACACCTTTCCCATACTTTCTTCTCTTTACTCTCTCTCTCTCTCTCTAGAACCTCTCTCTAGCCCCGAAATCCCCCGAAAAGCCTAGGGAACCTCCCTAGCACGAGGCGGAAGCCCCGAAGTGCTCGAAGGCTCTGAGAAGAAGAGCTTTTCGGCTTGGGAACGCTGCTCCAAGCAAAGCCCGGTTTTCTATAAAACCCGCTGTAAGTGAGCTACGCCTACGCTATTTTTAATATAACTTTTATTTAGTTATAGTAACGTTATTAGGAACTTATAATAAATACTTTGGCTATTATTATGGGTTATATAAGTATTTTTTTGACGCTTATATAATAATAATAATAATAATAGCTAGACTATTAATTAGTCTCGACGAATAATAAACTAAACTCTGGTGGTAATAATACTAGGTTTCGTCGAAGAAAAATTCTTTTTAAGAAGCGAAGCGCTGTTTGAGTTCGGAATCACCACCTTTTCCGGTGAGTGCATAGTTACTTTCAGCTTACACATAGATATGAAGTATTTTATATAAATTACGTGCTATATGTGCATATTATCTGAATACTTGCTATCTATGTTAGATGAACGTTGTTATACATGTTTTCAATGATTTAAACTGTATATGTATTTTATATCTACGAAAATGTTGGGGTAAAACATGGGTAGATGTAATAGGTGATGTGTGATAAAATGATGAGAGGCCTCGATGTTGTTGTTGTTGATCCAGTCATCTAGCGGAGTATAGATGACGACCACGGACTCTTCTAGACAGTCAAGTGGAACACTATCAGGCTCGCAACCTGTAGGTGTTGTGAACGATGTGTTCACCGGTGTACTCCATCCCCCACATGGTTGCCTATTAGGACATTTAATGCTGAGGAATCCCCTTAGTAGTAGTGTTCGTCCCGATGATGATCCTTAGGCTAGGTCCCTTATGATAGGTGTTTAGGGACGTAAAGTGAGGATAACGGGAACGGGTAATCGGGTTATTGTTGATTGATGAAATTAATAAACTTATTTATTGTGGGTTGAAAACCCTATGTGCTCACCAGGCTCCCAAGCCTGACCCACTCAGTTTTATGCATTACAGGTAGTGGCGCATGAGCATAGGTGTGATGTTTTGGACGAGGGATTACGGATATAGGCCTGTAGATATGAAATAATGTAGTAAGGCTTATATTGTACTGTTTATACTTTTGATCTGTACGAACATGACATCCCAAGTCTTTTAATGAAATACATTTCTATGGAAATGCTTTTGATAAATCTTTATCATATTATTGTTTTGGGACAAATTCCGCAACCCTTTTATTAAAAGATAACTCTGATTTTGAAATAAAGTATAAACAAAACCGGTCTTTTCTGGCCGTGATTTTGGGGATGTCACATTTTTCTTCTTTATTCAATTCCCGAGCTCCTAACCGCTTCTCCTGCTTCCTTTTGCTTCTGAGCTTCATTTTTGGACTGAAAATACAATTCAAACACTTTTAAGTACCTTTTGTCCATGAAATGAAATAATTTAGCTAATAAATGAATAAAAATCTATACTTAATCCAAACTAAATATGCACATATCACGCTTTTAGGTATCTGCTTAATTCTGAACTGCCTGACCTGGTTCGCTGCTAGCCTTGAGTCGGTCAGGGCCGTTCCAACCTTCGCACCCATTTGCTTGGCTAGGCGTAATCCTGCAAGCAGAGCTTCATACTCTGCTTCGTTGTTTGACGTATGAAAATCAAAATACAGGGTGTAAGTCACTTCTTCCTCCTTTGGGTTGGTCAGTATTAGCCCTGCCCCTGAGCCTTCCCTGCTTGATTCTCCGTCCGTATATAGTGTCCACGAATTACTGTCGATCGGGGCTCCTTCAACTGCCCACAATTTTTCCTTAACCGAGCCCCCCTCGTCTAGAATTTCTAGCAAGAAATTGGCCAACGTTTGTCCCTTAATACTTGTCCTTGGGCGGTAACTTATGTCATGTTCTCCCAATTCAATTGTCGATTTCGCCAACCAGCTCGATGTCTCTGGCTTAAGTAGTATTTGTTTGATGGGATAGTTTGTTAGCACCTCGATCTGATGTGCTTGAAAATATCGCCTCAGTCGCCGCGCCGCGTAGATAAGTGCCAGGACTAACTTTTCCAGGGTGGGGTAGTTGAGTTTTGGCCCTTGTAGTGCCTTGCTTACAAAGTACACCAGTCTCTATTCTCCTTCCCTTTCTACAGTTAATACTGAGGATATCATTTCGTTTGAGGTGGAAAGATACATTTGCAACGTCTCTCCCGGGACGAGACTGGCCAGCGTGGGTAACTTGTTTAGTGCACTAACTTTTCCAGGGTGGGGTAGTTGAGTTTTGGCCCTTGTAGTGCCCTGCTTACAAAGTACACCAGTCTCTATTCTCCTTCCCTTTCTATAGTCAATACTGAGGATATCATTTCGTTTGAGGTCGGAAGATACATTTTCAACGTCTCTCCCGGGACGGGACTGGCCAGCGTGGGTAACTTGTTTAGTGCTTCGTTGATTTTCTGGAGCGCTACTTCTGCTTCGTTCTTCCACTAGAAGTTGCTCTTCGCGATGCAGCCTTTCAGCGTGCAGAACAATGGCATGGCCTTGTCAGCGCTGAAACGTAGCCCCTGCATTCTTTAGACCAAAAGGCATCTTGGTGTAACAGAAAGTGCCATGATCCATGTAAAAAGCCATTTTTTCCTCATCCTCTTTACTCAACATGATCTGATGATACCCTTTATATGCATCTAAAAAACACTTTAGCTTAAATCCTTGTAACAGTCTTTAGGGCATGCTTTGTTTAAGTCGGAAAAGTCTATGCACATGTGCCATGACCCATCTTGCTTGCTGACCATAACTGGATTGGCGATCCATTTTGGGAATATTGCCTCCCTTACTATTCCATGTTGGCCACCTCTATGTTGATTTCCCTATTACGGTCCCCACCAAGGACCCCTTTCTACTGCTTAACCTCCTTTGCTCCTGGTTAAATTATGAGTTTGTGCTCAATGATTTTCCTTTCTACCCCCACCATATCCGTAGGGGTCCATGAAAACACATGCTTATATCGCTTGAGCAAATTGACCATCACTCTTCTTATGTGACTTGGGAGATCGCGTCCAATACTGACTGGCTGGCCAGGGTGTCTCTCATTGATCACTTCCTTTCCTTTTGCAGGATCATGTCTCGGCCTCTTGGCCTCTTTAGTTATCTCTTCCGGTTTCATGACTGTGAAGCATCGTAATTCTTTAGGTGGAGTGGCCAATACTGTAGCTGCACCCATTGGAGTGTCAAACTTCATGACCCCATGCATGGTTGATGGGACCACCCCTAGCTTTAAGAGAGTTGTTCTCCCCAGAATGATGTTGTGCTCCGTTGAATGTCGAATGACCACAAAGTCAATCAGGGCGGTTTTCTTTCGCTGCCTATCGTGGCTAGTTATGGTCAAAGGAAGGTGAATTGTGCCTAGCGGCCATAGGCTATAGCCAGTGAATCCGACCAGCCTCCCCGTCGTAGGCTGTAGGTTGTCTTTCCAGCGGTCTGGAAGAAGCCGGAAACAGTGCTCATAGATGATATCCGCCGAACTTCCCGTGTTAACGTAGACCATGTGTATAGTTACATCCCTGATGGAAGCTTGGATTACTAGTGGGTTATCGCCCCTCCATCCCTTCGGGCGGGGGTCTTGTATGGAGAATGTGAGTGTACACACCGAGGGTCTGATAATCCCTTGCTCCCTTTGTTGCTCTTCACTGCTTCTCTTCCTCCGTATCATGAATATCTCCTTAGGCTGGACCCTATCGCGAGGCATGTTTTTAGCGTTTTCGGCGTCAAATTTGGCACACAAGCTTCACGCTATTTCCACCAAGTCCCCTTTGAGCTATTTCTCTTCCATTTCTTTTTTATGACAAAATTGCAAAAATGGTCCCTGTGCTATACAAAATTTTGGGGTTTTAGTCCAAACCCGAGTTTTTTGGATTCATGGTCCTTTTGGAGTGGTTTGTATGTGAAAATAGTCCCTCCGAAAATTAAAATGACTATAATACCCTTGTGATATTTATTGTTCTTTTTTCTTTCATTTTTATAAAATTTAATATTTATTTATTTATTTTAACAATTAAAAAAATAATTAAGGACCGCCTCTCTCTCTCTCTCGCTCGCTCATTTTTCTGGGTTTGTTGTTTGTTCCTTTCCTCATATTTTGAATCATAAGAAACATAATCCTAAAATCTCCATGAGAGCTCCACCCAACTGTTTCCTCCTTCACCAACCTCACCTTCATCTGTTAATCCCAGCCAAACACCCCTGCTTCGACAAGTCGCCTTAGCAACGACCTCATCTCTTTTCGATCTTCACCTTTCTTCCCTCCCATCAAGAAAGCATCCATCAAGAATTCGTCCAATGTTACCCTCCACTGTTGCTGAAAAAGAAACAAGCGTGTGAGTTATTGGTTCGGTCTGAAAAAGAACAGGGGTATGGAGGACGCCTTACTGATTTGGATAATCAACATTGGAGCCCTAACTTCGATTATCTACCACAATGATTTTGTTGTGACCTGGTTGTTTCACCAGCACACCAAGCATGGCGCTTGATTATTGATCCAACATTGTCGAATTCTCATTATGTTCTTGGATATTGAGCCAAAATCAATTTCACAAGGATGTTTATTGATCGGCTTTCCTTCTCCATCGGCAACAACTTTAGGCTTCAGGTTTCTTTCCACCTTGTATGATTTTGAAGAGTGTAAGACCGTTTACTTAGTAATCTGTGTCTGGGTGATCTAAGTTGAATTCTGATGTTTGTGTTTGGTTTCAAATGGTTAATTTCTCGAAATCTAGGGTTCATATCCCAATTAATTTATGCGGTCTAATTTTGACCATCGTTAATTGCTGTTTTTTTCCATATTTAGATTTTGGAGAATTAACCTTGCTTGTTCTTTATCTATTTCTTCTTATTTTCATTGGTTGTATATGAGTGAAGTTTTGTAATTGAAGCAGATTTATCTATTTCTTCTTATTTTCATTAGTTGTATCTGAGTGAAATTGTTTAACTGAAGCAGATGTGTGTTTGTACGATTGTTCTTCAAGGGTGCATCGATTTCAAACCCATATAACAATGGTTTCAATGTTGATTCCTTTTATTCAAGTACAAAAAAAAAAGCTTGATTTCTTTATAGATGAATCATTTTAGAACGGAAAGGGAGAGAGAGAGAGAGAGAGAGAGAGAGAGAGGTGGGTCCTTTATTATTTTTTTAATTGTTAAAATAAATAAATAAATATTAAATTTAAAAAAAATGAAAGAAAAATGCAAAATAAATACCATAAGGGTATTACAGTCATTTCAATTTTCGAAGGGACTATTTTCACATACAAACCACTCCAAAAGGACCATGAATCCAAAAAACTCGAGGTTTGGACTAAAACCCTAAAATTTTACATACCACAGGGACCATTTTTACAATTTCGTCCATTTTTTTAATACCGAACAGTTAGTTGTATCATGCATCTTACTTTTGTGGTACTCACAGTACCGGTTCTTGGGCGATTTGGTTGGCTGCTGTTTATCTGACATCGTGTACACATCCGGGCGACAACCGCATCTGTCATCCTTGACAAACGGTCGGAACCGCGCCTGTGGTCTTCTTGCTTGGCCATAGTGCCTACTTCCCCCTTGGAAATCCATGTGACCTGGATTGTGGTGACTGGCAGTCATAGCATTCAGATAGGCCTGTTTTGCTGCCTTGCCATCCTCCTGCCTCAGATATCGCTCCACCCTTTCTTTCAATTCGGCTCGTGTTAGAGGCTTCTTTCCCATGGGTTTTTGTGATAAAGGGCCTGGTAAAAGTCCCGACGTAAAGGCGCCAACTATGAGCCGTTCATAATGCCCCGGTACGTCTAACGTGGCGTTTATGAACCTTGCAAAGTATTCTCGTACAGTTTCACCCTCCTTTTGGTTACAGCCTATGATTAAATGAGAGTCTCCCTTGTACTTGCGTAATTTCAAAAAGCTGGTGAGGAAAAGGTACTTAAGTTGGGCAAAATTGGAAATGTTGCCCGGTCGCAGCGTCTTGAACCATGTGTCGGCATTCCCATCAAGGGTTGTTGGGAAATACGTGCACCAAAACCTCTCGTCAAGCTTCAACGACGTCATTGTCCATTCATATGTGTCGATGCGGCTATCCGGGTCAGAGGTTCCATTATATGTCTTGAGCGTCGGTAGCTTGGCTGTATTTGGTATTTCATAATCCAACAATTCTTTGACAAACGGAGACGTCATGCTAAGGGAAAGGCAATCTTGGCCTGGGACGGGTTACGTTCCCTATTGCTGGTATTGGGGGTTCAAGCCATATGGTGGCGACGTGTGATAGCCAAGGCTTGGTCTGTAAAAGGGGTACGGTTGGAATGGTAGTTAGAGGGAATAACCAAGGAGAAAGGGTGAATAACGGTCATAGGGTTGACCGTTGTTGTCTGCTGCAGACTATTGTTGGCGTTGATGGTTGGTATGGTCCATGCGCCGGCCATCGAATAGACAGGTGGCGTATGAGCTGTCATGGTTTGCGCCAACAGTGGCACTGAAAGCATTGAACCCTGTCCACCCGTC
Source organism: Lactuca saligna (assembly GCF_052625555.1). Lineage (NCBI taxonomy): Eukaryota > Viridiplantae > Streptophyta > Magnoliopsida > Asterales > Asteraceae > Lactuca > Lactuca saligna. The sequence continues at coordinate 51,201,159 of NC_136422.1, read as the reverse complement.
ACCTGGTATGGTGGCGGCGTTGTAAACGACGGTGGGATGTTGAAAACGTGGCCTGGCGGAAGCATTGTTGAGTGAACCGGTTGTGTTTGTTGCATTGGCGGCACAAAGAACGGTGGCATCTGAAGGTACGTGGTTGGAAGTGGCCCCAGCGGCGTTGTTCTTGGCTGGTAAATTGACGGTTGTAGGGCACCTTCAGTGGTTACTGTAGAACTTCCTTCGCCTAGAGCGGCCCTACTCACCGCTGTAGATGGAGGTGTTTTGTCCAACGTTGCCATGGGACGTATGGTACTAGCCTATCGTCCCTCACTGTCGTTGGATGTCATTGACCTTTCACTTTTGTGCTTTTAGTTTGTGTTCTTAGTCTCACAAACGGACGGCGCCAAATGATGCGTCGTTGAATTGGATCAGTTGATAGTGTTCACTTAGATTCTTGGCTGCCTCTGCAAGATCACAAAGAAGGAAAGCCGTCACCCGGTTTCCGGGAGGAGCTCCCAGAAGAACGCTCTGACAGTCAAGTTAGAGGGTATTTAGGATTTTTTGGTATCTGCTCTTTAGAGAGTGAAGAGAGCTTACCTCGTGGGTCTGATAGCATATCCTTTTATACCTAGCGCCCTTGCCTAATCTGTACCAGAAAATATCGCTTTTTGGGGAGACAAGATCAGGGGCGCTGATTGGAGGGTCATGCACCTTCAACCGTTAGGGCACTCTCATTAGCTCTGACGGTAATGACATGATGATTCTGTTTGTCCCCTAACCGTATCTTTTGTGTTGGAGCTGGGTGCGTCCCTTGGCGGGCACGAGCCTTCCGCCTGTGCATTCCGCTCCCGGGAGCGCCAGCGGGCGCTAAGCCTGCTGGGTTGAGCCTGGTTGGCATGCCTGGCTCCTGGGCTGGACGCGATTCTGTCGTGCTGCCCTAGGTACGTCATCAGAGAGTAACCTCACTATATCAAGTTGTAATGAGCATAACACTTCATCGATCATCCGAGCACAAGAGAATCATGATCACTGTGAAAGAGGAAGCACCGAGATCATGGTGTTAGTTACAGAATAAGCTTGTGATCCGTGAATTACGGAGCGCGATGATGCGCGACTTATGTTGCGCGAGTTAGGAGAATAGCTTGTGCTTAACAGCTGACGATCATGAAGATGTTACGCGGGAGAGCATCGCGCGGAATGGATCGGATTTGGCTGCCAGTATAGATACATCACATGAGAAAGTATCGAGTGGAATGGATCGGGCTTGGCTGCTAGTGATCGTAAGTACATCACACGGGAAAGCATCGTGTGGATTCATATAGGAAAAGGTTGTGAGCCTTTGAGCCTCGTTGGCGGAGCATGTCGTTGATGGATTCGAGCTGAGAAGTCAGGCGACTCAAGGCAAGGGTGTTGAACCTTACATGCGGGGTGTGCCGCCATAATGGAGTCGAGCTGAGAAGTCAGGCGACTCGAGGCGAGGGTACTGAACCTTGCATGCGGAGCATGCCGCTATAATGGCGCCAGGCTGGGAAGCCAGGCGACTAGAGGTGAGGGTACTGAACCTTGCATGCGAAGCATGCCGCTATAATGGAGCTGGGATGGGAAGCCAGGCGACCCGAGGTGAGGGTACTGAACCTCGCATATGGAGCTTGCCGCTATAATGGAGTCGGGCTGAGAAGCCAAGCGACTCGAGGCGAGGGTACTGAACCTCACATGTGGAGCATTCCGCTATAATGGAGTCGGGCTTGGAAGCCAGGCGAGTCGAGACGAGGGTACTAAACCTCGCATGCAGAGCTTGCCGCTATAATGTAGTCGGGTTGGGAAGTCAGGCGACTCGAGGCAAGCATACTAAACCTCGCATGCAGAGCTTGCCGCTATAATGGAGTCGGGCTGGGAAGCCAGGCGACTCGAGGCGAGGGTACTGAACCTCGCATGTAGAGCTTGCCACTATAATGGAGTCGGGCTGAGAAGCCATGCAACTCAAGGCGAGGGTACTGAACCTTGCATGCGGAGCTTGCCACTAGAATGGAGTCGGGCTGAGACGCCAGGCAACTCGAGGCGAGGGTACTGAACCTCGCATGACTGGGCGTAACACACTACAATCTATGTGTCTAGCTCGTGTGACCAGTCTGGGTGAAAGTGGAATGGTACTTGTTGCTTTGTTGCATCACTAGTCGTAGTAATAATTGATGCCTCGGTGTCTTGAGTATTTTTCGAGGGCGAAGCGGGGATGCTACGTAGAGCTGGATAGTGTAGCTACCATCAAGTGGTACTTAGCGAGACCGTCATCGAGAGCTGGTCATCAGGGTCGTTGGGAACTGAGCATCGAGCTGCTAGCGATAGATGAGCATCTCGACCATTGAGGGTTGCGCAAAGAGGCTACTGAGGATTGAACTACGGGGTTGCTCTTTCAATCCGGGATATTAGTGTTACTTAGGGGTGCACTATCACAAAGTATTAGCTCTTTGTGTACTTCAGCTATGCCCTTTTGGAATGCGAATCACTCATGTATAGTGTTGTACCGACTCCCCCCCCCCCCTTTCTCATAGAAGGTGAAGGAAGGGAATGATGAATACATAGTTGTTGGGTAACACGGCTGCCAAGAGCTGGGCATCACAGCTACTGGGAGTCGGTCAATTGAGTTGTTGTCAGGAGGTGTGTAGTGGGATTATTGTTGAGAGTAGAGCATAGAGCAATAGGGCCACTGAAGGCCAGGTAGCGCAGTTGTTGAGGGTTATTTCTGTTGGATTAGTGTCTAAGTAAATAACTATTTTGGTATGTACTTGACCCGATGATGCATGGTCCTTTTGGGTTGCCTTCACTAAAGCAACTTGATAAGATGAATTATGGAGAGAGAGGATTAATTATGATTTATTAATATATTATGAGAATACTATATTAAAGGAGAAATCATATTGTTTAATTAATATTAGTCAATAATTAATTAAGAATTAATTTTGCGGCTAAAAAACATTAATTAAACTTAAGGGACTAGAACTGTCAATTGTATGATAGTTGAATATTGGGCTAATGGACTCCATATTAGAGGGGTGGATGAATTCTATGGGGAAACTCATTAGCAATTGTCTTAGGCCTCTAAGGAGGGAGTCCATGGGTTGCTTAGGGCTTAAGCAGTCAAATTAGAGTTTCCTTGTTAGATAACCCTAATAGCCTCACTATTTAAGGATCCCTAGAGCACCAAAAACGTGGCTAAGAGCTTCCTTAGCGTTTCCACACGTTTTTGGGTGCCTCCTCTCTTATCATCCCGCAATGTGTTGAGAAGAAAGGAAAGTCCAGGAACCTCCAAAGCATGAACTGCAAAGTTTATCTCTCTCACGTTGGGCACTACTGGCGGAAACAGGAGGAAACCCCAACCAATCAAGAAGCACTTGTTGTAGATGAGGTAAAGAGACATAACAGAAATGAGGTAGCCATAACAGAGCACTCAATCCAAAATAAAGTGCGGGCCTAGAATAAGGAGTATAGTCGAACTCCACATAGGATAACCATACTGCAGGTGCCAAAGCGAAAACCGGGCATATGCGCTGACACTTAGATATTCAGGGTATATTGTTGTCACACCCCGGGCGAGGCGGCAGAATACGCCGAGCCGTACCACTTAGTTCATGGATCACAAGGAAATTTAAGATACATCACAAGTTACAACAATAACAACATAGAAGTTACATTCCAGTTTAAAGTTCGAATAGAAGGTTCATACATATAATAATAGGTTCATAAATTTGCCTTAGCAAGTAGGATGACATAACAAAAACTAAATGAGACTAGATTGCCCGAAAGTTCATGAACAAATCTTATGTTAAAGGCTGGTTCACTAATCTCCTGAGAATACATGTAATTTAAGGATCAACACAAGGTTGGTGAGAGTTACAGGTTTTCTGTTAAACGTAATAATTATACTTTATAAGTGTAGCACCTAGTTCTTGGTACGTAATTCTTTTTATTTTTATCTAAGTGTTTTGCATTTTTGGCGTTGGACTCGACGAGTTGAAAGACCAACTCGCCGAGTAGAAGCGGGATGGGACGTGGGATTTAAGTGATGGACTCGGCGAGTCGTGTCCCGGACTCGACGAGTAGACCCTGGCTGGACAAAAACCCTAATCTGAGGGTTTGCACCCTATTTAAACATCTAATTCAGTCACCCATCGTCCCATTTGCTCCCAGAAGACCCCCATAGCGAACCCCAATCGTGTGAGTGAAGATCTAAGGCCTTTTGAGGGATTTTCGTGCTTTTGTGATCTAAGAAATGAAGGAAAAGCTTGAAGAAACAAGAAGAGGCTAGAGGGATCCGAGTTTGAGCATCTTCCACAGTGCATTTGAGGTATAAGCTTATACCTTGCTCATTATTATTATAGATCTATTCTTAAAGGAACTTAGGGCTTCTAAGAGCCATTTTGGCTACCAACCATGATTGCAACCATGGTTGAGGGCTAGGGTTTCGGATCCATGGTTCTTGAGGGACCCTAAGGCAGAAAGCAACTATTATAAAACCCATGGAAAGCCTCATGCATGTTGGGAGTTCCTTTTTAAGCCATTTAGGCTCATTCTTCCATGTCTGCACGTAAACTTTGTAACTTTACATGCTAGATCGAGCCTAGGGGCTTGAATCTATCTTTTGGTCAAAGGATGTACATCAGAAATCGAGGATTTAGGGTGTGGACGTTACCGACTCGGTGACTCCGTTCTTAGGACTCGGCGAGTCCAAGACATAAAGTCCTATATTTGTTGAGGGTCTAAAGAACTTAGCTGGGTGTTAAAAGGACTGTAGAAGGTCAGAAGGAGTAACCCAATGCTTTGGACTTAGCCTTAGACCTGGAATTCATGGGACTCGACGAGTGCTAGAACAGACTCAGCGAGTCCAAGACAATCTCCTTAAGATTGAAGATGAACTCGACGAGTTGTTCATACAACTCGGCAAGTCGAGGTCAAGACTTGTTCATCTGATGAAGGTGAACTCGACGAGTTGTTCATACAACACGGCGAGTCGGATGAAGGATCATTTATGTTCTTATAGAAGAGGAACTCGTCAAGTCATCACCAAACTCGACGAGTCGAGTCATGGTTGAGGTCGTGTAAAGGGATATGGATTCGACAAGTTGACAGCCCAACTCGGCGAGTTGGGTCAACTTGAAGTTGACTTTGACTTGGACTTGATTGGGGGTAAAATAGTTATTTTACCCTAATAGTAGATGTCAGTTTCTGACTAAGTGTTTTGTGGGGATTGTAGCCGGAGGATTTCCGGAGCAGCAGCAGGCAAAGACTTACCACACGGATTATCAACAGCTACTTGTTCGAGGTGAGTTACCTTCCAGTAGCAGTGGGTCTACGGCCATAATGTCGGCCCACCAATAAGAGTTGTATGTTAGATGATTGTCTTTATGATATCATCTAAGTTTGCTACTACCTGATATGTTATATGCTGGCATGATATGTTATATGCGATAGTAGTAAAGTTCGGTTGTTAGGATCGAAGGGTAGGTCAGGCACCCCAGATATGTCTGACAGTATTTGATGATATGTTTATATGTTAGCATGATATGTTATACGTGATAGTGGTAGTAGGGGGGATAGTCCCCAAGTTCGGTTGTTAGGACCGAAGGGCAGTTCGGACACCCCAGATATGTCTGATAGTATGTTATGTTATAATATATATGTGATAGTAGCAGTAGAGGGGTGGAATAGTCCCCGAGGGTCGGTTGTTAGCACCGACGGGTAGGTCAGCACCCAGAATGGCTTGACACGGTTAGGACGGCACCCAAAAAAGGTCGCATGGGTAGGTCGGCACCCCAGAATGACCGTACCGGGTAGGTCGGGCACCCCAGAATTGTCCGGCAGTATATATATGCTATGTGACTGTATGGTATGTGGTACGATGGGGGAACTCACTAAGTTTGTGCTTACAGTTTATAGTTTTTGGTTTCAAGTACCTCTTCAGCGAAGGGTAATGAGTTGGCACGGTAGCGGCACATCACACACACACACATGTTGGTTTTCCGCACTAGAGTTTCTTGGGATTGTACTCTGACATTATTCTTACTTTTGTGAATGGTATCAGACATGAGTTCTGGTTTTTATGAAAAGTTATGTTTAGATGGTGTTTTCTTATAAATAATTTTACTAGTCGATTAATTAAAAATGGAATTTTTGGACTTGAAATTTGGGTCGTTACAATATGTCTAGAAAGTATTTCTTTTGTGGTTAAAACCATGTTTGATAAAGAAAGAAATCATAAGTAAATTCGTGATTGAAATGTTTGTTAAAGAGATAAACCATAAGTAAACTCATATTTAAAATCTTTGATAAATAGATAAACCATAAATAATCCATACTGAAAATGCTTGATAAAGAGTTAAACCATAAGTAAATTCATACTTAAAATGTTTGGTAAATAGATAAACCATAAGTAATCCATACTGAAAATGCTTAATAAAGAGTTAAACCATAAGTAAACCCATACTTAGAAATGCTTGATAAAAAGTTAAACCATAAGTAAATCCATACTTAAAAATGATTGATAAAGAGTTAAACCATAAGTAATCCATACTTAAAATGTTTGATAACAGAGAACCGGATCCGTGGCTTCTAGTTAAAGAGTCTAGTTAATGCCTATAGTGAGTCCTATAACCGAGCTATGTGACCCGTTATAATCACTGCACAACGCTTCATTAGACGTCGTAGTTATACTAAAGATAATTATCACCCGCTTCGATTGATCAGTCAAGGTTGTAGCTAGCAACTACAAGTAGGGGTGTCAACCCGTATAGATCTATACATACGTATCTCGCTCTGAGGATTAACGTTTATAGTTAAATAGGAATACTAAGTAGTTAAACTTAGGTAATGAATAGTGTCTCACTATAGAGGCCATTAATCATGTTATACATTAAAGCTACATTATAAAAGACGAGTAACTTCGATAAATCCGTAAAAATGTATATCACTCGCTTAAATAGATAAAATGTTTCTTCACATGCATGGATGATTTCCAAGATATAATTATTATAATTTGTACGTATATAATTAATAAACATGTTTGTATATACCCAATGTAAGTAAAATAAACTATGCACAAGACTAATAATATTTTAAACGCATGTATATTGTAAAGAAATCAGTTTATAATATATTATTTTGACAATAATAAGTATTAGAACTAGATATATGGTTTATATGCATATTCCATCGCCGATATATAGATTTAGCATGTTTATAAACACATTTCCTAACCGAAAAATATATTTATATATATTTTACATGTATTCTCCCCCAAAATAATAAAACATAAAAAAAGGTGTCGTAACACTCACCTTCGATGCGTGAACGAGGCTCGAGAGTGAAATTTGTCGTGAACGTTATTTCGTGACGTTTCATGCCCTTAAAACGAATCTTTAAGTCTATTTATATTACTTAATAAACCAAAAAGGTAGTTTTTATATTAATTATTAAGTATAAGGTTGTCTTTATTAAAATAAATAAAGTTTAGGGGTTGATTTTGCCAAAATCAAACTCCATGTACTGATCTTTCCAACAGTTCTCAAACTAGGGGTCTAATATGCATGTTTTAACCTAATTTAAGGTTCCAGGACTTGGTTTGCTGGGTTTTTCGTGTGTGGTGTGTGCGGGGTGGGTAATTCTTGGACATTTTAATGCAAGTTTGACTTAATCTGCTAACTAAATCTCATAGCCATTGTCGTACAAATCAACAACTTGAGGATTATATTTAATTAAAAGGCAACAAAGTTTGAGCATCAACTTTCAGATCGTGACTGGGATGCAAAGGAAACGAAGAACACGAGACCCATTTGGCCTCGGTTGATCGCACCTGAGAGGATACGAAGCAAATACCACGGTGGTGATCGAGGGCGTCTTTGGGCGGAGGTGGGGTGTCGTATGGTGGCAGTGGGCGGTAATATTTGCGGGGCGCCCGGTTTCCGCTTCTGTTCGACGTGAATGACGAGTTGGAGAGGAATGAGAAGTCGGGGAAGGTATTCCGACAGCAGTAGTGGTGGTGGGTGGTGAAGCGGGTTGCGTCGGTGGTGGGTCCTGCGATGCACGACAAGGGAGAGAAGAAGGGAAGTCAGGAAACCGGTAGGTTAAAGGGGTGTTTGGCAGCTTGCCTGACAGAAAAAGGTAGAGAAAGGAGAATGATGGGGGAAGAAAACTGGGGTTGTGGTGCTCTATTGCGGTGGAGTTTGGTGGCCGAAGGGGGGCTAGCAGGTGGTGCGGTGGCTACCTCTAGATCGCCTGGGGTGGCAGTAAGCTGGGGTTGGTGTTTGCTCGTTGACACAGGGGGCAAGACGAGGTGGCAGCTGGTGGTTCTTGGCGGAGGGTGATGGCTGGTGGATGCTGGAACGGAGGCAACAGGTGGAAGGCAGCAGCGGCGTCGGGGTGTTTGATGCTGGTGGGTCACGACAGGGGGAGGTGGAGGAGCTGTTTGGCCCGATTTCATAACTGCCGATGCCTCCATTCTTGGCCTGTGAAACAACCTCCGGTGGAGGTTTGGTTTTCTTCAACTGTAACTGAGAGGGTGATAGATGAGAGATTTAGAGGGAGAGTAGTGAGAGATTAGAGAGAGGGTAGAAAGAGAGTGATAGGGACCATACGTAAATATATATAAAACTACAAAAACTGATATTACATTAACAAAAGTTGGGTGGGTATGGACGTAAAGAAAAGGGTTGACTTTGATTTATTCTTTATTTATTTATTTATTTGGCTCGATTTATGTGAGTCGGATTCGGGGGCTCATACAAATATTTCAAATATTTCAAAAGTTTTCGGAGAATGTTATTTCATGGTGATTTCAAATATTCAAATGGAATTCAAATCGGATCTCCCTGAAACGACGTTCGAAGTTTCTTGTCAATCGGGTTTCGATTCATCAGTTTTTGCTAATCTTATTTCGGTTAGGATAAAAATACCGAAATAGTAAAATTAAATACTAGGCCGAAGCCTAAGTTTAGAAACGTGCTCAAAATGTATTTACGAGATGTGTAGTTACTTTAAAGTGAGCAGTGTATTATGCGATACCGGATAAAATCAGGTATATACATGTTTAAAAACTTGGAATATACATAACTTTCTCATATAATCTCCGTTTTGGAAGTTCATTATACCCACAGAAACCTGAGAACATGTTCTATCGAATTTTATCATTCATGGCCCCTATGCAGGTCAAATGAAAAAAAAAAGTTTTTTTAGGCCATTAGGTCTCCCCGATTTTTTAATCGTTTCCTGTTTGATGACGACGATTAACTTTTGAGCGTTTTGAGGTATCCTAAAGGCACTTGTGAATACTAGGATCTCATTCGTACATAAAATCATCGAGATACTATGGTGTAGGTTCACTACATTGTGGTTCACGGAGAACTATTTGTTTACTGATTTAGCCCCTAAATTCTGGGATGTCACAATTGTCTTATGTCTTTCTTTCCTTTTCAATAAATAATATAATTTGCATTTTGAAAAAGCTTTCCAGAATTCTGTATTGAAAAAACACAAACTATAGAGGTTGTGCATATTTTCCAAGTAGCAACAACGGCTGATCACATACGTTACTTGAGCAAAATCTATGCAAGGATGCAACCGGAGGTCTTAAAAGAGTCATAATCTTTACTTATAATGTGCAAATAACATATTAAGACTGAGAATGTATAAATCAAAATTAATTGCACGGTACAAGGGGTTCTAAAAGATTCATAACATTTCCCCTAATATTACAACAGTAAAAGGTCTTGAAATGACGGTCTCGGCCTATGTCTTGGCAAATAGACCATACAGTCCATAATAGTGACTAACATTTCACGACTCATGGATCAAATCAACGGAGCAGTGCTCAATAATAGCAGTTATGCAACATCTGAAGCACACATTAACGCAAACCCTAGAACAAGGGAGAGTGCAGTAGAATAGCCTGTCCTTAAGGATACCATAGGACAAATCATAATATATGTGTTAACATGCCACAACAATGTGTATACATATAACAAGAAAATGGAAGAAAAGTTTTCTAGGAAAAAGTACAAAACAAAATACACAGTTTATGGTTAATAACGGCCAACATTTTTTACTATACACATAGTACATAGAAAGGCAATTACACAACGAACAAAACGGCAAGACAAAAAATCAGCCCTCGGAATCTGAGGAAGAACCTCCCGAATTTGGCCTACAAAAAAACTGGCGGAATTCGTCATAATCCAGCTCCCCCAAGCGAAAGAGGGCCACAAAATTCGTCTCAGCAAGGGACGATAGAGTGACATCCACCTCTCCAGCCCTTCTTGCAACACGGTCAGGATCTGGGACTTGAGGTTCTCCGAAACTTGTAGAGCAACCACCCGGCCGCTTCCTGTTTTCAAACCCAAGGGCCTTACATGCCACACGGACACCCTAGATCCCGCTGGCGAATTCCACGCTCTCGGTAACTTTGTTAACTACGCGAACCACCCCTTCTCCAGCATCCATTGCAAACTACCTCGAGCGACCGCACCATCAACACGAGCACAGTCCAGTTGACGTTGGCATCTGGACAACTTACTCGTCATCACACCTTTCTCTCGAATGAGAGAACTCACTTGGTAAACTGGCGAATAGTGAGGGTGACGCCTCCAGAGAACTAGGCACCACCACTATCTCTTTCTGCTCGGGTACAGAAAATTAACTGCCAAGAATACCCCCAATACCGCCAAGAAGCTTGGCCACACATATAGTCTTACGGGCTTTACGAGGACGAAGACCCACATTATCAAATTATGTCTCCTCATCCGACGACGGCACCACGCACAAACTTCTCCTTTTCCGAATATGATCACTACCTCTTTATTCTTGTACCCCAATAGGAAAAACAGAAGGAACAGAAACCGGCGAACGAACTAGGGAAGCGACACCAACGACTGGCTGGGAAGGCGACGCAGGCCCACTAGAACCTACCTTTCCCCCTTCCGACAAGAGCAATCTAGGAAGCTCTCGCATGCATCTTTCAGACACAGGAGGTGGAAGAACCTCTACAATATCGATCTCCTGATATACAAGCTTACCCTGATAGTGACCATGTAGGGTCATTTCCAAAGAAATCTCGGCTTCAGCGCCTGTGAAAACAAACGCCAAAAATATGATCTCACAAGCCATCAAGATATCCTATTCTCACTCTTTTTTTCAAAAAAAAGGGGGGGGGGAAGAGATGAGTTAATACCGTATCTCATGACGAACATCTGCGCCATCTTCCCGCGATCCCTCCAGGCGGCACTCATACCGACCGCTGCAAGAATGAAATCTTCCCAGTTCTTCCCAACGATAGTAATGTATCCTAGACACTTGCCAAAAGTCAGATTACTCACGACCAACTCGGGAAGACGGTCATAAAAGTCTCGGGTTCTACGAAACCCACGCCCCACAAGGTTTTGGTTAACCCAAAACCATTGTCGTTGCCAATTTTTCTTCGAAGCATCTTGTTCATAAATCAACTAACGAGTGCCTCTTCTCTTCGCTAAAGTATGTACTCCAAAATTCGTATTCAAACAGAAAAAGTAACTAGAAACCCAAATTTTTGGCACATAACCCAGAGATCGATAAATCAGTTCAAAACCGATGATTTTATTAACAGCGCTCGGGGTCAACTCGTCGAAATGCCATAGTGGTCCACAATCATGTTGAAGAAATCGGATATCGACAAGCGTTACCTCGCTTCGAATAGAGGGATCGATACTCCCACTTTTCTTGAGGGAAATCATAGATCGATATCACCTTTTTCAAAATCATTACACCATGCTCTGGTAAGAAGCCGAAGCGGTCTTGTTGAAACTGGAACTCCTCGGTAGTAAGGACTCTACCGTAACGGTCCATTGTCGAAAAAGGATGAACACTCGAAAAGGAAATTAACAGAATACCCGGATTGATACAAAAATCCAAAATGGGGATGTGAGGATGAAAATCCTGGGGGAAAAAAGGGGGTTTTAAAGGGGAAACTAGTGTCATGAACCGTCTCCCAATGGGACCGACACATGTTGGTTGTGCTGCTTAAGGCCTGTCAAACGATAAAACTAATCTCGGGCATACATGTGTTGAGATATAGACTTGAACGACGACGCTGTCAAGTTGACACATATACCTACGCGTCTAAGGAATTGTTAACGTATCCCTCAGGGGAATGTCAAAAAAAGAAGTCAAACTAACATCGGGCTTGGCCTGTTTAAAACCTAGTCTAAAGTCAAGTTCGGGATTTAGCCAACGCGAAGAGCACTGATATGGCAGTTAGGGTGCAGAGTCGCGCCTTAACCCCTTCTCCAGGAAGTTACACCCCGGAAAACGTGGGACCAATTAGAGAGTCCCACTATCCCATTAGACAATAGCCACGATCTTCGTAAACATTTAGAAGATCTCCTCCCAGCCAATGAGGGGATGAGGCAAAAAACGTGACGAAGGACCCTCTAATATGAGTCCCCCACATCACACCCCATGGGGTAATCCTCAACATAATCATTTGAGGGATACGCCTCTTAAACAGGTATAAAAGGATCATCCTTCCTCACGAGGAAGGGGAAAAATTTCTCTCTTTCCTGTAATCTTCTAGTATCTTTCTCCGATCTCATACTAACTTGATCGTCTAAGCTTCGTCGCGGGAACTCATCCTGGACATCAACTAACGGTCATCTCTCTCTCTCTCTCTCTCTCTCTCTCTCTCTCTCTCTCTGTCTCTGTCTCTCTTGCATTGTGATAACAGGAGAAGATACCCACACGGACCTCACCTACAATTCTTACTCAATCCTCTCTAGCATATCACAACACCGGTGTTATCGTTACCGGCGACTAAGCGGGCTAAGCTCATTGATCAGAGATCTGGAGGCCAGAAGCTCCGATCTTGCAGGAAGTGCGACGAGGTTTATGAGGGTTCAGGTCGTTCCGGGTCGGATTGCTACATGTGTGGCAAGGAGGGGCATTTGGCTAGGGAATGCCCCAAGGGGTTTGAGTTTGTTTTAGTTGCAATCAGACAGACCATGTAAAGGTCGATTGTCAACAGCTCATATCCAAGATGGTTCAGACTCCTGCCCCAGCGATATTGTGTATCACTGATGGCCGGTAGGGGAAGGCCAAGGCACCGATGGGTCGGGGGAGAGCTTTTGAGTTGACAGCATAGGAGGCCCATGCAGATCTAAATGTCGTGGCTGGTATGTATTCCTTATATTCTATTAATTTATTTATGTAGCTTATATTGTCAATTGTGTAGGTACGTTCCTTGAGAATTTTGTTCTTGCGGTAGTGCTATATGACTCGGGTGTGAGTTGGTCTTTTGTGTCATCATCCTTTAGTCATAGTTTTGGCATTTCGCGTCAGGACTTGACCAGTCCTTTGAGGGTCTCGATACCGGATGAGCGTCCAGTCTTAATTATGGATGTCTATCGGGCTGTTTGCTGGAGATTTTAGGTGTAAGATATCTAATTGATCTCATTCCTATCCTGATGGGGGATGTCTGTGTGATCGTGGGTATGGATTATTTGAGCTAGTTTGGGGCTGTTCTCGATTGTGAGCGCCAGATAGTGATAGTCTGGGATCCTAGTAGGGGAGTGCTAACAATCTATGGTGAGGGTACTATATCGGGATCAGCCTTCTGAACTTCCGCCAAGGCAAGACATATTTTTCAGCATGGTGTATGGGTTTTCTTGAATATGTGGTAGATACTCGGGTTGTGGAGAATGGGTCGACTTCTATTTTCGACGTTCCGATGGTATGTGATTTTCCTAATGTTTTCCCGAGGAGTTAGTGGGTGTGCCTCCTGACGGGCAAGTGGAGTTCCAGATTGATCTGGTTCCGGATGAGGTGTCGATCACCAAGGCACCATATCGTATTGCACCTCTTGAGATGTAGGACTTATCCTCTCAGCTACAAGAGCTTTTAGGGAAAGGGTTCATTAGATCGACCAGTTCTCCATGGGGAGCTCCGATCCTTTTCATCAAGAAGAATGATGGTTAGCACCGTATGTGCATTGATTATCAAGAACTAAACAGACTGACAGTGAAAAACTGTTACCCTTTGTCAAGGATTGATGATCTATTTGACCAACTTTAAGGGGCGTCTTGGTTTTCTAAGATTGATTCGAGGTCCGACTATCATTAGATGAGGGTTCGAGAGGAGGATATTCAAAAGACGTCCATTCAAACTCGTTATTGGCATTATGAGTTTATGGTAATGCCTTTTAGGCTCATCAACATGTTGGATAAGGTGTCTAAGTCCATAACTTATTTGGTATATACTTGACCCGACCCGGCATGGTCCATTTGGGTTGCATCTCATCCAAACTATTTATGGATAATTTTATGAGAGTTATACACATATGTTTATTAATATATTATAAGTTATAATATATTAATATGAGATTATGTTATTTAATTAGTTTTAGTCTTAAATTAATTATGAATTAATTTAGAGATTAAAAGGAAGACTAATTAGATTATGGGCTATTGGTTTTATATAGTGTGGGATAATGCTCTTTTGTTAATGGGTTAGGCTTATATGGAAGTCCATGGATGATCCATGGAGCTTTTAACCCATGGATCCTTGGAAAGGAAAGGTCATGGGTTATTACGGTTTCACCCTAACCATGCACACTATATAAGCATGCTTATGGAGCATGAAATGGTGCCTTAGTGTAACTAGTGAACTAGTGTGTGTGAGCTTGTGTGTGGCCGAAATATACAAGTGTATACACTCTCTCAAAGTTTTCCAAGAGTTTGTGGTGTTTTGTGATTCCATTTGAGGCATTCACACTATTGGTGCTTGGCCCTCAAACTCCACAAGAACCAAACTCATCAAAAAGGTATGTAATCTCTTCTAACTCTTTATGTTGAAATGTTCCCCATGCCATGTTAGATAGGTTATAAACCTTGGAAAATTATTATTTTGCATGTATTAAGACAAACATAGATCCAAGGTTTATTAGGGTTGCATGCACACTTAGGAAGTGTTAGATTGCTCAAAACCCAACAGTGGTATCAGAGCCTAGGCTTGCTTGTTTGAATACTTGATGCAAATTGCTGAAAAACGAAGATTTTATGATGTCTGCACAGCTGACTCGTCGAGTCTATGTAGGGACTCGACGAGTCCAAGGCAAAACTCATCCAACTCGGCGAGTTGGTTCATGCACTCGACGAGTTGGAACCCCAGACAGCATATCTTCGAGTTTTGGTGCTGGAATTGGTCTAGAATCATTACCTTAAATTGTTTTGGACTCATAAAACATGTTTTTGATGTGGTAATGATGATGGTGGACAAATTTCAAAGTTATAATCAAAATTTCAATTTTATATGTGTTCATATGATTCTTGAAATTGTTGATGTGGATGTTCATGTTATATGAGTTTTGTTAGATCATAGGAATTATTTGCAAATTGTTTGTTAGTTAATTCTTGATCTTAATGTGTTTTAATGGAATTCTTAATTTGTCCTCAAGTTATGGAATTCCAAGAGGTTTTCTTTTAAATGTTTTTTTAAAGAAGTTGTAGGTTACATTTTCTTGAATAGTTTTTCCCATAAATGTTTTATGGACTCCATAACTTGTCCTCAAGTTATGGATTTCCAAGAGACTCTTCATTAAAAGCTTTAAAACACATAATTAAAACTCATAAGTTATGAATATCCAAAAGTTTATGAATTGTTCAAAACTTGCCCTCAAGTTTTGGAATTTGGAAAAGTTTCACACACTTTAATAAACTTTAATTCCAACACTTAGAATTTTAAAAAGTTAAAATTCAACACTTATACTATTTCTAACATTAATGGTTAATTATTATATATATGTATAAGAATAAGTCGTTTTACCGTTAGTAGGCCTCATTCACGAAACCGGTCTATAAGGTGGGTATAAGGTTGTTGCCTATAAAATGGCAACTTAATGGGTGTCCACTCTCACCCACCGCTTGCTTGATCGTTGGAGGGTCGTTAGCCGAACGGGTAAGACAATGACTTTAAATTCTCATTAAAAGTATAATGATTACTATAAAGTAACTAAATATTTTTTATTTAATTCCCAATCTTAGTTACTTTAGGAAAAATGTGAATTTGGTCCTAGCCCATGGAATTCACACTTTGTACCTTACCAAGTCGTTGGTGGAGCGTGTGTGGTTAACCGACACACTAACTTGGACTAGTAAGGATCACGAAGGGTGACTTAATGTTTGTCATAGATCAATGGAGCGTGTGTGGTTAACCAGCACATTGATTAGGTGATAATATTAAGGGTACCAAGTGAATTGGTATGGTTATTCACACCTTGTTTTGTGATCCTCGGCATCCCAGTCACAAAATTTGAGAGGGCACACTCGAGATTGAAACATGCCATTGAAAAGTTCAATGAATCTCAAAAGATCTAGGAATTTCAAATCCAATTAAAACCTAATAAATTATTTCGTTTTTCATGGTGGAAATTGGTGAATCGTCATTCGCCTACCTTCAAATATTTTATAGCTTGGATTACGTCATCCCTTTTCCAAATTATAAAATATTTTGTTGGGTCCTAGCCTTAATATTTCATATTGGGTGTTATATTAAGGACTTTGAATCAACTAACTTGATTTTCTCCCATTATAGATGTCTGGTTCAGACAACTATGATCTTCCCAAATATCTTGAAGATGGTGTCACTCAACATCATGCTTCACTTCCTCCACCTCCTCCAATTATTCTCCCTCACCCACAAGTTCTTGAAAAGTTTAAAGTCACTCAATCCTTATTCGCAAGCATAGTCTATGTGTGCTCACATCTTGGAGATAAAGTCACATATTGACAAGCCGGGAGAGTTGGGTGTCAAAGTCTCGTGAAAGTTGGATGTTCAATCACTTTCTTAGTAACATAGTGAGTCTCTTTGGGACTACTATGAGACATACTATGACAAGACCCTTAATGATGTTATCTATTTGCTTGGTGTTGTGTAATCAGCAATGATTTGGAACACCAGTAAAGCAAATTTGATTAAAAGAACAACTTCCCAAACCTTAAATGGACATTGGCAATGGTAGCATTGGATATCTAGAAAAGCATTTCTCTTCCCAATGGAAAGGGATCGGCTATAGTAAACTCGGTTGACCAAATAGTAAAGAGAAAGGCAAATTCTGAGATAGTCTCGTGTGCCATTACCAAAGGGTCTATATGTTTTATTGCCAAAGGGAGGGACACTGATTGCGAAGCTGCCATATTTACCTGAAAGATCATAAGATTGATCAAGTCAAAAAGTTTGACTCTACTTCAGTTAAAGTCCACTGACTAACTCTATTAAGTTCCTATTTGGAGATTCTTATTACATAATGTGAATGGGTCACATGTTGATGTTTTTTTTTTAAGAATCAAAGAAAAGATAGGAAGCTTAAAGTAAGTATATGTTGATTCTGATTTCAAAGGTGAGTTTCGATCGCATGGTTCGGTAATCAGAATTTTGAGTTGTTGCTTAAGAGCTATAATATATTGCTTATGAATAGATAACAACAAGGTTTTCATGTGGATTGTAAGGATAAGTTTTTCCGCAAAGTTTAAAAAAAAAAGGAAAAAAAGGGGTTTTAATTTTATTTATTTTAAAAAATATCCTTATAATGGCATCTGTGGAAAAGTGTTGCTTATATGTTTCAAGTAATAGCAATATTGGAAAGTGGATTTGATTTTTTCATTTGTGGTAGTGTCTGAATTTACCAAATGAAGAAAGTTTTTCATCACCCAAGTTTCAATTGGACAGAAACTTGGAATCATACAAGTTGTATTGTATGACGAATGAGAATTTTCATCTTTGAAAATTAAGACTAATTCTTTGATCACATGTATATGTGAGTCAATTGAAGGACTAAGGAATTAGGTACACTGGGTGTGCGCTGGTCAAGGTCCACCACAAAGATTGATTTGTCATGATTTACTAAAGATTGGTAAATATGATTATACTTATAAGGTTAAGTATAATTCTGTAACATTGGAAAGGTTACAATGTATGACAAAACAAATGAGAAGAATCAAATTAGGTAGAAAGATAAAAGTTTCTCAAATCTGAAAGGATGGGAGAGTACTTTAGTATCATATTTCATGATCATCTTAATGATTATGAAACCATATCACAAATTCATACTCTAAGGATGTCTTAGTACATTGTTATGGCTAAGAAGAGAGGTCATGAATTGTTGGATTGGTTAAAATCAAGAAGATGAGTCATACTTTATTCCAAAACAAATCTTAGAGTCATACTCTAAGATTGTAACCTTGAGTGACACAAAGTAAAGTTTAAAACACTTATCAAATGTAGTGTAAAATGTTTCTACTCTTGTACATTTGAGATTGGTAAGTTGTGATGTCTTGGATGAGACAAAGACCAACTAAGACCAATTGTGTGAAGTGTTAGTCTTGATAAGAATCCGCACTATCCCTTGAATATTTGTTTTGTCAAGGAACGGTTCTTGACTGGGAAAACTTATATGTCAAGGGGACAGTGGGAGCCTTAAAGATCCTGAAAGAGTTTCAAGATTTAATCAAGAGTAAAACCTGTAATTTATCACTAGCACACGACTTAAGGTTTGCAACCTATCGTGTTGACATAATTCTTATTTTTGTACCTACTTTAAATAAGTTGAATTTGCATGTGAGTTATCAGAGTTCAACTTGGAAGCATTGGTGGGCATTGTGCTACCAAGGTGACAAGAAACTAAGATTGAACAAGTTTAATCCATGTAAGGCTGAATTTGTCACTAACCTTATCTTGTGATTATGGTTTTGACAAATTCACATGGATAGGAACTCATACACTATAAAATCTAAGTGTCATAAGGTTTCTCTCCGATTCATGAAAATGATGGTGAGGAAACGCTTTCACTAAGTAGATTTTATGTAGATATCAATTGTGTTATTTGCATTTTCAAAAGTCGTTAGTGGAGCGCGTGTGGTTAACCGGCACACTAACATGGACTTGTGAGAAATGGAAAAGGTGTAAGGAATTGAGACTATGATTACGGCATCCCTTTTCATAGTTCTGAAAATTGTTTAGACACACATGTGAGCTATCTAAGAAAGGGTGTATGAATCTAAATTTCAGAAGCCCAGCAGATTTTTGGAAATATGTCAGAGCTAGTGGGAGCATAAGTGTTATGCTAATAATCATCATTTTAGTGGGAGCATGATAATTATGATTAGTGTTGCAAGTCAGCAATGTTAATTATAGAAAAACAAAAGTTTCAATTCGTGAAGTTTCAGGGGTTGAAAAATTGTTTTGCTATAATTAAGGGAGAGGAAATTATACTTCATTTCAATTCTAGAAGCTTAGATTGAGATTTTAATCATCTTTAGTCAAGGACATATATAATAATTTTATGTCTGAATGGTTCGACTTAAGAAAATTCTATATATATTGCGTTATCAAAATTCAATTATGACTACGACATCCCTCTTCATAGTTAAATTTTGAAAACATGGCAAATAAAAAAATATTGTAGCAAAAGACTGGTCTAGTATCATGTCTTTATGTCAAACATCATGAATCGTGTCCCATATGCTTTGGATATAGGATCGATTGCATGTGCTATAATATTCATCTTTTCTAAATTTTTCCAAATGCTTAAGGCATTAAGAAGGGAAAAGTCTAGAACTGGATATGACTAAAGTGATTAAGCAATTGTCGAGGACAATCTAAGGTTCGCCAAAGATTGGTTGCTCAGGGAAAGTTGGAAGTGTGATGTAAGTTGTCGGAAAGGACCGTATTGACATGTTCTGAAAAGAAGTAACTCTTGTTCAGAAGTGATAATCAATATGGGACTATGGAAATGTCTCCATAGGTGGAAGTTATTCAATCTATGTAAGATTAGAAAACCATAATGCAAGAAGGATGTTCAAAGCAATGTACTTTGAATATGAGACTTCCATTCCATAGAAGTTGACCTTCTTTGGAATACTCTGTAATGACTGGTGATAAGGTTCTGGTGACTTTGTGAATAATCATTACAAGAGGAACATTGCATATAAGTTTAAAGTCTAACAGATTTTTGATAAATGGTAGAAATTAGAAATTCTCACATTTACAATAAGGATTTGGGATTGTGAAATGAGTATCATTGGAATCATGTTCAATTGATCTACATCACAATGTAAGGATCATAGACAAACATAGTGTGCATACTTGGAGTATGGCATAACTATTGTTTAGAAAAACAAAGTGTACATGCTAGGAGCAAGGGACGACTATTGTTTTTATTCAAGTCTTAAGTTGATTGTTTGAAACATTATACAATGAATAATGTGTAATTAATATGGTGATAAATAAAAGGTGGTTCTATTTATATTCAAAAGGGTTCTGAGACCATATTGGATTCAATTATTATTGTGTTTAACTTTGCATGTTTTGACTTCCAAAATAGCTAGTTTATTCTTTCTTTCCGAATGACTAAGTTATTTAAACACTCCACAGTCGTTCATATGTTGGAAGTAGGTATGAATCAAGACTGTCATGAATCGAGTTTGTAGATGGCTAAATGGGTTTAGTCATAACAATGGTTGCTACAACATTCATGAGTGCTCATAAGTTATGAGTATTGGAATAAACCCACGCTCACTTGTATCACTTCATGGAATTTATCTCGAGTGATCGTGAGACGGTAATATCATATAAATCTTCAAACCTAGAGATATGAGTTGTTACCTATGAGTTGGTTGTGCATTGATTGCACGTAAACGCATCAGTAACTTGATGTTATAAAACGTGCCTCTGTGTACAATTCAACAAGTAGTAGAACAAGCATATGAGTCGAAGTTTATCTGTTCCTTCTAGAAATAGAAGCGATATCTGAGCCCCTCGATGATTTTGTTGTGACCTATGTACCGGCCGGTCAGAACTAAATTGATGTGTTCGATTAAGTTCTTTGTCAAACAAATTCGAAAATAGGGAAACAAACTGCTAGACAATAAGTACGACGTTGTTCCATGTATTTGTCCGGCTGATATCATGAGAACAAAGGATTATATGATCACTTATCTAAAATGGCGCTTCATAGTTCAACAGAGTCTTCACAGTTCAACGGAGTTTTGCGAGAGCTACGATTGCTGGTTGGTTCCTGAAGTAACATACGCAAATATAGTTATTAGACTTATCCAAGTAGGAGTCTGTTGGATAAGGTGTCTAAGTCCATAACTTATTTGGTATATACTTGACCCGACCCGGCATGGTCCATTTGGGTTGCATCTCATCCAAACTATTTATGGATAATTTTATGAGAGTTATACACATATGTTTATTAATATATTATAAGTTATAATATATTAATATGAGATTATGTTATTTAATTAGTTTTAGTCTTAAATTAATTATGAGTTAATTTAGAGATTAAAAGGAAGACTAATTAGATTATGGGTTATTGGTTTTATATAGTGTGGGCTAATGCTCTTTTGTTAATGGGCTAGGCTTATATGGAAGTCCATGGATGATCCATGGAGATTTTAACCCAGGGATCCTTGGAAAGGAAAGGTCATGGGTTATTAGGGTTTCACCCTAACCATGCACACTATATAAGCATGCTTATGGAGCATGAAATGGTGCCTTAGTGTAACTAGTGAACTAGTGTGTGTGAGCTTGTGTGTGGCCGAAATATACAAGTGTATACACTCTCTCAAAGTTTTCCAAGAGTTTGTGGTGTTTTGTGATTCCATTTGAGGCATTCACACTATTGGTGTTTGGCCCTCAAACTCCTCAAGAACCAAACTCATCAAAAAGGTATGGAATCTCTTCTAACTCTTTATGTTGAAATGTTCCCCATGCCATGTTAGATAGGTTATAAACCTTGGAAAATTATTATTTTTCATGTATTTAGACAAACATAGATCCAAGGTTTATTAGGGTTGCATGCACACTTAGGAAGTGTTAGATTGCTCAAAACCCAACACAACACACCAGCAACATTCATGGATCTCAGGAGCCAGGTCTATAGGCCCATGTGTTGGGTTTTAGCTATAAGAACTTTCCTATGTGCGCATGCAAAACCCTATTGCTTGGATCTAGGCTTTCTAATAAACATGCTTTTGAATCCAAGACTTCTAATGGCTAATTAGGTTAAACAACAATATTAAAACAGATCTAGAATCATACCTTTGAATTCCTTGTTGATCTTGTTTGTCTTGGAGCTTCTAGAGTCACAATTGTCACTCCTCTAATGGCTTACAAACACCAATAGCAAGCAAGATGATTTAGGAGAGAGGAGAGGGGATGAATTCGACCAGAGGTTCCTTGCTTAAGGTTGTGTGTCGAATTCCCTCACCCATAGGGTCTATTTATACTTGTAGACTCCTTAAGGGTTTCACCCTAAACCCTAATTGAATAATCTTCACTTAAGGCTATCCAAATCCATTCCATAGATAACCATATGAACGATTTGAGCTATCCTAAAGCTCTTAGAATCCGTCCAAGGTCCATCCTAATGGATTTACAGTCTAAAGTCTAACTATCAAACAATTGATAGTTTACACCCTCTTATTTAATTAATCTCTTTAAGTCACCAAATTAATACCAATTAATTTATGACTTATATTAATCAAATAGCTAAATATTATTCCTTATAATATTTACTCTCTCTTAATAAATCATCCTTCAAGTTGCTATGGTGAAGGCAACCCAAAAGGACCATGCACCACCGAATATAGTTATAGCCTTAGACACTATTCCAACACCATGTTGGATCGATCGGTGATCGTTTTTATTGATGATGTTCTGTTATATTCAAATACTAGAGAACAATGTGAGGAGCATCTTCGGGAGATTCTAGGGGTGTTGATGACGGAGAGGCTTTATGCCGAATTCTCCAAATGTGATTTCTGGTTACGAGAGGTCCGGTGGGACACCTTGTCAATCAGAATGGTATATTGGTTGACCCAGCCAAAATGGAGGTGGTGATGCAGTGGGAGGTACCGAGATCTCCATCCGAGATTCGGAGTTTCCTTGGTTTGGCATGTTATTATTAGAGGTTTATCAGGGCTTTCTCCAATATTATTGTTCCTCTCACCAAGTTAACTAGGAAGGATGTTACATTTATCTGGGGGCCTGAGCAGAAGCATAATTCGAGACTCTTTGCCATAGTTTGTGTGAGGATCCAGTGCTCACCCTACCAGAGGGAGTGGATGATTTAATGGTATATTGCGATGCATCCATTGCAAGTTTGGGTGATGTGTTGATACAGAGAGGGCATGTGATAGCATATGCATCAAGGCAGTTGAAGCCTCACGAGATGAGATATCCCATCCAGGATTTGGAGCTGGGGGCAGTGGTATTCGCCCTTAAGATTTGGCATCATTATCTCTATGGTGTCCGATGTACCATTTACACGGACCATAAGAGCCTGAGGTACCTTATGGATTAAGCCAACCTAAATATGAGGCAAATGATATGGTTGGACGTAGTGAAGGACTACAATTGTGAGATCTTGTATCATCCGGGAAAGGCCAATGTGGTGGCCGATGCCCTGAGTCGTAGAGTAGCGAATGCCCCAATATGAGATGTATGTATGAGGATAACAGTGATGACTCTAGTCTTAGAGATCATTAAGAATGCCCATTCAGAGACCATAAAAAAGAGAACTGTAAGACTGAGTAGGTGATCGGACAGGTTTCAGTGTTTGATATGGATAGTAGGGGGCTTTTGGCTCTCCATGGGCGAGTATGGGTGCCATATGCGGATGGAGCCCGATGAATTTTGATGGAGGAGGCCTACAAGTAGAGCTTTTCTATCCCCGGGGGCCACAAAGATGTATCTTGATCTGAAGCATAGTTATTGGTGGCCCTACATGAAGAGAAATATGGCATGGTTTGTAGAGATTTGCTTGACTTGTCGAAAGGTCAAGGCGGAGCACCTGCACCCTCATGGAAAGTTGCAGCCTCTGGATGTTCCCATATGGAAGTGGGAACAAATTACTATGAATTTCATTACTAAGTTGTCAAGGACTGTAAGGGGTGTTGACACTATCTGTGTGATAGTGGATCGTTTGATGAAGAGTGCTCACTTCTTAGCTATAAGTGAGAACTCTTCTGCAGAGAAGTTAGTCAAGATCTATGTTTGTGAGGTGGTGGCTCGGCATGGGGTGCCAACATCCATTATGTATAACCATGATGTGTGTTTTACTTACAGATTCTGGAAGAGTTTCCATGAGGAGTTGGGTACCCGACTACATTTTAGCATCGCGTACCATCTGCAGACGGACGGGCAGAGCGAGCGGATGATTCAGGCGCTTGAGGATATGTTGTACACGTAGGTTATTGATTTTGGTGGGATTTGGGACTCCTACCTTCCTTTGGCTGAGTTCTCGTATAATAACAACCATCATGTCAGTATCGGTATGTCCCAGTGCGAGCTCCTTTATGGTCGGAGGTGTTGAACTCCTATATGGTAGGGCGAAGTGGGTTAGAGGGTCACGAGGAGCACGAAAGTCATGCTCAAGATGACAGAGCTTATACAACAAGTTCAACAATGGGTTTTGGCTGCCTAGAGCCGTCAAAAGAGTTATGCGGATCGGAGGAGCTCAGAGATGGAGTTCCAGGCGGGAGATTTTGTGCTCCTAAAGGTGTAACCCTGATATGGTGTCATCCGCTTCAAGAAGCAGACCAAGTTAGGCCCCAAATTTATTGGCCCTTTTTAGGTATTGGTCCATGTGGGCAAGGTGGCTTACCGGTGGGAGCCACCAAAGGAGTTGAGTCGAATCCACGATACCTTCCATGCATCCCAGCTGAGGAAGTGTATAGTCGATGAGGCAGTTATGGTCCCTTTGGAGGACATCTAGGTCGATGATCGCCTGAACTACGTAGAGAAGCCTGTAGCCATCTTGTATTGTAAAGTGAAACCTTGAGGAACAAGGTCTTGAACTTGGTCAAAGTTCAGTGGCAGCACCATAGAGGTTCAAAGTAGACATGGGAACCGGAGTCTGAGATGCGTGAGCAGTATCCTGAGTTGTTTCCGGAGAATGACTTCGCGGGGGAAGTCTGATATCAGTGGGGGAGAATTATAACATCCTGAATCAAGTTATAATTATATTTCCTTAACCTTTCTTTATTATGTCAAAATTAGTCCTTATTGAGTAAAATGTGGCAAGTGAGTACGTGGGCATACACATGAGTACGATGATCGCGGAGGCTACCTAGTACGCTGGGCGTACTAGGTTCATTATGCAAACCCTAAAAAAAGTACATCGTGTATGTATGTTCATCCATGTGATAGGTTTTCAAACCTGCAAAAAAGACTAAATGAATTAGGTGTATTTGGTGGAAGAAATGAAAGCGGGTTGGTCGTTTTAGATGGAGTCATGTGTTCTTTAACATAATTAAGTCTCATCACAGGAAGAATTCAAGTAGTTTTTTGTTGAACATGTCGACAAGTTCAATTTCTTCAAGAAGGAATGAAGATTGTTGTCGGAAAATGATAAAACCCGAACTCTCCAAATCCTCTTTAGAGAGAGAGAGAGAGGAGGAGGAGGAGGAGGAGGAGGGTGGGGCTGGGGTTGGGTTTGTTTTTTTTAATTCTAAAAATAAGAAAAAAATAAAAAAAGTTAAATGATAATCATTTAAAGGCAAGTTATCACTGTAGCCCAACTATCTTTCGTATTTTGGTTTGAATGGTCCCTTGTGACTATTTTTTGCATTTAAAGGGCTTGTACTTGTAAATGACTAGCCACTTTGGTACTTTAACCCACAATTGATGGTAATACTACTATGTGGAGTGCCAAGTAAGTGGGTGAGTCAGCATCGAGTCATAGACGAGTGGACTCGTTTTCTACCTAATCCGTTTTAATACCTTCATTAACTTCTACCAACCCACCAACCAACCTTAGAGGATAAGGAAGCATCGGTGGCGGGGGCATAAAAAACCATTACAAACCCATGTGGCACTTAACCTAGTAGGTTCTCGAGACTTTTTTTACCTTATTTAAACAAACATGATTCCGACCAAAACCCAAAATACTGGCAATGTCGGCTCCACCACCTCCTTCATCTGACTCGATAAATTCACGGGACTTTCTCAACCTCAACGACCTGCATACCATTGTTTGCAATTGTGGAGACAAGATTGCTGCCAACCATTAGGGTTAAAGTACTTATGAAGCTTGGATAAGTTGTTGGGGATACATTACGATGCATATATACATTATAGATATAATAGTTTTAGGTTTTCTATTCTTGTTTTTTTTCTTTTTTTGTGTGCTATCAATGGATTATGTGAAAAGTCTTGTGTTGATAATAAACATTTTCTACGTTTTTTAAGCTTCTTAACGGATAAAGACCTGAGTTGATCTCAGGCGTTTTGTATCTCATGTTTCACTTTATGAACACTTTGATTTTGGTTGACATATCATGCAAGAATGAAGAAACAGAACATATGTTGGGTTATTGAAACCCACGTACCTTCCATGATAAGGATAGTGTTGTCATTTCACGTTTATAACGGGTGTAAAAAGGGGTGTTTCATTCAAAAGGGTACTTTTTTTCTTGTCTCTTTCAAATCAACTGCCAAGTGAGATCCAACAAATTTTGACAAGACGAAGATTGTTTGTGGGTTTGGAAATCCGACAATAATTCAAACATCTCAGGCTGACACTAATTGTAACATACATAAAATGTGGTTCCAAAAGTTTTGATTTTTTTTTAAATATTAAATAAAACCATAGTCTCAAAAAATCCCATCAATATAAGTCAAAGTGTTTCAAAACATTATAATCATAGTTTTCAAATCAAAAACATTAGAGTAAACATCTCGGACTAAGCATCCTGGTGTGTGCAATGCAGTCGTCCCGATACCTTCCATGCATCCTAGTTAAGGAAGTGTATAGTCAATATGACAGTAGTGGTCCCTTTGGAGGACATCCAGGTCGATGATCGCCTGAACTACATAAAGAATTGTATAGCCATCTTGGATCGTAAAGTGAATACATTGAGGAACAAGGTCGTGAACTTGGTCAAAGTTCAGTGGCAACAGTGTAGAGGTTCAAAGTAGACATATGAACCGGAGTCCAAGATGCGTGAGTAGTATCCTAATTTGTTTCTGGAGAATAACTTCAAGGGCGAAGTCTGATCTTAGTGGGGGAGAATTGTAACATCCTGAATCGAGGTCTAATTATATTTCCTTAACCTTTCTTTATTATGTCAAAATTAGTCCTTATTTTGTAAAATATGTCAATTGAGTATGTGGGGCGTACGTATGAGTATGCACGACATACTCATGCACTAAGCATGATCGCGGAGGCTACCTAGTATGTTGGGCATACTAGGCTCAATATGCAAAACCTAATCTTGCTTGTTAGGGATTTAAAATGTCTGAGTGGTAGATTGGCTAGCACCTTGAGCCGGTTATGAGCCTCCCACAACCTATGATTTGTTACAATCATTTGATACCCGATCTGCTTTAAGTCAGTTGAACTCTATACTCTAGTCTATAGATTTGGTGACCGTGGGTAACAACCTTCTTTGGTTGATCGACATGATGACATTATGTATGGGCAATGCCATTTTCATCATGTTGCTCTTTCTTGAGTTCTCCGGCCCTTTGACTTAGAGTGTAAGTGACATATTCGACTATATTCATGTTGTCTATCATGGATTCAATTTATTGTCTTAATTCGAACACTCCGTTCAATTAGGGGAAGCACAAGTTTATCAACAGACTTGCCGATCAACGGAATGGACTTAGGGAGTGATGACTTGTCATTCTTGTTCCTCGAGGCTATTAGTTATCTCTCAGAGTGTTCATGAATCATCTTGGCTCTTGTGATGATATTTGCTTCCTTTTGGAGGAAGTATCATATCGGGAATGAGGTGGCATCCTTTCCCTATGAAAATCCATGCGGAGCGTTCCACCTGGAACTAATCAGTAAAAGTAGTACAATAGTAGCATTTGAATGGTGGTCCCTTCATTTGTTAGTCCTTCTCCTTCCATGTTTTCTCCAACTGGTTCTTTATCTTCGATTGTTCTCTTCTCTTCTTCATTATAAAAAATTTCTTTAAATGGTTCGTATTTGGAAAGATCCTTGTTGTCTTCGGAAGATAGGGGAGATAGAAGTTTGGAGAATATTAAATGATGTACTAGGAACTACGGTTTCTCTGCTATGAGAGTATGTGAGTTATTGGTTGTTTGTTCTTTTTCGGATTTAGGTAAATCAGGAAAATTTGGACGGTATCCTAGATATTTAAGTATTTTTATGATTTTTTTTTTTAAGATGTATATGTTGTCTGGGAGTTGATATAGGGATTTTACGTATTAGGTATATGTATCGAGTCTTGAGAACATCCTTCAATCTCTAAAACTCTCAACCATTGTAGTCTGTCAAACTCGTCGCTCAAGGTTGGTTGCTCACCAGCCTGACCATAAATTACATAGGCGCACGTTCCATGTTTATTTATCGTATGGCATATGCACGATACTAATCTTAGTTGAGGCCTTTGACCTAAAGGGTTGAGTTGGTAGCTTTAGTTAAAGGCATGTCAGAATTTTTATTAAGTGTTCTCATCGTGGGTCAGATTATATATATATAACTTTTATATATTATTGTTGGTATGATTTATAGTATTACTAAAGTTTTGCTTTGTACTCCAAGACTACTAAGCACATATGAGGGTCAAATAGGAAACACCATGGGTAGGACCATTGTGGCAATTAAGCCATTTTGAAATCCAGCAACCCTAGCAGCCCTTCAAACTAGTTGCCTCCCCCGTGAGCAGTCGATAAGTAGTATACTTATTAATAATACTTTTATTAGGAGCTTGTAGCTATAGTTGTATTTCCTCTTTCGAGGATACGAGTTCTCTATAGCTAATTTAGCTCTGATACCAATCTGTCACACCAACGGCCGAGGTGGCGGAATATGATGGGTTGTGCGACTTAGTTCATGGATCACAAGAAAATTGAATATACATCACAAGTTACAACAATAACTGCATAGCAGTTACATTCCAGTTTAAAGTTTGAATACAAGGTTCATACATATAACATATGGTTCACAAATCCGCCTTAGTAAGTAGGCCGACATAACAAAAACTAAATGAGACTAGATTGCCCAAAAATCCATGAACAAATCTTATGTTAAAGGTTGGTTCACTGATCTCCTGAGAATACATGTAATTTGAGGTTCAACACAAGGTTGGTTAGAGTTATAGGTTTTTTGCTAACCGCAATAATGATACTTTATAAGACTAGAAAGTATTTCTTTTGTGGTTAAAACCATGTTTGATAAAGAAATAAATCATAAGTAAATTTATGATTGAAATGTTTGTTAAAGAGATAAACCACAAGTAAATTCATACTTAAAATGTTTGATAAATAGATAAACCATAAATAATCCATACTGAAATTGGCTTGATAAATAGTTAAACCATAAGTAAATTCATACTTAAAATGTTTGGTAAATAGATAAACCACAAGTAATCCATACTGAAAATGTTTGATAAAGAGTTAAACCATAAGTAAATCCATACTTAAAAGGTTTGGTAAATAGATAAACTATAAGTAATGGATATTGAAAATGTTTGATAAAGATTTAAACCATAAGTAAATCCATACTTAAAAATGCTCGATAAATAGTTATACCATAAGTAAATCTATACTTAAAAATGCCTGATAAAGAGTTAAATCATAAGTAATCCATACTTAAAATGCTTGATAAACAGAGAAACCGAATTTGTGGTTTCTAGTTAAAGAGTCCGGTTAATGCCTATAGTGAGTCTTATAACCGAGCTATGTGACCCGTTATAATCCCTGCACAACGCTTCATTAGACGTTGCAATTATACTAAAGATAATTATCACTCGCTCTGATTGATCAGTCAAGGTTGTAGCTAGCAACCGCAGGTGGGGGTGTCAACCCGTATAGATCTATACATACGTATCTCGCTCCAAGGATTAACAATTATAGTTAAATGCGAATAGTAAGTGGCTAAACTTAGGTAATGAATAATGTCTCACTATAAAGGTCATTAACCATGTTATACGTTAAAGCTCCATTATAAAAGCCGGGTAACTTCAATAAATCTTTAAAAATGTATGTCACTCGCTTAAATAGATAAAATGTTTCTTCACATGGATGAATGATTTCCAAGATATAATTGTTATAATTTGTACATATATAATTAATAAATATGTTTGTACATGCTCAATGTAAGTGAAATAAATTATGCACAAGAATAATAATATTTTTAAACACATGTATATCGTAAAGAAACCGGTTTATAATA
The DNA here is from genome assembly GCF_052625555.1 of Lactuca saligna. Lineage (NCBI taxonomy): Eukaryota > Viridiplantae > Streptophyta > Magnoliopsida > Asterales > Asteraceae > Lactuca > Lactuca saligna. The sequence continues at coordinate 51,170,966 of NC_136422.1, read as the reverse complement.
TATTAATTTGACAATAATAATTATTAAAACTAGATATATGTTTTATATGTGTACTAGGTTTAAACCCATGGAAATCCACGGGTGATAAATTGAAATATAATTATAGTTTTTAATTTGTAACAAAAAAAAAGATATGAAAGTTTAGAAAAAATGAAGAATAGTGATATTAGCATTAATATGAATAAGTCAAATACAATAAAGTTGTAAAAATTAATTAATTAATATGATAGATGAAGTACGATACAAGAAAAGTAAATAAAAGATGGTACAAAAGTAAATAAAAGATGGTAGAAAAGCATTGTTTATAAATTCCCAAAAACTTCCTTATAAACGACATTGGAAGTTTTCTTTGTGAGACTACCATCCTTATCTAAAATTAACAATTTTAATCCGTCCCTACTTTGGACTCTAGATAAAGCAACATACAATTGGCCATGTGAAAACACGGGATGCTTGAGAAACAAACCAACCTTGGATAATGACTGTCCCTGACTCTTATTAATGGTCATTGCAAAACATACAGCCAATGGAAACTGTCTTCTTCGAAATTTGAATGGAATTTTCTTTTCTGATGGAGTTAGAGACATTCTTGGAATAAAAGTGTGGTTTCCAATATTAGTTCCAGATATGATATGTGCCTCAATAACACGTTTGCCCAATGAAATCACCTGGAGTCTTGTTCCATTACACAAGCCGTTTTTCTGATCAATATTTCTCAGCAACATAACTGGAACACCGATTTTTAAAACTAACTTATGGTTTGGTAAACCCGATACTTTCAGACCATTTAAAACATCAGGTGAATATAAATTTGCATCAAATTGATCATGGAGAAATTCAGATTGGCATATACTATCTGAACTTAAGTATTCAACCTCATCTCCTGGAAATTTCAATAGCAAATGATCTGTTATTTGCTTTTGGAATTGGGGCGAATAATCGAACCATTTGGAGTTGCGAATTTGATTTTGAAAAGCCAATCAGTTGGGTTCGCATATAAAACAGAAGTTTTGATTTTGGATTAGCAATTGGGTTAATTGGTTTATTGATTGAGGGACGATTCGTGAAGAAAAATGTAAAGTCAAGAAGGACTGTGAAATGTGATTTGTTCAATATTGGAGTCAAATGCAGTTCACGTGTAAAAGCAAAAATGTTCGCATTTGGTAATACAAATCAAAATTGGGTTTCGCATATGAGGTTGTATGGATTGGGGTTAAAGATACGAAGGTGATTATGGTTAATATTCATTTCGTATTTGGTGAGACAAACAACTCAAATGCGAATGAACTAAAAAAAAATGACTGGAACATGTGAAGAAAGAGGGTGAATGAAGAATGTGAATTTTACAGTAGAATGCGAATTGGGGAAGAAAGCTAAGAATTTCGCATTTTTCTTATACAAATTGATTGATTGATTGATTTGTCTTAATTGTTAATTGCGATATATGAAATACTTATCAAGTTAGGGGCAATATGGTCATTTTGAAGTAAAAGAAGCCTTGGTTATTAAATGAATCATACGAAGGATCTGTTATTTGATTTTGGAATTGGGGCGAATAATCGAACGATTTGGAGTTGCGAATTTGATTTTGAAAAGCCAATCAGTTGGGTTCGCATATGAAAACAGATAAGTTTTGATTTTGGATTAGCAATTGGGTTAATTGGTTGGTTTATTGATTGAGGGACGATTCGTGAAGAAAAATGCGAAGTCAAGAAGGACTGTGAAATGTGATTTGTTCAATATTGGAGTCAAATGCAGTTCACGTGTAAAAGCAAAAATGTTCGCATTTGGTAATACAAATCAAAATGTTCGCATTTGGTAATAAATATTTAAATATAATTGCTTATGAGTATGAATAATTTTTTATAAAAATAATAATTGAATACATCCATCTTATACCTCCTCATCCATCAAAATCATTTCTATCGAGTATGTGTCGTTCGCATCAAATCTTGACTTTTGAGTCCAAAGACGTATGATCCGAACTTTAATTGTGAAATCGTCCTTGATTGAGTCAATTTCCTTTATAGGAGTAATATGTTCCATTGTACCTTGCAAGTTAAAAAAAAAAAAAAAAAGTTTACATTAAATTAGACAATTATAATCAGCACACAGAAAAAAACAATCAAACACTCAAGAAGAAAGTACATTGGTATTTAATTGACACTTATAATCTGCAATGAAAATAAAAACAAAATTATATAAAAAAAAGCAAACATTGAAAAAGAAAAAGTAAAAATACATACATCAACCAAAAAGGTAGTAGATTGCCATTTTATTTGATTTTGATGGATACAAAAATCCATTGTTATCATGTGTTTAACTTAATTAGGGGTAAGTAAGGGGAAACAGTTAATTGAACTTTAAAATTTATTGTTTAGATTAAAAAAAATTCAAATAGCCAAAAAGAAAGTACATTGGCATTTAACTGAGTGGGAGGGACATTTTAGGCATTTCTAGCATATAAAAAGAAAACATATACTATGGACGTTTTAAATTTATTGTTTACATTGAATTTGAAATTTATAATCATCAACCAATAAAAAATTAAAAAAAATAAAAAAAATTAAACAGCCAAAAAGAAAGCACATTGCTATTTAACTGATATCCCAAAAATAAAACATATATTTGTTCTAATTAATGTTTTTTTTACTTGTTAACATACGTGTCAAAAACTTTTCTCTTATACATAACAGGGAAAAAACAATCAAACAGCCAAGAAGAAAGTACATTGCTATTTAATTGACACTTATAATATGCAATGAAAATAAAAAAAAAGTTATATTAAAAAAGCAAACAGTCAAAAAGAAACAGCAATTAAGTGGAAACAGTAAAAATACATACATCAACCAAAAAGGTAGTACGTTGCCATTTATTTGATTTTGATGGATACAAAAATCCATTCTTATCATGTGTTTAAGTTAATTAGGGTAAGTAAGGGGAAACAATTATTTGAACTCTAAAATTTATTGTTTAGATTATAAAAAAATTCGCCAAAAAGAAAGTAAATTGCCATTTTACTAATAATGTATAAAGAAAACATATATTTGTTCTAATTACCTACGTGTCTGTATTCTTAAAGTATTTGTGAGAAAACTGATTTTGATTATTATTAAAGTATTTGTGAGAAAACTGATGATTTTAAAACTTGAATAGAAAACTACTGACATCTACTTTTCACATGATGTTAACATAACATTAAGATCATTTTTTTTTATAAAATATAACACGTGTTTCCCTTTTTTTACACTAAAGAATCAATGTTTTTTGTACTTGTGAACATGATTATGCGATTTTTATCTTTTACACTAAAGAATCAATGTTTTTTTACTTGTAAACATATGTATCAAAAACTTTTCTCTTATACATAACAGGGAAAAAAACAAAATATAAAACTGATGAAACAGAAAAGGTAAAGAACAGTGTAGTTTTGCTGACCTGATGATGAATATGTCACCTCTGAAATGTAACCTAACGATGAATATGTGATCTCTGAAATCGTATTGAATAAATCACGTTAACAGGAATCGTATTGACTTCTCAAGTTGTATTGAAATATATCATCTATGCGTAAACTGATTGCCTGATTTTTAGGGATTGACACTATATGGAATTTAAATTAATTAGCTGATAATGGAATTTAAATTGATTCGCTGATTTTTTGGGATGGATATTGCATATTCGACAGAAATCAATTTTAAATTTCCTGATTTACTTCCTGATTTACATATTTACTTATTTACTTATTATTTACTTATTCATAATTAATGTTTGCTGATGTAGAAAATGTTTTCGAACAGAAGGGCAAAGTGGGAACTTCACTTATAATATATGAGCGGGAAAACGTAAGGTGGAGAGGCTAAGGGACTGCCAAGTGGCGTTTTCAGTACTGTTTTATTAGTAAAGAAGATTCCATCGCCGATATATATATATATATATATATATATATATATATATATATATATATATATATATATATATATATATATATATATAGCATGTTTATAAACACATTTCATTATATTTATATATATATTTCACATGTATTCTCCCCCAAAATAATAAAACATAGAAAAGGTTTGTAACACTCACCTTCGATGCATGAACGAGGATTGAGAGTGAAATTTGTCGTGAAAGTCATTTTGTAACGTTTCATGTTGTTAAAACGAATCAAATGGTCTATTTATATTACTTAATAAACCAAAATGGTAGTTTTTTGTATTAATTATTAAGTATAGGGTTGTCTTTATTAATAAAGTCTAGGGGTTGATTTTTCCAAAATCAAACTCCATGGACTAATCTTTCAAACAGTTCTCAAACCAGGGGTCTAATATGGACATTTTAACCTAATTCTTGGACATTTTAATGCAACTTTGACTTAATGTGCTGACTAAATCTCTAGGAGGGGCTATTTTCGTACAAATCAACAACTTGAGGGTTATATTTAATTAAAAGGTAACAAAGTTTGAGCATCAGTCGTCTTTCTGATTCAACATTCAAATTGTGAATAGGATGCAAAGGAAACGAAGAACATGAGACCCATTTGGCCTCGGTTGATAGCACCTAAGAGGACACGAAGCAAATACCACGGTGGTGGTCGAACTTACATTGGTCAACAAAGTGGTGGTCGAAGGTGGCTGTGGGCGGTAATGTTGGCGGGTAGTGGAGCTTTGGCGGCCTCTTGATGCCCGGTTTCTGCTTCTGTTCGACGTGAATGACGAGTTGGAGAGGAATGAGAGGTTGGGGAAGGTATTCTGACAACAGTAGGTTTGGTGCGTGGCAGCTCCGCTGCCCGACCCTTTTGGCGTCTAGTTATTCACAACAAGGGAGAAAAGAAGGGAAGGCAGGAAACTAGTAGGCTAAAGGGGTGTTTGGCAGTTTGCCTAACAGAAAAAGGTAGAGAAAGAAGAATGATGGTGGAGTTCGATCGAAATAGTGGAGAAGAGAACTGGGGTTGTGGTGCTCTATGGCGGTGGAGGTTGGTGGCCGAAGGGGGGCTAGCAGGTGGTGCGGTGGCTACCTCTAGATCGTATGGGGTGGCAGTAAGTTGGGGTTGGTGTTCGCTCGTTGACACAGGTGGCAAGTCGAGGTGGCAGTTGGTGGTTCTTGGCGGAGGGTGATGGCTGGTGGATGCCTGAACGAAGGCAACAGGTGGAAGGCAGCAACAGCGTCGGGGTGTTTGATGCAGGTGGGTCACGATAGGGGGAGGTGGAGGAGCTGCATGGCCCGATTTCATAACTGTTGATGCCTCCAATCTTGGCCTGTGAAACAACCTCCGGTGGAGGTTTGGTTTTATTCAACTATAAATTAGAGGGTGATGTTGGATAATTATGAGATTACTTCATAAATATCTACAATATATTATTAAATCCAATTATTATGGTAAGAATATAAATTGTTGATGGACCGATTTACAGAATATTAACTTACCTTGTGGGTTGAGTTCCCGATTTGACTCAAGATCTTCAAGATCCCTTCGATCTCTCACATTAAGGTATATCTCCATCTATATATACATTTGATGAGGAGAAATCAAGACCACAAACAATAGACATGTAAAATCGTTTAGGGTTTGCTGAGGGATTCTAGAGAGAGCTCCTGAGATCAACTGGAAAACCCAACTCTAGTTCTTCAGATCTGAAGATTTTAATGAAATCGGGTATGTAATCATTATTTATTGTTTAAGTTTTATTTTAATCAGATTTGAGTTTATAGATCCAAAGTCCGTACTTCCGCGTTTATGTTTTTAGTTATCAAAATAACCAACAATCGGTATCAGAGCATACTCGAATTTGTTAATAGAATTTTTTTTACTAGTATTATAGCAGAAAATTGTTTTATGTGTTATTTCTTTTGCTTTCTTGAGGCACGATCACAAAAAGTTGAGCATATGATATATGTTTCTTGTTCTTTGTGATAATTTAAGAACATGTTATGTTTAAAGGCTCAATGATGGTTTAAATCTTGTAGGGTACAAACTCTTTTCACTTTTGTGTATGACACATTGGCTTCCTTCAACATTATTTTAATGGAAGCATCGTACTGGGAGTCAGATTGTGTGTATATATGTTTTAAACTTGGCATGCATAGCTTGTAGTCTTTTATGATTTTGATGTAGACCACACACAATAAAAACTTTCAAATTTGTTCTTTTATTTACGATATTTGAAGAAAAAAAATAATTGGCTTAATATTTTTTATTTTTATTGTTGGTAGACATCAATTTATGGACGGATTGAATTAAATTGACATGCACATATTTATGGGCTGTAAATTGATTTGATGTCGTAAGTTTTATTATTATTTTGGAGATCACATACTCATGCGGTTGCTAAAATAAATATTGCTAAAATAAATAAATAATTAGCTTTAACCCTTGTGTGTTTATATTATAACAGCTTTTGTTTTTAGTTCTACCATATAATATGGTTTATATGCCATTTACTGCTGTTATGTGTCTATTATTTACTGCCATCATGTGTCTACAATTCAATTACGATAGTGTGTAAGCAATTTAATTCAAAGAGCCGATTTTTTTTTTCAATAAATTCAGTTTTTACATTATTTATTTATTTGGAAAATTTATTTTCACACTATATGCCAAATCCATTTTGTGAAAATTAATTATTTAAGAATCTAAATATTATTTAGGTTTATGTGTTTATTATTGCGGATATCAATCAACTAAAAGGTAGGTTGATATTTTTCCGCATAAACACATATATGATAATAAACATGCGATAATTTTTAGGTTACCCGTCATTAATAAGTTAATCTAAAGAATGAGTTATTAAATGATATTATTTATTGCCGATGTTTATTATTAGATTTTATGGTTTATTTGTTAATTAATGCGGATATTAATCGATCCAAATGTAGGTTAATATTTGGCCAGATAAACACATGTTTCATGATAAATATATGACAATTGTTATGTTACATGTCATTAACAAGTCAATCCAAAGAGATGCTTATTAATTGACATTATATATTATCAATTCTTATTATTAAGATTTATAGTTTATGTGTTTATTAATGCGGATATTAGTCAACCCAAAGGTAGACTAATATTTGGCTTAATAAATATATATGTGGTGATAAACTTGTGGTGATTTTTTTTGGTTCCATGTGATTAATAAATCAATCCAAATAGGGGCTTATTAATTGACATGATTTATTGTCAATGTTTATCTCTAAAACAATGATATCTTTTGCAAGTTAGTATTACTATCCAAAGACTTGATATTAATGTTGTGTTGATACCTTGTAACGATGTCATAAATTGAATTTATTGATTACGGTTTATGGATTAATGAGCATAAAAACATATTTGCTTATGTTTGAATTATGGTATTATATCTATTAACATTGATCACATCTATGATTCATGTACTAAATGAGATTAACTTTAAGTAATGGAATGAAGACATTATGTTAGTTCTCAATTGCATGGATATTGACCTTGCATTTTGGATATAACAACATTGTTCGAGGATGTTGATTTTGGGGAGAAACAAGGTTAAAACATTGTCCTTAAGGAGGAATCAATCTTGATTCCTATTATTGCATTCGATAATATGCAGATTATGAATCAGTGATCAACAATGTTATTCAGTCTCCTATTTAGAATACACAAACTTAACAACCTCAACTTTTGATATCCTATGTGTGGTTCCACATTTTTCATCAATTTATTATCTCTTTTGGTTTTGAGATAAATACAATAGATGATTTTGTGTATCACAGATTAAGTGGGAGTAAATTCATCTTTTTGGTTTTGGGCAGATATCTACGAACCTAATTTTGGATCATAATAAAGTAGCCAAATGGATTTTAAGATATCTATATATAACAAAAGGCTAAATGCTAAACTATAGGAAAACAGATGTTTTGGAGATCATTTTTTATTAAGAATATGATTTTATTAGATGCCAAAATGGTTATCGATCCATATCGGGATACTTTTACTTTTTAGCATGATGAGCCATTTAATGGACTATACTTTAGTAGCTTCTTCCATAATGGCAGCATAAATTTTTAGCATGGAATATGGTTGCGGAAATTTGTCACGAGGTTGCACAATATTGGTATTGAAAAACCATTAAAGTTGTGATAATAAGTCAACAATGTTATATTCCAATAACATAAGTTCTATTAAGTGAAAGCATATTGACATCAAGTTTCCTTCTGTTAATACAGTAGTGCAAAATGGAAATACATATAACACATATGAACAAACTTAATAAGTGGATCCGCTCATAAAGGGATTACCTCCCTAGGTTTTTCATGAGCATACTACACACGTTGGTTTGATATTTGGTTTTAGTGGGCGTTTTATGGTGCTTTATGTGTTATTTAAACAACAATTATGTTTTTTTGTACAAAATTTAGAATTCAGTCAACTCCATTATTAGTTGCACTTATTTGAAGTTTGATCTCACTTTAAGTTAGTTATATATGTATATGTGACCATTGATAGGTTTAGTTACGTAAATTGTAACGAAGGCCACTTTGATCCTATACTATTATGATTAGTGGACGAGATTGTTTAAAGGTACCAATGTTATAATAACATTCGTTAAAGCGCTTATACAATTATACGTACATTTATATATTTGTGATCCAATGGGAGATTGTTGGATAATTGTGGGACCACTTTATAAATATGTACGATATATTATTAAATCAAATTATTATGGTAAGAATATAAATTGTTGATGGACCGATTTATAGAATATTAACTTACCTTGTGGATTGAGTTCCCGGTTTGACTCAAGATCCTTAAGATCCCTTCCATCTCTCACATTAGGGTATATCTCCATCTATATATACATGTCAATAGGAGAAATCAAGACACCAAAAAATACACATGTAAATCGTTTAGGGTTTGCTGAGGGATTCTAAAGAGAGCTCTTGAGATCAACTGGAAAACCCAACCCTAGTTCTTTAGATCCGAAGATTATAATGAAATCAAGTATGTAATCGTTATTATATTGTTTAAGTTTTCTTTTAATCAGATTCGAGTTTAAAGATCCAAAGTTCATGCTTCCGCATTTATGTTTTTGGTTATCAAAATAACCAACAGGTGATAGATGAGAGATTTAGAGGGACAATAGTGAGAGAGTAGAGAAAGGGTAGAAAGAGAGTGATAGGGCAATACGTAAATATATATATATATATATATATATATATATATATATATATATATATATATATATATATATATATATATATATACAAAAATTGATATTACAGTAACAAAAGTTGGGTGGGTATGAACTTAAATAAAAGGGTTGACTTTCATTTATTATTTAGCTCGATTTCTGTGATGTCGGTTTTGGGGCTTGTACAAATATTTCGAAAGTGTATGGAGAATGTTACGGTCACAATGATTTCAAATATTCAAGCGGAATTCGAATTCAATATACGGATCTCCGTGAAACGACATTCGAAGTTTTGCGTCAATCGGCTTTCGATTCATAATTTTTTGCGAATCTGCTTTCGGTTTAGGATAAAAGTACCTAGAAATTGCATAACTTTCTCATACAATCTCCGTTTTGGAAGTTTTTTATATCCACGGAAACCTGAGAAGATGTTCTATCAAATTTTATCATTCATGTCCCCTATGCAGGTCAAATGCATAAAAATGATTTTTAGGGCATCAAGTCTCTTCGATTTTTGAATTGTTTCCTGTTTGATGATGACGATTAACTTTTGAGCATTTTGAGGTATCCTGAAGGCACTTGTGAATAGTAGGATCTCATTTGTACATAAAATCATCGAGACACTATGGTGTAGGTTCACTACATTTTGTTTCACAGAGAACTATCTCTTTACTGATTTAGCCCTAAATTCTGGGATGTCACAATTGCTTATATCTTTCTTTCCCTGTCAAGAAATAATATAATTTGCATATTGAAAAAGATTTCCAGAATTCTGTATTGCAAAAACACAAAGTATAGAGGTTGTGCATATTTTCCAAGTAGTAACAACGACTGATCACATATGCTACTTGAACTAAATCTATGCAAGGATGCAATCGGGGGTCTTAAAAGAGTCATACTCTTTACCTATAATGTGCCAATAACATCTCAGAACTGAGAGTGTGTAAATCAAAATTAATGGCATGGTACAAGGGGTTCTAAAAGATTCATAACCTTTCCCTTATATTATAACAGTAAAAGGTCTTGAAGTGATGATCTCGGCCTATGTATTGGCATACAAATCAACGGAGCATGGCTCAATAATAGCAACTATGCAACATCTGAAGCACACATTAGTCGATTAACGCAAACCCTAGAACAAGGGAGTGTGCAGTAGAATAGTCTGTCCTTAAGGATACCATTGGACAAATCATAATATATGTGTTAACATGAATGTGTATACATACAACTAGAAAACGGAAGAAAACACTTCTAGGAAAAAGTACAAAACAAAATACACAGTTTATAGTTATTAACGACTAACATCTTTTACTATAAACATAGTACATAGAAAGGCAACTACACAACGAACAAAAAGGCAAGACACAAATTAGCTCTTGAAGTTTGAGGAAGAACCTCCTGGATTCGGCCTACAACAAAAATAGCGGAAGCCGTCATAATCCAGCTCCCCCAAGTGAAAGAGGCCCACGAAATCCGTCTCAGCTAGGGACGATAGAGCGGTATCCACCTCTTCAGCCCCAACACGGCCATGTAGGCTGGAAATCCTCAACCCAACCTGTAATCCGACACTGACCCAACACGAAATAAACGGGTTTGGGTTTAGATTTTTAACCCGCCAATCCACCAACCCACCAACCCGTTTATTTCATGGGTTGGGTTGGGTTACCTGTTTGGGTTCACGGGTCAACCCGCCAACACGATTATATATATATATATATATATATATATATATATATATATATATATATATATATATATATATTATGTTTAAAAATATATTTAATTGAATATTTGATTGTCGTTTAATCGTTTTCCGAATCCTAAAATTGAAAAACATCTTCGAGTCCACTTAGCATCCCCTAACCCCTAATAAAAAAGATATTCAGTCTTCAGTCTCCAAACTCACGACTCCGTGTCTCCCATCTGCGTCAATTGAGGCATCAAGTCATTGACTGTCGTAGTGTCGCACGCACACCACTTGTCTTCTCGTCCTCCGGCTGTCACACACCACTCGTCGTCGTCACTCCTGTTTATGACTTTATGCTGAATATTTAAGAATTTATGACTTCATTTTATTTGTATTTTTAATTTTATTTCAAAATGTATTGTTTATTAAATGGGTGATACGGGTTGGATCTGACCCACTGACCCATGAACCCATATACTTATACGGGTTATATGGGTTAGGTTGGGTTGATGTTTTCAACCCGTCAACCCGTGACCTGCCAACCCACCAACCTATATATTATATGGGTTGGGTTGGGTCAATGTATTCTGACCCGCCAACCCGTGACCCGCAAACCCGCACCCAACCCAATTGTCAGGCATATGGCCAGGATCTGGGACTTTAGGTTATCCGACACTTGTAGAGCAACCACCCAGTCGCTTCCCCTTTTCAAACCCAAGGGCCTCACATGCTTTATGAACACCCTAGATCCCGATGTCAGATTTCGTGCTCTCAATAACTTTATCAATTATGCGAACCACCTCTTCTCTAGCATCCATTGCAAACTACCTCGAGTGACCGCACCATCAACACGAGAATGGGCCAGTTGACGTTGGCAACTGGCCAACTTACTTGCCATTGCACCTTTCTCATAAATAAGAGAACTCACTTAGTCCTCAAGTCGCTTTGATCGGTCCTCTAAAGTGACCACTTGATCCTCTAAATCGTCCTTCTCGCAGGCCATAATGCAGTTCTGCTCAGCAAGAACTTGGTGCTCCACCTTTGAATCAAGAACTTCATCCAATATGCCTGCCAAGGCACCCTGCAATACTTTCAATTGCCTCTCGTTCGCACCAACAAAGTAGACCTGGTCGGCAGTAGCAACCATAAGGGCAGAAGTCTGGGCTATAGCGTAACAAAGGACACTAGCCATACGAGCACTTGACTGACCTGCAAGCGAACTCATTTTGGCCAGAGGATAAGCGCATCAACTCCAATTCTGGGTGGTAGTGTCTTCTAACAGTAATTAATCTCTAGTAATCGCCCATCCCAGAGCGTAGGCCTCGAAAGACAGGGAGTGAGACAAAGCTCTAATTTCATCGATCAGGGAAGGCTTCTCGCGCTAAAAAGAAACTCCATGTGAACTCGGTGTACCCCCAGACATAGAGCCGGAACCGAGATTAACCAAGGGTGAACCATTGGATGGTGAGAGTGACGCCTTCAGAGAACTAGGCACCACCATTATCTCTTTCTACTCAGGCACAGAAAATTGACTGCCAAGAATACCCTCGATACGCCAAGAAGCCTGGCTATAGATACATTCCTATCGTCTTTACGAGGACGAAGACCCACATCATCGAATTATGTATCCATATCCGAAGACGGCACCACACGCAAACTTCTCCTTTTCCAAATAGGAGCACTACCTCTTCCTGCTTGTACACCCACAGGAAAACCAGAAGGAGCAGAAACCGGTGAACGAACTGGGGAAACGACCCCAACGGCTGGCTGGGAAGGCGACGCAAGCCCACTAGAACCTACATTTCCCCCCTCCACCAAGAGCAACCCAGCAAGCTCTCGCATGCGTATTTCAGACATAGGAGGAGGAAGAGCCTTTAATAGATCGATCTCCCAATAGAAAATCTTACCCTAATAGTGACCACGCAGGGTCATCTCCAAAGACATCTCGACTTCAGGACCTGTGAAAACAAACGCCAAAAATAAGATCTCACAAGCCATCAATATATTCTATTCTCACTCTTTTTTCAAAAAAAAAAGGGGGGGGGGGGGGGGAGAAGGAGATAAGTTAATACTGCATCTCACGATGAACATTTGTGCCATCTTCCCGCAAGCCCTCCAGACGGTACTCATACCGGCCACTGCAAGAATGAATTCTTCCCAATGATAGTGATGTTTCCCAGACACCTGCCAAGATTTGGATTACTCCTGAACAACTTGGGAAGATGGTCATAAAAGTCTCGGGATCTACGAAACCCGCACCCTACAAGGTTTCGGTTAACCCAAAGCCACTATCGTTGCCAGTTTTTCTTCGCAGCATCTTGTTCAGAAATCAACTGACGAATGCCTATTCCCTTCGCTAAAGTGCGGACTCTGGAATTCGTAGTCGAACAGAATAAGTAACCGGAAACCCAAAAAGTTGGTACATAACCCAGAGATCAACAAATCAGTCCAAAACCAACGATTTTATTAACAACGCTCGGGGTCAACTTGTCGACGGAAAGGCCATAGTGGTCAAAAATCATGTTGAAGAAATCGGATATCGACAAGAGTAACCCCGCTTCAAATAAAGGGATCAGAACTCCCATATTCTCTTGAGGGAAATCATAGATCGATACCCCCTTTGACGGAATCATTACAACATGCTCCGGTAAGAAGTCGAAGTGGTCTTGCAGAAATTGGAACTCCTTGGCAGTAGGAACTCTACTGTAACGGTCCACTATCGAAAAAAGTATGTAAAATCGAAAAGGAAGTTAAAGGAATACCCGGATTGATACAACAAAGCCAAAACGGGGATGTAATGATGAAAAGCCTGGGGAAAAGTGGGGGTTTTAAAGGCAAAACTGGCGTCACGAACCGACTCCCAATGGGACTGACACATATTAGAGAGTCCCACTCGCCCATTAGACGATAGTCAAACTAACATCGTGCTTGGCCTGTTCAAAACCTAGTATAAAGCCAAGTTTGGGCCTTCGCCAACGCGAAGAGCGCTGATATGGCTGTTAAGGTGTAGAGCCGTGCCTTAACCCTTTCTCCAGAAAGTTACACCCCAACAAATGTGGGACGAGTTAGAGAGTCCCACTCGCCCATTAGACGATAGCCACAATCTTCGTAAACATTTAGAAGATCTCCTCCTAGACAATGAGGGAATGAGGCAAAAGACGTGACGGAGGACCCTCTAATATGGGTCCGCCACATCACACCCCACAGGGGAATCCTCAACAAAATCATTTGAGGGACTCGCCTCTTAAACAGGTATAAAAGGATCCTCATTCCTCACGAGGAAGGGGACAGATTTCTCACTTTCTAGTAATCTTCTAGTATCTTTCTCGGATCTCATACTAACTTGATCGTCTGAGCTTCGTCCCGAGAATTGATCTCGGACGTTGACTAACGGCCATCTCTCTCTTTTGTACTATGATAACAGGAGAGGATACCCACACAGACCTCCCCTAAAATTCTGACTCAATCCTTTCTAGCATATCACAACTCAAGTGCTGTCGCAACCGGCGACTAAGTGGGCTAAGCGTGTTGATCAAAGATCTGGAGGCCAGAAGTGCCGCACTTGTGGGAAGTGCAGCAAGGCTCAAGAGGGGTCAGGTCGATCCGGGTTGGCTTGCTACCTATATGGCAAGGAGGGGCATTTAGCTAGGGAATTCCCAAGGGGTTTTGAGTTTGTTTCACCTGCAATTAGATAGGACATGTGAAGGCCGATTGTCAACAACTCGCATCCAGGATGGTTCAGACTCCTGCCCCAGTAACATTGTGTATCACTGATGGTCGGCAGGGGAAGGCCGAGGCACCGACGGCTCGGGGGAGTGCCTTTCAGTTGACAACAGAGGAGGCCCACACAGCTCCAAATGTCGTGGCTGGTATGTATTCCTTATATTCTATTAATTTATTAATATTGCTTATGTTGTCAATGGTGTGGGTACGTTCCTTGTGAATTGTGTGCCTGCACTAGTGCTATTTTACTCAGGTGTGAGTCGGTCTTTTGTGTTATCATCCTTTAGTCACAATTTTGGCATTCCGCGTGAGGCCTTGAGAAGTCCCTTGAGATTCTCGATAGCGGATGAGCGTCCAGTCTTAGCTACGGATGTTTATCGGGGTTGTTTGCTGGAGATTTTTGATGTAGGATATTCGATTGATCTCATTCCTATCCGGATGGGTGAATGGGTTTTCTGGCATATGTGGTGCATACTCAGGTTATGGAGAAGGGGCTGACTTCTGTTTTTTGACGTTTCGATGGTATGTGATTTTCCTGATGTTTTTCCCGAGAAGTTAGCGGGTGTGCCTCCAGACGGGCAAGCGGAGTTCCGGATTGATCCGGTTCAAGGTGCGGCGCCGATCACTAAGGCACCATATCGTATTGCACCTCCCGAGATGTAGGACTTATCCTCACAACTGCAAGAGCTTTTGGGGAAAGGGTTCATTAGACCGAGCAGTTCTCCATGGGGAGCTCCGATCCTTTTCGTCAGGAAGAATGATGGTTAGTAATATTATCGATAATTGAACAAACTGATGGTGAAAACCGTTACCCTTTGTCAAGGATTGATGATCTATTTGACCAGATTCAAGGGGCGTCTTGGTTTTCCAATATTGATTTGAGGTCTGGCTATCATCAGATGAGGGTTCGGGAGGATGATATTCAGAAGACGGCCTTTTGAACTAATTATGGGCATTACGAGTTTATGGTGATTCCTTTCGGGCTCACCAACATGCCAGCAACATACATGGATCTCATGAACCGGGTATGTAGGCCCATGTTGGATCGATCGGTGATCGTGTTTATTAAACATCGAACGGAGCTTCTGAAAAGGAAGGCCGGAGGTTGCACGAGTGGCGGCGGTGGCTAGTTGATGAAAAGCATAATCAGGAGCGAAAGGCGTCGGGACCAACACCGATAGCTGCCATACGCGGCTTTGAATGGCGATTGAAAAGAAGAAGAACAAGAAGGAAGGAAGGCGATGGAATGGTGAAAACAAAAACACCCAGCATTCATGCCGTCATCTTGCTCTCACCGGAAGGTAGAAGCTGCGACGCTCGACGCCTTGACTGATCGGAAAAACGAGCAAGACGGTGGCGGCGGCTGAAAGGATCACGCATGGCGGATATCCTCTGTCTAGGGTTAGGGTTGCATTCCAAACAATGAGAGGAAAAGGGTACCGGGTCTATTCCCGTGCCCCTTATTCAAACTTTTATTCAAAACATACCTTTGGTCCCTCCTTCCTAAATTTCTTTTCAAAACAACTCCATAATCTACCATTTAACCCCTTAGCCTCCAAAATCCTCCAATTTAAGTCCAACAACTACAAAATAAGTCTAAATGTTTTATCCTAAGCTGCATGCTCATATATTCTTAACACTACAAACCATGAAAGTAACCTTTAGCCTTTCAAGACAAATATTAATGCCAATTACACCCTTCCTCACCAAACCCTTTATTTAAATTTCATTTTAGGAATAAACAACACTTAAAATACATTCACGTATTTAGGGCTACAATAAAATATCATAAGAAAAATGATATAATTTACATCTCGAGGTTTAGGGATAAATATATTTACTTATTTTATTTAATTTAAACGGAATGTTACACTAACCCTGGAAAACCATTTTATGCATGTCCAAACAAGGTAAATGTAGTCATATTTTTAGAAAGAAGAAGCTAGAATCAGAAGGGTTGATGTTGAAGCTGATTTTAGTTTGTAGTTGGGTTTTTTTGGGTTTAATCATTTATAAGTTGTTATCAAATGTATTTAGGTAGTCGAATTAAGAACAATTTGTAGTTTTGTGAAGTGACCTCAATGTATCGTTGTCTTGTCATTACCCTTAATTACATATATGGATGCGAATTACCCTTAATTTGGTGAAATTATGCCACCCTTAATGTCATTACATATAGTACGATGCTAAAAAGCATATTAAAATTGTTAACAGTTATTGTATATCGGTCCACTAAGAACACAAGGATTACATGTTCTTAAATTTTGGAATTACATGTCATTACCCTTCCCTTTTTTAATTACATATATTACGTTGCTAAATAGCATTGAAAATTGTTAACAATAATTGTATATCTGTCCACTAAGAACATAAGGACCACATGTTACATCATGGAATTAAATGCATGCACGTTGAAACCTATTATTATTAAAGGACACCCAAAGCATGATAATAGTACAAACCATTGTCAAACCAAACAAACTAACTTCAAACAAACAACTAAATATCAAACCAAACAACTATAACTTATTGTCAAACATAACCACATGATACCATAACATACTCCCTACTCATTAAGGTCTATTGGGTTTACACTAGTTTCTCCTTTCTCATCCTTGGTCTTAACCTTCTTTGCAAGTTTCATTTTTAAGATTCTCTCTGATTTTTTTTCTTTTACCACCAACTTTCGGAACATGCGGGTCGGGCATGTCGTATTGGATTATGTTATTATCTTACAAATGGTCTACAATTTTTTAAATAACATCTATAAAATTAATTAATGTATTTTGATGATTAGTGTAATTTTCATTATTTATTGCTTGATGGAATTAAGACACATTCTTCTTTCCTTTTATACTCTAAATGAAATCCATATAACTTAGGTCATGAATGGTTAGTTGTACCGCGGGCCTCAGAGCCTAATCCAATACGAAACCCCTGACCCGCATGTGTCAGACCTACGATCGTTGGCCATATCGGAGGACGCTGAACACGTCAGCAAATTCGTTGGCATTGATGTTCTAATGCGGCGACACCTTCCCCTACTGTGTTCTATCTCCAATCGAAAACCCCAAATTCTTCGTTATCTTACCTTTAATTCACATTTTATTAATTTCGATTGGTAAATTATAATCTCCAGTTACATCAGATTCAAGCTATAATTCAACAAAGAAAAAGATGACTCAGTCGGCTGAAACATAATTTGCACTCGGTAGACGACTCTCTCGACAAGATTCAGAACAAGTTGTCATCGATCGCGTTAAACGCTTCACTTGACAAAAATGTCGCGATCTACTGATAGAAGCCAGGGGCCGACGGATTAAATTGGCGAAAGTGAAAGGATCGTGGAGGTGAATGATGGAGTATTCCACGAGCTCTAGTGGAATTTGGTCGACAACATATTCATGAAACACAAGGTTAGTTTTCGAAGCATGCTTATATTCTTCTCAATCTTGAGACACTAGATTCAAGCTTATATAAGTGAAATTCTTCCTATATTAAGCTAGATACATAAATTTCTGTTCGTTTAAGCTTTTGAGTGCGTGAATGAATTTTGTGATCCAGATGAATACACTGCAATGGGAAGCAAGTTGAAGTTGCGCTTTGTTAATTCAAATTTTGGTATTCAGGTCAGGGATGAATCTATAAGAAATATAATTAACTAGTTAATTAAAATATAATTAAAAACCAAAGGGCTTTCTCTTGTCCAATTGTATCAAGTGGTGCTTCTTTTTTGAGATCGAAGGTTGAAGTTCGATCGTGGATATAATTGAGTTATGTGTTAGTTTATGAATAAATTATATATTTATATTTTCCTCTTAAAAAGAATAATAAATAAATTAATAAATAAAATTAAATAAAATAAATTCAAAATTTATTAACAACCATTTTTTCATAATTAAACTAAAATAGTCAAAATTACATAATAATAAATTAAAAGCCAATAGACCTGGGCATTCCAACCTGTTGGTTGTGGGCTGTGAGTATTCCATCTCGAGGATGATTGGACTCGTAGTATGTGGGTATTCCAACCTGTTGGTTGTGGGCCTGGGGTATTCCATTCTGAAGATGATTGGACCCATAATATATTGGCATTCCAACCAGATGGTTGGGGGCCTAGGGTATTCCAACCTGATGGTTGGCTGGACCCATAGTATGCTGTTTATGATTATATGTATGTTATTGTGTGTATGAGTATTTTGGGGGAACTCACTAAGCTTTGGGCTTACAGTTTCAGTTTTGGTTTCAGGTATATCAGATGATCGTGGGAAGGCAAATGCGTGATCGTACAACTCCTCATATTTGTGTTTATGATTTTGGGATACTATGATATTATACCATTTTGTAAACAAACTTTGTAATGTTTAATGGTTTGAAATGTTTTAAAAAAGTTTAAATCTGGCATGATTTTTATGGGTGTTACACTTTATCTCATTCATCAATTGACTTTGGTTAACAACTTCCCTAATCAACTGCCTTTGGTCCACAACTTCCTTCATCAACTGCCTTTGTTCCACAACTTCCTTCACCATCTTCACCCTGGGCCTTTGTAGTCCTTTTAGTGACCGTAAGTTTTAAGGGCCTTTGAACCTTTGCCCTTTGTACCTGTGGCCTTTTAACTTTAGGACAAGTAACCTTGTTATGCCTTGCTTGTTTACACACACTGCACAATATTATTTTATGTGCCTTAGACACAGTGTGTCTTGGAAGCTTTTCTGATGCATCTCTTTTTCTTTTTACCTTTGGTCTACCTAACATTCTTCTCTTCAATGGTGGTATAGGTGGTATGAACTCTGTACGTGGCCACACGTTGCTACCATTCATCCTATGTATTTAGTATTTGTAAGTGTTCTTGTACAAGGCACCATACAACATTGGATCCATATAAGTGTCAACATCTCTATTCATATATGATATAGTAGCTACTGAATGCACACATCCATACCCATTAACTTTCCACACTCTACAATTACAAGTGTTATTGTCTAGGTCAACAGCATATGACTCTACCAGGTTTCTGGTTTCAAATTGGTTTAGACCACTTGGTAAAACCTTCCAATACCTATTTGAGCCACAACATAAGTTAGTATGTAAGTTAGAGTAAGATTGTAAAGACTAGAAAGTACCTTTGTGCTATTTTCAATTTATTTAGTATGAGTGTAATTGATAGGCAAGGTTTGTAATCAGGCCATGAACTACCTTTCATCTTCAAATTTATAGCCTCTCCATAACATATAATCTAATCTCCTCTAACATGATGATGATTGGCTTTTTCCTTGCATCCCTGATGACATTGTTAAATCTCTGATAAAATCAATTATCCACCGCATCACACATCATTCCTTCTTGAAAGAATGCTCTACTCCATGATTTGGGGTTTGTTTCCATAAGGTATTCATAGGTTGGAGGGTTAAGCACTTAAATCTCCTTCATGGTAGCATTGAATAAAAGCTTCGTAGATGCTTTGCTTGCCTTCCAAAACATGGTCTTATAGTGTACACCACTAATTCTTTTCCTAAAGTTGGCAACAATATGCCTTGCATACTGCCCATGTTCAACAGTAGGAAGCCCTTCTTTGCAGCCTAATGGTGATATAATGTAAAATATATAAAATTTGAAAGTATAGGACATACCTTATGTTGATTCGAAATCCATGTTATACCAAAAACATTATCTAGTTGAAGGTCATATTTTATATTTTTCAAGAACCATTTTCAGTTTGATTTGTTTTCTACACATACAACTGCATATGCAATTGGTAATATGTGATTATTAGCATCCCTTCCTACAACATATATTAGCTCTCTTGGACATAAACCCTTTAAGAAAGAACCATCCAAATTTATTACTCTTCTGCAGGTCCTTCTCCACCCTTGCTTTAGGCCATCAAAACAAATGTAAAACTTGCTAAAAACAAGTCTTACCATATGGCATAGCATTGACATCGATTTTGACTATTTATCCATGATTTGATCTTCTTATCTCCTCACCATATGACCATAGCTTTGCATAGTGCTCCACTACTATTCCCTAAATCAATTCAATTACATGCTTACATTAACTTTTTGTTTCTATAATAATTGGGTGGTGTAATGGATACCTATCCAGGAATAGTTCACAATTGAACCAAATTTGAAGTTTCTTGCACAATTATGCTCATTTGAGAATATTAATTTGGAAAGATTTTTCCTCATTCTTCTAAGAAGCCTACATTCTAAACTTGCAAGCACCAGAACAACATTACATTAAAAGTCTCCAGCTATCATTTTTCTTGTAGCATAACTGATAACTATTTGCAACAACATAGTTACACATCATATGTTTCTGTTGTTTAGGACTCACAAATCTCATACCTAATACATGATTATGCTTTTTCTAATAAAAATTCTTATTGTAAATAGCTTGGTTATAGATATTACCTCATCCTCATGTAGCTGATCATATGGCTCTTCACGAGGTGGACTGTGAGGGTTAACTTGGTCCTTTGGGAACAACTTGCTTAAAAACTCATCATCTTTTGTCTTGTTCATAGGAATACAATCACCAAGTTCATTGTCAACTTCCATGTCAATGTCATCATCTTCCTCACTTAGCAAATCTCCCTAGTACCTTGCAAATCCTCTGTATCACCTTGAAAAATTATGACCTAGCAAATCCTCAATGTCAAGTCCATTATCCATATCCATACCACCTTGTACTTCTTCATGAACTTCATTTCCAACCGACAATTCGTCTAATGAACTGCATACTTCGGCTAGCTCGTCAAGTATCCATTGATGTATATTAACACCAAGATGGTCCATGTATACATGAATTACACAATCATAAGCGTACCCTACTTCAATGAACTCATGGTAGTATTTATCATTAGTTATAATCCTTAATCCATCAGTGAACAAAATATCGGGCATGTAAAAGTAAACATTCACGCATAACTCTTTATCGAATCTTTGAAGGAACACCACAAACTCGTTCTTGTCCACTGCAACAAAATCGACATCATCAAACCTTTTCTCTACTCCATATGAGTAACAAATAGAGGGGTACCTCGTAAAAAAATCGGCAAAATGGAGATCTATCTTCATGTAAACAGCCATAACAATGATTATGTTGGCCGATTTGAGCAAATAGGAGTTTAAGAAACGAATTCGTGCCAAGAACGGTTTGAGAAAAGGATACGGATGAACAGGTAGCAGAATAAAGAAGATTAAAGGGACAATTCATGGGGTTTAAAAAAATATTAGGTTTCATTTAGTCACACACACACACACACGTGACAATAAGATGTCATCTTTAATCTACTTGGTAATGACGTGACATAAACAAAGATCCTAGTAGGATGGGTGTCACCAGCTGAACGCTTCAAATGTTAAAATGTGACCTTTTAAACCATAAAATTACAAGTAAAAGCCCTTTAAATGCAAAAAATAGTCACAAATGACCATTTAAACTAATATACGAAAGATAGTTGAGCTACAGTAAGAATTCCCCTTATTTAAATGACATATTAGTGATTTCAGGTTGGGTGTGGACCAAAAACATACAAACATGTTACTTATAGGGGACCAAAACCACACAAGATATCCAAAATTGGACCATTGATGCACCACCATATTTTTTTGGATCAAAACCATATAATTTTGACAACCATATGGACCATTTTTGCAATTTTGTCTTATTTTATGTATATTGTTTTTGGAGGGACCAAACTTATCAACATATGAAAGTCTAGGGACTAAATCTCCAAATACAATAATATACAAATTGAAGGGTTAAAAAATGTTGTTGTTTAATTTGAGGGGGTAAAATGATGTTTTATAAAATAAAGGGGTTAAAAATGCCTTTCTACAATGTAAGAGAATGGAGAGTGTCATTCTACATAACAAAGCGGAGAAAATTGTCCATATACAACTGTCTAGTCTAGGATCAAATCCATCAATATATAACCAAACTATGAAATAAAAAATAAGAGCCGTGGCTAAAATGTGAAATTAGAATATTTTTTTTGATTGTATTACAAAAACAAAAAACTATATAATATCTATAAAGGAATGTTTTTTTTTATTATATATAATAATTTAAATTAAATATAAAGAAAAATATCAATATTCATTCTATATATATATATATATATATATATATATATATATATATATATATATATATATATATATATATATATATATATATATATATATATATATATATATATAATGGTTTATCAAAATAGCAATGGTTTTAACTTTACTTTTTAAAAGATACCAAAGTCTCGTGATAAATATAAAACAACTAAAGAGTATATGATCCAAATTCACAATTTAATTTTGAAAAAGAAAATGTCTAATTAACGGATCATTAAAAAAATAATCAAAGATTAACCCAACACCAATATACCCATCAATTTGGGACATGACATTTGAAAAAAATTTGCATACGCATCCTTGAAATCGTAGGTTCTATGTGAGAAAAAAAAAAAAAAAAAAAAAAACTAATTTTTGATTTTTTTTTTTGTGATTTTTAGAAATCTTCAAGGTTTGCTTTTTTGAAGATTTCTAATAAGAAAACTTCAAAAACTTTATGTATATATATTTGTTTATATGTTTACAGAAATAACTATAATTTGCATATGATATTTATGATTTTTTTTATATCAAAACATGTGTCTTTTGGTGTCACATTTTCTCACATTATGTCATTATCTTACATATGGTCTACAATTTTGTAAATAACATCTATAAAATTAATTAATGTATTTTGATGATTAGTGTAATTTTCATTATTTATGGCTTGATAGGATTAATACACATTCGTCTTTTCTTTTATACTCTAAATGAAATCCATATAACTCGGGTCATTAATGGTCAGTTGTACCACATACATCAGAGCCTAATCTCTAGTTACGTCAGATTAAAGCTATAATTCAACAAAGAAAAAGACAACTCAACCGATTGAAACATAATTTGGATTCGGTAAATGACTCTCTTAGCGAGATTCAGAACCAGTTGTCATCGATCACATTACACGCTTCAATTGACAAAAAATGTTGTCGTCTACTGATAGAAGCCAAGGGTTGAGGGATTAAATTGGCGAAAACGAAAGGATTGCGGAGGTGAATGATGGAGTATTCCACGAGCTCCATTGGATTTTGGTCGACGACATATTCATGAAACATGAGGTTAGTTTTTAAAGCATGCTTATATTCTTCTCAATCTTGTAACACTAGATTCAAGCTTATATAAGTGAACTTCTTCCTACATTGAGCTAGATACATGAATTTCTGTTCGTTTAAGCTTTTGAGTGTGCGGATTAATTTTATGATTAAGATGAATACGCTACAATGGGAAGCAAGTTGAAGTTGCGTTTTGTTAATTCAATTTTTGGTATTCAGGTGAAGGAGGAATCTATAAAAAAAATATAATTAATTAGTTAATTAAAATAAATTCAAAATTTATTAACAACCATTTTTTTCATAATTAAACTAAAATAGTCAAAAACATAATAACAAATTAAAAGCAGGTATTGACTATGAAAACAACTTTGCAAAGAGGATTGCCCTTCCACTAGAATCCATTCTGGATTGGATGAACACCTAGAAGCTAAAACATAACAATAATTAAAAAAATTCATCATTTGAATCCGAAACCTCATCTAAATCCTCTTTCGAGACCTCATCTAAATCTGATTCCTCATCCGAATCCTCCTCTAGATCCTCACCTAGTATATGAGGGGCCTCACGATCTCTTTTGAAAGGAGGTTTTTTACCTTTGGTACTTGAACTTTCATTTCCGTTTTCTCTTAAAATGAAATGTTTTTTTTCCTTTTGGTACATGAACTTTTAGCTTCATCTTCTCTTAAAATGAAAGATTTTTTCCTTATGGTACGCGAACTTTCAGCTTCATCTTCTTTTAAAGCGGAAGGTTTTTTCTTTCTTGTACGTGAACATTCAGCTTTGTTTTTTCTTATTATGGCGATTGTTCGTTGCATCACTTTTCCGATAAATGCTGCTTCAATTAAGAACCTTGCATCCGATGAAGTAGAAGAAGATGAAGATGACATAGTGAAGTTGGGGAAAATAAATATGAAAATAATGACTAATAATGTGAAAAATATAAAGTAAAGTTTGTATTTATAGAGTTTTTTAAAAAAAATACTATAATACAGGTATGTATAGTAAATGCAACGGCTAGAAACAACTTGGGAATGGATTTGATGTTTTCCTCGGTGTTGTGGTGTTCCCGCACCCACGGTACACCTACCGCACCATGCAGTATTGGCACCCCTTTGGTAATCAAATAAGTCATGCCCGACCCGTATGTGTCGGACCTAGGTTCGTCGGCTCTACCGGAGGACGCTGAACTCGTCTGTAAGTTCGCCGGCGGCACTGATGGTCTGATGCGGCGGCGCCTTCGGCCTTCCCCTGCTTGTTCTTCTATCTCCACTCGAAAACCCTAACTTCTCCGTTCTCTAACCTTTAATTCGCCTTTTACTATTTTCGATTGGTAAATTATACTCTCCAGTTACTCAGATTCAAGCTATAATCCAACAAAGAAGAAGACGACTCATCCGGCTGAAACATAATTCGGATTCGGTAGACGACTCACTGGATGCGATTCAGAACCAGATGTCATCGGTCGCGTTAAACGCTTCAATTTGCGCGAGTAGCTCGCCAAGGGCGGCAGGATCGCGGAGGTGAATGATGGAGTGTTGCTGGAACTTGCTTTTGGTTAACTGCACGAATATGAGGTTAGTTTTCGAAGCATACATATATTCTTCTTAATCTTGTTGCGATAACAACACTAGGCTATCGATTTTTGAGAAATAACAGTCACAATTGTGACACTAGGTTATCCTGTTCACATATATCATGTTTAAACATCGATTTTTTTTATACATGTACTGGTTTTGGCCTTTAGGTGGGAGCTAAGAAACAGAATAGTCTAATTCATATGGCCATACTAGTTTTTGAGCTTATAGGAATGAACTTCTTACTATAATGAGCTAGATTCTGCAACTTACAGGAGTTGGAGGTTTTGTTTTAATGTCCAGAGATGTAGTATTCTTCTAGATTTGTAGTGCTATACATGACTTTCTGCTTGTTTAAGCTTTTGAGTGTTTGAATGGATTCTGTGATCCAAGATGAATGCACTACAATGGGATTGAATTAGCAAGTTGAAGTTGATGTTTGATTATTTCAGCTCATGGATGAACATTGAATTTGCAATATAGCTTGTATTGGTTGGAAGAAACACTGTTGATATAAGACTATCTCAATGACACAAAAATCTAAATTGCTATTATAAGGATTTCTTTTTGGTAATATGCAGTAGCTATTTAGCAACCTAAATGGAGTCTAAATGACATGAGATGAGTTCTAACTTCTAAGATCTCTATTTTGTTACAATTTTGGACTAAGGTGTAAATTTTGTTACGAATTTGATCCTAACTTTTTTTATAAATTTGTCCCATAGTTAGTTTCTTTTTTTACAAATCTATTTGTTTACAACTTTTTCTTAACTTTTTTAATTTCTACTTATGTAATTTTCAAATTAAACACCACAACGAAAGCATGTTAGTGATCAATCTCGGAAAACCCAAAAAAAAAAAAAAAGATTTACAATCTTTGCAAAATGTAGTTATAAATTTTAAAAAGATAAGCGTTACCAAATATGTGGTGTTTTATAAAAATATCAAATTTTTAATAGCATTTATATTAGTAATTTTGTTTTATAAAAAGATCAAATTTTTAATAGCATTTACCTAAATAAGTATGTTAAACGTGAAAGAAAGTAAGTTTATAAAGACTTGTAAAAAAGTTGTAAGTCCAAACTGTAAAAAGAGTTAAAAAAACTTCGGAAAAAATGTAAAAATAGTATTATAAAAGTTTAACAAAAAGTTGTAAAAACAAAGTTTGCAAAAGAGAAATTAATTTAGAGGTAAATTTTTAAAAATGTTTGGACTAAATTTGTAACAAAATTTAAACCTGTGCCAAAACTGTGAAAATGAAAGTTGGGGACCATTTCATAGTTAGTTACCCTTTGATGATAATAATAGTTGGTAACTTTCACCGGTTGTATCCATGTAATCGATGGTATAATAGAACCGAAAAAAAACATGTTGGTCAATTGGATAAAATTATAAGTTTAATGACTTAAAAAGCAAATAAAACGTTATTTGTTGTCATTTTAGGACATTTTTATAGAAAATATTAAAAAACTTTTAAACACCATTTATCTATCTAAAATCTTTGATTTGCCTCAACTTACTTGTCTTAAAAATATACCAAACCATAAGATAATTATCTTTTTCAACGAGAAATTTTCATTTTCTTCTAACCTCATTGTTAAACCTATAACTATTTCTAAGACTTAACAATTAATATGTATTGGGTTGTTTGGGAAAAGAAATAATGTAATAAACAAAATAATTTTTATTATCTTTGAATCTATAATGCTTAAATTGTTAAGTCTTAGAAATAGTTATATGCATTTAACAATGAATTTAGAAGAAAATGAAAATTTCTTGTTGAAAAATATCTTAATTGTCTTATGGCTGGTGCTTGTTTGAATATTTTTAAAACACCGTTGAGGCAAAATTGAAGATTTTGGATATATAAAGAGAAAATTCATGAAATAATAAAAAATTAGGGGGTGTTTTCAGCAAATAACTATGAAATTTCGAATTTCGTAAAATGACCATCAGATCCGTAGTTACGGATAGAGATGAGCAAACGGACCGAATCGGCCGGAACCGGACCGACCCGGACCTGACCTGGGAACCGACTTCAGCCAAAATCAAGAACCGAACCGGCCCGGTGGTTCTACTGGTTCCGGCTCTACCGGTTCCGGTTCCGAGTCCGGTTTTTACCAGGTTTTCGATTTTGGAACTGGTCTTCGAGAAATAGCAACGTATTTTTGGATGGGTTTTTTTTCTTTTTCCCTAACATAAGTCGGATTGTGTTTTAACGTTGTTTGGAATATGCTTTGAAATTGATTATTATAAGCTCGAAGGTGAAAAGTTAGATTATCTGTAATTTACGTCAAAATTGAAGATGTAGCCGTATTTTCATGCATGTCCTAGTTTGTTTTTAAACTTTCTGTTTGGAGGTCACGTTTTGGAAAATTATCAAAAACTAAAATGTAGAATTGTTATTTATTAATTAGAATAGTGATAATTATAATTGTTAAATATCTTTATCAAAATATAGAATAGATAGACATTGGTTTAAAATTGGAAACTAAAATTACATATAATTTATAGTTATACAAATGTTAATATATGCCTACAACAACAATAACAATAGAACCTGAAAATCTCATTATAATATAATAGAAATAGAAGAAACATAGTCGAAGTCTCGAAGATCAGTTTTTTGTTTACGTCCAATTCCAAAAAAAAGGCATGGGTTTTTTTTTAAAGATTATACGGTCCGGTTCCCGGTTTTGGGCCGGTTCCAACGACCGGTTCTTACCGGGTTCCGGTTCCAAAAATTGACGAAATTATAGTATCGGTCCCGGCCCGACCGCGGCCGGTTCCCTGGTCCATATGCTCATCCCTAGTTACGGATCTCTTAATGTCTCTGAGGAACCGAGCACACCTCTGCGGAAATGAGGTGACAACACTAAAAGACAATTTTTTTTTTTTTTTTTGGGCTTTTAAGGTTACGCAGAGGTGTCTTTGCGGATATTGTAATTGCACAGAAACGGATACGGCAATGGGAAACGGATACAGAACGGAAACCGGAAACGGCAAAACCCAAAAAATCAGGATACAGATACGGCAGAGATACGTCAATATAAAATTGTGTGTGTGTGTATATATATATATATATATATATATATATATATATATATATATATATATATATATATATATATATATATATATATATATTGATGTCAAGTCCCGCAATGGAGGTTGATCTATTGATGTAGTTGATGATCATTGTGTTTCTTAAGAAGCCATAATCGATGATGTGATTAGGAATTACGAGAATCAAGAATGGTGATGAATGATGATTGACGATCCTAGTGAATTGTGATCGACTGATCGTCTTTGATCGAGAAGACAGGACACGACTCGCGACAGGGGAGACTTTGATTGACGATCGGTTAGGGACTTGAGGAAATACCAAATACGTTTTGAGCCTTAAAAACAGCAGTCTATTAGTCTTTTTTGGATTTAAACTTAAAAAGCCCATGTAAACCTTAAAATAAAATAGAAACAACTAGGAAACTTCATCGAAACTTTAAGGAAACTTCCCAGAAACGTTTCCATGATATCCGATACTTCCAAGAAACGTTTCCAAGGAGTTTCCATGGAGTATCCGTTTCCATGGAGTTTCGGAAACGGAAACGGCAACCTAAGAAATGGGTATGAACAAATTTTTAAGAGAATTTTTTGGGATTTTTAAGTATTTACCCATTCCTCAGCGACGTTAAGCGATCCGCAAAGGTGCTCACAAGATCCGCAGACACCTCTGCGTAACCTTCAAAAACCCAATAAAAAAATTGTCTTTTAGTGCTGTCACCTCATTTCCGCAAAGGTGTGCTAAGTTCCTAAGAGACATTAAAAGTTTCTCAGAAACATTTTACGAAACTCGAAATTTCATGGTTATTTGCTGAAAAAACACCCTAATTTTTGGTTATTTCATGAATTTTCTCATCTATAAATGGTGTTAAAAAGACTTCTAATATTTTCTATGAAGATGTTATAAAATGACTACCAATAACATTTTATTTGCTTTTTAAGTCTCTAAACTTATAATTGTATCTAATTAGCCAACAAACTTCCAAACGTCAGTGACCTAATGAGTATGTTTGTGTTACTTGTTGCCATTTTGCAAATAACTCCAATTCCATGGTTTCAATTGAACAAGCTTAATGTACAAGAGCAATCAAACACTATCTCAGAAAACTGTAATTTAACTGTAGAAGAAAACAACTCAAAATGCCCCAAGCCTTACAATCCAATAGCTCTTCAAGTTTAACTCTCCCAAGATAAAATATCTCACAAAGCATGCCACGCCTTATTCAATCCCACTCCTAAATAGCATAGCAAGTAACACGAAATACCCAAAATGCCCCCAACACAACCCCTTTCTAAAAAACGTGATTAAATTTAAAGTGGAATTGCAGACAACATTACCTATTCAGTCCCTTTATCATTTATAACGGGGGGAAATAAAATTACACCATAGACTGCATTGCACTAAAAACATGTAAAAGGTAAAACAGAATCATTATTATCACTTTTTGTTTTTGTTTTTTTTTATAAATATTTTTTTTTATAAACGACGCTTGTATTATTTCTCAGTCTCAGTGATTTATCTGATAAAATTACAGTGCTTCTGCCTCTTTGTCAGATTTACTGTTTGCACAGACTTATCGACTTTTTGCAGCTTTTGATCTACACATCTATTTACAGACAAGGTTCAGTGAATATTTAAGTCTCTGAGTAAATAAATTACTTCACTAAAATTCTCATTTCAAAACAAGTTTGTACTTCGCAAAATCCAAAACAGAGCCCACTTCCAAAGTTACAATACATAAACCACATGGCTTTTCTTTTTCTCTTTTGGATTTTTCACAAACATCTGTTTTTATGCATTGAACATGAAAATCAACCCATTGATGATGATCATCATACAAACAATAATAATATTTTTTTTTTGTTAAATTCCTTATGGAACACTTGAAATGTTCAAAAAAAAATACATCAGCCTATATGTCATACAGCAAATTTGGTATATCGTTGCGTTTTACGATGTAAAGACTACATAGTATGAATCGATATTTAGAAGCAAAGTTGTGCTCAAAAGTCCACAAGAAAGTGATTGATGCTTAGAGTTGGATCAAACATTAGGTATTCGGTCAAAGTCAACAAGAAAACAGTTGTTATTACCTCAATTTGCTTCCATCACTTTTCTCGAACATATTATAAAAAGAAAACACGCTAAAAATTTCGAGGGTGACACTTATATATAAAAATTATGAAAATAAGATAACCATTATATCTATATATACTGGTGTATTTTAGAGTTTATTGCAAAATTGGTACTTGTATACCAAAAGTCAAAGTCCATTTTAGTTTAAAATTGAAACTTCATGCATATTTGGTCCCCGTGGTATCCCAAAAAGTTCAGATTTAGTCCTTTGAATTAACCCACGTCTAAAGAAAGTACTCAATTTTGGATATCATAAATATGTATACAAGTTTCAAATTTTGAATTGGCCATGATAATGAAAAAAAATGAATTCAAACTTTTCTTTTTTTGGGAAATCATAGGGATTAGTTTTGTATTATAAGATATACATTTTAAGGTTTATGTTTTTATAGGGTAAAAGAATGTTAAAATTTAGTGGGTTGGTCGAATTTGTTAAGTCAACGGCTTTATGTTACTTTGATGACCATTATATCTATATATTCAAAATACATGTTGTATTAAAAACGTTACATAACGTTATTGTTGACTATTTTTTTTTTCTTTTTCTTTATAAATATTTTATAACAAATCTAAGAAAAGATAAAGTTGTTCCAATTTATATATAGACTGCTTTAATATTTTTGGCAGATGGAATGGAAGTATGCTGGTAATATGGACACAATAGCTGGAGTTTAAAAGGAAGGAAAAAAGCATTGGGAGTTGGAAGGCATCCAATGAAGTAATGCATAGTGGGCCCCACCCATATCTCTCTTCAAATAACACCAATATGCAAAGAAAACAAAAAAGATTAGCCTCTTTATGTAGTGGTGCTTCATTTCATGATTACCCCACTCAAATCTTACACAATTTCACATCTTTTAATCACAAAATTATTGCCTTTTTAACACACCCAAAATTAGATTACATAATTTTAGACATCATAATTAAAAGTTACCTTAAAACATGTATTTTATATTATTTTTTAAAATTAGGGTTAATGTCATGAATAATAATAAAAAAACTTAAATCTTTTGTTACCTTCTGAAAATATTATTTATAATATAAAAAGACAAAAAATAAAGTTACGAACTTTTTAAAATATAATATTTAATTTCTGTAATTATAAAATTTGTAAGATAATGTTGTTTTACATAATAGTTTGATAATTATATATATATATATATATATATATATATATATATATATATATATATATATATATATATATATATATATATATATATATATATTTTAATTTTTAAATAATCAATCAAAATCACATCCATGCAAAGGAAGGGGGAGAAAAAGGCTTAATGCGTATTTCACTATATCGTCCATTAAACAAATTTACGCCACACCCACACACACACACCGGTCTTTACATACTTCCATCCCCAAAAAAACACCCCCTCTTCCCTCATATCTCACCCATTTCTCCGCCGCTCATCCATCTCCGGTGGCGTCGCCTCCGTTAATTGTTTCACCAACACATCGGAGTTTACATATACAGAGAGGTTTCCGGTTAGTAATTGGTGGAGATGTATAAGAATCAGCTGCAAGAGCTAGCGCAGAGAAGCTGCTTCAACCTCCCATCTTATACGTGCATCAGGGAAGGACCTGACCACGCGCCGAGGTTCAAGGCCGTCGTTAATTTCAACGGCGACTCCTTTGAAAGCCCTAACTATTTCTCCACTCTCCGTCAGGCTGAGCACGCCGCCGCTGAGGTCGCTCTCTCTTCCCTCTCCTCCCACTCCCTCGCCGCTAGAATCCTCGTAAGTTCCTTTCTCCTTACTTCTTTTCACCGGAAAATTACTTTACTCGTCTCGTCGGAAAAAGCAACGTTTGAGTCGATTATTTACCAAAATACCCCTTTCCGGTGTCCCTTTCGAGTTTTTGAAGAACGATTAGGTCTGATTGCATTTAGAGTTGTACTGTACTAGCTAACAATGCATCATGAATCATGATACACTCGCTTTGTCCCCCGGGTGTGGCAATTTTAGCTATTTAGCTTCTCCGGTGAGGGTATTTTGGTCACCATAAGTACTTGTACCAATTTTGGTCAACGTACAAGTGATTGATGCATGAACATGAAGCATTTAATCGATTAGTTATAGACTTATAGTAGTAATTTAGTAAATAGCTAGTCAATTCAATGGTGTGAAAATTCAAAATACAGCTCTGGTAGGTTTAATAGTTTTACTTATTTCGTTGCTAATCCTTATTTTAAGATTTTAATCTACATGCTAATATGCTATACTATTTCATCCTTCAAAAAGAACAAATTTATACCAAATGCTTTACCTTTTTCATGTTTAAATGATCTTCGTGTTCTCATATGAAAATGGTAAAAAACGTTGTAATTTACAACAACGTGCCACGTGCCCAATCTTGGAGAAATATATAGTAACAAAAAGATGACTGAATGCAGTCTTACTTTTTATTATGATAGATAGGTATGAACACTTTGAATTATTTGACCATTTCGATGTGAATGTAAGAAGTTTGAATTCCTACTTCCTAATTCATAATTCATAAATGAAATTTCAAACTTATTATTAAAAAAAATAAAAGAAAAAATGGCACATGGGAAAGTTATTGAGAGCACATATTAGTAGTTATAGCCTTTGTCTGCGAAAATTAACTATGCTTATAAATGCTTTGTTGCAGCATTGCATGTGCCCTGTTAGGCTCATAGTATTTATTAGCATTATTATTATTATTATTATATTAAATATTTGTTATATTATTTAATTAAATTGTAGGATGAAACTGGGGTTTACAAAAATCTATTACAAGAAATCTCACAAAGAGTCGGTGCACCATTGCCACGTTACACAACTTACCGGTCCGGTTTAGGACACCTACCTGTGTTCACCGGAATAGTCGAACTCGCCGGAATTACATTCACCGGTGAACCCGCGAAAAACAAAAAACAAGCGGAAAAAAACGCTGCCATGTCAGCATGGTCATCTCTCAAACACTGTGAGTTAAAGTCAAATGAATTTAATTTTGACTTTGACTTCGACTTCGACTTCTTCAACCAATTAAAAAAAATAATTTATTAATTGTATTATTTAACGCTTTTTTGTTTTACTTTTTAGTGGCAAAACAAGATGCGAGTTCTTCGACTGAACCGGAGAACAACGATGAACAGGAACAAATCAGAATCGCGAGAGCACTTATGAATTACAAATTAAAACAAAAAATTGGAAAAGTCAACTACGTTGACCACCACCCAATACCTTTTGATAAAAAATTCACTACACCTTCACCTCGACCACCTAGCCCACAACGACCACCGTTAACGTCGTCAAAAATACTTCCATTCTTGTACCAAAAACATGAACCATCATCATCATCATCATCATTACCATCATCATCATCTCCATTACCATCATCATCATTACCATTGCCACATCAAAACCAAAACCAAAACCAAAACCGCCCGGCTTATGTTCCGATGCGGTACTACAGGCCGCTTGCACCGCCGGTTACTATGAGAACCGCGGTGCCGGTTTTCTCTGCACCGCCTGTTCGGCAGGTGGTGCAGAGTAGACCGGTGAAGGTGGCACCGCCTATCTGTGTGAGACAGGCGGTGCCGGTGTTTTCTGCACCTCCCCCTCCCACTCCGGTTAAGAAAGAGGAGGGGTTGAAGGTAAACGAGTCTGAAGCAGTTAAGTGTCTAGAAAATCTTAAATTATGAGAAGGTTATGAATGATTGTTTGTTGAATGTTGTTAAATGGTTTATGTTTTTTATATTTGGTTTGAAATTAAAGTAAAAATGGTGTAATCAAATTTTGGTAATGTAAGATTAGCTTAATTTCCCTATTATGATTAGAGTTATATGATCTATATACGAAATAGCTCAAAGCATCATTAGATTAACTTAACTATAAATCGATTTGTTTTTTTTTTCATCCAAAAAACATTTTTGTTGTCAAATATTAATAGTTCAACGGATTTGCTCCCACTTCATGGAAACAAAATCAAATGTGCTTAATCAAAACCCAAAATAGGAGAATGGGGTAGGGATATGGTGGTTGTTGGGAGGATGTAGGAAGGTCTCACTACAAAAATGGGATAATCAAAAAAAATAATCACTTTCCATCAACATAATTAAATGAATGACAATTATTTTCAAAAAATACGAAATAGTCAATCACCGAATTTGAATATTATCAATTTCCGATCTTCGAAGTCGATTATTATGGCCCTTAAAACGAATATTAGTAGGATTTTCACAAACCAAGAACAACTTCGAAAATTTATTTCGTAGCTATTTTTTGCATTGTTATGTAAATCTTTTAATATGAAACAAGGGAAACTTAGAAAAAAAGGAAGACTTCTTTATTTGAACGATTGACGCAATGAAAGAATCATGCTTTTGAAAATATAATTTTTGGTTCGTAAGAAAAAACATGTTCAAAACTAACATATATGATGTGTTTGACAAAACTAGCTTGTAACGGGATAAATGGTAACGGGTAATTGATAGTAGATACCTCATACCTCGTAATTAGAAGCTGTAGCTTTTATTTGTTATACGAATGTTTGTCACTAATAATAGTTATAAGCTTTTAAAATTTATACAATTAAATAAAAGGACACTTGTTCAAAAAAGATAAATATATAAATATCTTTTTAAAGGTAATTTTGAAAATTGATTAAAAGCTCGATAGGTTTTTTTTAAACGTGAACTAACTTTTATATTTAGATTTTATATTTAGAGTATTTCATTTAAATTAAAAATTAAACGTTCGTACTTCTAAATAAAACTTTTTGTTTAAATCGAATTTTTTGTTAAAAGTTCTTAAATGTTGATTGTGAAACACATGCATAATACATTTTTCTTAATTTAATTGTGATATAAGCCTTTAAGAAAACTTATATGACCTATTTTGAGACAACATGAAATTATACAAGCAAAGAAATAAATTTCCAGTTCAAACTCAAAATTAACTAACATGTTTGAAGCTCATGAGGAACATATTGTAAACGTGAAGAATGTAAATTTTATGTTAATTCGATATATATATATATATATATATATATATATATATATATATATATATATATATATATATATATATATATATATATATATATATATATATATATATATATATATATATATATATATATATATATAATGTTTGTGTGCGTGTGTGTTATGTTCATATGTTTTCTACAATTATTGTATGCATATATGGACCAATGAGATTTTTAGAAAAAAAAAAATATTTAATAATGCATATAAGGGTATTCTTCGAACTTTATATATAATCAACTTTAGAAATAAGAAAGAATTCCTTAAATTTTGGACGTTACTAATTTTTTTTTTTGACCAAAATCATGGTAGCTTTCTCCCATTTTTAAAGGAGTAGTGACATCATATTTTTATCCCATTCTAAATTCCCAACCCTCTGGTGATAAAAAAAAAAAGAGGACATCCGAAATTGGCCTCCTATTCTAGTGATGACATGCTATATGCGACGACCCTATTGCCCAAGACAATCTCCTCCTACTCCGCCTCCTCACCTCATTCCCCGAAAGGCATTATCACTTTCCGTAACCTCATGTTTCCAAATAACTCCTTTCAATAGCATTCAAACTGTCAGATTCTATTACAATGAGTTTTTGGTTTATGCATCATATGGTGTTGAGGTTCAACAACTGGCGTTACCCACTTTCCCTGCAGTTAGCAATGCCGCCATCA
Organism: Lactuca saligna; assembly: GCF_052625555.1. Classification (NCBI taxonomy): domain Eukaryota; kingdom Viridiplantae; phylum Streptophyta; class Magnoliopsida; order Asterales; family Asteraceae; genus Lactuca; species Lactuca saligna. The sequence continues at coordinate 51,134,754 of NC_136422.1, read as the reverse complement.
TCCCCCTACCCCCATCCCCACACTGACCCTAATAATCCAAATTCATCAACGCTAAAATCCAATTCTTCTAACCCTAATCATCATTCTCCATCTATTTCTTTAGAATCTTAGGTCGACCATCAACACCCTCATCAATTCGATTTTTGCAACCTCAATTCCATGTCCACGCTTATCTTTCTTGGGTATCTCCCCCCCCCCCTCTCTCTCTCTCTCTCTCGTGCTAGTTTTTTGAAGTACTATTATGGTTTATATAAATATTTGTCTATATGTGCTGTTTGGTGCAAATATGGTTTGAAATCGGAACCAATCATGCAATTTTGATCTGGTTGTTCATCACAATGTTCTTTTTTTACTATGTATGTTACCTTTGCCCATATCAAATATGTTTCGTGTGTGTGTATATATATATATATATATATATATATATATATATATATATATATATATATATATATATATATATATATATATATATATATATATATCGATTCAAGTTGGCATCAAGATTTGTATATAACTCATTTTTTGTTTTATAAGATGGGGGAACATGCTTGTTACTAAATGACGTGTTAGTGATTGATAGAGGCTAACCATATGAAGTAAGAACTCCAGTTCATTTTTCTCTTTATAATTTTGTTTGATGACAATCCTCTTTTTCTTTTTCTGCTTATATTTGTTTGATAACAATCGTGTTTTGCCACCATTGCACCGGTAAGAATGACACCTATTTTGGTTAATTATTTATATGTTAATATTGCATTATGATAGAATTTACAATTGTATTCAGATAGAATTTTACTATTATATGTTGATAATGCATTTTGATATAATTTTACTATCTATAGTTTATGAGTGTGCATCACCAAGATATTTGATTTCAATTTAGTTTTTCTAACATATACAAGGATCATTGTTCAAACTAATGATTTTTCTTGGATGTGAAGGAGTAAGCTATTTCAAATTCACAGATGTTGCGTGAAATTGAAAGACCAAAAGATTGAAGTTGTCTTGAACCATGGTGTTGCCTTGTTATAGAATGGAGATTTTCAAGAATAGCATTCTATTCTTATAGAATGGAGATTTTCAAGAATGACATTCTATTATTATAGAATAGAGAATCTAAAGAATCTAACCATGTAGTATGCATTATGTCATAATTAATAGCACCACATGTTTTATGCAATGACTATATAGTTTTTACTGTCTTAGAATGCATTGGAGTTTTTAATATTTGAAAACTGATTATGTTTTCTTTGTGGGTTTAAGTTTTGAAGAGGCTGTTATTGATGTGAAAAATGATGAAAAATATGGAGAATGAGAATGTATTCTAGCAAAATGTATTCTTAACAATAATATTCTTTTAAAATGGATTAGTGTTGTAACATTTCAAAAATCATAACAAATTTGAAGCTTTTCAAAACAACCCATTGCTTAAAAAGTGTTTACAAAATCATTGTTTTCAACATATTATTCGATTCAGAGTCTCCCACGATCCATCAACATAAAAACCGAGGATGTGTACGGTTATGACTTCGCCTTGCCACAGTCCTCGAAAGTACCTGAATCAAAGCTAAAATGATAAGCCAACGCTTAGTGAGTTCCCCCAAAGTATCACCACATAAACATATCAAACAACATCATGCATACATGAGCCTTCAGTTTGACTGGACTGCCTCACAGGGCTTACAACATATCTGGACCACTCTCGAGCCTTCGACATGACTAGATCGCCTTGCAAGGCCTAAAGCCTATATGGACCGCTCGTCAGGCCTTCGGCCTTTGATGAAAGGTTTTTGTTATTTATTGATCCAAATGATGACTTGTAGATATTTAGTAAATATTCATATTTAAGATGACAAATGTACAAATTTAACATCCACATCAAATTTAAGTTAAATTTAATGACACTTGTCACAATCTAAAATAAGTAGGAGGATAGGAGGAACAAAAAGTAGAAAGATATTCAATTTTTAAATATTTATTTCTAACTTTTTGACAAAGTTGTAGATATTTAGTAAATATTCTTTTTATTATAACTTGATTTTGATATTAAATAAGACCATCCATTATATTTACCACTAACCACTATAGTGGTGGATGCCATATCATCACCAAGTACAACCACTAAAAGGCTGGTATACCCACCACTATAACCCTTTTATTTTTTGATTTTTAAATTATATATATATATATATATATATATATATATATATATATATATATATATATATATATATATATATATATAGAGAGAGAGAGAGAGAGTTAGAGAAAGCTAGAGAGAGATAAAGAAAGAAAGAAATCTATTGGATGTGGTCTATCGTCATTTGCACCACAATCCACCACGACTACTAGCTACCATTAAGTCCATGTGGTATACATACAATGAGCTTGGTCGTGGTTGAGCTGGCCATGAACAACGACCCTGCACACCACCTCGTTGTTTCGTAGTCAGCCGTTGTCGTGGTGTTTCGTGTTGGCCATAACGGATGGAAACGTCGAATGAAATCGAAGCCCATTTTGACCAATTTCCATAGCCGTTCAACGACTACTTTGTTTAAAAAAAATAAAATTTTAACCAATTTATTTACCTATAAATACCACACTTTTACTCCTTACTTTTTACACCATTCTTTTCTTTCTCTATACACAAACTACACACTACATCTTCACAACCAAAAACCATGAATCTCAATCAAAATACCCCTCCAAACTACATAAATCGCAAACTCGATAACGCTTTTGCGTTAGATACAACCCTTCGCCAATTCCCGACTATGGAGTCACCTCAAGGCGGTTTTGTCAATTTGCTTCAAACCGGTTCCCCTATCCAACAAACATCATTTTTGAATAACAATATCAACATTTTCCATCTTTCCAACTACAACAAATGCAACAACAATACCAACAATTTCAACAATTCCAAAAACTACAACAACTCAAATAACAAACGTCACAACAACAACAACAACAACAACCAATTTTACAACCTTCACTTTCACCAGATTTTGTTTCAGAAACGCAATCTTCACCACCACCTCAACCTAAAAATAAAAACGGAAAAAACCGGTCTGACCCACTACCACCCAAGAAAGGGTCCCATGGACAAAAGGCGAAGAAGAAAAGTTAGCGGATGCATGAGTGTCGGCTTCCCAAGATCCAATTGTAAGAGATAGTCAAGCTTACGAAAGTTTTTGGGAGAAAGTCCGAGCCATTTTCTACGAGTTAATTGAAAGTGAAACTAGAAATGTCGATCAAATTACATCGAAATGGCGAGACATTCGACTAAAATGCACCGAGTTTGAAGGAATCTACAATGACATCCTAAATATACACTATGACAACCCGATATTTCAACTCTTTGTAATGACCTAAAACGTCAAGTATTGTAGCTACTTTTGAAATAAATGAAATTAACTTCAAAAATGAAATGTGTAAAAGTCTCTATAAGTATGTCTATTATGCTAGATAATGTGTCAAGGTTTATAGAAATACTAAGAACACGAAAAACCGAGTTATAACGAAGAAGTTATGACCATTCTAAGATTTCCGACAAAACCGACAACACCGATTAAACGAAAAACACAAAGTTTCAATACAATAGTTTTTAGCCTTAAGTATCTAAATGAAAGTTATAGATAACCTCAAACCGTGAGCGTACATAAAAAGAACGTCCAAATCTGACTTCGTATGAGGAAGTTATGATTTTTCCAAGATTCAGGTATAACAGTAGACAGCTAAAAACTCAAAATAGAGCTCGAGATCCTTTTGACCAAAACAACCTAAATGAGAATCTAAGGTCTCAATATTTGTAGCGCAACGGCGAAAAGTCTGATGTAAACAGACACCGGATGAAGAAGTTATGGATTTTTAACGGACTTTTCGTGTCCCGGCCCGTTAAAAATAAATAATTAAAAATAAATTCAAAATTTGCCGATGAAGTCTAAATGAGAGTTGTAGATAACATTTTCAGCTACGCGTGCATATAAAGAACGTCGAAAACGGAGATCGTATGCGAAAGTTACGGATTTTACAAGTTCGGGGTCCAAAACCCGAGGCTAAGTGACTGAGAGCGTCCCATCAACGGAAGAGGATAAGGCTTGCTCCCCACGACGTGGCCAACCTTAGCCACGACGTGGCACACCAGAAACAGCCCTATAAATAGAACTCTTGGGGCACCGGGTTTAGGTGCTCCATTCTTCCATCTCTCGTACTGAAACTCTGCGGTTAAGCTCCCGAAGCCCTCCCGAAGCCCCGGTTTTCACCTTCAAGTCCCGAAGCAAGGTTTTGTGTTCCCGAGATTCCCGAGATTTCTCCGAGATTCCCGAGATTTCTCCCCGTTTTCACTCTTCCTGTCGAAGTTCTGCTCGATTCTTCTCGCGACTACTTCAAATCAACTTCTTCAATCAAGTGAGTTCATACCCCTTAATTAACCCTTTTAAATATTCTAAACGCTTTTATATGCTTTCTAAGGGGGGGAATACAAGTAAAACACACGACTACTATCGGGTGTTATATATAAAGATTATTATACATTTTTATTAAGTGGAATCATGTGTGATTTACGAACTTTATAAGTAACTCCATATACAAAACTATATTATAATAGCATTCTATCTTTAAAAACTATAAATGGTTGTAATGCATGTATAAACTAAACATTTTCCCTAGATTTAATGTATATGTGTCTATCTTAGACTCTACAAAAATCTATGCTTTCATAACAAGTGATTCCTTTTTTAGATATTCTAAAACAAACGAGGCACACTTTTAGAAAACTATAATAGGTATAGTTTTATAAGGATATTGCTAACTTTTACATACTAGAAACACGATTTTCAAGAAATCACTTTCATGTACCATAACAAACGAACATTTCAACACGTAAATCTGTTTTTTATACTACGGCTCTGTGAGACATTTACTTCACGTACGTTCGAGTACACATTTCAAGTCCTGTATTATATACCAGAATCCCTTGGAGGGGGAGCATGGTATTTGTGTATAGATCTATATGGGTTTGACAACCCGTGCCCTGACTGTTAGCTACAATCCACCGTTTGGGGTGATAAACGTCATAACATTCCAACGCCTGAATAACGTTGTGTATAGGCATTCCGAGTCAATAGTATGGTTATAAAGCTCACAGGAGGTATTAAAAATACATTGATTTACGAGGTTTTCAAACATATTGGTTACTTTTACATTTACATACATTTTGGAAACAAACTTTGGTTTGGAAGGAAGACTACTTTTATACTAGTAGAAAATGCAGGATTTTCTAAAACACAAACAAACAAGGACAAGATATTTCGTTTCATACAAACATTATCATTAAATACTTATGAAACTCACCAGCTTAAATGCTGATCTACTCTTTCAAAATTACTCGTATGTCCCAGGGATTCAGTAACTACAGGTATCATTATGCTTTTGATGAAGAGATGCTGCGGCGCCAGTTTAATCTCATATTTTGACATCATATTTGTAATTGGTTTTGAACATGTAACTTTTGACAAATGTAAACTTTCAATTATATATGTATGATGGTTGTATTGCTTTCTTTACTATGTATTTACTTGTTACGCTACCACATGAAGTCATTCGCCCCCGAACGTTTCCGCCGTTCAGGTTTGGGGGTGTGACAGATTGGTATCAGAGCAATGTTTATAGTGAACTAAGTATATCGAACCACATAAGATATTCAAACTATAAATGCTTAAGGGACTAATACTCTCTGACAAAACAATTTTATTTACGCCTAAGCCGCGTTTCGTATAACTTAAAAATGTTAGTTCATTCAAATGCAAATACATGGATACAACACATTATTTTCATGTTTATTAACTATACAACAAGTCTTTGGACAAGTTGGACACTACGATTAAGACTCGATATATGTAATCAGATTTAGGACAAATATAGCGTGATCAACTATATTTGCCCGAAATCGGACCAATGTATATCGAGGAACGCTCGTAGTGAGCAACAAGTCAAAAACTTACCAAAAACATCACAAAGATCAAACACAAGAATTTAAATACTATAGGAGTATTTGGTGCATACGCTAGATTAATTAGTATTACATGTATCAAGTTTTATTCAGATCTTATAACCCTATTCTCTTATAGTCAAATGGCTGGATTTCACCCGCATGGAGACCCCTACTACCCACAACAAGGCAACGAAGGATGGATTGAAGAGGATCCGGAGGAGGACGAGGAGCCCATTGAGTTGGATGGTGGGGACGACTCCGGGACAGACTCAGAACCGGAAATAGTCAACCCTCCACCCATTAGGAAGAACTTTCAAGGACCAACTCCCGTCTGGGGAAGTCACCTCGTCCACTGGAGCCAACAACAAAGCATACGCCCTCCCTATGGCATATGCCGAGACTTTTACGATGTCCGAGGTGGAGGTTCGGCTGATCGGGCACTCCTGGTTATGGTGGGCAAACTCGCCAATCAGTCCTACCAGTCGGGGGTTCAAGCAAACCGAATCCGGGAGGTAAACGTAGAAGTACAAATCCACACGGCCGATATCAACCGCCTAGAGATGTTGCAGAACGACATCCACGTTCGCGCCGAAGCTTTCCAAGCACAAGCGAATGCAGCCTTCGCAGAATTGAGGGAACAACAAGCCGCCCTTGATAGGCGTCTTATGGAGTCGAAGCAATCAGATGCAGAATCGAGCTCCAAGCGCAACACCCGTCGCAAGTAGTACTTGTGGAAACCTCAAATTTTGTTATAACTTAGGACCTCGGCTAAAAGTCTTTAAATTTCTTGAACTTTGTAATCGGAGACCCTTATAAGGGTCAGATTTTCATAATCATTGTATCAACTTTTTATTAATATAAGTGACACTATTATTATGAAACGACCCAAAAATACGACCCAAAAATTTTGTTTTTCAATGTAATCAAAACCATAATCTGAGTATCATAACATAAAAACATACGCGATGTATCCCAAATCATAATAAAATACTGTGCGGAAAAACTGTATCATACTATATCAAATCAAGACAACTAAAACCATCCCCAGGATAAAAGCTAAGCTGTGGTGTGTGCGATGCTATCACCCCGAGCTCTTCCCTTTGCTTGCGGAAGTACCTGAAACCAAAACTGAAACTGTAAGCACGAAGCTTAGTGAGCTCCCCCAAACTACCACATACCATACAGTAACATATAAACACATATTGGGCCTGGCCCACTGCATCGGGCCGAAGCCCGAAAACTGCATCGGACCGAAGTCCGGAACTGACTGGGACCTTGTCCCCTGCATCGGACCAAAGTCCGGAACTAACTGAATCGGACCGAAGTCCGGAACTAACTGCATCGGACCGAAGTCCGGAACTATCTGCATCGGACCGAAGTTCGGAACCGACTGGGACCTTGTCCCCTGCATCGGACCGAAGTCCGGAACTGACTGACTGAACATGGCATAGCATAACACATCATCTAGCATGAACACATATACTGCATACTACATCGGGCCGTAGCCCGGAACACATAACACTTAACACATAAAACATAGCGTGTAAATCCTGTCTGAGCCACGAAGGCATCAAACATACTAGCTACTGCATCGGACCAAAGTCCGGAAACTACTGCTAACTGAACGGGCCGGCATTGTAGCCTTAGACCCGTCCCTACTGGAAGGAAACTCACCTCGTAAACTGGCTGCTGAGTGTGTGACTCTGGAAGCTAACGGCTGCTGCTCCTGTATCTCCCCGGCTACAAGTCCATAAACACACTCAATCAAATACTAAACACTGCACTTGGGTAAAATGACTCTTTTACCCTTGGTCAAAGTTACTCTCATTTGGACTGACTCGCCGAGTTGGGCCACTCAACTCGCCGAGTCCTACTCTCACTTTTCAATCCTACTCGCTGCTACTCGTCGAGTATGGCATCGACTCGACTAGTACCCTCTTGATCCAAGAACTCAGACAATCTTCATCCGACTCGCCGAGCCGTATGAACATACTCGACGAGTTGTTCTTGATCTTAAGAAGATTGCCTTGGACTCGCCGAGTTGTATGAACAACTCGCCGAGTCCCTCCATTACTGAGTCTACCTTCAACTCGCAGAGTCCACTCTCTAACTCACTGGTTCCAATCAACACTGCTAAAAATGAAGGAATCGGGGACTCGCGACTCAACTCGCCGAGTCGTTCTTCCCGACTCGCCGAGTTGCCGCCATGCAACTGTTTTTCACCCGATTTTGCTTGAATCCAACACATACAAATGATAGATCTGAGTCCAATAAGCTGGTTTACCACGTAAAGTTTCCAACTTTACGTGTACAACACATGAATAAGGGAAAATAAGGCTAAAAGATGCATAAAAGGGATAGATCTAGGGTTAATATGCAAAGTATCCTCATAAAGGCAATAGATCTGGACTATGGGACTTCTCAATGAATAGATCCAAGGTTATCTCGGCTTATTAGGGCGTTCATGAAAGCACAAGGCTTGGAACAAGCATCAAATAGTTCTCAGAAGAGTTCTAATGGAGGTTTAAAGCGTAAAACAAGAGGGGAATCCGAAAATACCTCCAAATAACTCAGATTTGCCCTTGGATCTTGCACAACTCTTCTTCTCCTTGCTCCTTTCTTCTTCTCCTTCTTCAAGCCTTCACAAATCACACAAAATCACTTATAAACTCTCAAGGATGAACTAGGGTTTTTCTCACAGTGTTCTCAGGGTGAAGGAGGCAAGAATGGGGCTATAAGGTGACTTAAATAGTGGGCAACCCGGGGATTTAGGGTTTCACCCAGACGGATGGACTCGCCGAGTCCGGGATATGGACTCGCCGAGTCTCCAGCTAACACGTGCTCGAAGTCGCGACCCTACTCGGCGAGTCAAGCTATGAACTCGCCGAGTCCCTCTTTCAAATCTTTAAAACAATTACTAATAAATTAACATACCGGGAACGGGTCGTTACAATTCTCCCCCACTTATCTCAGACTTCGTCCTCGAAGTCTGCTACGGCTGGATCTGCAAATATCTTCGGGTAGTGCGCTCTCATCTCCTCCTCAGCCTCCCACGTCCATTCAGACCCCTTCCAGTGCTGCCACTGTACCTTCACTAGCTGAATTACCTTGTTCCTCAAAGTCTTGGCCTTCCGATCCAGAATCGCGACCGGTCTCTTGATATAATTCAGGCTGCTATCAACCTGAATATCCTCTAGGGGAACGACTGCTGACTCATCCACCAAACACTTCCTCAACTGCGACACGTGGAAGGTGTTGTGGATCTGACTAAGCTCCTCAGGAAGATCTAACCGATAAGCAACCCGACCCACCCGGGCCAAAACCCTGAAAGGACCAATAAATCTGGGGCCCAATTTGCCCCTCTTCCGGAACCTGATGACACCCTTCCAAGGTGAGACCTTCAGAAGGACCATATCTCCCACCTGAAACTCCAAGTCTGAATGCCTCTTGTCAGCGTAGCTCTTCTGCCGACTCTGCGCAGTCTGCAGCCTACTACGGACCTGCTGGATCAGCTCAGTCGTCTTGAGCACCACTTCTATGCTCCCGATGACTCGCTGACCGACCTCGCCCCAACAAATCGGGGTCCTACACTTCCTCCCATACAGCATCTCAAAAGGAGGTCGATCAATACTCGCATGATAACTGTTGTTATACGAGAACTCCGCTAATGGAAGATACGTATCCCAACTGCCCCCAAAATCTAGAACACATGCCCTCAGCATGTCCTCAAGAGTCTGAATCGTCCTCTCACTCTGCCCGTCAGTCTGGGGGTGAAAAGCGATGCTGAAATGAAGACGAGTACCCATCTCGTCGTGGAATCGCTTCCAGAATCTGGATGTGAAACGGAAATCTCGGTCTGACACCACCGATACCGGCACTCCATGACGTGCCACAATCTCTCGCACATAGATATCGGCTAACTTTTCCGCCGATATACTCTCCTGAATCGGAATAAAATGGGCACTCTTCGTCAACCGATCCACTACTACCCATATCGAATCCACTCCGCGTGCGGTCCTGGGAAGCTTGGTGACAAAATCCATGGTGATGTCCTCCCATTTCCATACAGGAATGTCTAACGGCTGCATCTTGCCGTGAGGTCTCTGGTGTTCCGCCTTGACCTTCCGGCAGGTCAAGCATCTCTCAACATACCAAGCGACATCCCGCTTCATGCAGGGCCACCAATAATCAGGTCGAAGATCTCGATACATTTTCGTCGCCCCTGGGTGGATAGAAAACCGAGACTTATGAGCCTCGTCCATCAATACCTGCCGCACTCCACCCTAGTACGGTACCCATACCCTCCCATGAAGCGTCAGCAAACCCCGACTGTCATAATCGAACGAAGCTACTCGGCCCACTATCCTCTCACACTTCTGCCTCTCCTCCTTGAGGCCCTCCATCTGAGCCTCCTTGATCCGCTCCAACAACGAAGTGATCACTGTCATCCTCATACACAGATCTCTAATAGGGGCCGCCGACACTTTGCGGCTTAGGGCGTCAGCCACCACGTTATCCTTCCCTGGATGATAAAGGATCTCACAATCATAATCCTTCAGCACGTCCAACCACCTCCTCTGCCTCATGTTCAGACTCGGCTGATCCATAAGATATCGCAAGCTCTTGTGATCCGTGTATATAGTACAATGGACCCCATAAAGGTAATGTCTCCAAATCTTGAGGGCAAACACAACTGCCCCCAGCTCCAAATCGTGGGTAGGATAATTAGCCTCGTAAGGCTTCAACTGTCTCGAGGCATAAGCTACCACATGGCCTCGCTGCATCAATACTGCTCCCATACCTGTGATCGAAGCATCACAATAGACTACGAAGTCCTCTACTCCCTCTGGCAAGGTAAGGATCGGAGCCTCGCACAATTTCTGTCTGAGAGTCTCGAACGCCGCCTGCTGCTCAGGCCCCCAACGAAATACCACCGATTTCTTGGTTAGTCGGGTGAGCGGCACTGCTATCTTGGAGAAGTCCTGAATAAATCTCCGATAATACCCTACCAACCCTAGGAAGCTCCGAATCTTGGATGGAGACTTCGGGACCTCCCACTGCATCATGGCCTCTATCTTGGCCGGATCTACCAAAATACCCTTCTGGTTGACGAGATGACCAAGAAACTGCACCTCGCGCAACCAGAACTCACACTTGGAGAACTTTGCGAAGAGTCTCTCCCTCCTCAAGGTCTCTAACACCTCCCGCAGGTGCTCCTCGTGCTGCCCCTGTGTCTTGGAATATACCAAGATATCATCTATGAATACTATCACCGACCGATCCAGCATCGGTCTGCACACGCGGTTCATGAGGTCCATGAACGTGGCTGGGGCATTGGTGAGCCCAAATGGCATCACCACGAACTCATAATGACCATACCGGGTCCTGAAAGCAGTCTTCTGTACATCCTCATCTCTAACCCTCATCTGATGATAACCGGAGCGTAGATCGGTCTTGGAGAACCAAGACGCTCCCTGAAGCTGATCAAATAAGTCATCTATCCTCGGAAGTGGGTAACGGTTCTTCACCGTTACCTTGTTCAACTCCCGATAATCAATGCACATACGATGCGACCCATCCTTCTTTCTCACAAACAGGATCGACGCTCCCCAAGGCAAACTGCTCGGCCGAATGAAACCCTTGTCTAACAGCTCTTGCAGCTGTGTAGACAACTCCTGCATCTCAGGGGGAGCTAGTCGATACGGTGCTTTGGCTATCGGAGCCGCACCAGGAATTAGGTCGATCCTGAACTCAACCTGTCTCTCAGGAGGTATCCCCGGAAAATCCTCGGGAAATACATCCGGGTAGTCCCGAATAATAGGAACATCATCAATCGTCATCTTGCCCTTCTCCCGGGCATCCAAGACGTAAACTACAAAACCGGCGCAACCCTGCTGAACATAGCGCCTCGCCCTTGCGGTGGAACAAAAGGTCGGTCCTCGCTGGGGCCTCTTGCCCTGAATCACTATCTCTCCCCCACTGGGAGTGCGAACCCTCACTAGCTGAAGCTCACAATCAATCACCGCCCCATTGGGGCTTCGCCAATCCATACCCACAATAACTTTATTCCCTCACAGGGGAATAGGAACCAGGTCCACTGAAAACTGCTCATCAAATATCTGAAGGGAACACCCTCTATGTACTCTGCCGACCCTCACGGTCCTATCATCTGCTATCTCAACCTCTAATGGACAATCCAGCTCCCCTGGAGCTCTGCTAAATCTCTTGCTAAGCGCAAGCGATACGAATGATCGGGTAGCCCCCGAATCGAACAATACCAAAGCAGAGATGCCGTTCACCGAGAACGACCCTAAATAAAACATATCATCAAGTAATATTCAAACGATAATGATAATTAAAAGGTGAAGGAAAGATACATACCCGTCACCACATCAGGAGTCGCTCGCGCCTCCTCTGCTGTCATCTGAAACGCCCTGCTCTTCGCCACTGGCGCATCAGATCGGCCCTGCCGGCCATCCGTAATCCTCAAGGTGGCAGGGGCAGGTGCAACCACCTTCCCCGCTGCAGCTAAACTGGGACACTGGGACTTTTTATGTCCCCTCTGATTGCACTGAAAGCAAATCAGATCTGATGCTGTAATCGTAGTAGCAGGGGCCGTACAATCCCTGCTCAAATGCCCAATCCGACCGCACTTGTAGCAGCCGGAACTCCCTGCCTTGCACGCCCCCTCGTGCATTCTCCCACACTTGCCACACCGACCGTGGCTCTGCTGACTCCTGGACCTGTGATCTGAAACCTTGGGCTTTTTGCCCACACTGCCTGAACCCGAAACCGCCTCCGGTTTCCTCTTCTTCTCCATCTCGAGATCAATCTCCCTCTCCCTAGCTCTAGCAATCATGTCGTCCAGCGTTTTACAACTGGACCGGCTCACAAACATGCGGATATCACTCCGCAACATCTCATGATAACGGGCCTTCTTCATCTCCTCATCGGCTGCGTACTGAGGAACAAGAAGAGCCCTCTCCCTGAACTTGGCGGTGATCTCCGCCACCGTCTCTGTAGTCTGGGAAGGTCCTGAAACTCCCTAGCTAGCTGCTGCACCTCAATGACCGGTGCAAACTACGCCCTGAACCTAGTAGAGAAATCAGTCCAGGTCATGGCATCCAATGCTGCATCATCCCCGATGGCATGTCCAACCTCCTCCCACCAATCCCGTGCCCTGTCCTTCAGAAGATAGGACGCCAATCTGACCTTGTCCCCCTCGGGACACCTGCTAGTGCGGAAAGCGTTGGCCACATCCGCCAACCATCTGGTACTCGCTATGGGGTCCCGCGCCCCATGATAGTCTGGAGCTCCGCATGCCCTGAACTCCCTGAACGTAAGTGTGCGCGACCCCATCATGGCCGCCATCTCAGCACGAAAACCACCCAATCTCTCATCCATCAGCTCTAAAATACCCTCCTTGATCGAACCGAAGATCATAGGAGTCTGCTCCAGTATGATGCGGGTAACCTCAGAAGAAAGGAACTCTCTGGTCTGCTCATCCATCTGCCCAACCTCCGGGCCTGATCCCGATCCTGATCCCCCTCCGGCATCTGAGCTGCCGACTGCTGGTCTCGGGCGCAAAACTACCATTCTGAAACATATCATAACAACATCAAAACACTGAAATATCACAAGGGATCGTGATACTACTGTTAGCTTCCTGTTCTTGTCTTGGCCTTCCTTGATTCGAGTACGGATCCTCTGCTTTCAGTAGTACGGGCCCATACTACCTTCCACATCTATCCGTACTTTCCTCAAGGACTGCCTTGACTCCACCAAGTCACTTCTACTACTGCTATTCTCTGCTACTCTCATCCTAGGCTTGCCCTAGGGAAACCTCAGACTTAACACAACTGGTCCTCAGCTGCTGAAGGTCTCCTCATAATGCCAATTAGCCACTACCTGAACACCATCACATGTGATGAGGATCAGATAATCCTTCAAGTAAAAGACCCGTCCCTATAACGGTTGGACTCAAACAAGAGCTGCGCAATAGAGCCAGTTCCAGCACTCTGGGATTATTCAACCCTGACCACATGTGGGGTGACGTGTTCACCAAATGGCTAACTCCCATCACTCAGATTCCCACAAAGCACGAAGCAAGCAACATTCGGACAAGGGAAACAGACTCAAGCAAAACTATTCTCGTAACAAGAAACTGCACTAGCATAGGATGCTAAGCTCCCACTATCAGGCATAACCTAATCAGGCTATCCTACTGCTGTCTACTCAATTCTAGCATGCAATACTCATAAAGCTGTAATACATAAAGCAGGTACATAAGGCATTCTCCTAGATCCTTAGTCCTGTATTAGCATGCTGTTCTACTAAAACTGAAACTGAACAAATAACTTGTATGGGTAATTTGGGGGTACTTACTTGAGCTCGGCTGATCGCATGCACACACCTCTATCTCGTTAAAAAAACGATTTCTTTCCTTCTAAGTGCTTTCAAAATTCTTTTTGTAAAACGTTTTTATTTATTTTTTTTTTTAAAAATAAAATCTTTTATTTCCCTTAGTTTGAGTTCAGATACACCCGGAAGTGTATCCGAATCCCTCAAACCAGGGCTCTGATACCAACTTGAAACGACCCAAAAATACGACCCAAAAACTTTGTTTTTCAATGTAATCAAAACCATAATCTGAGTATCATAACATAAAAACATACGCGATTTATCCCAAATCATAATAAAATACTGTGCGGAAAAACTGTATCATACTATATCAAATCAAGACAACTAAAACCATCCCCAGGATAAAAGCTAAGCTGTGGTGTGTACGATGCTATCACCCCGAGCTCTTCCCTTTGCTTGTGGAAGTACCTGAAACCAAAACTGAAACTGTAAGCACGAAGCTTAGTGAGCTCCCCCAAACTACCACATACCATACAGTAACATATAAACACATATTGGGCCTGGCCCACTGCATCGGGCCGAAGCCCGGAAACTGCATCGGACCGAAGTCCGGAACTGACTGGGACCTTGTCCCCTGCATCAGACCGAAGTCCGGAACTAACTGCATCGGACCGAAGTCCGGAACTAACTGCATCGGACCAAAGTCCGGAACTAACTGCATCGGACCGAAGTCCGGAACTATCTGCATCGGACCGAAGTCCGGAACCGACTGGGACCTTGTCCCCTGCATCGGACCGAAGTCCGGAACTGATTGACTGAACATGGCATAGCATAACACATCATCTAGCATGAACACATATACTGCATACTACATCGGCCCGTAGCCCGGAACACATAACACTTAACACATAAAACATAGCATACAAATCCTGTCTGAGCCACGAAGGCATCAAACATACTAGCTACTGCATCGGACCAAAGTCCGGAAACTACTGCTAACTGAACGGGCCGGCATTGTAGCCTTAGACCCGTCCCTACTGGAAGGAAACTCACCTCGTAAACTGGCTGCTGAGTGTGTGGCTCTGGAAGCTAACGGCTGCTGCTCCTGTATCTCCCCGGCTACAAGTCCATAAACACACTCAATCAAATACTAAACACTGCACTTGGGTAAAATGACTCTTTTACCCTTGGTCAAAGTTACTCTCATTTGGACTGACTCGCCGAGTTGGGCCACTCAACTCGCCAAGTCCTACTCTCACTTTTCAATCCTACTCGCTGCTACTCGTCGAGTATGGCATCGACTCGACGAGTACCCTCTTGATCCAAGAACTCAGACAATCTTCATCCGACTCGCCGAGCCGTATGAACATACTCGACGAGTTGTTCTTGATCTTAAGAAGATTGCCTTGGACTCGCCGAGTTGTATGAACAACTCGCCGAGTCCCTCCATTACTGAGTCTACCTTCAACTCGTAGAGTCCACTCTCTAACTCACTGGTTCCACTCAACACTGCTAAAAATGAAGGAATCGGGGACTCGCGACTCAACTCGCCGAGTCGTTCTTCCCGACTCGCCGAGTTGCCGCCATGCAACTGTTTTTCACCCGATTTTGCTTGAATCCAACACATACAAATGATAGATCTGAGTCCAATAAGCTGGTTTACCACGTAAAGTTTCCAACTTTACGTGTACAACACATGAATAAGGGAAAATAAGGCTAAAAGATGCATAAAAGGGATAGATCTAGGGTTAATATGCAAAGTATCCTCATAAAGGCAATAGATCTGGACTATGGGACTTCTCAATGAATAGATCCAAGGTTATCTCGGCTTATTAGGGCGTTCATGAAAGCACAAGGCTTGGAACAAGCATCAAATAGTTCTTAGAAGAGTTCTAATGGAGGTTTAAAGCGTAAAACAAGAGGGGAATCCGAAAATACCTCCAAATAACTCAGATTTGCCCTTGGATCTTGCACAACTCTTCTTCTCCTTGCTCCTTTCTTCTTCTCCTTCTTCAAGCCTTCACAAATCACACAAAATCACTTATAAACTCTCAAGGATGAACTAGGGTTTTTCTCACAGTGTTCTCAGGGTGAAGGAGGCAAGAATGGGGCTATAAGGTGACTTAAATAGTGGGCAACCCGGGGATTTAGGGTTTCACCCAGACGGATGGACTCGCCGAGTCTCCAGCTAACACGTGCTCGAAGTCGCGACCCTACTCGGCGAGTCAAGCTATGAACTCGCCGAGTCCCTCTTGCAAATCTTTAAAACAATTACTAATAAATTAACATACCGGGAACGGGTCGTTACAATTCTCCCCCACTTATCTCAGACTTCGTCCTCGAAGTCTGCTACGGCTGGATCTGCAAATATCTCCGGGTAGTGCGCTCTCATCTCCTCCTTCCAGTGCTGCCACTGTACCTTCACTAGCTGAATTACCTTGTTCCTCAAAGTCTTGGCCTTCCGATCCAGAATCGCGACCGGTCTCTCGATATAATTCAGGCTGCTATCAACCTGAATATCCTCTAGGGGAACGACTGCTGACTCATCCACCAAACACTTCCTCAACTGCGACACGTGGAAGGTGTTGTGGATCTGACTAAGCTCCTTAGGAAGATCTAACCGATAAGCAACCCGACCCACCCGGGCCAAAACCCTGAAAGGACCAATAAATCTGGGGCCCAATTTGCCCCTCTTCCGGAACCTGATGACACCCTTCCAAGGTGAGACCTTCAGAAGGACCATATCTCCCACCTGAAACTCCAAGTCCGAACGCCTCCTGTCAGCGTAGCTCTTCTGCCGACTCTGCGCAGTCTGCAGCCTACTACGGACCTGCTGGATCAGCTCAGTCGTCTTGAGCACCACTTCTGTGCTCCCGATGACTCGCTGACCGACCTCGCCCCAACAAATCGGGGTCCTACACTTCCTCCCATACAGCATCTCAAAAGGAGGTCGATCAATACTCGCATGATAACTGTTGTTATACAAGAACTCCGCTAACGGAAGATACGTATCCCAACTGCCCCCAAAATCTAGAACACATGCCCTCAGCATGTCCTCAAGAGTCTGAATCGTCCTCTCGCTCTGCCCGTCAGTCTGGGGGTGAAAAGCAGTGCTGAAATGAAGACGAGTACCCATCTCGTCGTGGAACCGCTTCCAGAATCTGGATGTGAAACGGACATCTCGGTCTGACACCACCGATACCGGCACTCCATGACGTGCCACAATCTCTCGCACATAGATATCGGCTAACTTTTCCGCCGATATACTCTCCTGAATCGGAATAAAATGGGCACTCTTCGTCAACCGATCCACTACTACCCATATCGAATCCACTCCGCGTGCGGTCCTGGGAAGCTTGGTGACAAAATCCATGGTGATGTCCTCCCATTTCCACACGGGAATGTCTAACGGCTGCATCTTGCCGTGAGGTCTCTGGTGTTCCGCCTTGACCTTCCGGCAGGTCAAGCATCTCTCAACATACCAAGCGACGTCCCGCTTCATGCAGGGCCACCAATAATCAGGTCGAAGATCTCGATACATTTTCGTCGCCCCTGGGTGGATAGAAAACCAAGACTTATGAGCCTCGTCCATCAATACCTGCCGCACTCCACCCCAGTACGGTACCCATACCCTCCCATGAAGCGTCAGCAAACCCCGACTGTCATAATCGAACGAAGCTACTCGGCCCACTATCCTCTCACACTTCTGCCTCTCCTCCTTGAGGCCCTCCATCTGAGCCTCCTTGATCCGCTCCAACAACGGAGTGATCACTGTCATCCTCATACACAGATCTCTAATAGGGGCCACTGACACTTTGCGGCTTAGGGCGTCAGCCACCACGTTAGCCTTCCTTGGATGATAAAGGATCTCACAATCATAATCCTTCAGCACGTCCAACCACCTCCTCTACCTCATGTTCAGACTCAGCTGATCCATAAGATATCGCAAGCTCTTGTGATCCGTGTATACTCAAGTTCCCAGTGTAGGTATAGGCCAGACTTGCTACGGTTGTGGCGAGGTGGGCCACTACAGGAGGAACTGCCCCAAGACAGCAGGCACCGGCGGCGTAGGACGAGTTTTGACTATAGGCCACGACGAAGCTATAGCAGACCCAACTGTAGTTGCTGGTACGTTCCTCCTCGATAATTCATATGCATGCATATTATTCGATAGTGGAGCGGAGAGAAGCTTCGTGAGTCAAAACTTTATTCACTTACTTAAACCTAAACCAAGCAAACTAGAAAAATCATTCACTGTAGAGATGGCCAACGGAAAAACCGAAAACACTAACTACATATACAAGGACTGTACGTTAACTTTAGATGGTCATTCTTTCCCAATCAATCTTATGCCGGTTCCTAATAAAAGTTTTGACGTCATAGTCGGTATGGATTGGTTAAGTCTTCATCGCGCCGACATTATGTGTTTTGAAAAAGCAGTTCGCCTTAATCTTCCTAACAACGAAACATTAGTGATTTACGGCGACAAATCAAGTACGAACCTTCGTATCATTTCGTGCATCCAGGCTCGAAAATGTTTACGGAAGGATTGTCGAGCATTCCTAGCGCACATCGTCGATACAAGCCAGGAACTAAAGGACATCAAGAACATTCCAGAAGTACATGATTTTCCCGATATCTTTCCAGAAGAACTACCAGGATTACCACCACAACGCCAAGTCGAATTTAGAATCGACTTAGTTCCAGGGGCTACCCCAGTAGCGAAATCGCCGTATCGCCTGGCACCAGCAGAGATGCAAGAACTTTCCAGTCAACTTAATGAACTCCTGCAAAAAGGATTCATAAGACCAAGTTTCTCACCTTGGGGAGCACCGGTCTTGTTCGTAAAGAAGAAGGACGGATCGTTCCGTATGTGCATCGACTACAGAGAGCTGAACAAACTTACTGTCAAGAACCGTTATCCCCTACCCGGCATTGACGATTTGTTTGATCAACTTCAAGGAGCAAACTACTTCTCGAAGATAGATCTACGATCCGGATATCACAAATTACGGGTACTTGAGAAGGATATTCCCAAGACAGCTTTCCGAACTCGTTATGGTCACTACGAATTTGTCGTAATGCCATTTGGATTAACCAACGCACCAACAGTATTTATGGACCTAATGAATAGGGTATGTCGTCCCTACTTAGATCAGTTCGTCATCGTCTTTATCGATGATATACTTATCTATTCCCGAAGTAAGGAAGAGCATAGTCAACACCTACGAAAAGTCCTAGAAACACTACGATCGGAGAAACTCTATGCGAAGTTCTCTAAATGTGAATTTTGGATTCGAAGAGTCGAATTTTTGGGCCACGTGGTTAGCGAGAAAGGGATACACGTGGACCCCTCCAAAATCAAAGCCATCGAGAACTGGTCGGCACCAAAGACACCTACATAAATTCGTCAATTTCTAGGTCTCGCTGGCTACTATCGCAGATTTATAAAGAACTTCTCTAGCATTGCGAAACCTCTTACTACATTAACCCAGAAAGGCATGGCCTTCGACTGGGAAGCAAAACAAGAGAAGGCGTTCCAAACACTGAAACAGGCCTTGTGCACCGCACCGATACTATCCCTCCCCGAAGGGATAGAAGACTTCGTAGTCTATTGCGATGCGTCAAACCAAGGACTTGGTTGTGTTCTTTTGTAGAGAGGGAAAGTTATTGGTTATGCCTCTCGACAGCTTAAGACACACGAAGTGAACTATACGACACACGATCTTGAGTTAGGAGCAGTGATATTTGCTCTGAAGATCTGGAGACACTACTTATACGGAACAAAGAGCACTATATTCACCGATCACAAGAGCCTTCAACACATTTTTGATCAGAAGGAACTCAACATGCGGCAACGAAGATGGGTTGAGTTACTCAATGACTACGAATGTGAAATTCGTTATCATCCTGGCAAGGCCAACGTGGTAGCTGACGCCCTCAGTCGAAAGGAATACACTGGTCGGAGGGTCAGATCTCTGACTATGACTATCCATTCCCACTTATCCACACAAATTAAAGAGGCACAAATGGAAGCTTTGCGACCTGAAAATGTGGCGGGTGAATCCCTGCGGGGAATGGAAAAGAATCTAGAAGTCAAGGGTGGCGGAGCATATTATCTTATGGACCGAATCTGGACGCCAAAACATGGCGGGTTCAGAGACGTAGTGATGACTGAAGCACACAACACGAGGTATTCCGTTCATCCGGGTTCAGATAAGATGTATCTGGATCTTAAAAACTTGTACTGGTGGCCTAACATGAAAGCAGAAATTGCTACCTTCGTAAGTAAATGCCTTACTTGCGCTAAGGTTAAGGTCGAGTATCAGAAACCTTCAGGATTACTACAACAACCGGTGATACCAGAATGGAAATGGGAACGGATCACTATGGACTTCATAACCAAGTTGCCCAAGACGACGGGTGGACTCGATACCATATGGGTCATCGTCGACAGGTTGACCAAATCCGCGCATTTCCTACCCATCAAGGAGACTGATAAAATGGAAAAGCTTACAAGAACTTACTTAAGGGAAGTAGTGCGACTGCATGGTGTTCCGATATCCATTATCTCCGACCGAGATAGTAGATTCACTTCAAGATTCTGGCAGTCACTACAAGGTTCCCTGGGGACTAAGCTAGACATAAGTACAACCTACCACCCACAAACAGACAGGCAGAGTAAGAGAACGATACAGACTTTAGAAGATATGCTGAGAGCCTGTGTGATTGACTTTGGAAAGGCATGGGATATCCATTTACCCCTTGTCGAATTTTCATACAACAATAGTTATCATACAAGCATAAAGGCTGCTCCGTTTGAAGCCCTCTATGGTCGAAAGTGTAGATCCCCTCTGTGCTGGACTGAAGTTGGCGATACCCAGTTAGCTAAAGGAAGAGTTCCTGAAAGCACTCTCACCGGTCCGGAAATCATACGAGAAACAACAGAGAAGATCGTTCAGATTCGTGAACGATTGAAAGCCTCTAGAGACCGACAGAAAAGCTACGCTGACCAAAGGAGGAAACCTTTGGAATTCCAGGTAGGAGACCACGTTTTATTAAAGGTCTCACCGTGGAAGGGTTTAATACGCTTTGGAAAGCGGGGGAAACTAAATCCAAGATACATAGGGCCTTTCGAGATTCTTGCCAGAATCGGCCCTGTGGCTTACAAGCTTAACCTACCGCGTGAGCTTAGTAACATACATCCAACCTTCCACGTCTCAAACTTGAAAAAGTGTCTTTCCGATGCGACTCTTGTTATTCCACTTGACGAAATCAAGATCAACGAGAGCCTCAACTTTGTGGAAGAACCAGTAGAAATCATGGACCGAGAGGTCAAAGAAACAAAACAAAGTCGCATACCCATCGTGAAGGTTCGTTGGAACGCCAAACGGGGACCTGAATTCACATGGGAACGCGAAGATCAGATGAAACAAAAGTACCCTCACCTCTTTCATGTTCACTAGTGTCTTTACTACTTTAAATTTCGGGACGAAATTCCCTCTAACGGGGGGATGATGTGACAACCCGATATTTCAACTCTTTGTAATGACCTAAAATGTCAAGTATTGTAGCTACTTTTGAAATAAATGAAATTAAATTAAAAAATGAAATGTGTAAAAGTCTCTATAAGTATGTCTATTATGCTAGATAATGTGTCAAGGTTTATAGAAATACTAAGAACACGAAAAACCGAGTTATAACGAAGAAGTTATGACCATTCTAAGATTTCCGACAAAACCGGCAACACCGATTAAACAAAAAATACGAAGTTTCAATACAGTAGTTTTTAGCCTTAAGTATCTAAATGAAAGTTATAGATAACCTCAAACCGTGAGCGTACATAAAAAGAACATCCAAATCTGACTTCGTATGAGGAAGTTATGATTTTTCCAAGATTCGGGTATAACAGTAGACAGCTAAAAACTCGAAATAGAGCTCGAGATCCTTTTGACCAAAACAAACTAAATGAGAATCTAAGGTCTCAACATTTGTAGTGCAACGGCAAAAAGTCTGATGAAAACAGACACCGGATGAAGAAGTTATGGATTTTTAACGGACTTTTCGTGTCCCGACCCGTTAAAAATAAATAATTAAAAATAAAGTCAAAATTTGCCGATGAAGTTTAAACGAGAGTTGTAGATAACATTTTCAGCTACGCGTGCATATAAAGAACGTCGAAAACAGAGCTCGTATGCGAAAGTTACGGATTTTACAAGTTCGGGGTCCAAAACCCGAGGCTGTCAGGCCCCCACGACGTGGCACAGCTTGGCTGCGACCCGGCAAGTGACTGAGAGCGTCCCATCAACGGAATAGGATAAGGCTTTCTCCCCACGACGTGGCCAACCTTAGTCACGACGTGGCACACCAGAAACAGCCCTATAAATAGAACTCTTGGGGCACCGGGTTTAGGTGCTCCATTCTTCCATCTCTCGTGCTGAAACTCTGCGGTTAAGCTCCCTCCCGAAGCCCTCCCGAAGCCCCGGTTTTCACCTTCAAGTCCCGAATTAAGGTTTTGTGTTCCCGAGATTCCCGAGATTTCTCCGAGATTCCCGAGATTTCTCCCCGTTTTCACTCTTCCTGTCGAAGTTCTGCTCGATTCTTCTCGCGACTACTTCAAATCAACTTCTTCAATCAAGTGAGTTCATACCCCTTAATTAACCCTTTTAAATATTCTAAACGCTTTTATATGCTTTCTAAGGGGGGGAATACAAGTAAAACACACGACTACTATCGGGTGTTATATATAAAGATTATTATACATTTTTATTAAGTGGAATCATGTGTGATTTACGAACTTTATAAGTAACTCCCTATACAAAACTATATTATAATAGCATTCTATCTTTAAAAACTATAAATGGTTGTAATGCATGTATAAACTAAACATTTTCCCTAGATTTAATGTATATGTGTCTATCTTAGACTCTACAAAAATCTATGCTTTCATAACAAGTGATTCCTTTTTTAGATATTCTAAAACAAACGAGGCACACTTTTAGAAAACTATAATAGGTATAGTTTTATAAGGATATTGCTAACTTTTACATACTAGAAACACGATTTTCAAGAAATCACTTTCATGTACCATAAGTAACGAACATTTCAACACGTAAATCTGTTTTTTATACTACGGCTCTGTGAGACATTTACTTCACGTACGTTCGAGTACACATTTCAAGTCCTGTATTATATACCAGAATCCCTTGGAGGGGGAGCATGGTATTTGTGTATAGATCTATACGGGCTTGACAACCCGTGCCCTGACTGTTAGCTACAGTCCACCGTTTGGGGTGATAAACGTCATAACATTCCAACGCCTGAAGAACGTTGTGTATAGGCATTCCGAGTCAATAGTATGGTTATAAAGCTCACAGGAGGTATTAAAAATACATTGATTTACGAGGTTTTCAAACATATTGGTTACTTTTACATTTACATACATTTTAGAAACAAACTTTGGTCTGGAAGGAAGACTACTTTTATACTAGTAGAAAATGCAGGATTTTCTAAAACACAAACAAACAAGGACAAGATATTTCGTTTCATTCAAACATTATCATTAAATACTTATGAAACTCACCAGCTTAAATGCTGATCTACTCTTTCAAAATTACTTGTATGTCCCAGGGATTCAGTAACTACAGGTATCATTATGCTTTTGATGAAGAGATGCTGCGACGCCAGTGTAATCTTATATTTTGACATCATATTTGTAATTGGTTTTGAACATGTAACTTTTGACAAATGTAAACTTTCAATTATATATGTATGATGATTGTATTGCTTTCTTTACTATGTATTTACTTGTTACGCTACCACATGAAGTCATTTGCCCCCGAACGTTTCCGCCATTCAGGTTTGGGGGTGTGACAGATACACAAAATGCGACTCAAATGATTGTGATGTTTTCAAGGCGGCTATGGATCAATTTGAAAAAAACAACTCCAACATGCAAAACTTTTCCGTATATGAAACCGTGGCTCAAATTGAAAGATGCTCCAAAATGAAAAGAGCAAACGGAAGGAACTTCGAATTCTTTCGGTTCAAAGTGTTCGAGAAACCCCGATGAGACTTCCCAACAATCGACATCAACGATGATCCGCTAGATCTTGAAAACGAGCAACCTCTTCGTCGGCCCGTTGGAAGAAATAAAACAAAAAAGCGGCTTCTACATCTTCGAGCTCTAGTGTTATGAATCTCTTTGGCGATAAATTTGATCGATATGTGCAACTTCAAGAAACGAAGGCCGAGGTGATGACTCGGATGGAACAAAAATTGATTAAAGCACAAACAACATTTCAAGAGGCACAAGCGAAATCCAAACAAAAACCGATATGAAAATCTTGAAAATGAAAGTGGACGATCTCGAGGGCGAAGACTTGGAACTTTTCCTCGCGATGAAAGAGTCGGTTCGAGCCCGACGTTGACGTATGGGATAGTTTATTTTGTTTATGGTTGGATTAGTTTTTTTTTTTTTTACTTTTTTTTTTTTTATTTTAAGTAATGTAACTTTAATTATTATTATTATTATTATTATTATTATTATTATTATTATTATTATTATTATTTTATTTCAGTTAATGTAGTTTTTATTTAATGTAATTTGGTTTTTTAATTTAATGGAAAACTAGTATTAAAAAATGATTTTATTGTATTTTTAATTAAATTTAAATAAAAAATGAAGTGGAGTGATGTGTTAGTGGTAGGTAACACATGTTAGTGATAGAAGACTCTGATGCTGATATAACACCCACTACATATGTGATATGTGGTGGATATAACTGATAATTTAAACATTGGGATGATGTGTATTATAGTGGTTTGTGACCAGCAGACCACAAATAAATTCATTGTATGTATACTTGATGACCTAAGTTTTCAGTCGATAAAATTAATTAATAAGCAGTGTGCCATTTGCAAATATAAAGAGCAAATATATTCTCTAACATGGGCACACCTTAATTTATTCTAGTCAAATTTAAAATATTTGAAATAACTCGTGAAAATCATCATATTTATCAACATAAATATGTACATATTACAAACTGAAATGAATGTGTACATGTATGTTATAACAATTTCCCTATGAAAAAAATGTTGCTCGATGACAATGTCGTCAAAGATCCTAGAAAGAATAATTAATTATTTTTTCAACAACAATTCGCGTGAAAGATTAGTTTTCAAAACATTTTTACCGGAGTTGTCATCGAACCAAAAAATAGATACTCATATACCATGTTGAAGATTCAAATAGTTTCTTTTTTTAGGTGGCAACTAATGATGACAACATTACAACATATATTTTTTGGTCATTTCGCGAATCATATGTAAGACATGACTTACAAAGTTCTATTTCGAACCACTCCATCGTGAAGATGAGTTTCACATGAGGTCTATACATCACTTTCCACAATATTGAAGGAAATTTGGAACATATTTCAACTATAACTATACAAACATAACAAATAAACATTAAATAGTCCCAAACTAATAATTAATTAGAAATTTCAAACTTTTTTTATAATAAAAATCAATGCTTCTTAATTTTGTGGACTTTCCGAGCTATAAACTTCGCCACGACATCGGTGGCTCAGCTCTTCGCGCTTCCCACATTTTTATTTATTTATTTATAATTAGATGTTCATAATGGAGTTCACAATTTCAAAATGTATTAGGATTTTTTTTACGAACAAGCCCCGACGCAACTCATAATGGAGTTCGAAACTAGTTATTTCCAAACCTGATGGTCATTTTTATATTCATGAAAATGATGGTCATATTGTTAATTGTTAGAAATATGGTTTAGTGGCACTTGAAAATCTGAAAATCGTGATAATCACTTTCAAATCGAAGTATTTGGGTGGTACTCCCAAATCCTCAATTGGATAAGATTCAGATAAAATCAAAGAGAAAGAAAGAGAGAATGAGATGGTGTAATTTTCGTGAGTACCAGAAAACTGACTAAAATTGGTTATATACATTCCTTGTCTGAAAAACTGTCAAAACTGTCATATAACAGTTTTCTCAACAGTCAAAACTGTTATAAATCCGGGTTTGGTATAAGGATTAATGCAGCCAGCGGCTCTGCCCCTTGGACCCCGCCAGGGGCTGCCGCCCCTTGGACCCCGCTCCCAGGGGCGCTGCCCCCGGACCCCCGTTCGTTCAGGGGTTTCGACCTTAAATGACAGTGTACTTTGATACTTGATCAAACTTAAACAAGTGTGTACTCCACACCTTCCTTACTTGTTTAATATTTATCAAGATCATTTTTAATCAACAAAGTAATCTCATTACACTTAAATAACATTGATGATAACAAATCACCAACATTAATTGTATTTATGCAAAGTTTCCATTTTATCAATAAAATTAATAGTAAACACAATAAAAATAAAAGCAAACGTTAAATCCCAATTGGAAAGAAAAAAATTAGTTAGCCGACACTTTGATTATTAGAAAAACAAAGGTACTAAAACCTTGATATGCTCCCCTAATAATTTTTAACTTTTACTTTAAGGTTGACACATTATGTCAAAACTTTTAAATCTTTTTTAAACTTGTTGGTGTAATAAATATTATATTTAAAACAAATTTAGTGATAAATTTGTCCTCAATTTCATTTGAATTATTGTACCCTTTTCACCGAGACACCGAAGATGAAGGAATCAGGATTCGCTACTTATGACATGATTACTTGAACGGCAGTTTTTAACACATACCAACATAAAAGCTAAACAAAGCCTTTTGTCATGCCTCTTTTCATGGAAAAGCCATTCACCTTTCATAGCTAACAAACAATATTACTATTACAATTTGTACATCATGCAATATAATTTGAAGTCCGTTATCTATGTATACATGTTTGCAACAATATCCACAGTAAACATGGACAAATTTGGATGGAACAAGACCCATGAATCACATTGAAAAGTCTTCATCCTTAAGTACTATTCATAAATTGATGTGACTAATGTACAAATGTTTTACCATAGGGTACGACCACACATGTGCATGTAAATCCTTTTACGGATTTTCGAAATGACATTTCCAATTCCTATTTAATGCATAACACACATCAAGCCAAACAAGAACATTAACCACAAGTGTAGCATGATTGAGCCTTGAGAGATCGTTCATACGGAAATAAATCATATCCAAGCTCATTCCTTCATGTTCACGTCACCTTTTTCTATTTTCCACAATGACATTTATCTTATATATGATCACTATGTTGAGACCTAAAATTTTGGATTTGCAATATTACAAATGGGTAAAAATAAAATTTGTTGCAAGAGAAAATAATCAAATGCATAAGACATTTGTCGTATGGGTATGATCGAGAATCATTGTATTGCATTGATATTTCTTGAAGCATTGCTCTACACATGTTTTTTTTTTTAGATGTCATAGATCATACCTAATAATCTTGCAATGCATTATGGTATTTGCTATGATAAAGCTTGGCATCTAGAAGTTATTTTTACTAGGTTTGAATGACAAACTCCAAAATTTTCACCACACTTGGTGAGGACTGAGGAGCAACTCAATTTCTTATTGGGAAATTGGTATAAAAGCCATTGTAGTTTGTCCATTGTATTGAAATACTCTTTTTTTGGGGGTCAATTAAACCATTCAAGAATTCTATTTAGTGTATTTGAGCCTTTTTGCCGGTTTGTAGATAATTAAGTGGTAATCAACGGGTGGCTTCATGACTTGGTTATCTATTGAAGAGGTGGAACCAGGTGTAAATCACAAAAAAAAAAAAAAAAAAAAAAAAAATAATAATAATAAATAAAGAGGAAATTACAATAAAGGGTCTATATAGTATAATAAAACTAGCAATTTTGATCTACGTTTTTATTTGTTACGAGGCTCATCCCCATGATTTTAATTTCTTTTGCAGTTGGTCTCACTGTCGTTAAATTTTAACTATTTTACGTTTATGTGTTTTGAATTACTAATTACCTCTCGACCATATCCGAATCCGAAAATGTAATATACCATGGGGGACAAAGTAGTAATGGATTTCTTTTGCAGTTGGTCTAACTGTCGTTAAATTTTAACTATTTTACGTTTATGTGTTTTGAATTACTAATTACCTCTCGACCATATCCGAATCCGAAAATGTAATATACCATGGGGGACAAAGTAGTAATGGCTAAATATTTATTTCTAAACTACTATTTTTTTTTTAATAAACTATATTTAAAAAAATATCAAATTTATTTTTCATTAAAAGCTAATTAAAAATAGAAATACAATGGTACTTTCACATTTCCCACTTTCATGTTTGTTCATCTAACTCTCTTTTAATTCCAACACCCATCTACATGATGATGTATTCATTTCAAATTGCTTCTAAATTCATTTAAAATTGCTTCTAAGTTTATTATAATTGCATTAAAAAAACTCACTTATATATCATTCTATATTTTTACGCCTCTATTTTCACCGAATTTTAATAGGCGATTAGTCGTACATAATATTTTTTAGACATACATAATAAATTATGTTTTATACAGTTGTACATTACAATCGTCTAAAATATAAATTGTTGTGTATGGCTAAAAATATTGTATACAAATTATCACCATAATGAACAATATGTTTTTATTTATTTTGTTGCTTAGAGCATTAAGTATGAACAACAAGTTATAACATCATTTTGGTATCACCTCGTATACCACATCACCAATTGTGACACCAAGTGGGAAATGGTCACCATGTTAAGAGCATGCTATAACACCAACTTTTTTTTTCCATTTTATAAATTCTTTTTATATTTTTTTTCCGAATTTTTTTATTAAAACAAATATATTTTAAATAAAACATAATATTTAAATAAAATATAATGTTTTTAAAAAAATATAGCATACAAATATATTTAAATTACACATAACATCCAAATTAAATATATATATATATTACCATACAAAAAATACATATTTTATTTGTCCTAAACAACGCTATTCGTTATCGTTACCGTCGAAGATATAATCTGTCAAGTTCTCTCGAAGTTGTCTGTATTTATTTGCGTCTTGAATGTCAACGACTCTATGCAAATATACTGTTGTTCGTGGTTGAAATTGAACGTGTCTGGACTCCGTTGGGATATAATGTGCAATATTTCGTCTTTTATCTTCTACTACCATGTTATGCATTATGATACATGCATACTGTAACGCCCCAAAATTTACCGGTTAAAAATTTCATTTTTAATTTAGATGAAAACGTAAAATATCATTACAAACATTCATGATAAAAATCCATGTCTGAAAAACCGGTGACATCATAATCAGAATTCATAGTACATCCCAGAAAATCTGTAATGCGGAAACAAAAGGCGTATGTGTGATATGCTGCTACCGCGCCGGCTCCTTTCCCCTAGCTGAAGAGGTACCTGAAATCAAACTGCAAACCGTAAGCACAAAGCTTAGTGAGTTCCCCCAAAATACCCCATACCATGCAAGCATATAACAAACAACATTCAACTATGAGATACGGGCCCTGCCCACACTTCGCTATCTGGGAGATACGGGCCACACCCACACTCGTGGAGATACGGGCCCTGCCCACACTTCACTATCTGGGAGATACGGGCCTAGCCCACACACCACTCTCGGAGAGATACGGGCCTAGCCCACACTCAACCGCCAACTCATATCATACAAGTATCACACAGACAACAAGTATAGATAGCTCTATCATACTAGCATATATCGTAATCACTCAATTAAGAGATACGGGATCGGCCCACACTCTAATACTAACGTCTCGTCTATACGGGCCGGCCTTGGTGCCTTAGACCCGTTACTACTGGATGGAAACTCACCTCGAAATGGTTGTTGGTGTGTGTGTGAACCGACTGTCTGCTGCTGCTGCTACTCCAGGAATCCTCCGGCTGTAATTCCCACACATACTCAATCAATCACTATTTACTGCCTTTTTGGGTGAAATGACCCTTCCCCCCCCCCCCCCCCCCCGCCCCGACCATGCCCTAAGTCAAAGTCAGAGTCAACTTCTAGTTGACCTGACTTGCCGAGTTGGCTATCCAACTCGTCGAGTCCATGTCCAAACGACTATCCAGGGGTCTGTTCCTACTCGTCGAGTTAGGCGTTGACTCGACAAGTTCTCCATCCAAACTGATGTTCAAGTCCTTCATCCTACTCACCGAGTTGTATGAACAACTCGTCGAGTTCATCTTCATCCGATGAACACTCATGCTTAGACTCGCCGAGTTGTATGAACAGCTCGCCGAGTCTGTTCTTGATCTATGAAGATTGCCTTGGACTCGCCGAGTCCTACCATGGGTGAGTTCAGCTTCCAACTCACTGAGTCACACCCTGTGACTCACTGCTCAAACTCGATACAGCAAAAAGGGGACAACTCGAAGACTCGCGAGCAGACTCGCCGAGTCACATGAACGACTCGCCAAGTCGTTGCCATGCACCCATTAATTACACCAATTTGTTCGATTCCAGTCCATGCCATTCATAGATCTGGGCTTCCAGGATACGAATCACACGTAAAGTTTCCAACTTTACGTGTAGATATTCACCACTATGGATTTTAGGGTTTAAAATGCCTCAAAAGGGTAGATCTAGGGTGAACAAGCCACATGGGTCCATAAAGCTAACAGATCTGAGCTCCTGGAGCTCAATATTGCCTAGATCTAGAGGCCAAACAACTTATTACGAAACATTATGCACATACTAGCTTGGGGAATGGCTCAAGAATGTCTTAAATGAAACCTTAAGCATAGAAATAGGGGGAAAATAGGGTATACCTCAATGAAACTGCTGAAAGAACACAATGATGCTTGGATGGCTCTCCTTCTTACCTCAAAGCCTTCAAGAACACACACAATAGCCTCAAACTCTCAAGGAACAAGCTTAGAACGAGGGTTGGGAGCTCTGGGGGTGAATGGGGGCTGACATGGGGCGGATATGAGGTTTAAATAGGGTGCAAACCCCTGAAACTTAGGGTTTCATCCAACAGCGGTGACTCATTGAGTCCAGGATATGGACTCGCCGAGTCGCCAACTTAAACGTGTCCCGGGTCTCGTCCCTACTCGGTGAGTCGGACCTCTGACTCGCCGAGTCCAAGGCTTAAAAAAAAGAAAAATACTCAATTAAGATTTACATACCAGGAACTAGGCGCTACAAATCTCCCCCACTTATTTTAGACTTCGTCCTCGAAGTCCGCTGCTCGATCTTGGAACAGCTCGGGGTAATGCTCCATCATCTCGTCCACTGGCTCCCAAGTCCATTCCGAACCCCTGCGGTGCTGCCATTGCACCTTCACTAGCTCCACCCTCTT
This sequence comes from Lactuca saligna, assembly GCF_052625555.1. Lineage (NCBI taxonomy): Eukaryota > Viridiplantae > Streptophyta > Magnoliopsida > Asterales > Asteraceae > Lactuca > Lactuca saligna. Next base: position 51,103,076 of record NC_136422.1, on the reverse strand, counting down.
GTTCCTCAAATCCTTCGACTTCCTGTCGAGGATTGCGACTGGGCGCTCAATGTAATTCAGGCTGTCATCAACCTGAATATCCTCTAACGGCACTACCGCTGAATCGTCCACTAGGCACTTCCGCAGCTGAGAAACATGGAAAGTGTTGTGGATCTGGCTGAGCTCGACTGGCAGCTCCAATCTATACGCCACTTTGCCCACCCGGGCTACCACCCTGAACGGTCCGATAAATCTCGGGCCCAATTTTCCCCGCTTCCTGAATCGAATGACGCCTTTCCAAGGCGACACCTTCAGGAGAACCATATCCCCGACTTGGAACTCCAAGTCGGATCGACGCTTGTCGGCGTAACTTTTCTGCCGACTCTGAGCAGTCTGAAGTCTGCTGCGAACCTGCTGGATCCTCTCGGTCGTCTCGAGCACCACCTCGGTGCTTCCCATGACTCTCTGGCCAACTTCACCCCAGCATATCGGGGTTCTGCACCTCCGCCCGTACAACATCTCGAGTAGTGGTCGGTCAATACTCGCGTGGTAGCTGTTGTTGTATGAGAACTCAGCCAAGGGAAGATACGTATCCCAGCTACCACCGAAATCTAACACACACGCCCGCAACATGTCCTCCAAAGTCTGGATGGTCCGCTCACTCTGACCATCCATCTGCGGGTGAAAGGCGGTGCTAAAATGCAAGCGAGTGCCCAACTCGTCATGAAACTTCTTCCAAAATCTGGAAGTGAATCGCACATCTCGGTCTGATATTACTGACACTGGCACCCCGTGCCGCGATACTATCTCCCTGATGTAGATATCGGCCAACTTCTCGGCTGAGATGCTCTCCTGAATCGGAATAAAATGGGCGCTCTTGGTCAATCGATCCACGATGACCCAAATCGAATCTACTCCGCGCGCAGTCCCGGGAAGTTTTGTGATAAAACCCATCGTGATGTCTTCCCATTTCCACAACGTGATGTCCAACGGCTGCATCTTCCCATACGGTCTCTGATGTTCGGCCTTGACCTTCCTGCAGGTCAAGCACCGTTCGACGTACCATGCCACATCCTGCTTCATGCAGGGCCACCAATAATCTAGACGAAGATCCCTATACATCTTCGTCACCCCGGGATGAATAGAGAATTGGGACTTGTGCGCCTCCTCCATCAAGATCTGATGCACGCCTCCGTGATACGACACCCACACCCTGCGGTGCAGTGTCAATAGTCCTCGGCTATCATAATCGAAGGAGGAAACCTGACCCAACACACGTTCGCTCTTTCGATGTTCCTCTTTGATAGCCTCCTGTTGAGCCTCTCGGATCTGCTCCAACAGGGGAGTCACCACAGTCATCCTCATGCACATACCACTGATCGGCACCGCCTTGCGGCTAAGCGCATCGGCCACCACGTTGGCCTTTCCCGGGTGGTAAAGGATCTCACAATCATAATCCTTCACCACATCCAACCATCGATGCTGCCTCATGTTTAGATTCGACTGATCCATGAGCTACCTCAAACTCTTGTGGTCCGTGTAAATGGTACATCGAACCCCGTAGAGGTAATGCCGCCAAATCTTGAGGGCGAAAATCACTGCCCCCAATTCCAAATCATGCGTCGGGTAGTTCGCCTCGTGAGGCTTGAGCTGCCTCGAAGCGTAGGCAATGACGTGCCCTCTCTGCATCAATACCGCACCCAACCCTGAAATAGACGCGTCACAGTAAACCACAAAGTCCTCCACGCCTTCTGGTAGGGCTAAGATTGGCGCCTCGCACAATCTCTATCTCAGTGTCTCGAATGTTGCCTGCTGCTCGGGTCCCCACTGAAAGACCACGACTTTCTTCGTCAACCGCGTCAGGGGTACAACTATCTTGGAGAAATCCCGAATGAACCTCCGATAATAGCCTACCAATCCTAGGAAACTCCGAATCTCAGATGGAGACTTCGGAACCTCCCATCTCATCACGGCCTCGACCTTGGCCGGATCGACCAAAATCTCGTTCTGGTTGACAAGGTGTCCGAGAAATTGCACCTCGCGCAACCAAAACTCACACTTGGAGAACTTGGCATACAAGCTCTCCCTCCTCAGGGTCTCCAAAACCTCCCTCAGATGCTCCTCATGCTCCTCCTGCGTCTTGGAGTAAACCAAGATATCATCAATAAAGACTATCACAGACCGGTCCAACATCGGTCTGCATACATGGTTCATGAGGTCCATGAACGCGGCAGGAGCATTGGTAAGCCCAAACGGCATCACCACGAACTCATAGTGACCATAGCGCGTCCAAAACGCGGTCTTCTGCGTATCCTCCTCCCTGACCCTCATCTGATGAAAACCCGAACGCAAATCAATCTTGGAGAACCAAGATGCTCCCTAAAGCTGGTCAAAAAGGTCATCAATCCTCGGGAGTGGGTAACGGTTCTTCATCGTTACCTTATTCAACTCCCGATAATCTATACACATCCGGTGCGACCCATCCTTCTTCTTCACAAATAGAATCGGGGCTTCCCAAGGCGAACTGCTCGGACGAATGAATCCCTTGTCTAGCAGCTCCTGCAGCTATGTAGACAACTCCTGCATCTCGGGAGGAGCCAACCGATACGGTGCCTTGGCTATCGGAGCCGCACCAGGAACGAGGTCAATCCTGAACTCGACATGTCGCTTGGGAGGTATCCCAGGAAGCTCCTCTGGGAAAACATCTGCGAAATCTCGCACCACCGGAACCTCGCTCACGGTCGAATTACCCGCCTCCCGAGTATCCATTACGTATGCAATGTATCCTGCACATCCCTACTGAAGGTAACGTCTAGCCCTCGCTGCTGAACATACAGCGGGTCCACGCTGTGGCTTCTCGCCATGAATCACTAACTCTCCCCCACCCGGGGTCCTGACTCGCACTAGCCGCTGCGCACAATCTATCACCGCCCCATTAGGGCTTAACCAGTCCATGCCTATGATCACCTTGTTCCCACGCAACGGAATGGGAACCAAATCCACCAAGTAGTGCTCCTCGAACAACCGCAACACGCAGTCCCGAAATACCATCGATGCTCGCACCGATCGATCATCAGCAATCTCTACTTCCAAAGGGCAATCCAGCATGCCCGAAGGCTCAGGAAACTTCTTGCTAAGCGCAAGGGACACAAACGATCGGGATGCACCCGAGTCGAACAACACTTGGACTGGGATACCATTCACATGGAATGATCCTAACACATATACATGTGCCGGGCACATCTCAATATCATAACATCATATAAATAAACAAGAAGGAAAAGAATCATACCCGTCACCACATCGGGTGCTGCGCGTGCCTCCTCAGTGGTCAGCTGGAATGCTCGGCTCCTCACCACTGGAGCCTCTGCCTTGCCCTGTTGGCCATCTGTGATCCGTAGGGTCGCTGGGGCTAGCATCTTTACCGGTGCTGAACCTGTCAACTGGGGGCAATCGGCCTTCTTGTGGCCCCTCAGGTTGCAGTGGATACACAGTAACTCAGATGTTCGTATCGCTGCAACGGGAGTAGTACAATCCCTGCTAAAGTGCCCTGTCTTGCCACACTTGTAGCAGCCTTCTGATCCCCGCCGACATGCTCCCTCATGTGTCCTGCTGCATTTCCCGCAGCGGCCCGGCCCCCCTTGGCCCTTCGGCCTCCTATCTGATCCCCGGGACTTCTTTCCTGAAGTCCCAATCACCTCACCCGCCTCTTCTTTCCTCTTCCGAATGTGCTCTAAATCAATCTCCCTCTCCCTCGCCATGGCGATCATGGACTCCAGGGTAGGGCAAGCTGAAAAACTAACATGCTCACGTATGTCAGCCCGGAGCATATCATGATAACGGGTCCTCCTCGTATACTCGTCACCTGCATACCGGGGCACCAACAAGGCCCTCTCTCGGAACTTGGTGGTGATCTCCGCCACAGTCTCAGTCGTTTGCCTCATATCCAAAAACTCCCTGGCCAGCTGCTGAAGCTCGACCGTCGGTGCAAACTCTGCCCTGAACCTGGTCACAAAGTCTAACCAGGTCATAGCCTCGATAGCTGAGGCTCCCAACGAGTCACCCACTGACTCCTACCAGTCTCGAGCTCGATCCCGCAAACACCCTGCTGCATACCTCACCTTCGACCCCTCGGGGCAGAAACTAGTCAGCTGTGCAGACTCGATGTCTGCAATCCATCGTCTGGCGGCAATGGGGTCTTTCACCCCGTGGAAATCCGACGCACCACTGCCCCTGAAGTCCTTAAAGGACAGTGTGCGAGATCCCGACTGGCCGGATGCCATGTCGCTCCTAAACACCCCGAGGCGATCCTCCATCAACTCGATGATCCCTTCCTTGATCGACCCAATGATAATGGGGGTCGACTCAAGGATACCCCTGGTGATCTCAGACGCGATGAACTCGCGCAGCCTTTCATCAAATGGCTTGGAACCTGATCCCGAACCCGACCCCTCTCCTGAATTGCCAACCGCTGGCCTCGAGCGTAGTACCACCATTCTGAAATGCAAGAAATAACAATTGTTAGCGATACTAATACCCCTGGAGGGATCCTACTCACTACAAGTTTCCCGGTCTCATCTTGGCCTTCCTTGGTTCGGGTACGGATCCTCTGCTTTCAGTAGTACGGGCCCATACTACCTTCCACATCTATCCGTACCTTCTTTAAGGACTGCCTTAACTCCACCAGGTCCCTTACACTAAGGCTGGTTACTACTATACTCATCCCAGGCTCGCCCTAGGGAAATCTTCGGCTCTACTCGATCCAGTCCTCAGCTGCTACCGGCCTCCTTGTAATGCTTATTAGCCATCACCCGAATACGATCACATGCAACGAGACTCAGATAATCCTTCGAGTACCCGACTCGCCCCTACAACGGTTGGACTCAAACAAGAGCTGCGCAGTAGGATCAATCCGGTACTCTAAGATTATTCAACTCTGATCACATGTGATGTGACGTATTCACCTAATGGCTAATTCCCATTATTCGAAGTCCCACGTAGCACGAAGCAAGCAACATTCAGACAAGGGAAACAACCTCAAGCAATTCCGCTCTCATAGAGAGAAACTGAACTAGCACACCGTGCTAACTCATACTATCAGGCACACCCTAACAGGCTACCCTACTGATGTCTACTCTATACTAGCATGCAATTCTCATATAGGTGGAACACATAAAGCAGGCACATAAGGCATCACTCCTAGATCCTTAGTCCTATTCTAGCATGTTGTTCTACAAAAGCTGGTAAACATAACATAAACTTGTATGGGTACTTTGGGGAATACTTACTTGAGCTCGGCGAGTCGCGCATATCCCACACACTTTGTTCTTTCTTAAGCTCTTTTCTCCATTTAGAAAACATTTTAAAAAAAAAATCTTTTAATCCCTCGATTTCAGTTCAGACACCCCCAAAGGTGAGTCTGAATCCCTCAAACCAGGGCTCTGATACCAACTTGTAACGCCTCAAAATTTACCGGTTAAAAATTTCATTTTTAATTTAGATGAAAATGTAAAATATCATTACAAACATTCATGATAAAAATCCATGTCTGAAAAACCGGTGACATCATAATTAGAATTCAGAGGACATCCCAGAAAATCTGTAATGCGGAAACAAAAGGCGTATGTGTGATATGCTGCTACCGCGCCGGCTCCTTTCCCCTAGCTGAAGAGGTACTTGAAATCAAACTGCAAACCGTAAGCACAAAGCTTAGTGAGTTCCCCCAAAATACCCCATACCATGCAAGCATATAACAAACAACATTCAACTATGAGATACGGGCCCTGCCCACACTCGTGAAGATACGGGCCCTGCCCACACTTCGCTATCTGGGAGATACGGGCCACGCCCACACTCGTGGAGATATGGGTCCTGCCCACACTTCACTATCTGGGAGATACGGGCCTAGCCCACACTCCACTCTCGGAGAGATACGGGCCTAGCCCACACTCAACCGCCAACTCATATCATACAAGTATCACACAGACAACAAGTATAGACAACACTATCATACTAGCATATATCGTAATCACTCAATTAAGAGATACGGGCTCGGCCCACACTCTAATACTAACGTCTCGTCTATACGGGCCGGCCTTGGTGCCTTAGATCCGTTACTACTGAAAGGAAACTCACCTCGAAATGGCTGCTGGTGTGTGTGTGAACCGACTGTCTGCTGCTGCTGCTACTCCAGGAATCCTCCGGCTGTAATTCCCACACATACTCAATCAAACACTATTTACTGCCTTTTTGGGTGAAATGACCCTTCCCCTCCCTCCCCCCCCGACCATGCCCTAAGTCAAAGTCAGAGTCAACTTCCAGTTGACCCAACTCGCCGAGTTGGCTATCCAACTCGTCGAGTCCATGTCCAAACGACTATCCAGGGTTCTGTTCCTACTCGTCGAGTTAGGCGTTGACTCGACGAGTTCTCCATCCAAAGTGATGTTCAAGTTCTTCATCCTACTCGTCGAGTTGTATGAACAACTCGTCGAGTTCATCTTCATCCGATGAACACTCATGCTTAGACTCGCCGAGTTGTATGAACAACTCGCCGAGTCTGTTCTTGATCTATGAAGATTGCCTTGGACTCGCCGAGCTAGGCCATGACTTGCCGAGTCCTACCATGGGTGAGTTCATCTTCCAACTCACCGAGTCACACCCTGTGACTCACTACTCAAACTCGATACATCAAAAAGGGGACAACTCGAAGACTCGCGAGCAGACTCGCCGAGTCACATGAACGACTCGCCGAGTCGTTGCCATGCACCCATTAATTACACCAATTTGTTCGATTCCAGTCCATGCCATTCACAGATCTGGGCTTCTAGGACACGAATCACACGTAAAGTTTCCAACTTTACGTGTAGATATTCACCAATATAGATTTTAGGGTTCAAAATGCCTAAAAAGGGTAGATCTAGGGTGAACAAGCCACATGGGTCCATAAAGCTAACAGATCTGAGCTCCTGGAGCTCAATATTGCCTAGATCTAGAGGCCAAACAACTTATTACGAAACATTATGCACATACTAGCTTGGGGAATGGCTCAAGAATGTCTTAAATGAAACCTTAAGCATAGAAACAGGGGGAAAATAGGGTATACCTCAATGAAACTGCTGAAAGAACACAATGATGCTTGGATGGCTCTCCTTCCTCTTGATCTACTTCTCCTTCTTGCCTCAAAGCCTTCAAGAACACACACAATAGCCTCAAACTCTCAAGGAACAAGCTTAGAACGAGGGTTGGGAGCTCTGGGGGTGAATGGTGGCTGGCATGGGGCGGATATGAGGTTTAAATAGGGTGCAAACCCCTGAAACTTAGGGTTTCATCCAAAAACGGTGATTCACCGAGTCCAGGATATGGACTCGCCGAGTCGCCAACTTAAACGTATCCCGGGTCTCGTCCCTACTCGGCGAGTCGGACCTATGACTCGCCGAGTCCAAGGCTTAAAAAAAGAAAAATACTCAATTAAGATTTACATACCAGGAACTAGGCGCTACACATACATGATATATTGTAGAATTTCTAAGTCCAATGGTCGTGTTGCATGTTCAACTATGTGCCACTTCGCCTTTAGCACTCCAAAGTACGTTCCACATCCTTACGTGCTCCTTCTTGTCTTCTCTTGAAATAATTTATCTATTTCTTCAATCGGGTGCTGGAATGCCTTCACGAATGTGGAGTACGGAGGATATATTCCATTCGTAAGGTAATACCCAAACTTGTATTCGTTTCCATTCATTGTGAAAGGAGCATCCGGGGCCTTTCCATTCAAAAGACCGTCGAATATTGACGACTGATCAATAATGTTGACGTTGTTGTTGGAAACATGTTTGCATTCCAATCACCATCACTGGAACGTGACCTCGAGGAATTTCTTTTGAAGGATCTTCCTCGAGATACCTTCTGCCTACCTTGTGCAAAGTAGGGAACATATGCATGATTTGGGTATTTTCTAGCAATGTGTCTATGTGTTCCACAGTGGAAACATGTTTTTTTTTTCACATAGAGGCTGTTACGGCTTGTCCCTAGTTGCGTGTCCAGATTGTGTCCACAAGCACACATACAGTTTGAAGTCTGTTTGGCTTGTTTTGGTGGCTTATATATACTAACAACAGGTCCATTAATATTGTAATTCACAACCACATCATCACACTGTAGGTGTGCTTCCCTTACCTTTTCTTCCTCAGTTATAGGAGTAAAAGTGTAATTATCATTAAATGGAGGAGGAACACTATCATAACCAAGTCTTACATTCTTTTTACCTTTCCATCTAAGTCGCTTTTCAATCATTGTCTCAACTTTCTTACTTGACACATCAAATTTTTTAAGATTAATATTTGCATTTTCAAACTTAATTTTCAATGTGTTAAGCTCGACAGTTAGACTGATAATATTTTCTTTATCATAATCATAGTGTTCACATTTAGTGCTATATTCTTCCTCAATTCTTTTTAGATCTTTGGTTTGGGCCTTTCAGAGAGTATATATCCTTCATATTTAAGGTCCTCAATTTCCCTAATTAATAAATCATGTTGATTGCGATAATGTTTAAATGTAACACTACAGGATTGAGTAAAGAAAGTTTCTCTAACCTCTTTTTTGGCAGGTGTGGTGGAGAACATGAAGGCGAATTGTAGCTCCATCATCTCATCTTCAGCTTCCTCCACCTCTGAACACTCACTGATCTGCACCAAATTTGGTGTTTCATGTCTTGTCAGATTTAATGCCTGCATTTGATCCTCCCAGTCGAATCTTTATGCCACCATTGCTAGGTTAGCTGTTTCATTGTTGGCTGAAGCTCCTCTGTTGTTCCTTGCAGGCAGCAGCGTCCTATTAGGATTGTTCCTGGTATCTGGCTTGGTGCATTCACGAGCAAAATGACAAGGCTTGTGACAATTATAGCACTGGAGCTTGCTCTTGTTGAACCTCACATTCTTCTCCACGTTCATTCCCCAGTTGTTCTTCCCTATGCACTGAGTAAACGTATTTTCCCTGAACACAACCATAGCTATTTTCCATGTGATGTCTATCTCTTCCACGTCCTTTGGATGAATCTGGTCCAGTTCTCCAACCATGATTGGAGGAGCTAAATCTCCTGCCAATCGAGCACTGTAGCAATTCATGAACCCAACAATTAAATCCATGTTCTCTTTAGCTTCTTTTGGATTTGATGAAGTTTGAACTGTAGCTGTGGCTATAGAACTTGAACGAGAAGAACTTGAAGGTGCCAAATGTTGATGAGGTACAACAGGATGAACATAATGTGTCTATTAAGCTGAGAAGGCACTATTTTTTGAGATTCCTAGATTAGCAGTAGAATAGGAATTCACATGGTTGATTTCACGCTGCTTATCATCCATGTCAAATGCCTTGATTATAGCCATCACTTCGACAAGGGAAAGCTTGCTCAGATCTCTAGTCTTCTTGATCACTAGCATATTCATGTCCCGGATACTTGGAAGAGAATTCAACAGTTTCTTGTTAACTCTGTGCGTGCTAGATCAATCCCAGTCGTACTCATCTCTATAGTGAGAATAACAAATCTTTGCAGCTGAACTTCAAGAGACTCCTGTTGAACATGATGATGATTTTTACATAAAATAACATCCTATGTGCTCATGCAAACCCTAAAGCTTGGATCTAGGTTTCTCTATTGTACATGCAATTCATCCAAGACTTATGAACCCTAGATCTAGCATACATATTTCGAAATTATCATAAGAAAACAGATCTAGATGATTACCTCTTCAACAATGGATTGAATCTTCTTGTCTTGGAGCTTAGAGTCACAAATGTCACTCCTCTAATGGCTTACAAACACCACACAAGCAAGAGGATGATATTGGAGAGATGGGAGAGGCACAACTTCGGCTATGAACTCTTCTAGTGCTTCAATTGGCAGAAAACTGATGCCCTAGGGGTTCTATTTATACTTGTGCTGCTAGGGTTTCAGTCAAAACCTTAATGGACAACTTAAGCCTTCAGAAATCCAAGGAAGCTTCTAGAATAGGGCCCTTATGGCTGAAATTAGGATGGATACATCCCTAATTTCATCCATGCCTAGTCCATAAGGCTTCTCAGTACAATATTCAACTATCACACATTTGACAGTTTAAGACCCCTTTATTTAATTAATGTCTTTTAGTCACATAATTAATTCTTAATTAATTCTTGTCTAATATTAGTTAAACTGTATGATTTATCCTTTAATATATTATTCATATAATATATTAATAAACCATAATAAACTCTCTCTCCCTCTCTCCATAAATCACCCTATCAAGTTGCTCTGGTGAAGGCAACCCAAAAGGACCATGCACAACCGGGTCAAATACTTATCAAATATAGTTACAGGCTTAGACACTAATCCAACAGTCTCTCACTTGGATAAGTTTAGTAACTATAGTGCACGTATAGTTTGGTTAGCAATCGTAGCTCTCAAAGACGCTGTCGAACTCTGATCTTATCAATGACTTGTCCTTTAGATAAGGGATCGTATAGTCCTCTATTCTGGATATCGTGTGAGCAATTACATGGAAAATAGTCATACTTATTGTCCAACAGTTTGTTTCTCGATCTCTGATTCGTCTGACATAGAACTTAATTGAACACATCAATTCAGTCCTGACTAGGCCCGATACATAAGTAAAAAAAATCATCGAGGGGACCATATATCGCCTTTACCCTCTTAGGATAAAAGTAACAAATAAACTTCGAGTTATATGCATTTAATATTCACTAATCAAACCATACACAAGAATGCATTTTATAATATTAAGTTACTGATGCGTTTACACATTATCAATACGGAACCAATTAGCAAACAATAAACCATATATCTAGGTTTTAAGACCATATGATATTATCGTCTTGCAATCACTCGTGATAAATTCCATGAAGTGATTCCAACAAGCGTGGGTTTATTCCAATGCTCAAATCAAATTCATAAGCACTCATGAATGTTGTTGCAAACTTTTGCTATGTCTAATACAATTTAGACAATCTACACACCAATTCATGATAGTCTTCTTTCACACTTACTACCAAAATATGAACGACTTTGAACTGTTCGAATAATCTTATTTTTAAGGAAGTCAAAACATGCAAAAATGAAACAATAGGTAAATAAACAACATAAGACAGTAACTTTACTGATAAATAACACTGCTTTATTTAATCATCAAATGTCAATTACATTTATCTATTACACGCTTCAAACTATCTAATATAAACTAATATCGTCCTTCAGCCCAATGCTCCTAGCATGTTGCAAGTGCTTAACCCTACTTTGTCCCTTCGTAAGGGGATCTGCTGGGTTATCCACCGACGTTACCCTCTTTACTACAAAGAGTCCTTCTTCTACTCGATGTCTAATGAAATGGTATTTCCTGTCGATATACCTGGATCTGCCATGATCCTTCGGTTCCTTGGTCAACGCAACCGTACCTTCGTTATCACAGAAACTTTCCATATGCTCCTGTATGGCTGGCACAACTCCAGGGTCTCCAATGAAGTTCTTCAACCATATTGCCTCCTTTGTTACTTTTCTCGCTACAATGTACTCTGATTCACACGTTGAATCCACTACAGTCTCCTGCTTGGAAGTTTTCCAAGTCACTGCTCCTCCATTAAGGGTAAAAACCCAGCCCGACTGCGAATGGTAGTTGTCCCTGTCGGTCTGAAAACTGGCATCACTATACCCTCACACCTTTAAGTCATCACTCCCACCGAGGACTAGAAACCATTCCATGGTCCTACGAAGGTACTTAAGAATATTCTTGAATGTGGTCTAATGTACTTTGCCAAGGTTCCCTTGATATCTGTTGACCATGCTCAAAACGAAGGCCACATCAGGGCGAGTACAATCATCACATACATGATCGAGCCAACTGCGGAAGCGTATGGTACTCGACTCATCTTTGCTATCTCGAATTTGGTACTCGTGCTTTGAGTCTTACTCAACTTGGCATTACTTTGGATTGGTATTTCCCCCTTTCTTGGAATTCTCCATACTAAAACATTTTAGTACCTTGTCTAAGTAAGTATTCTGACTAAGTCCTATTAGTCTTTTACTCCTATTTCTCAATATCCTTACTCCCAAGATATAGGCAGCCTCTCCGAGGTACTTCATAGCGAAACACTTGCCAAGCCAGGACTTAACCTCTTGCAAGGTCGGGATGTCGTTTCCTGTGAGTAGTATTTCATCGACATACAATATGAGGAAGCTTGCTATACTCCCACTGGCTTTAACATATACATGGTTCATCCTCACTTTACAGAAAACCAAACTCTTTGACTTTCTCATTGAAACAAAGATTCCATCTGTGAGACGCTTGTTTTAGTCCAGAAATGGACTTCTCAAGCTTACACAATCTATTAGGATGCTTCACATTGACAAAACCCTCTGGCTGATTCATGTAAAATCCTCAACCAACTTTCCGTTAAGGAAAGCGGTTTTGAAATCCATCTGCCACATCTCATAGTCATGAAATATAGCAATAGCCAACATCATCCGAGTGTCTTACGACCTGGCACATTATCAACCAAGCTCCAAACTTGGTTATCATACATGGACTGAATCTTGCTGTCCATCGCCTCTTTCCACTTTGCAGACTCTAGGCCTACCATGGCTTCCTTATGGTTGTTAGGTTCGTCCAAATTCACTAGTGTACTATCACTAATGAACATATCCTCTTCTATAGTAATATGGAAACCATAAAACTGGGGTTGAACCCTAACTTTTTCAGAACGTCTAAGAGGTAAGGAATTGTCAATCGGTTCAACCGGGGTTTCTTCCTTGAGTTGAGTGCCAATGTTAGAGGTTCCTTTATTGCTTGACTCTTGAATCTCTTCAAGATCTATTTTCCTCCCACTGTCCCCTTGGCTTATGTGTTCTCGCTCTCGGAAAACCCCTCTCCTCGTGATGAAGACACCATTGTCACTCAGTCTATAGAAGAGATATCCAAAGGACTTATGTGGGTAGCCTATGAAAATACACCACTCACTACGAGGTAAGAGCTTGTCGTGAGTCTCTCGTCTTACTAAAGCCTCGCAACCCAAAACATTGATATGTGCCAACAAAGGAGCTTTCCCGCCCACATCTTGTGAGGTGTTTTAACAACCTTCTTGGTAGGGACTAAGCTAAGGATATGGGCCGTAGTCTCTAAGACATACCCCCAGAATGAGATAGGTAGCAAAGCACGACTCATCATGGAACGAACCATGTCTAGCAAGGTTCGATTATGCCTCTCAACCACACCATTCAAATGCAGTGTCCTAGGTGGTGTCAATTGTGAAACGATTCCGCATTCCTTGAGGTAGCCGTGGAATTCACGACTTAGGTATTCTCCACCTTGATCAGATCAAAGTATCTTGATTTTCCTGCCCAATTGATTCTCCACTTCTTGTTTAAACACTTTGAACTTTTTAAAGGTTTGTGACTTATGCTTGATTAAGTAAATATACACATATCTGCTATATTCATCGGTGAAAGTCACATAGAAGCGGTTCGAATCCTTTGTGGTGGATCTAAAGGTCCCATACACATTAGTGTGTATGAGATCCAATAAACCCTTACCCCTTTCACAATTTCCAGTAAAGGGTGAATTGTTCATCTTTCCAAGTAGACAAGAATCGCACACGTCATCGTCCCTAAGGTCGAATGACTCCAACACTCCATCCTTTTAGAGTTGGGATATGCGTTACTTGTTGACATGTCTAAGACGACAATGTCACAAGCATGCTTTATCCGAACTATTGGAAGAATGAATACAAAGCACATCAATTCCTAAATTATCTTCAATCATCACAGTTTCATATATTTCATTACAAGGGAATGCTTCAAAATAGAAAACACCATTAAGATAAGCATTTATAGAAACCTTTTCATTATCAAATGAATATCTAAATCCTTGTCTATATAAACCATGAAAAGAAATGGTGTTTCTTGCCATATCTAGCGAATAGCAACAATTATTTAAATCTAATTCTAATCCATTACTAAGAACTAACGAGTAAACTTCAATCTTGGTGACATGTGACGATCTTCTGTTTCCCATGATCAAGTTTATCTTCCTCTGCTCTACATCTCTATTTCTTCTTAGGCCCTGCAAATCAGAACAAATCTGAAAACCAAACCTTGTATCAAGAACCCAAGAAATAGCATGCGATGAATCATTAGATTTAATAGTGTAAATACCTGTGAACGATGGCTTGATCTTTCCATCCTTGATATCTTACAAATACTTCGGGCAACTTCGTTTCCAATGCCCTATTTCATGGCAGTAGTGGCACTCTGCTTCCTTGGGGGTTAGAGTTGGGTTTAGCTGAACCAACATTGGTTCCACTAAAAGAGGTACCTTCTTGGGACTTTCCCTTACGGTTGCTCTTTGAGGGAGCCTTCCTCTTCTTGACCTTTCCTTGCCCAATTGCCAAGACTGGGATAGCAGCAGGAATAGGAGTTGATGCAATAGATTTATCTTTGAGATTGCTCTCAGTAGTCCTTAGAAAGCCTTGAAGCTTGCTCAAAGTGACCTCTTCCTTATTCATGTAGTAGGTCATGTAGAACTGCTTGTAGCAGGGAGGCAATGCGTGAAGGATGATCTTAATTGCCAACTCTTCATCCAAGTTAACATCTAACTTTAGCAGGCGATCAACATATCTCCGCATCTTTTGCAGATGAGCGGTAAGGGACTCTCCATTACCCATTTTGGAAGTGATCATCGAAGTGATAATCTCGTACATTTCTTGCTAGCGCTTTAGTGGTACCGGTACAACAGATCTTGATGCATCTCATAGGGATACATGTCCTCATAGGACTTCTGGAGTTTCGCAGCCATAGTCGCCAGCATGATGCAATGGTGTGACAATCCGATATTTTTCGAATCGATGTAATGACCTAGAAAGTCAAGGATTGTAATCTCTTTTAATGTAATGAAATTTGAATCAAATTTTGAATGTTCAAAAGTATCTATTGGGTTACATAAAATGATAAACATCGTATCAAGGGTTTCAGAAAAAGAACACTGAAATCCGAGTTATAACGAAGAAGTTATGACCAAACTAAGAATCATAGTAAAAACCGGCAATACTGATAAGCGTAAAACGCGAAGTTTCAATACAATTATATTTAGCCTTAGGTATCTAAATGAAAGTTGTAGATATCATTAGACCATAGGCGTATATAAAAGAACGTCCAAATCTGACTTCGTATGAGAAGGTTATGATTTTTCCAAGTTTCGAATATAGCAGCAGACAGCTAAAATACTCGAAATAGAGATCAAGAGATTTTTATCCGATACAACCTAAATGAGAATCGAAGATCTCAACAATAGTAGCACAACGGTATAAATTCTGACAAGAACGGACCTCACATGAAGAAGTTATGGATTTTTAACGGACTTTGCGTGTCCCGGTCCGTTAAAAATAAATAAAAATAAATAAAAAATTCAAAATTTGCTGACGGAGTCTAAAAGAGAGTTATAGAGCATAATCTCACCTACGCGTGGATATAAAGAATGTTAAAAGTGGAGCTCATACGCGGAAGTTACGTATTTTACAAGTTTTCAGCACAAAATCCGAGGCTGTCAGGCCCACCACGACGTGGTATTGTGATTGATGGGTGCCAGGTGCGTCAGAAAACGTCTCGTCAAAGGAAGAGGATAGAATCCCTCACCACGACGTGGTGAGGTGTACCAGGACGTGGGGACCAGATTTGGGCTATAAATAGCAGCCGAAGGTGTTGGGTTCCATTGCTCATTTCTTCTCTCTCTCTCTCTCTCTCTCTCTCTCTCTCTCTCTCGTGCCAAAGCACTGCGCTTAAACCCCCTGAGGCCATCTCGAAGCCACGATATTCATATCTAAGTTCCGAAGGAAGGTTTTTCACCCCCGAGATTCCCAATAATCCCGAGAAATTCAACTTTCCCTAGTCGAAGTTCTGCTCAGTTTTCATTTTATCTTCTTCTGTCTATCAAGTGAGTTCATACCCCTACAACTACATTTTCAAATGCTTTATAAATGCTTTTATACACTTTTAAAGGTGTGTGTGTGTGGGGAGAGAGAGAGAGAGAGAGAGAGAGAGAGAGAGAGAGAGAGAGAGAGAGAAAACAAGTAAACACACGGTTACTCTCGTGTGGAAAACATTAAGCTTTTACTACGCTTATCCTTATATAACAAATCATATGTTATTCATAACTATCATATGAAAACGTTCAAAAATGTTATTACAAATGTTATACCTACATACCAAGCTGATACTGCACTAGGGTTTATCATACGAACGAATCATACATTTGAGAAAAACTATAATAGGTATAGTTTACTAGATATTCAAGAGATTTTACAAACTATGAGTACTATATCAGGGAAATACTTTCATAAACAAGAACAAATGAACTTTTCATACGTAAATCTATTTGATACTAAGTTTTGTGAGACATTCAACTTCACGTACTTTCAAGTATGTAGTTAAAGTCCTGTATTATATACCATAATCTCTTGTAGGGAGAGCGTGATACTTGTGTATAGATTTATACGAGATTGACAATCCCACACCTAAACTGTTAGCTACAGTTAGACCGGCAGGTCTGGGGTGACAAACGTCATAACATACCAATGCCTGAAGAACGTTGTTACAGGCAGTCAGGGTCAATAGTATAGTTATAAAACTCACATGGAGTATTAAAGACACGTTGATTTAAGGGGGTTATCTAATGCCTTAGCGACTCTTTTACATACATAAATCTGCTATTCTACGCATGAAAAACACTAATGCATAATAGTTTTTGGAACTTTTTAACTACCTTACACTTATGGAAAAATATTGGAAATTTTAGAACCAACATTCGAAACAGTCGGGTCTGAGTAGAAGACTACTTTTATACTAGTAGGGAATATGAGATGTTCTAGGAGTTTTCAAACATCTACAAACAAATTCATTTAAATATATACAAACATTGACATTAAAAACTTATGAACTCACCAGCCTAAATGCTGATCTACTCTTTCAAATTTACTTGTATTTCTCAGAGATACAGTAACACAGGTAAACATCAGCTTTTGGAGAAGTGATGCTATGGCATCAGTTTTAAACTCATTTTGTCATCATATTGTAATTTGTTTTTGAAACAAGTATCATTCAATAATGTAACTCTTAAATTATATATATGATGGTTGTGTTTACTTTCTTTACGTATTCAACTGTTACGATACTACATGAATCTGGTTTGGGGGTGTGACAGATTGGTATCAGAGCGTTGTTTATAGTGAACTAAGTATATCGAACCACATAAGATATACAAACTATAAATGCATTGGGACTAAAACTCTCTGACAAAACGTTTTTACACCAAAACCGTATTTCATTTAGCTTAAGTTATTTGGGTCGTAAAAGCACAAATACATGCATACAACGAGTCATTTTCATAGTTAGAACTATAAAAGAAGTATTAAGACAAGTTGGACACTACGACTAGGTCTCGGAATATGTAATCGGATTTGGGATGAAAATAGCCTGATCAACTATATTTATCCGAAATCAGACTAATGTATGACGAGGGATGGTCGTAGTGAGCAACAAGTCAAAACTTACCAAAATAACACTAGTATCAAACATATAAACTTGGGTTTTTGTCATAAAAGCCCCCATATTTACATAAAAAAACCGGTTATGCCCAAAATCGATTTTTTTTGCCACAGATGCCTAACATTTGCCCCTCATGTTTCATTTAATGTGTTTTACTGGTTCCCTTAATCAACCGGTTACATCCACCCTTTTAAGCCCCAAACATACTCTTTTTCCGTTAACATTGATCGAAAGTCTTTCCCTCCACTGTCTTCTATTCTCTCCCCCGTCTTCTACCCTAAGTATCTGTAAAATGTCAATTTCGTTTGCCAAATCAAGCTTCCAAGGTGGTCCAACATTGAGAAAGAAAAGAGTAGTTAGATGTGGCTGTGGAGATGTGTGCAAGGTATCTGTTGCTCGAACACTTGAGAACTATGGAAAGAAGTTTTACAGGTGCCCTAATTACAAGGTAAACAATTTTCCCTAATTTGTAAATTTCTTGATAAGCCTTGAAATGGTACAATGAAGAAACCTTGAAACAATTTGCCCTAATTTGTATGTAATTAATACAAATTATTGTTTTTCTAGGTGGAGGAAGAGGACTGTGGTTTTTTCAAATGGTACGATGAAGAAGATGGCCACATTATCGACCCAACTCACACAAAGCAGATGCAGGGGCATGGACAATTGAAGACTTTGGTAGAAATAATTGTAGGTCTTTTGGTTCTTATTTTTGTAATGGTGACAATTGTTTTTTTGAAGATGTAAATCATTTTGGATTGGCTTTTGGTAGAATGTTTGGGTCGACTTGGCTTTTGGTAGAATGTTTGGATTGATTTTTGTTGCAAATGGAAGTACAATGCTGAAGTTGGCTAGTAACTATTGTTTTGGAATGGTAGAATGTTGTGACTTTATATTATTTTACTGTTGTTCTTAATGGTGATCATTTCTTGAGTAGTTTTCCAGATGAAATGAGAAACAAAATGAATGTGAAAGAAGCTTATACGTATGTAAAAGGTGCAGTTTCAAGATTCATAACTGCTAGCAAAGAAGCTATCAATTTGGGTGCTGATGAATCTGCCATTGTTGACATGAGATCATCTCTTACTACCAGATCAGTTATTCACAACAAATAAAGGATTTAGATCAGATCAGATCAGATGTATGCATCTTTTTTCCTGGTTGTAAACTAAAAAGTTGAAATCAGAAAAATGTAGATTTTCCATGTAAACTTTTGCAATCTTTCCTTACAACTTTTTGTATTATTGCATGGTGATAAGAAGGGGAAGTTTTACTAGAAAGATTAAGTAGGAATAGCTACTTAGAGCTCATACAACAATTGGGCTTTGCCATGATGAAATGTTTGTAATGGTAAAATACAAATTATTTGTGAAATGTAAATGGTAAACATAACAAACATATGATTCATAATATACATTAAATTGTTAAATGGTAAAATACAATGCTGAAATTGGTTAACTGTAGTTACAAACGGTACATAATATATATGCCAATGGTATGGATAAAAAAGCATAGTATAAAATAACAAACATAACAAACATATTATAACCATAATGAGGGGATTCATTACATCATATTCATGTACCAACACAAAAGATTACAAAAGATCAACTAACATGTACCATCCGTCCATTTGTACCAAATTGCCAAAAATATATCCCAAAAAGGCAACCCAAAAGGTACATGAGAACAACTGGATGAAAGGTGCACTTAGTGGGTGTATAAACTAAGATGTACAAAATGTACCAAAAAGGGCTTCCTGTGCAAATGCCCAAGTATACCATTCCCACCTAAATCCCCCATATACATAACTAACTACTCCAGATTCACTGGATTTGAACATGTGGAACCACCCCCATCTTTATCAAAAACTGTATTTTCAAGCTTTAGTTTAGTGATCCTCTCTGATGGCTTTCTTTTCCTTGTCTTAGGCACTATCAGATGGCCTTCATCATCAGCCACATTCCCATCATCAGCAACCTCATTATTTAGAACATCACCAGCAACCTCATTCCCATGATTAACACCTTCACCTTCAATCACACCACCATCATTTAGAACATCACCATCACCTTCAATCACATCACCATCATCTTGATTTTCAACACCTTCAACTTCAATCACATCACCATCATTTACAAAGTCAGCTTCACCTTCACCTTCAATCACACCACCATCATTTAGAACATCATTTACAAAGCCAGCTTCACCTTCATCAACATCAGGCTCATCTGCATTTAAGTCCCGATGCAAGAAATAACAAGGTTAATAAATAACACATATTTAAAATTACAAGGTTAATAAATTACCATCTCAACTGGTGGAGTGTCATCAAGTTCAATTTCCAACCACCCCATGCTTTCAATTTCACACATGGAATATCCTGCTTCAAGTAAATTTGCTATTTCTTCGACACTTATCTTGATTTTATCTGGGAGAACATCTGATGCATGTCCTTCAGTGAATTCAGGTTATGCACCACCTTCATTCACCAATGGAACATCAGATGCATTTCTAGAACCAAGAATTTGATCAATTGCATCTCCAAGTTCATCAAGACTTTGTTTTAGATCTTGGGCAACCTTTACTGGAACATCAACTACTTCTTCTTCCAGCACCATAACTACTTCTTCTTCTATCACCATAATGTCATCTTCCTCTTCTATCACCTCATTCACCAAAGGAACATCATTAATAGATGGAACTTGGTTATTGACCAAATAAACTTCATTAAAAATTGGCTCTGGCACCTTCACTGACACCTTAGTTTCTTCCTCTTCTATCATCTCATTCACCAAAGGAACATCATTAAGAGCAGGAGCTTGAGCAACCTCATTTGGAACCTGGTTGTTGACTTCATCTTGAAATTTGGTTGTTGACTTCCTAATTGGCCTTCTTACAGCCAATTTCTTCCTTTTAACATCTGGGACAGTTACTTCACTTGAACAAGTACCCACAGATGCAATGTCACCAACTTTGAAACTTGGGCCTCTTAAACCTAATTTCCTCATTTTCTTGCCAATTTTAGAACTTGAAGCATGCAGACTGCCCTGTTGACTTGCTTGTGGACTAGGTTGAGTGCTTACAAATGATGTCACAAGTGGTTTACTGCCCTGGTGACTTGCTTATTGACTAGATTGAGTGGGTACAGAAACATGTGGATTGGATCCAGCTACAACACATTTCCTAGGCCTCCCAATCTTCTTTGGTGGCATAGGAACTGGTACCTTTTTTTCATTCTTGCAGCCTTTTTTTATTATCCCCATAGTCAAGACAATTAGCACATCTTACTATCCTTGGGGGTTTCACCCTTGAAGTGGAACTAAACTTACTCTCTTTCTCACTTGCATGCCTCCTTCTTTTGGTTATGGGACTACCAGGCATTTTCCTACCAACAGGTGGCAAAGGCTTGTCGTATCCAGTTAGAGGCCACATATTACTCCCATTCATAGGACTGATGTTTTTTGAGTAGCATTCCTTGAATTTATTCACTGAAAAGTAGTCACTAATATATCCATCTGGAGTTTGATGGATATAATTAATGGCTGCTATGGCATGGATACAAGGGATTCCAGACAAATCCCATAACCTGCAAGAACAAACCCTACCACCCAAATCTACCTTGTAACTAGCACATGCTCTTCTCACTTCAAATACATTTCCTAAGCTATGTACTACTAACCAAAGCCTACATGAAGACAAAAGAGTATGTATTAGTCATTATATGTCAATTATAATGATAGTTAGAAAAAGAAACAATTATTTTGTGTCTTACCTAAAGTTCTTTCTAAAAAGATTCATCTTCTTAATCACCTATGGACATATATTACCTTTCCATTTACTGCATTCATCATTCATAAAGGAAAACCTATCCATTATGTATATCCTTATCTCTTCAAGCATTGTAATCAAAGGTTTTTTCCTAGATTCTACAATTATGGAGTTGAAACACTCTGAAATACCATTCTCCACTGCCTCATAAGGAAACCCTACACTCATGTAAGCTTTGCACCATGTTTTGGGTTCTTTTGACATTAGATACTCATATGCACTAGGGCTTATGGTCTTTATTTTTTCCATGTTTCTCAAGAAGTAACCTTCAACACAACTCATTGCACAAGCCCATAACAACTTCTTCAACTCCAATCCAGAGAAAGCTTTATTAAAATTTGCATAAATGTGTCTAGCACATTGCCTGTGCTCCACATGTGGCAAAATAACCTTAACAGATTCAAGCAAACCCTGTGAACAAACATATTATCTTAGTATTTATAACCATATTGAAATAATCAAATTGAAATATACTATAATTATAAGGGAACTAAATTTATGTTGATTAGAAATAAAAACCAAATCTACACCAGTACCAAGGTCAAGATCATCCTTCAGAAGCTCCAGAAACCAGGTCCAGTTATCCTTGTTTTCCATATCAACAACAGCACAAGCTATTGGGAACACCTGGTTATTAGCATCTCTACCTATGGCTGTCAGTAATTCACCTTTTACCTGACCCTTTAGGAAGCATCCATCCAACCCTATTACCTTCCTACACCCTATTTTCCAGCAAAAACTTAAAGATTTGAAACATATGTAAAACCTTTTATAATAATTCTTATCATCTGGATTGTTAGTAACACCAACTTTGCATGTAGACCCAGGGTTTGATCTCAATAACTCTTGGGTACAATCCCAAATTCTTGCATAGTGTTCATTTAATTTACCCTCATTCAGTTCTTTTGCCCACTGTTTTTCCCTTCTAACCTGTCCCATAGATACCACACATCTTCATCTTTGTTTGATGTCACTGATCATCTCCCTAAGTTTAACTTCGGGCTTATTTGCTATCTCAATAACACAGTGTCTTCCAATCCATTCCGGGGTAACAATAGACCCAAATTTAAACACTCTAGAACAAAGATGCTTAGAATTCATTGCTTTAACCTGAAAGGTTCTGTCATTGTACATCCATGCTGCATAAAGTCTAAAAGGGCATTTATTATCTTCATGTCTCTTACCACATCTTGCAACAATTCTTCTATTGTCACTCTTTTCAAAGTATATTTCGTACCCTCCATTTACTACATAGTTTGTCACACAAAATTTCAGATGTGCAGGTGATTCGAACACGTCCCCTAACTTAGGTTCCATCTTATCCCACCTAACATTTGGATCACGTGTTCTGTATTTGTTAGTCACTTCTTCCTCTGCCTCCTCATCATTTTGCAAATCATTATCATGGTCCACTCGATCTTTCACCTCATCAGTCATACTTTCATTTCTAATGTTCGCATCAGAAATTAGAATGTTAAGAAAATGATCCTTACATTTATCAAGCCTTGATACAAACTCCTGTCGTGGTTCACGATCCATGTAAATCCCGTGTAGCTCAAAATCCATCTCATTTAACCCAGAAAATGGCTCGTAAATTCCAGCAAATGGGTCGTCATAACCATCGTCTAAAGAACCCATTTCTAACCCCTGTGCAATCGCAACCATTATCATGAAAAGTAAGCAATTAACAGAGATGATTTCTCGTAAAAACCATGATCAGACCGTAATTTCTTACCTTTTTAAAAACCCTAGCTTCAGACAATGAGAATGCTTCACTAAATGGAATTTAACATTTGAGTTAGTATTACATATGGGGATGTAACCGGTTGTAAATGGGGATGTAACCGGTTGATTAAGGGGAACCGGTAAAAAACATTAAATGAAACATCAGGGGCAAATGTTAGGCATCTGTGGCAAAAAAAATCGATTTTGGGCATAACCGGTTTTTTTTTTTTTTTTTTTTTTTTTTTTTTTTTTAATGTAAATATGGGGGCTTTTATGACAAAAACCCTATAAACTTAAAAACTATAGGAGTACTTGGTAAATACAAGAGTTTAACTTACGTGTCTAGACTTACATGTATTAATTTCTAGACAATTCTCATATCTCTATTCTTGCACAGACGCTATGGCTGGATTCCCCCCACCAGGGGATCCTTACTACCCGAATCAGGGCAATGGAGGATGGGTAGAGGAGGACCCTGAAGAGGATGAAGAGCCTATATAGTTGGCGGAAGGGGATGACTCTGAAACAGACTCAGAACCAGAAGTAATCAACCCACCAGTCGCTCAACCTCCCGCAGTTAGGAGAAACTTTCAGGGACCAACTCCCGTCTAGGGAAGTCACCTTTACCATTGGAGCCAACAACAAGGTTTACATCCTCCCTATGGTAGGTGTCGGGACTTCTATGACATCAGGGATGGAGGTTCAGTTGACCGAGCACTCCCAGTCATGGTGGGCAAACTAGCCAATTAGTCCTATCAATCCGAGGTTCAAGCTGGCCGGATTCGGGAAGTCAACATGGAGGTACAAGTTCAAACTTCCGACATCCGTCGACTGGACAAGTTGCAGGAAACTACCCAACTCCACGCTGACACATTCCAAGCACAACTGATTGCAACCCTCTCTAAGATAAGGGAACAACAAGTCGCCTTCGATAGGCATCTCATGGAAGCAAAGCAATCAGACACGGAGTCAAGCTCCAAGCGCAACCTTCGACGCAAGTAGTACTTGCCGAATCCTAAAATTTTTGTTATAGAATAGGAACTTGGCTAAAAGTCATAATTTTCTTTAACTTCTGTATCAGAGATCCTTAGAAGGGTCGAAATATTCCTAACTTCAAATGTAACTCGACATGTGTTTAATATATATGAAGAAATTCCTTTGTTTGTAAATTCTTTCACTACCACTCAGATTCATAAAGTTTATCTATCACTATGCAAACTTTTATTATGAGTCAACCTCTAAACCTTGGGTAGGTCAGTTGAATTTTTAAATTGATAAAAAAAACAAATTTATTAACACACAACTTCAAAATCATTAAAAACTTATGTTCTTCATTCTATTTCATTAGCATCACGATGCCGCCCCGTAGATCTACACGCCATGAGAACAACGTAAAACCTCTACCACCACCACCTCCATCAACGGATAATGCCGTTTTGATAGCTGCTGTAACAGCTGCAGTGACAGCAGCAATGACACATATGAGTAATAATGGGTCCGGAGGTGGAGTAAATAGCTCTACGAATGGCCAACACCAGGGTCGTTCAGGGGATTGCACTTTCAAGGACTTCACTAATAGCACGCCCATAACTTTTAATGGATCCGGAGGGATAATGGCTCTATCACAATAGATAGAGAAAACAGAAGCGGTTTTCGAGATCTGTGCATGTCTGGAAGTGAGCAAGGTAAAATTTGCCACTTCAGGTCACTAACTCTGGTAGTGGCAAATTCTTTGGGCTGGGAGAATCTAAAGCAAATGTTAATGCAAGAGTACTGTCCAAGGGGCGAAGTACAAAAGCTAGAGTAGGAACTTTGGGGCCTTACTATGGTAGGCTCGGACATCACAACCTATACCAATACATTTAGTGATCTGGAAATGCTTTGGCTAGGCATGGTTGCTCCTGAGAGCAAGAAGATCGAAAGATACATCTGGGGACTGTCACCCCAGATTCGAGGAAGTGTACTAGCTTCCAAACCAGTCACTTTCAATGGCGCCAACCAGTTGGCACAAGCTCTCGTTGACCATGGAATCTATCAAGGCTTCGCAACTGCTGTCCCGGAGCAAACCATAGGAAACAACAACAACACTAGTACCAACAACAACAACAACAAGAACTTTTGGAACAAGAGGAAGAGTCAGTTTTCACAGGAACCTTCCAAGAAGCAACAAATAGTGGCAGTCCATACTGCTACTACCCCCACTGCTGCTCCTGTTACCTCTGCACCAGCAAGGCAATATGCTGGGAACCTACCAAAGTGCGTCAAATGCAATTTCAATCACAACGGAAATTGTTGGGAGATGCACTGCAACAACTGCAACAACTGCAACAAGAAAGGGCACACTGCCCATTTCTGTAAGGCACCAGCACGACCAATCACCCAAGTCCCTGGAGTCGGTGTGGGTCAAGCGTGCTATGGGTGTGGGGAGGCTGGACATTACAAGAGGGACTAACCTAAGGCAAGGAATGTTGGCGGCATGGGAAGAGTGCTGGCAATAGGGCATAACGATGTAATAGCTGATCCCACGGTGGTTACATGTACATTTCTCCTCAATAACACGTATGCATGCATACTCTTTGATTGTGGTGCGGAGAGGAGTTTTGTGAGTCATAAATTCAAACACATGCTAAAACAGAATCCGCAATCACTCAATAAGATATTTACAGTAGAAATGGCAAACATTAGAACAGAAAGCACAAACGATATGTACACAGGCTACACACTAACTCTAAACGAAAATTCATTTAAAATCGATCTAATGCCGATCACTATAAAGAGCTTCGATGTCATCGTCGGTATGCATTGGTTAAGCCTACACCATGCCAATATACACAGTCAAGAAGGGGTCGTTCGCCTAAATCTGCCAAACGATGAAACGGTTGTCATTTATGGTGACAAAACCGGTACCAATTCACAAATCATCTCTTGCGTCAAAGCCCAAAGATACCTGCGTAAGGAGTACCATGCCTTCTTAGCCACGTTGTAGATAAGGAAAAAGAAGAGAAAGACCTCAAAGACATTCCAGAGGTCTGCAATTTTCCCGATGTCTTCCATGAGGATCTTCCAGGAGTCCCACCAGCGAGACAAGTCGAGTTCAGAATGGATTTAATTCCCGGAGCTACCCCAGTAGCTAAGTCACCGTATTGTCTAGCGCCAGATGAGATGGAAGAATTATCCAACCAATTAAATGAACAACTCAACAAAGGATTCATTAGACCGAGCTTTTCACCCTAGGGAGCACCAATTTTGTTCGTAGAAAAGAAAGATGGATCTTTCCGCATGTGCATTGATTACCAAGAACTCAGCAAGCTCACTATCAAGAACCGATATCCCTTACCACGCATTGATGACTTGTTCGACCAACTCCAAGGAGTGAGTTATTTCTCAAAGATCGATTTGAGATCCGGGAATGATCATCTGCGAATCTTGGAATGAGATGTTCCCAAAACAGCCTTTCGAACTCGTTACGGTCACTACGAGTTTGTAGTAATTCCCTTTGGATTAACAAATACACCGGCGATGTTCATGGACTTAATGATCCGATTGTGTCGTTCATTCCTGGACAAATTTGCTATCGTGTTCATAGATGATATACTCATTTATTCGAAGAATAAAAAAGAACACAATCAACACCTCCATCAAATCTTGGAAACTCTAAGAAAAGAGAAGTTATATGCAAAATTCTCAAAGTGCGAATTTTGGATTAAGAAAGTTGATTTCCTGGGTCACGTGGTTAGCAAGGATGACATACACATGGACCCTTCCAAAATCAAGGCAATTGAGAATTGGCCAGCCCCAAGGACCCCAACAGAAATCTGACAGTTCTTGGGCCTTGCTGACTACTATCAAAGGTTTATTTAGAACTTCTCGAAGATTGCTAAACCAGTTACCACCTTGACCCAAAAGGGGGTAATTTTCAATTGGGAAGAAAGATAAGATGCTTCATTCCAAACACTGAAGCAAGCCCTATGCAGCGCACCTATATTGTCCTTATCAGAAGGAACGGAAGACTTCGTGGTAACTATGATGCATCTAAACAAGGTCTTGGATGTGTTCTAATGCAACGAGGAAAAGTCATCGCCTATGCCTCGAGATAACTTAAGACGCACGAGGTCAACTACACTACACACGACCTCGAACTGGGAGTAGTCATTTTCGCCTTAAATATTTGGAGACACTATCTCTATGGTACGAAATGCACAATCTTTACCAATCACAAGAGCCTTCAACACATCCTCAATCAAAAGGAACTCAACATGAGGCAAAGATGATGGGTTGAACTGTTAAATGACTACGAATTTGAAATTCGTTATCACCCAGGAAAAGCGAATGTGGTAGCGAATGCCCTTAGTCGAAAGGAATACTCGGGCCGCCGAGTGAAATCCTTAACCATGACGATCCATTCCCTCCTATCCACATAAATCAAGGAGGCTCAGAGGGAAGCCTTGAAGACAGAGAACGTGATAGGTGAAGCTCTAAGGGGAATAGATAAGAATCTTGAAGTCAAGGGTGACGATGTTCGTTACTTAGTGGATCGGATCTGGACTATGAAGCTTGGTTGATTCAGAGATGTGGTCATGAATGAGGCTCATAAGAATCGATATTCCATGCATCCAGGTTCGGACAAGATGTATCTGGACCTCAAGAAACTGTATTGGTGGCCGAACATGAAAGCAGAGATCGCTACCTATGTGGGCAAGTGTCTGACTTGCACCAAAGTCAAGGTAGAGTACCAAAAGCCCTCAAGACTACTACAACAACTTGAAATACCTGAGTGGAAGTGGGAGCAGATAACCATGGATTTCATAACTAAATTACCCAAGACAACGAGTAGGCTAGACACCATGTGGGTGATCGTCGATCGGTTAAAAAAATCTGCACACTTCCTACCAATAAAAGAAACCGACAAGATGGAGAAGCTAGCTCAAACATACATCCGAGAGATTGCACGACTACATGGTGTACCAATATCCATTATCTCCAACAGAGATAGTAGGTTCACCTCTCGATTATGGCAGTCGCTACAAAAATCTCTTGAAACGAACCTAGACATGAGTACCGCTTACCATCCACATTCCGACGGTCAAAGTGAGAGGAACATACAAACTTTGGAGGATATGCTAAGCGCTTGTGTAATCGATTTTGGTAAACCATGGGATACCCATTTACCACTAGTTGAATTCTCATACAACAATAACTATCACTCCAACATTAAAGTTGCTCCATTCGAAGCCCTCTATGGCCGCAAGTGCAGATCACCACTGTGCTGGGATAAAGTGGGTGACACGTAACTAGCCAAGGGACAAGTACCAGGAATCGCTCTCACAGGCCCGAAAATTATAAATGAAACAACTGAGAAGATAGTACAAATTCGGGAATGACTAAAACCTTCAAGAGAAAGACAAAAGAGTTATGCGGACAAAAGACGGAAGCCCTTAGAATTTCAGATTGGGGACCGAGTTCTATTGAAGGTCTCGCCCTAGAAAGGGTTGATACATTTCGGAAAACATGGGAAACTAAACCCAAGGTATATCGGACCATTCGAGTTCGTTGTAAGGATCATCCCGGTAAGCATACAAACTTCACCTACCGTAGGAACTCAATAACGTACATCCTACCTTTCATGTGTCAAACTTGAAGAAATGTTTTTCTGATTAGACCCTCTTCATCCCTCTAGACGAAATTGAAATCAACGAGAGTTTCCACTTCATAGAGGAACCAATTGAAGTCATGGATAGGGAAATTAAAAGAACAAAACAAAGTCGCATACCCATTGTAAAAGGTCCGTTGGAATGCAAAGCGGGGACCTGAATTTACTTGGGAGCACGAAGATCAGATGAAACAAAAGTACCCATATCTCTTCAAGAGATAGAAAAAATACGAAATCCCTGAGAATTATAAAAGAAACAACTGAGAAGATAGTACAAATTCGGGAACGACTAAAAGCTTCAAGAGACAGACAAAAGAGTTATGAGGACAAAAGATGGAAGCCCTTAGAATTTCAGGTTGGGGACCGAGTGCTATTGAAGGTCTCGCCCTGGAAGGGGTTGATACATTTCGGAAAACATGTGAAACTAAACCCAAGGTATATCGGACCATTCGAGTTCCTTGCAAGGATCGTCCCAGTAAGCATACAAACTTCCCCTACCGCAGGAACTCAATAACGTACATCCTACCTTTCATGTGTCAAACTTGAAGAAATGTTTGTCCGATGAGACCCTCATCATCCCTCTAGATGAAATCGAAATCAACGAGAGTGTCCACTTCATAGAGGAACCGATTGAAGTCATGGATAGGGAAATTAAAAGAGCAAAACAAAGTTGCATACCTATTGTAAAGGTCCGTTGGAATGCAAAGCGGGGACCTGAATTTACTTGGGACGCGAGAAGATCAGATGAAACAAAAGTACCCATATCTCTTTCCCTAATCAACAAATGTTAAAGTTATATTAAATTTCGGGATGAAATTCCCTCTAGGGGGGGGATGATGTGACAACCCGATATTTTTCGAATCCATTTTCGAATCCATGTAATGACCTAAAAAGTCAAGGATTGTAATCTCTTTTAATGTAATAAAATTTGCAACAAAATTTGAATTTTCAAAAGTCTCTATTGGGTTACATAAAATGATAAACATCTTATCAAGGGTTTCAGTAATATAAAGATCACTGAAATCCGAGTTATAACGAAGAAGTTATGACTAATTTAAGAATCATAGTAAAAACCGGCAATACTGATAAGTGTAAAACGCGATGTTTCAATACAATTATATTTAGCTTTAGGTATCTAAATGAAAGTTGTATATCATTAGACCATAGGCGTATATAAAAGAACGTCCAAATCTGACTTCGTATGAGAAAGTTATGATTTTTCCAAGTTTCAAATATAGCATCAGACAACTAAAATACTCGAAATAGAGATCGAGAGATTTTTAGCCGATACAACCTAAATGAGAATCGAATATCTCAACAATAGTAGCACAACGGTATAAATTCTGACAAGAACGGGCCTCACATGAAGAAGTTATGGATTTTTAACTAACTTTTCGTGTCCCGGCCCATTAAAAATAAATAAAAATAAAAAAATAAAGTCAAAATTTGCCGACCGAGTCTAAACGAGAGTTATAGAGCATAGTCTCACCTATGCGTGGATATAAATAACGTTAAAAACGGAGCTTGTACGCGGAAGTTACAAATTTTACAAGTTTTCGACACAAAATTCGAGGCTGTCAGGCCCACCACGACGTGGTATTGTGATTGATGGGTGCCAGGTACGTCAACAAAAGTCTTGTCAATGGAAGAGGGTAGAATCCCTCACCACGACGTGGTGAGGTGTACCAAGACGTGGTGACCAAATTTGGGCTATAAATAGCAGCCAAAGGTGTTGGGTTCCATTGCTCATTTCTTCTCTCTCTCTCTCTCTCTCTCTCTCTCTCATGCCAAAGCTCTGAGTTTAAACCCCCCGAAGCCCCAGTCTTCATATATAAGTTCTAAAGGAAGGTTTTTCACTCCCGAGATTCTCAAGAATCCCGAGAAATTCAACTTTCCCTAGTCGAAGTTCTGCTTAGTTTTCATTTTACCTTCTTCTGTTTATCAAGTGAGTTCATACCCCTACAACTACGTTTTCAAATGCTTTATAAATGCTTTTATACACTTTCAAAGGGGGGGGGGGGTGGGGGATACAAGTAAACACACGGTTACTCTCATGTGGAAAACATTAAGCTTTTACTACACTTATCTTTATATAACAAATCATACGTGATTCATAACTATCATATGAAAATGTTCGCATGCAACACATATTCAATAACATTTTGTCCTTCAAGAGTAAAAACATGTTGTTATACAAATATCAAACACTTTATTTATATATTGGTTTATAATGTTCAATAATGTTATTACAAATGTTATACCTACATACCAAGCTGATACTGCACTAGGGTTTATCATACAAACGAATCATACATTTGAGAAAAACTATAATAGGTATAGTTTACTAGATATTCAAGAGATTTTACAAACTATGAGTACTATATCAGGGAAATACTTTCATAAACAAGAACAAATGAACTTTTCATACGTAAATCTATTTGATACTAAGTTTTGTGAGACATTCAACTTCACGTACTTTCAAGTATGTAGTTAAAGTCCTGTATTATATACCATAATCTCTTGTAGGGAGAGCGTGATACTTGTGTATAGATCTATACGAGATTGACAATCCCGAACCTAAACTGTTAGCTACAGTTAGACTGGCAGGTCTGGGGTGACAAACGTCATAACATTCCAACGCCTGAAGAACGTTGTTACAGGCAGTCAAGGTCAATAGTATAGTTATAAAACTCACATGGAGTATTAAAAACATGTTGATTTAAGGGGGTTATCTAATGCCTTAGCGACTCTTTTACATACATAAATCTGCTATTCTACGCATGAAAAACACTAATGCATAATAGTTTTTGGAACTTTTTAACTACCTTACACTTATGGAAAAATATTGGAAATTTTAGAACCAACATTCAAAACAGTCGGGTCTGAGTAGAAGACTACTTTTATACTAGTAGGAAATATGAGATTTTCTAGGAGTTTTCAAACATCTGCAAACAAATTCATTTAAGTATATACAAACATTGACATTAAAAACTTATGAACTCACTAGCCTCAATGCTGATCTACTCTATCAAATCTACTTGTATTTCTCAGGGATTTAGTAATATAGGTAAACTTCAGCTTTTGGAGAAGCGATGCTATGGCATCTGTTTTAAACTCATTTTGTCATCATATTGTAATTTGTTTTTGAAACAAGTAACATTCAACAATGTAACTCTTAAATTATATATATGATGGTTGTGTTTACTTTCTTTACTATGTATTCAACTGTTACGATACTACATGAAGTCATCCACCCTCGAACGATTCCGCCGTTCTGGTTTGGGGGTGTGATAGATTGGTATCAGAGCGTTGTTTATAGTGAACAAAGTATATCGAACGACATAAGATATACAAACTATAAATGCATTGGGACTAAAACTCTCTAACAAAACATTTTTACACCTAAACCGTATTTCATTTTGCTTAAGTTATTTGGGTCGTAAAAGCACAAATACATGCATACAACGAGTCATTTTCTTAGTTAGAACTATACAAGAAGTATTAAGACAAGTTGGACACTACGACTAGGTCTTGGAATATGTAATCGGTTTTGGGACGAAATTCTAGAGTTTGAAATTTAAATAATTCAAATTAAACTTTTAATAAAAATTTTAATTTTAAAACTTGAGGGCAAGTTTTGAACTTTTCAAAACACATAGGGTCAAATAGAAAATAATTTAAATCATAAAATTAATTTAATGATTATCTAAATTTGACCTATTTTATTTTAATCACAAGATAATTTATCAAATAAATCAAATAATTATCATATAAGGAATTTATTATTCAATTAATTGGTAGTTATCTTTTGATTTGGTAATGATAATAACATAATAATAATAATAATAATAATAATAATAATAATAATAATAATAATAATAATAATAATAATAATAATCGAATTTTATTAGTCAAAAACAGTTTTGGTAATTGTCCTTAAGCAAAACAGCAAGAAATCCCGAGATATCCTCTGTCTGACAGCCCGATTCGCCAGGTCCCAAGAGAACTTGTCGAGTTCCTCATTGGGACTCGACGAGTTCATCCGTCAGAGATCCAAAAAACGAATTTTAAAGCATGAATGAACATACAAGTCATCAATACAATAGAAACCAATCAAGGCTCTGATACCATTGATGCGTTTTACGCAAAATATCATCCTATGTGCTCATGCAAACCGTAAAGCTTGGATTTAGGTTTCTCTATTGTACATGCAATTCATCCAAGACTTATGAACCCTAGATCTAGTATACATATTTCAAAATTATCATCAGAAAATAGATCTAGATGATTAACTCATCAACAATGGCTTGAATCTTCTTTTCTTGGGGCGTAGAGTCACAAATGTCACTCCTCTAATGGCTTACAAACACCACACAAGCAAGAGGATGATATTGGAGAGAGAGAGAGAGGAGAGGCATAATTTCGGCTATGAACTCTTCTAGGGTTTCAAGTCGCCGAAAACTGATGCCCTAGGGGTTCTATTTATACTTGTGCTACTAGGGTTTCAATTAAAACCCTAATGGACATCTTTAGCCTTAGGCAATCCAAGGAAGCTTCAGGAATAGGGCCCTTATGGCCGACATTAGGATGGATACATCCCTAATTTAATCCATGCCTAGTCCATAAGGCTTCTCAACCTAATATTTAACTATCACCACACAAGCAAGGGGATGATATTCGAGAGAGGGGAGAGGCATAATTTCGGCTATGAACTCTTCTAGGGTTTCAAGTGGCTGAAAACTGATGCCCTAGGGGTTGTATTTATACTTGTGCTGCTAGGGTTTTAGTTAAAACCCTAATAGACAACTTAGGCCTTAAATAATCCAAGGAAGCTTCTGGAATAGGGCCCTTATGGCTGAAATTAGGATGGATAAATCCCTAATTTCATCCATGCCTAGTCCATAAGGCTTCTCAACCCAATATTTAACTATCACACATTTGACAGTTTAAGTTCGCTTTATTTAATTAATGTCTTTTAGTAATGGAATTAATTCTTAATTAATTCCCATCTAATATTAATTAAACTATATGATTTCTCCTTTAATATATTATAAATATAATATAATAAACCATATCAACCTCTCTCTCTCTCTCTCTCTCTCACTTCATAAATCACCCTGTCAAGTTGCTCTGGTGAAGGCAACCCAAAAGGACCCTGCACTACCGATCAAGTACTTACCAAATATAGTTACGAGCTTAGCCTCTAATCCAACACATGATTAATCATGTTCAACCTTTGTCGAAGCAGGTTTTGTCTGCTCTACCTCATGTCCTCATTTCCTACATAAACCTCAATCAAAGCCTGTTGGGTCAAAAATATGGTTTATACTTTGCTTTTTTCAGCAATTGTAATTTTATGTAATATTTTATGTGTTTACGGCTAGGTGGGTGCTTAAGGCTGTAAACGGGTTTACGGCCGTAAATCTGTTCACAGCCGTGAACTTGTGTTCGGCCCATGTTCTCTATAAATATAGATGTAAGGGGTGAGGAGTGGAGTGGTTAGTGGGCGAGAAGAGAGGAGCTTGAGTGTGTAAAACTTATGGTGTGTTCTTGAGAGAGAAAGTGAATCTTGTGTAAGGAACTTCAATCATATTCATAAATACATTCAAGATTCATATTATTCGTCTTCTCCTTCTTCTTCTATTAGATTTGTAATCATTCGTTTGATCGGGATTCCGCACCATCAAACGGATCTGATTGATACACAAGTAGGTCAAGCACTTACAAGTGGTATCAGTGCTTGGATTGTATCAGTAAATTTTGTCAGATCTGGAGCTTATTTGATCTTATTTTTGAAGGATTTCTGCGTTTTTAGATAAATTGTGGCAAAATAGGGGGGGGGGTTGTTGTTTGTGTTTTTCATAAACACGATTTCTGGATCGAGTTTTGGAGCTATAAAGTCGAAAAAACGTTGTTTTTGGTCATAACATGCGAGGGATGACGGCGTGTATGGCCAGCAGGTAGGGTTTCCGAGGAGTTTACGGCCAGAGTTGGAGTTTATGGCCAGATTTTGCGGTCCTCAGTTTGCGTCCGGTCTTCGCACGTGTAGGATGTCGGTGTTTACGGCTCAGCAACGTTTACAGCTTCGTCCTCGGACCTCGCATGTTCAACAGCCTCGTTCAGCAAGCCTTGCACCTCGTCCTCGCATCCTCACACACACATCTAAAAAAATAGGAAGAATTTTTTAGGCTGCCAGGATTCGAACCCACGTGCTTCAGTTCAACACCCAACGTTTTTGCACTTGATCTAGCTTGCTAGATGTTCCTCTCCTTTCCTTTTTAATTCATAAAGCTTCACTGTTGCGCCTTTAATTTCTCAAATTTGTCACTTTTAACCCAAAAACTTAATTTCTTTTATTTTTCAATTACTTTTTCACCCAAAAATTATAGTTTTTATTTTTTGACTTTTATTTTTGACTTTTTACTTAAAATTTTGACTTTGACTTTTAAATTTGACCTTTGACTTTAAACTTTGACTTTCTCATATAACTTTTAAATTTTCAAATTTAGCTTTTCGGTTTGACTTTTCAAGTTTGACTTTGGAGTTTGACTTTTTAAATTTGACTTTTGAGGTTTGTAGTCAAAGGGTTTGACTTTTTAAGTTTGATTTTGGCTTCTAGTTGTGCTTTTAATGGCTTTGAGGTCTACGAGGGAATTGAAGACATGAAAGAGAGTCGTCAGGATATGTTAAGACAAAAGTGCAACATGTTCAGTTATATCCCTAGAGAAACCCTGGAAGCTCAGTTGCAACGATTTACTACACTAACTACTTTGAGGAATATAGTTGGGATCTTTTTAACTAAATATGAGATAAACAAAAAGTTGTTGAATTCACTTCCGAAATCATGGGATATAAACATGGTTGTCATCAAGAAGACAAAAGATCTCAATCGTCTTAGTATTGCTGCTGTAACTGAAGAACTTGACGCTTTGAAGTGTGGAAAAAGAATGAGTTCCGCAAACATCCCGGTCAATGAAGTTTCATCTACTCCAACTTGTGAAGATACAATTAAAATTCTTTGTGAGCATAATGATTTGCTAAAAAGGGAAGTCGAGGACCTAAAATACTAAGGATATCAACTTAGGAAATGACAGAAACTCTTGAAGGCTGAATTAGAAGCAAAAACCAAAGTCTTTAGGAAGCTTCAGGAACATTATAGAAATAAATGTGAAAATTATGACTATGTTAAGAAACAACTTGCTGAGTTAACTGCTAAGTTGACACATTAAAAGGAAAATTTGAAATTGCAGATTTTGATTTTAAAAAATTTGATGTGTTAAGCGAAGTAGTTGCCAACATGATAGACAATTGCTTGCAATTTAAAAATAACCAACAAAAAGGTCTAGGGTATGATAGTGTTCCTCCACATTTCAATCATAACTACACACTCATCCCTATGATACAAGAAGAAATTAACAGGGAGGCACATCTTCAATATGGAAAACCAGTTGGATTTGTGTCAGGAGGTATTTAGGTCGAAAATACTAATGCTTCTACTTCATGTGCAGGTAAAGTAGCTGAGGATGAGAACAAGGAGAACACCATTGAACAAACCAACATCTCCTTGAACTTTGAATCTGTTGCTTCGAACTCAGCTGCTTTTGATCAACCTGCTGTTGAGAAATACAGGCCAACAATTCCAGTGAAACATAGTGCGTGTTGTAACTATGCTTGTGGGAATTATAAGAGACAAGTCAAGGACACGCCACCAGGGGCAAGAAGAAACAACTTCACAGTGAAGAAAAAGACTTGTTTTCACTGTGGAACACCTGGTCACATAGCCAGAAACTGTCTAAATCGTGCATACATTCCCTACTAGGAACAAGGATGGAAAAACGCGCAAAGAGGGAGATACTCCAAAAGAAACCCCTCAAGGTCACATTCAGACAATGGTGACTGGAACGCGTAGAAGGCCAAGAATCAAACCCACAAGGCCAAGAATCTGAATCCCAATGACATGAAGGGAATGTCGGCCAAGAAGCCCATTCAAAGAGATGCTCTAGTGAAATAAAGACCGGTTAGGT
This sequence comes from Lactuca saligna, assembly GCF_052625555.1. NCBI lineage: Eukaryota > Viridiplantae > Streptophyta > Magnoliopsida > Asterales > Asteraceae > Lactuca > Lactuca saligna. The sequence goes on along the minus strand of NC_136422.1, from coordinate 51,066,283 downwards.
CAAAGTCATTTCAACGGCCGACATCAAGATCAAAAGTAAGTACTAAGCCACCCATCAGATCAAAAAATAAATGGGTTAAACCCAACTACAAATGGGTTCCAATGGCTTACTCTCCCAAATCTCCTAATGCTTTAATATTTCAACATCTTTTGTTTGTGATAAGCAGGTTATGTCGTGGGAGAGAGTACCATGCAAGGATGACAAAGGTCAACCCAGTTTCAAAATGGACTGGGTTCTAAAGACCAATTGATCTCGCTCTGTGTCGGAGCAGCTATGGAGGCATATCATCAGACTTCGGTTTGTTGGTAGTGGCTGTTCCAGGCACATGATAGGGACATCTCTCAACTGTACAACATTCAGACCTTTGTTTGAGAGTATGTTTCCTTTTGCGGGAAAGGAGGAAAGGAAGAGATCACAAATGGGGTTAGTGCTTAATGACATGAAGCTGTTATGAGATTATGCGTGCTGTTCTCAGACCTTCTGGATGCAAATTCAGTCGGTGAATTACGGTTTGCATTTTCTTCTCTATACTTCTGAGTTTATCTTACTCTGATTCGTTTTAAAGACAATTTTTCATATTCTTAATAGAATTTCGTTAGAAGTTATTACTGGGAAGTGATATCTAGAAAGTGATAACGTGCAATCTAAAATATGTGTAAAGGATTAAAACTTAATTTTCTAGACTCTGTGATAAATTTGCTGGTAGGCACGAAGGATTTGAAAGTGTGGATTTAGATAGGATTATTTGGACTGACCATTCGATGGTCGGGTAGATTGAGCAGTAAGATAAACATGAGAACCTACAGGATACACTAAATTAATACGCATCTAGAACAATGGTTCGAATTTTCCTTGATGTACAGAATTATGTCCTTAATTCTGGTTCTGATAGGGCGACTGGGGGGTTCTGATAAAGTATGTCTATAGGAAATTATTTTCTTTCTTTTTATCTGTCAGTCATATGTTGCTTTCTCTGCGTGATCGAAAGATCCGACCTGGAATGCAACATATGCAACTCTATATCTACAAACCTTATTATCTATGAAACTATTTCTATCTGTTAGCCATACGATGTCCCCTCTACGCAATCAGAAGATCCGAACTAGGACACAACATATGCAACATTCTACCTATCAATCCCTCTATCCTAGTTAGCCATATGTTGTCCCCTCTGCGTGATTGAAATATATCCGACTTGGGACACAACATATGCACCTATATTTAAATCTAACTTCCTCCTTAATAGTTGTTTACTCACCTAAAGTAAGGAGTCTTTAGGAAGTTCTTGATCACCAGGGTATATCAGGAAGCAGGAAACACATTCTAGTGCAACTAAAATTGAACCATTTAGAGGTTGTCTGTAGATCTCGTTGCTTAATTTAAGTGGACAACAATACACGTGGTCGTCGTCAGCTAAATAGTGTATTTAGAAAAGTTTGTCAATATTCTTCGTGTTTAAGTGGACCACAATACCATCAATCGACCAGATCTATTCATGAAGGTGAAGGTACTGATAAACAAGTTCAGGCCATCTCACAACTTTGATCCCAAATATTTTTCTTTTTGTTAAATTTGTTCATAGTTTTCCTCTATGCATAAATTTAGGGGAAGAATTAAAAAAAAAAATTCGAAAAAAAAAAATTAGAAAATTCAAAATCCAAAAATATTTTTATTTATGTTTTATTTCTTGTTCAGAAAAATCAAAAATCCAAAAATATTTTTGTTTATTTTTTAATTTGTGTGCTAAGTTTTCTTTTAGTTTTGTTTTATCTTGAAAAGTGAATTTAGGTGTACATGATACTCATGGAGACTGTATCAAGATTTCTGAGCCACAGTTTCATTTGTGATCATCGAAGAATTCTCATACGAAGGAGCAAGAAATGAAGATTATTTTTTCAACATGCAATCTTTCAACCCCAGAAGCAAGGTGAAGCTGAAATTGAAGTTTATATGATAGATTGCATTGAAGCCTCCTTAATCAGTATGCTGCTATCTTAAACATGCTGAAGTGATCCAGAAGATTTGTTCTCTCTGGTGTTCTCTCTGAATATTCTCAAGCTGAAAGCGCTATCTTTCAAGAATCAGTACATCAAGCCTCCTTACCTAAGGTGTGATCAGAGTCAAACCTTGAAGAAAAGCTCAAGTGCTCAAGATGAAGACATTCATTGAAGATTCATCAAGTTCATCTTGAAGTTGTGAAGAATTTGAAGATAAATGCTGAATCCAAACTCCCAATGAAGATTAACAAGAAAAGCCAACTAGTTTTTAGGGGGAGATTGTTGGGTAAATTAAGAAAGGAAATCTATAAACCAAGTGGGAGATTGTTGGGTCAAAATATGGTTTATACTTTGCTTTTTCTGGGAAATTGTATTTTTTTTTGTAATATTTTATGTGTTTATGGCGAAGTGGGTGTTTACGGCCGTAAACCCGTTCACGGCCGTGAACTTGTGTTCGACCCATGTTGCCTATAAATATAGGTGTAAGGGATGAGGAATGGAGTGGCTAGAGGGAGAGAAGAGAGGAGCTTAAGTGTGTGAAACTTAAGGTGTTTTCTAGAGAGAGAAAGTGAATCTTGTGTAAGGAACTTCAATCATATTCATCAATACATTCAAGATTCAAGTTATTCTTCTTCTCTTTCTTCTTCTATTAGATCTAGCATCATTCATTTGCTCGGGATTCCGCACCATCAAATGGATCTGATTGATACAAAAGCAGATCAGGGACTTACAAAGCCTCCCTAAAATCCTTTGCAGATGCATATTGCCTAAAGCATTGGGCAATTTCAGGAGATAAGGCTATGGTAAGAGTGGCAAGAGCTCTATCATGTTCTTCGATCTTTTCAAAGTCCTCATCCATGTAGTTCTCTATCCTTTTATCAACAAAAGTTTTAGCTACTTCAGCCAAAGTTGTAGTAATCTTGATTGGACCTCTAAGTATACTCCTCTATATCTTGGCATCCTTCATTTTAATGTACTACTCAATCCTGAATTTACATTCCGGAAACCCATCAGAGGACAAAAGACGAGGAATTCGAGTGGCAGTCCCCATAATAGAATCCAACTCCCGATGCACCAAACAGTTTTACTGAGATCCATTTTAATAAAAACCGAAAACACCCTAAAATCAAAAACATTGACCGAAAACAAGGAAAGTCAACATGTTAGTTGATCGAAAACTCCAAAAAGTGTTAACCGAGAACAATGAAAATGTTTACCGAGAACTGTTGATTTCGAACGAGAACGAAAACCGAAAAACACTTATTTTGTGTACAGATTTCGATCGAAATGTTGACCAAAAACCTTCTACTTTGACCAAGACCCACCGAAAACCTTAAGATTTTAGAACAAAAACCTTGCTTTTTGATCAGGAAGTCACCAAAAACCCTTAAATTTCGTGATTTTAATTGATCAGGATCCAAATTAATCCCAAAAATTTAGATGAAGATCCACGAAGAACACGATGAATACGAAGAATCCCAAGAACAGTTAATCGATTGAAAGCAAAAAAAAATTTATCAATTTAAATCGAAACTTATTAATTATTTATTAAACCAATGATCTCAAAACAACTAAAAACAAGTCCCCAAGGTCCTTGAATTGATTGATACCTTTTCAAAGCTCTGATACCAAATGTAAGTCCTAAAACACTTGAATCAATATGATATCAATCAAACTATCTAAAGAATGCGGAAGATAAATTAGATAGTGATTCAAGAACACACAAATAACTCTTAATGCACACGATTTATTAGATGAAATCGTTTGGTACACTAAGAAATTCTTAACAACCAAATACGATAATGATGAACAACTAGAACTCCTAAACGGCTGAAAAGCTATTTATACAAACCTAGTACAAAGCCTTAACAGGCCCAAGCCCATACTGACCGAAATCACTATGTGATTTTGATCCCCATAACCAAAAAACCATAAGCCCGCTAACAATAGACATTTCGAAGCCCAAGTACAATAATAAACTAGAAAACCAACATAAATCATTTAAATATGACCCAAAAAAGTGAATTATTGTTTTTAGCTAGTTTACTTTATGTTTCCTTACAATAGGCATTTATGAAAATTGGTGGTTAAATGTCAATTATTAGCAATGTTAAATGTGGACTGATTCTTAATTATATCGTTTGTGGTGATGTCATGATTAACCAAGGGAAAAGGAATTCGCATCACCCAAGTTTTAGTTGGATAGACAATTAGAGTCATACAAGTTTCAATTAAATATGGACTGATTCTAATTCGTTGATCACATGTTTTATGTGAGTCAAAGTTAAGGACAAATGGATCTAGTAGATATTGATACACACTGGTCAGATCCACCACAAATCACGATAAGTCTATTCATCATGATTTACTGATGTTTCAGTAAATACGGTTATTCTTATAAGATTAAGTGTAATTCTGATTCTTTAAAAAGTTTCAAAGAGTGGCAGAACTAATATGATGAATCTATTAGCCAGAAAGATAAAGGTTTCTCAAATCTGAAAGGAAAGGAGAGTACTTTGGTATCATGTTTTATAATCATATTAATGATTGTGGAACCATGTCACAATTATCATCAAAGAACATCTTAGTGAAATTGTTTAGACTAAGAAGATGAATTAAATATTGTTGAAATGGTTTAATCGAGAGATGAGTCATACTTCATTTCCAATCAAGTTTTGGAGTCATACTATAGTAAGTACAAATTGTATCTTGAAGCTTATTTCAAACTAATTAGGTTTATAACACCTCATGAAATGTGGAGTAACAATGTTTTCTTACTCCAACACATTTCGAGTTGGTAGTTGTGATGTTTTTGTTAAAACAAAGGATTAACTAATACCAATTCTATGAAGTGTTTTCTTATCGAGAATCTATACTAACTTTTGAATATGTGTTTTTTACTTATCAAGGATTGTTCCTTTAGAGAGAAACTTATATGTCAAGAAGTCAGTGGGAGTCTTACTGGTCTTGAAGGATTTCAAGAGTCAATCAAGAACAAACCTTTTAGTTATCACTAACACACGACCTGAGATTGATAACCTATCGTGTTTAGTTTACACATTCTTGTTTCTGTGCACCTTCCAGTTGATTTGGAAATGCTTATGAGTTCTATAGTTCTCATTTGACTGCAAATGGTAGAGCACGTTGGTCAGTGATAGTACATCGGTCAATGGAGGTGAGTTGCTTAAACAACATGGAAGCGCTCGTAGACCCTTGTGCTACCAAAAGGCAAGCAATTAAAAATAAGCACAGTTCAATCCATGAAAGGAAGAAATAAATTTGATTTTGGTTTTGTCCGTAACCTTATCTTGTGATTGTAGGTTGGAAATGATAAGATTCACATGGATGGGTACACACACACCATAAAATCTAGGTGGCAAAAGGTTCGCTCTAACTCATGAGAATGATTATGAGGAAACATTATTGCTAGTAGATTTTAAATCTAATTAATATAATTATGGTTAGTAGTTATGATAATTGCGTTCCCGAATTCGAATATGATTACAACATCCCTCTTCATAGTTCTCATTGTGAAATGGCAAGGTACAGTTTGAACGCTCAAGACTTATAGCTGTAATTTATGAAAGGGTTTAAGCACACAAATATTTTATCTAATGAAAGGTGTATAAGATTGAGAAGTCTATTTGAAGACTTATCAAAGTATCACCTATCGGGAAATCTGCACTTTAGTAAGAAATTCAATAGTGTTGGTTTCTAGAAGCCTGACTGATTTCTAGGTACATGTAGTAGCAGCATAATTGTTATGCTAGCAAGATTATAATTGTTATGCTAGTGGGAGCATACTTGTTATGCTAAGTGTTACAAGTTGGCAATGTTATTTGTAAGAAATAAAGATTACAAATTTGCAAGTTGTAAAGTTTGGGGATTTTTTTTTTCTATATTAAGATTTAAGGGAGACGACACTTATACTTCATTTCAAATCTAAAAGTTTAGATTGAGAGGTTTGAAAGAACTTAGTAATGGGAATATATGAATATCGTGTTGAAATGTTTCAACGTAGGAAATTCGATATATGGAAATATTCTAGCAACAGATTGAACAGATACCAGGTCTTTATATAAGACATTATGAATCAAGTCCCATATACTTTTGATATAGGATTGATCATATATACTATAATATTCACTTGTTCTTATTTTTCCGAATGCCTAGGGCATTAGAAGGAAAAAGAACTAGAACATGGTGTGACTAAAGTTGTTATAAAACTGTCAAGGATAGTATGAGGTTCGTTGAAGATTGGTTGCTTGTGGACATTCAGAAGTATAGTGATATTTGGACAGACCATATGACATATTTTTGAGTGGAGTTGATTCTTATTCATAATTGATAGTCATATGGGAATATTGAAATGTTTCCATAGTGGGAGTTAGTTTATGAAATCTACATGTGAGTTAGGAACTTTAATGCAAGGAAGATGTTCAAGGAGTGTACCTTGAATTTGAGACTTCGTTGCTACAGAACTATTTTAAGTAACAAAGTTTGAATGGAATGTTTTGTAATATCCTTGTAAAAGTCTCTGTGACTTTGAAGCTTCGATATTACAAAATATCATTGCATGAAAGGTTGAACTCTAATGCATTCTAGTAATTACTAGAATCTAGAATTATGAAATGAGCGTCGTTTAATTAATGTCTAATCGATCTTCTCACAAAGGAAGGACCATAGAGAAACATAGTATGTATGTTTATAACATGGAAGGACTAATGCTTAATTCAAGTATTTAGTTAATGTAGCACCTGGTTCTTGGTACGTAAATATTTATCTAAGTAATTGTCATTTTAGCCTTGGACTCGGCGAGTTGTAGGTCCGACTCGCCGAGTAGGGACACGGTTCGGGGGCATGCTTAAGTTGGCGACTCGGCGAGTCCATATCCGGGACTTGGCGAGTCATCGCTGTTTGATGAAACCCTAATTCCAAGGGTTTGCCCCCTATTTAAGCTAGCTTGTGCGACCCAAGCTCGCCCCTTTCACCCTCAGAGCGCGATACATCAAACCCTAACTCGTTTCTTGTGAAATTGAAGTGATTAGAGTGATTCCTTGAAGTTTTTGGGAGAAGAAGGAGAGTGAGCAAGAAGAGGAGAAGGAGACCAGATATCTTGGTGTTATTTTAGAGTTCTCTGAGGTATATCTCTACTCTATTATGTTTTCATGCTTAAAACCCCATTAGAGCACCTTTTGAGCTCTTCTTGAACCTTTTCCAAGCTTGTGCATGAAGTAGAATTCATAATAGGTTGAGTATCAGCTAGAACTAATCATTTTTGAGCTCCAGAAGCTCAGATCTATAACCTTTATGGGAGTAAATTGCTGGAATGTCCTAGATCTACCTTCTTAGCCATTATTTCGCCCCTAATCCCCATTCTACACATTTCTACACGTAAAGTTGGAAACTTTACGTGTAAACCAGGTCCTAGGAACCCATACCTACGAATGGCATGAGCTAGATCTAAGCAAAATCGCGTGTATGGTTTTTGCATGTGGCCGACTTGGCGAGTAGTTCATCTGACTCGATGAGTCGGGTCGCGAGTCCCATGATTGTTCCCTTTTGTGTCTGCGAGTTGGAGTAGTGAGTCATAGGGTATGACTCAGTGAGTTGGAAGCCAGACTCACTCATGAAGTAACTCGGCGAGTCAATGCCATGACTCGGCGAGTTCATGGCAATCTTCTTGTCTCAAGAACAACTCGACGAGTTGATCATACAGCTCGGCGAGTCACAGCTTAGAATGTTCTTCAGATGAAGGTGAACTGGACAAGTTGTTCATACAACTCGGCGAGTAGGATGAAGGACTATTAGAATTGGGTATAGAGAAAGGGACTCGGTGAGTCGGCAAGCCAACTCGGCGAGTCTGGTCAATTGGCAGTTGACTATGACTTGACTCATGACTTGTTAAGGGTAAATGGGCAATTTAACCTGAGGGCGGTTAGTAGTATTTGACTAAGTGTTTGGTGGGAATTACAGCTGGAGGATTTCCAGAGCAGCAGCAGCAGCAGACAGACTACTCCCACACAGATCAGTAGCTACTACGAGGTGAGTTACCTTCCAGTAGCGGTGGGTCTTCGACCATAATGTCGGCCCACCAGTAGGAGTTATATGATGGATGATTGTCTCTGTGATATTCATATAAGGTTGCTACTACCTGTGATATGTTTATGTGCTAGTATGATATGCTACTATGTGCTAGTGACAGTAGGGGGAGATAGTCCCCAGATTACCGGTCGATAGGGCCGAAGGGGCGGTCATGCCCAACCATGCTAGATAGAGTACGAGATATATGTGTTATGTGGTATTAGTAGGGGGTGAAATAGTCCCCAATATCCGGTCGAGAGGACTGAAGAGGGGGACCAGCACCCAGATATGCTAGTCAGTATCTGGTCCAGAGGACCGAAGGGGAAGCAAGCTCCCAGTTATGTTAGATAGTATCCGGTCGAGAGGACTGAAGGGGTAGGCCGTGCACCCAGATATGCCTGACGATATATGCATGTTATGTGATTGTATGGTATATGGAAGGTTGGGGGAACTCACTAAGCTTTGTGCTTACAGTTTTCAGTTTTGGTTTCAGGTACCTCTTCTTCGAAGGGGAAGGAGCTGGCACGGTAGCGGCCCATCTCACACATGCTTTGTATTCCGCAACATGAGAACTTCGTGGGGAATTGTACTCTGACATTATTATGTTTATTGAAATTGTTTCCAGACATGCGATATCTTATTCAAATACTATGATCAGTAAATGTTTTAATTCGAATGTTTTGCTAAAAATATGTTTTCAAAAATGAAATTTTTGGCTTGTATTTTGGGGTGTTACAGTTAATTACTTGAAACATTATACAATTAATGAAGTCTAATTAATATGGTGATCAAATAAGAAGAGTTTTATTTATATTCAATAGTTTTGAGACCATAGTTAATTAGGTTATTATTGTGTTTCACTTTGCATGTTTTACTTCCCGAATAATTACATTATTCAAACATCCACAGACACTCACACTTTTAGAAGTATGTAGCGAATTATGACTGTCATGAATTGAACTGTAGATTGTCTATGGAGATTAGACATAACAATGGTTTTGCTGCAATGTTCATAAGTACTTTTCAAATGGTGATTTTAAGTATTGGATAAACCCACACTTAGAGAATTACTTCATGGATTTTATCACGTGTAATTTTGAGATGATAATATCTTATATTCTTGAAACATAGATATATGAACTGTTGTTTTATGCACTGATAATACGTAAACACATCAGTAACTCGATGTTATAAAACATATAGTTGTACGTGGTTTGATGAGTGAATAATACAAGCATATAAGTCGAATTTTATATGTTCCATTTTCGCTAAAGGGAAAATTGATATCTGTGGGCCCCTCGATGATTTGATGATGACATCTTAAGCGTATGGCCAAGCCTAGACTGAATTGATGTGTTCAATTGGTAATCTGATCTTAGTCATCATAAATCAAAAATTGGTAAACAAAACTTGGACAATGAAATTGATTATAGCCCATGTTTCATGTCTTGCAGAACGGAGGAATATATATATATATAAAAGATAATTTTGGAATTTCTAGAGTTATCCTATCTTATATGGACAAATAAGGAGTTAGATAATTACCGATTTGAAATATTAATATTTTATTCGGAAAAGGCTTATCTAGGGCATCCTTGTTGAACTATATAATGACCTCACCCTTAACGATTTCCGGCCATTCCTAACCATTATAAGAGAATCCAAAAATCTCCCTTGTCCTCCTCTCACCTCTCATCCTCTTGCTGAGTGTGTTTATGAGCCATTAGAGGTGTGACACTTGCTCTCAAGCTTCAAGAACTATTGGATATACATTTTTATTACTGCATAAAAATCAAAGGTATGTCTACTATCTCTTAATATGAATTTCGAAAATATTAGGTAGCTCCTAGGGTTTGTTCTTTTGTGTTCAATACTTGTATGTTCAATTAGAGAAAATATAGATCCTATGCACACATAGGGATTTTTTGTGATGCTTAAAACCCATCAAGATCACCACTGGTCTCTCAACTTAATTCAGTCGAGCATCAACCTGAATATCATCCAAGGGAACAAGCGTTCAGTTATCAGAAACACACTTATGAAGCTGAGAAATATGGAAGGTGTTATCAATCTGACAGAGCTCCCTAGGTAATTCCAACCGATAAACTACTCCGCCAACCCTAGAAACCACTCGAAATGGCCTAATATATGATGACCCCTACTTGCCCACTTCCTGAAGCATATTGTACCCTTCTATGGTGATACCATTAATAGCACCATATTGTTGACCTGGAACTCCAACTCTAGCTGGTGCCTGTCAGCATAACTCGTATGATCTGTTGAATAAGCTCTGTCCTCTAGAGGACTACCTCAATCCTACTCATGACCTTGTAACCAACCTCTCTCTAACAAACTGAGGTACGAACTTCCTCCCACAGAGAAGCTCGAATGGTGGTGCACCGATACTGGAATGATAAATGTCGTTGTAAGAAAACTCAGCCATAGGAAGGTAGGAGTCCCAACTCCCACCGAAATCTATGACACAAGCTCTCAACATACCCTCAAGTTTGTAAATGGTACTCTCGCTCTGGCCAAAGGAAGGTAGGAGTCCCAATTCCCATTTCCACATGGGAGCCTTCAAAGGCTGAAGCTTGCCATGCAACCTCTGGTGCATGGCCTTGACCATCCAATAGGTCAAGCACCCAGGCTATGTCCCACTTCATACACGACCACTAGTAGCTAAGTCGCAAATCCCAATACATATTGGTGGTTCCAGGGTGTATCAAAAATCTGGACTTGTGTGCCTTCTCCAGTACAGTCTGTCTGATCCCACCAAATTTTGGTACCCAAACCCGACCACACCGAGTCAACAACCCATGATCGGCGGAAACCCTGTTAATATCCCCTGATCCTCTTTTCTTTCCAATGCTCCTTCTTGACCCCTCGGCCTCCCTACTCAAATCAAAAAGGGGTGAATCAATCAAAATCCTCATACATAAACTCCAAATCGAGGAACTAGATGACTAGCAGCTCAAAGCATCAGTGACCACATTCTCTTTTCCTAATTGTTAACAGATCTCGTAGTCATAATCCTTGACATGCCAAGCCACCCACGCTGTATCATGTTCAGATTCAAATGATCCATATCTCAAACTCTTTTGATCCGTGTAGATATTACACCGGACCACATAAAAATAATACCGCCAAATATTGAGAGCGAAGATCACTGTTCCCAACTCCAAATCATGTATCGGATACCAAATCTCATGCAACTTCATCTTCCGAGAGGCATATGAAATAACCCTCCTCCACTTCATAAGAACTACCCCCAAACTGGTGATGGATGCATCACAAAATACCAGAAAATCGTCAACACCCTAAGGGAGGGTCAACACTAGGGTCTCTCATAACTTTCGCCTCAAAGTCTCGAATGTAGTCTGTTTCTCAGGGCCCCAACGAAAATACATGCCCTTCCTTGTCAGATAAGTGAGGGGTATGGCAACCTTGGAGAATAATGAATGAATCTCCGATAATACTCTGCCAATTCAAGAAAAATCTTGATTTTTGAAGGATACTTCGGAACCTCCCTTTGCATAACAACCTCAATCTTGGTTGGGTCGACCAATATCCAGTTTTGGTTAACGAGGTATCCCAAGAACTAGATCTCCTGTTACCAAAACTCTCACTGTAGCACCTGGTTTCCGGTATCTGAATTTTATTTGAGCATTGCCCTATTTTAGCCTTGGACTCGGCGAGTCATAAGGTCTGACTCGCCGAGTAGGGACGAGACTCAGGACACGTTTAAGTGGGCGACTCGGCGAGTCCATATCCTGGACTCGGCGAGTCACCGCTGCTGGATGAAATCCTAAGTTTCAAGGGTTTGCACCCTATTTAAACCCTCATTCCGCCCCAACTCGTCCCCATTCACCCCCAGAACTCCCCAACATCGTTTTCCCTTATTTCCTTGAGAGATTGAAGTGCTCTTGGTGTGTTCTTGAAGGTTTTGAGGAGAAAGAGGTGTAGATCAAGAAGAGGAGAAGGAGATCAGGCATCTTTGTGTCATTTCAGCATATTCCTTGAGGTATAGCTTGTTTCCCCTCTGTTTTCAAGCTTGTAATCCCTTATTGCTTCATTGGAGTCCTTCTTGGGCTCTTCCCCAAGCTTATTTGTGCTTTGTGGGTGATAATAAGTTGTTAGCCTTTAGATCTAGGCATGATTTAGTCCCTGGAGCTTGGATCTATTGCCTTTATGGGGTCATATGGCATGAAAGCCCTAGATCTACCTCTTTTGGTGCACTTTGAGCCTTAAAATCCATATTGGTGAATATCTATACGTAAAGTTGGAAACTTTACGTGTGAATTGTGTCCTAGAAGCCCAGATCTGTGAATGGCATGGACTGGAATCGAGCAAATCGGTGTATTTGATGGATGCATGGCTGCGACTCGGCGAGTCATATATGTGACTCGACGAGTCTGGTCGCGAGTCACTGAACTGGTCCCTTTAAGATGTATCGAGTTGAGCCGTGAGTCACAGGGGGTGACTCGGTGAGTTGGAAGCTGAACTCGCTCATGATAGGACTCGGCGAGTCAATGCCCTGACTCAGCGAGTCCAAGGCAATCTTCATAGATCAAGAACAAACTCGGCGAGTCTTAGCATATGTGTTCTTCGGATGAAGATGAACTCGACGAGTTGTTCATACAACTCGGTGAGTAGGATGAAGGAGTTGAATGACAGTTTAGAAGATGAACTCGTCAAGTCATAGCCCAACTCGACGAGTAGAATCAGGGACCCAAGACAATAGTTTGCTAGGGACTCGGCGAGTGGAGATCCACTCGGCGAGTTGGGTCAACTAAAAGTTGACTTCGATTTGACTTAGGGCTAGACCAGGGGTAAAATGGTCTTTTTACCCAAAGGACAGTTGGCAGTGTATGATTAAGTATATTGTGGGAATTGCAGCCGGGGAGTTTCCGGAGCAGCAGCAGCAGTAGTAGGTGATCAATTCCCACACAGACCAGCAACTATTTCGAGTTGAGTTTCCTTCCAGTAGTAACGGGTCTAAGGCACCAAGGCCGGCCCGTATAGATGAGACGTTAGTATTATAGTGTGGGCCGAGCCCGTATCTATTAGTTGAGTTGATTGTGTTATATACCAGCATGATAGAACTGTTTACACTTGTTGTCTGTGCGATGCTTGTATGATATGAGTTGGCGGTTGAGTGTGGGCGGGGCCCGTATCTCTCCGAGAATGGAGTGTGGGCTAGGCCCGTATCTCCCAGGTAGCGAAGTGTGGGCGGGGCCCGTATCTTCACGAGTGTGGGCGGGGCCCGTATCTCTCAGAAAGTAAGGTGTGGGCGGGGCCCGTATCTTCACGAGTGTGGGCGAGGCCCGTATCTCGTAATTGCATGTTATGTGTTAAATGCTTGTATGGTATGGGGTATTATGGGGGAGCTCACTAAGCTTTGTGCTTACGGTTTCAGTTTTGGTTTCAGGTACCTCCTCAGCCAAGGGAAAGGAGCCGGCGCGGTAGCAGCATGTCACACACACACTCTTCGGTTTCCGCATTTACGAGATTCACTGGGATTGTACTCTGATATTTGATGGGATGTATGGTTTGACTTTTAAAACATGGTTTGCGATGTGTTATGTTGTGATCAAACAATGTTTTTATTTATTAATGTTTTCTAAAGTAATATTTAAAAATGAAATTTTTGGACATGAAAATTGGGTCGTTACAAGTTGGTATCAGAGCCCTGGTTTGAGGGATTCGGACACGCCTTCGGGAGTGTCTGAACTCAAATCGAGGGATTGAAAGATTTTCGAAAAGAAAATGTTCTCTAAAACTCGGAAAAGAGTCATAAGAAAGAGCGAAGTGTGTGACGTGCGCGACCGGCTGAGCTCAAGTAAGTATTCCCCATAGTACCCATACAAGTTTATGTTATGTTTATTAGCTTACGTAGAACCGCATGCTAGAATAGGGCTAAGGATCTAGGAGTGATGCCTTATGTGCCTGCTTATGTGTTGCAACTTTATGAGTATTGCATGCTAGAATTGAGTAGACAGTAGTAGGATAGCCTGTTTAGGTTATGCCTGATAGTATGAGCTTAACATCCTATGCTAGTGCGTTTCTTGTTATAAGAAAAGTTTTGGCTTGAGTCTGTTTCCCCTTATCCGAATGCTGCTTGCTTCGTGCTTGGTGGGGTTCTGAGTAATGGGAGTTAGCCACTAGGTGAACACGTCACACCACATGTAATCAGGTTTGAATAATCCCAAAGTACTGGAACTGGCCCTATTGCGCAGCTCTTGTTTGAGTCCAACCGTTGTAGGGACGGATCTTTTACTTGAAGGATTATCTAATCCTCATCACATGTGATGGTGTTTAGGTGGTGGCTAACTGGCATTATGAGGAGACCTACAGCAGCTGAGGACCAGTCGTGTTGAACTTGAGTTTTCCTTAGGGCAAGCCTAGGATGAGAATAGTAGAGAGTAGCAGTAGTAAAGGGGATCCGGTGAAGTCGAGGAATTCCTCGGAGAAGGTACGGATAGATGTGGAAGGTAGTATGGGTCCGTACTACTGAAAGCAGAGGATCCGTACCCGAGCCGAGGAAGTCCAAGATGAGACCAAGGAACCTGTAAGTAGTTGAGATCCCTCAGAAAGTAGCAGTATCACTAATGATTATTATGATGTTTTGCAGAATGTTGGTACTTCGACCGAGACCGACAGATGGCGGTTCAGGAGAGGGGTCAGGTTCGGGATCAGGCACCAAGCCGATTGATGAGAGGCTACGTGAGTTCATCACGTCGGAGATCACCAGGGGCATCCTTGAGTCGACCCCCATCCTCTTTGGGTCGATCAAGGAAGGGATCCTGGAGTTGATGGAGGATCGCCTACGGGCATTTAGGAGCGATTTAGCCTCTAGCCAGTCAGGATCATGCACACTGTCCTTCAAGGACTTTAGGGGCAGTGGTGCGCCGGATTTCCATGGGGTGAAGGACCCCATTGTCGCCAGGTGGTGGATTGCGGATATCGAGTCTGCCCAGTTGACTAGCTTCTGCCCCGAGGGGTCGAAGGTGAGGTACGCAGCAGGGTGTTTATGGGACCGAGCCCGGGATTGGTGGGAGTCAGTGGGTGACTCGTTGGGAGCCTCGACTATCGAGGCAATGACCTGGTCGGACTTTGTGACTAGGTTCCGGGCAGAGTTTGCACCGGCGGTCGAGCTTCAGCAGCTGGCCAGGGAGTTTCTAGACATGAGGCAGACGACGGAGACTATGTCGGAGATCACCGCCATGTTCCGGGAGAGGGCTTTATTGGTGCCCCAGTATGCCGGTGACAAGGATATGAGGAGGACTCGTTACCATGATATGCTACGAGCTGACATCCGGGAGCATGTTAGCTTTTCGGCTTGCCCTACCCTGGACTCTATGATTGCCAGGGCTAGGGAGAGGGAGATAGATTTGGAGCACATCCGGAAACGGAAACTAGAGGACGGTCAGGCAGGAGGGGCTTCGGGGAAGAAGCCCAAGGGATCAGATGGTAGACCGAAGGGTCATTCAGGATCGAGCCGCTGCGGGAAATGCGGCAGGACGCACGTGGGGATATGTAGGATGGGATCAGGAGGCTGCTACAAGTGCGGCAAGACAGGGCACTTTAGCAGGGATTGTACTGCTCCAGTTTCAGCTATTCAGACATCCGAGTTGCTGTGTTTTCACTGCAACCAGAGGGGCCACAAGAAGGCCAATTGCCCCCAGTTGTCAGTTGCAGCGCCAGTGAAGGCGCCGGCCCCAGCGACCCTGCGGATCACGGATGGTCGGCAGGGCAAGGCAGAGGCTCCAGTGGTGAGGAGTCGGGCATTTCAGTTGACTGCCGAGGAGGCACGCGCCGTGCCCGATGTGGTGACGGGTATGATTCTTCCCTTCTTTTGTTTTATGATGTTATGGTATTGATATGTGCTCCGTGTGTATACATGTGTATTAGGATCGTTCCATGTGAACGGCATCCCGGTTCAGGTATTGTTCGACTCGGGTGCATCCCGATCGTTCGTTTCTCTTGCTCTTAGCAAGAGATTTCATGAGACTTCAGGCGAGTTAGATTGCCCGTTAGAGGTAGAGATTGCTGACGATCGATCGGTGCGAGCATCGATGGTGTTTCGAGATTGTGTTCTGCGACTGTTTGAGGAGCGTTACCTAGTAGACTTGGTTCCCATCCCGTTGCGTGGGAACAAGGTGATTATTGGTATGGATTGGTTGTGCCCTAATGGGGCAGTGATAGATTGCGCGCAGCAGCTAGTGCGAGTCAGGACCCCAAGCGGGGGAGAGTTAGTGATTCATGGCGAACGACCGCAGTGTGGACCCACTGTATGTTCAGCAGCGAGGGCTAGGCGCTACCTTCAGCAGGGATGCGCGGGATATGTCGCGTATGTGATGGATACCCGGGAGGCGGGTAAGGCGACCATGAGCGAGGTCCCGGTGGTTCGAGATTTTGCAAATGTTTTCCCGGAGGAACTACCTAGGATACCTCCGGAGCGACAGGTGGAGTTCAGGATTGACCTCATTCCCGGTGCGGCTCCGATAGCCAAAGCACCGTATCGGTTGGCTCCTCCCGAGATGCAGGAGTTGTCTACGCAGCTACAGGAGCTGCTAGACAAGGGATTTATTCGTCCGAGCAGTTCACCCTGGGGAGCCCCGATTCTGTTTGTAAGGAAGAAGGACGGGTCGCATCGGATGTGTATAGATTATCGAGAGCTGAACAAGGTAACGGTGAAGAATCGATACCCGCTTCCGAGGATTGATGACCTATTTGACCAGCTTCAGGGAGCATCTTGGTTCTCCAAGATTGACTTGCGTTCGGGCTATCATCAGATGAGGGTCAGGGAGGAGGATATGCAGAAGACCGCGTTTCGGACGCGCTATGGTCATTACGAGTTCGTGGTGATGCCGTTTGGGCTCACCAATGCTCCTGCCGCGTTCATGGACCTCATGAACCGCGTGTGTAGACCGATGCTGGATCGGTCTGTGATAGTCTTTATCGATGATATCTTGGTCTATTCCAAGACTCGGGAGGAACACGAGGAGCATCTGAGGGAGGTATTGGAGACCCTGAGGAGGGAGAGCTTGTATGCCAAGTTCTCCAAGTGTGAGTTTTGGTTGCGCGAGGTGCAATTCCTTGGACACCTCGTCAACCAGAACGGGATTCTGGTTGATCCGGCCAAGGTCGAGGCCGTGATGAGATGGGAGGTCCCGAAGTCTCCATCTGAGATTCGGAGCTTCCTGGGATTGGCAGGCTACTATCGGAGATTTATCCAAGATTTCTCCAAGATAGCCGTACCCCTGACACGACTGACGAAGAAAGCCGTGGTCTTTCGGTGGGGACCCGAGCAGCAGGCTGCGTTTGAGATGCTGAGACAGAAATTGTGTGAGGCGCCGATCCTAGCCCTGCCTGAGGGCGTAGAGGATTTTGTGGTTTACTGCGATGCGTCCATTTCGGGGTTGGGCGCAGTTCTGATGCAGAGGGGGCATGTCATTGCCTACGCTTCGCGGCAGCTCAAGCCTCACGAGGCGAACTACCCGACGCACGATTTGGAGTTGGGGGCGGTGGTCTTTGCCCTCAAGATTTGGCGACATTACCTCTACGGGGTTCGGTTGTACCATCTACACGGACCACAAGAGTTTGAGGTACCTCATGGACCAGCCGAATCTGAATATGAGGCAGCGGCGGTGGTTGGACGTGGTGAATGATTATGATTGCGAGATCCTTTACCACCCGGGGAAGGCCAATGTGGTGGCCGATGCGCTTAGCCGCAAGACGGTGCCGATCAGGGACGTTTGCTTGAGGATGACCGTGGTGACTCCCCTATTGGAGCAGATTCGGGAGGCTCAACAGGAGGCTATCAAGGAGGAGCATTGGAAGAGCGAGCGTGTGGTGGGTCAGGTTTCCTCCTTTGATTATGATGGCAGAGGACTTTTGACACTACACCGTAGGGTGTGGGTGCCGTATCACGGTGGCGTGCGTCAGATTTTGATGGAGGAGGCGTACAAGTCCCGATTTTCTATTCATCCCGGGGCGACGAAGATGTATAGGGATCTTCGTCCGGATTACTGGTGGCCTTGCATGAAGCGGGATGTGGCATGGTACGTCGAGCGGTGTTTGACCTGCAGGAAGGTCAAGGCCGAACATCAGAGACCGCATGGCAAGATGCAGCCGTTGGACATCCCACTGTGGAAATGGGAAGATATCACGATGGATTTTATCACAAAGCTTCCCAGGACCGCACGTGGAGTGGATTCGATTTGGGTCATCGTGGATAGATTGACCAAGAGTGCTCACTTTATTCCAATCCAGGAGAGCATATCGGCCGAAAAATTGGCCGACATCTATATCAGGGAGATTGTGGCACGGCATGGATTGCCAGTATCGGTAATCTCGGACAGGGACGTGCGTTTTACTTCCAGATTTTGGAAGAAATTCCATGACGAGTTGGGCACTCGTCTACATTTCAGCACCGCCTTTCACCCACAGACAGATGGTCAGAGTGAGCGGACCATCCAGACTTTGGAGGACATGTTGCGGGCGTGTGTGTTGGATTTCGGTGGTAGCTGGGATACCTATCTTCCCTTGGCTGAGTTCTCCTACAACAACAGCTATCACACGAGTATTGACCGACCACCGTTCGAGATGTTGTATGGGCGGAAGTGCAGAACCCCGATATGTTGGGGTGAAGTTGGCCAGAGAGTCATGGGAAGCACCGAGGTGGTGCTAGAGACGACCGAGAGGATCCAGCAGGTTCGGAGCAGACTTCAAACTGCACAGAGTCGGCAGAAAAGCTACGCCGATAGGCGTCGATCCGACTTGGAGTTCCAAGTCGGGGATATGGTTCTCCTGAAAGTGTCGCCTTGGAAAGGTGTCATTCGATTCAGGAAGCGGGGCAAGTTGGGCCCAAGATTCATCGGGCCGTTCAGAGTTGCAGCCCGGGTGGGCAAGGTGGCGTATAGGCTGGACCTGCCAGCCGAGCTCAGTCAGATCCACAGCACCTTTCATGTTTCACAGCTGTGGAAGTGCCTGGTGGACGATTCAGCAGTAGTACCATTGGAGGATATTCAGGTTGATGACAGCTTGAATTACATTGAGCGCCCAGTCGCAATACTTGACAGAAAGACAAAGGCTTTGAGAAACAAGAGGGTAGAACTAGTAAAGGTGCAATGGCAGCACCGCAAGGGTTCGAAATGGACTTGGGAACCGATGGACGAGATGATGGAGCATTACCCCGAGCTGTTTCAGGACCGGGCAGCAGACTTCGAGGACGAAGTCTAAAATAAGTGGGGGAGATTTGTAGCACCTGGTTTCCGGTATGTGAATTTTATTTGAGCATTGCCCTATTTTAGCCTTGGACTCGGCGAGTCATAAGGTCCGACTCGCCGAGTAGGGACGAGACTCAGGACACGTTTAAGTGGGCGACTCGGCGAGTCCATATCCTGGACTCGGCGAGTCACCGCTGCTGGATGAAACCCTAAGTTTCAAGGGTTTGCACCCTATTTAAACCCTCATTCCGCCCCAACTCATCCCCATTCACCCCCAGAACTCCCCAACATCGTTTTTCCCTTATTTCCTTGAGAGATTGAAGTGCTCTTGGTGTGTTCTTGAAGGTTTTAAGGAGAAAGAGGTGTAGATCAAGAAGAGGAGAAGGAGATCAGGCATCTTTGTGTCATTTCAACATATTCCTTGAGGTATAGCTTGTTTCCCCTCTGTTTTCAAGCTTGTAATCCCTTATTGCTTCATTGGAGTCCTTCTTGGGCTCTTCCCCAAGCTTGTTTGTGCTTTGTGGGTGATAATAAGTTGTTAGCCTTTAGATCTAGGCATGATTTAGTCCCTGGAGCTTGGATCTATTGCCTTTATGGGGTCATATGGCATGAAAGCCCTAGATCTACCTCTTTTGGTGCACTTTGAGCCTTAAAATCCATATTGGTGAATATCTACACGTAAAGTTGGAAACTTTACGTGTGAATTGTGTCATAGAAGCCCAGATCTGTGAATGGCATGGACTGGAATCGAGCAAATCGGTGTATTTGATGGATGCATGGCTGCGACTCGGCGAGTCATATATGTGACTCGACGAGTCTGGTCGCGAGTCACTGAACTGGTCCCTTTAAGATGTATCGAGTTGAGCCGTGAGTCACAGGGGGTGACTCGGTGAGTTGGAAGCTGAACTCGCTCATGATAGGACTCGGCGAGTCCAAGGCAATCTTCATAGATCAAGAACAAACTCGGCGAGTTGTTCATACAACTCGGCGAGTCTTAGCATATGTGTTCTTCGGATGAAGATGAACTCGACGAGTTGTTCATACAACTCGGCGAGTAGGATGAAGGAGTTGAATGACAGTTTAGAAGATGAACTCGTCGAGTCATAGCCCAACTCGACGAGTAGAATCAGGGACCCAGGACAATAGTTTGCTAGGGACTCGGCGAGTGGAGATCCACTCGGCGAGTTGGGTCAACTAAAAGTTGACTTCGATTTGACTTAGGGCTAGACCAGGGGTAAAATGGTCTTTTTACCCAAAGGACAGTTGGCAGTGTATGATTAAGTATATTGTGGGAATTGCAGCCGGGGAGTTTCCGGAGCAGCAGCAGCAGTAGTAGGTGATCAATTCCCACACAGACCAGCAGCTATTTCGAGGTGAGTTTCCTTCCAGTAGTAACGGGTCTAAGGTACCAAGGCCGGCCCGTATAGATGAGACGTTAGTATTATAGTGTGGGCCGATCCCGTATCTATTAGTTGAGTTGATTGTGTTATATACCAGCATGATAGAACTGTTTACACTTGTTGTCTGTGCGATGCTTGTATGATATGAGTTGGCGGTTGAGTGTGGGCGGGGCCCGTATCTCTCCGAGAATGGAGTGTGGGCTAGGCCCGTATCTCCCAGGTAGCGAAGTATGGGCGGGGCCCGTATCTTCACGAGTGTGGGCGGGGCCCGTATCTCTCAGAAAGTGAGGTGTGGGCGGGGCCCGTATCTTCACGAGTGTGGGCGAGGCCCGTATCTCCTAATTGCATGTTATGTGTTAAATGCTTGTATGGTATGGGGTATTATGGGGGAGCTCACTAAGCTTTGTGCTTACGGTTTCAGTTTTGGTTTCAGGTACCTCCTCAGCCAGGGGAAAGGAGCCGGCGCGGTAGCAGCATGTCACACACACACTCTTCGGTTTCCGCATTTACGAGATTCACTGGGATTGTACTCTGATATTTGATGGGATGTATGGTTTGACTTTTAAAACATGGTTTGCGATGTGTTATTTTGTGATCAAACAATGTTTTTATTTATTAATGTTTTCTAAAGTAATATTTAAAAATGAAATTTTTGGACATGAAAATTGGGTCGTTACACTCACGTTTAGAACTTGGCATGTAGTCATTCCCACCTCAAAAATTCCAAAAGCTCTCGAAGGTGCTCCCCATGTTGCTTTGTGGTCTTGGAATATACTAGGATATCGTCAGTATAAATAATGATTGAGCCATCCGAGGAAGTGGGTAACGATTCTTCGTCGTCAACTTGTTTAACTCCCGATAATCAAATCACATGTGATGAGACCCATCCTTCTTCTTCACAAACATGATCAGTGATCCCCAGGGTGAACTGCTCAGTCTGATAAACTATTTTCCCAACAGCTCCTGAAGCTTGGAGGACAACTCATGCATCTTTGGTGATGCAAATATGTAGGACGCCTTAGCAATCGGGGCCATACCAGGGATCAAATCGATCCTGAACTCAATCTACCTCTCAGGAGGCACATCAGGCAATTCCTCCAGGAAACATATCAAGGAACTCTCTGACCACGTGCACATCTGAAACCGAAGCCTCCTTTCTAACCCTGGTGTCAACCACATACACAAGATAACCCATACACCCATGTTGCAGATACTGCCGAGCCTTGGCGGCAAAAGAAAAGGTTGATCCAATCATGTTATTATCTCCATAAATAATCAGTTCTCTTCCACTTGGGGCAAACTACCACCTGTTGACCCTTATAGTCGATGATTAGACCAAACTTTCCAAACCAGTACATCCCTACAATCACGCATACATCCCCCATGGGGATAGGGATCAAGTCAATCGGATAAAGCACCCTGAAAATCTCCATAATACAACCCCAATAAATGCTCGATGCAGAAATCCTGTGTTCGTTGGCTATAGAAACCCACAACAGAAACTCCAATTCTCCAAGTGTCATATCAAAACTCCTACCAAAGGACTAAGAACCAAAATATTGACTCGCACCTGATTTAAAAAGAAGAAGAGTCGGCAAGAAGTTCACTAAGAAGGTACCTAGAAGAATCATAAAATATAAGTATACCAGAAAATAATTAACAGAATAATATATGAAAACATACTAGTAACAATGTCTGGTACCACCATGTCCTCCTCCGAAATGAGCTGGAAAGCATGACCTCGAGCCCTCGGGGGCTCCGCCCTAAACTGACGTCCATCCATAATACTCAAAGTGGTTGGTGTTATAGCCTGTGTCGGCCTCGCAGCAAGCAAGGGATAGTTAGCCTTTATATGGCCAGCCTGATCATAGTGATCACAAATCCTGGTGCTCGGTACCAGGGCCTGTTGACGACAATCCTTCACGTAATGCCCCATATTGCTATAGTTATATAGAAGAAGATGAAGACTGAAAAAAACTCTCATGAACCTTATCGTACTTCCCACAAGTGCGGATCCTCTATCCCTCAAAACGCCAATCAGCAGGCCTAAACCGCTTCACTGCCGGCTATGAAGGAGCCGAAGCTTGTCGTTGCTCCCTCGTCTAAATCTCCATCTCGATTTGTCGCCTCATCACGACATCCTGAACCTCTTCAAGGGTACCATAACTTTGGGTGGACATGATCTATTGGATATCCATATTGAGCATGCTCAGGTACTGAGTCATCTAAGCCTGCTCCGAAGAAGCAAACTCAAGGCAGAAAAGAGCCCTCTTTGTGAACATATTGGTGATCTTCGTTACCGTCTCAGTCATCTGTCTCAGATCTAGGTACTCCTGGGCCAATATCTCCCTCTCCACCAAGGGAACATATCTCAAACGGAACATCTTTGAGAACTGCTCCCAAGTAAAATTAGTCCTCTCCTCAGGAAAGTACGAACCAGTCCCCGATCTCCACCAATCCTTCACCCCTAACTGGAGAAGGTTCAGGGTGCACTTGACCTTCTAGTCATCCAAGCAAGAACATGTGAAGAAACAACCCTCCATATAAGACAACAACCTCATAGCCACAATCGGTTCCTTGGACCCATCAAACCGCAGGTGTTTTGTGTTGTTGAAGTCCTGATACTAGAATGATTTCTCCCCTTGAATTCCTACAGAAATAACAACCTTGGTAGCTGCAACAGTATTTGTGTCAGTCAGAGCAACATAGTGATTATAAAATAGCTCGATTATAGTGGTCTTGATAGAACCAATCAGCTCTAAAATAGAGCTCCGGAGAGCAACAACTACCTCAGTAGCGATCAACTTGCAAATATGGCCATCTTTCAATCTCCGCCTATCCTGACCACCAGCTCTAGAACCAGAACCTCTTGTCATGACCATACTAAAAAGTTAACCAACATATACATCAAAAATGACATAATTCATAATGCTATAACCATCATGACAAGACTAACCCTTGGGGTTTGTGACTTCCTTGCTACACGTACATGTCCTATGCTTTCAAAAGTATGGGTCCATACTACCTTATACACCTACCTGTATTTGTCTTGATGGATCATCACAAACTACCCAGAAACAAACCCACAACTAGAATACTCATAAATTCTATCCTCACTCTCGCGAGAGTGGAAAATCCTTCCTTAACTGGCCTGTTACACCCATATACTCACTTATGAAACTTCCACCAACCCTGCAGGCACTCATGCATGCTAATCATAAATAAAGTTGGATCCTATAGACAGTCGAATACTTGATTCTAACCTAAGACCTTCATTAGACAAGAACACAAATTATGGCTAAATCAAATCTCATACTATAGAATCTTAGTTATGTACAACTATGATGCACATACTAAGCAACTATAATAATGATGTTAACTGCATCTAACATACTAGAGTCCTGCTAAGCTATTAGGCATCATACATCAGACAATTCTGTCATGCAATCCCTGAAGATCCCTAGCCTACCACTATCATGTAGTTCTATCATAATCATGAATAACAAATAACAATGTAGGTAACTTGGGGTATACTTTCTTGCTCCGGTTGATCGTACACATCTCGTCCTTCCATGGTTATTTTTTAAAACAATTTTTGAACATCAGTTTGAAAACTTTTACAGATCCTTAGTTTGAGTCTAGATTTTCACGGATGCTCATCCAATCCTCTCAAACCAAGGATTTGATACGAACTTGTAACGTCATAAAAAAAATTAAAAATTTTTATTTTTCAAAACCAATCCAACGACCATAATTTTTCTCAAAAGTGTTAATTAAACATCAGAGTATCCCAAAATCCAAAATCATAAAAACGGGAAGGATGTGCACAATAATGCCTTTGCTTTTCCCCCGATCATCTGAAGTACCTAAAACATAAAACTAAAAATCATAAACCAAAGCTTACCAAGTTTCCCCCAAAGTAACACCACACAAATATGCAACAACATGTATTTTGGATCCACAACTATCATACTGGATTACCCCTAAGTCCACAACATGAGATTGGCTTGCCTTCCGACCTATAGCTCATGTATGGCTTACTCCCCAGCCCACAACATAAGTCTGGCTTGCCTCTTAGGCCTATAACTTATGTCTGACTTGCTCCAAGGTTTGTTGGCTTCCACACAAAGCAACATCTCCTTAACCTAACCATACTATGTCGACATATACATTATATATATATATATATATATATATATATATATATATATATATCCAATAAACATATAATAATATAACCAGTCAACAGACTAACAGATAGATCTACGAAGAATCATCACACAACAAAGTCTTATATACTTGGACTCTATTCTAATTGATCAATACAACATAGTAACATTCTCTAAAACAAGATAAATAACCCAGTGAACCGAAATTGGTGCCTTCAATCCATAAGTATAATGAGGAAAACACACCTCTTAGTTTGAAAAGGTAGCTAAACATGACACTGCTCCAAGTATCAGCTCTACCAATCACCTATACGTAAAATAGTAACCAAACTCAAATAACACTAAAAATACCCAAAATACCCATAGGTCAAACATAGCCAAAATCTGGTCAAGGTCAAAGCTCAAAAAGTCATCCGAGTTTACTCAGGCTAAGTACACCTAACATACTCAGCATGTACACTTAGCGTGCTCAAGAACTAGATCGGGCTCCCAAGGGAGTACGCCCAACATACTTAGAAGTAAGCTTAATGTACTCGACCAAAAGTCATTTTCCCATTAATTACTTATTTCATTAAGTCCTTTTGTCTAAATGCATACCTAGCCCCTAAACATCATTCAAAACCATAAGGTTTCCATCTTTATGAGTTTGCATGTCTAGAAAATGCCCAACACCAAAACCCTAACTTGACTTAAGCTTTTGAACTCTCTAGCATTTGCATGTAAGTTAATAAGGGACCAAGGTTACATTTTTATGACACTAAACACTACAAAACGTCCAAAAGGACAACCCATTTGGTCTCGAGCATGCCATACTCAAGAACACCATAGCTTAAGGACAAAAATCACATAAGAGCATCATACAAGCTAGATCTAACCAAAAACAAGCATCAAGATATAAACTTTATACCTTTGTAAATGAAGAAGGGTGCAAAACTTCTGGAATCATGGTTGCTTCAAGCTTGCAAGATGCTCTCCTTTCTTTCTCCTTCCTCTAAGAACACCAAAACACACACTAATGGCTCAAGGATGCTTACAAAATGGATTAGGGTTTTCTAGGTATGAAAATGGGGATGGAGGTTGGTGAGTTAAGAAGGTCTTAAGGGTTAAGGATGTTTAAATAGGGTCCAAACCCTAAAATTTAGGGTTTGTCCTTCACCCACGTACCCCCAACGTATGCCATCACCCCAAGTCTTTTTATGATAAAACCAGATGGGACCATTTTTGTACGCCATCCCCTAGACTGATTGCCAGTCTCCACTTTCCCCTTGGACCGTGAATCCGGAATATGAAAAAAAATTTCATTAAAAAAAACTTCACATTTGCTTTCCTTACAAAGATTATGAATAAATAACAAGTTAACATTGAAATCAAGAATTGCAAACACATAAAATAGTGTAAGATTATTTGACAGTTGCATGTTCCTAATTTTATTAATTTGGGCAGAGGAACCACTTGGATGACTAACCCTAAGGTTCAGTTTAGATACATCAACAAAATCTTGAATATGTGACTCAGAACTAATCATATCTTGACTAGCTCTAGAATCAACAACCCACTTATTACAATTAGTACAATGAAAAGAGTTACATGAAATACCTGCCATATTGACATTGATCGATGTTTCATCCAAAGCTTGTTTACTTTCACCAATGAGATTGAGAAACTTAGCATAATGCTTATTAGTTAAATAATGACAATTATTACCATTAGCACTAGTTCTAGAGTTAGAAGACTCCGATTGAAAAAAAAAAGTAGAATTACTAGAGAAACTCTTGTTTTGATTGTTTAAGTCAGACGTTGGTTTAATATATTTAGGATATACTATTATCTTGAAGCACTTTTCTGTAGAGGCACCTTTAAGACCACAGTTTTTTACATTGTAGTATTTGACCTTTAGATTTAGACTTCTTCTGATCAACAATTTTAGACACAAAAGTGGAAGATGAGGTTTTAGAATTGGAGTTTAAAGAACTACAAGTATGAATTTTATTTGACTCCTCTCGAGAAACTGAAGAGAAATAAAAATTTAACAGGTGGAATAGGTTCCATTAACAAAATACGACTTTTATCCTGATTATAAGACTCATCTAACCCACTCAAAAACTGCATTAATTTCATTATCTTTGAGTAATTTTTGAAACTATTTGTTGCTTCATAAGTACACATAGTAAGATTAGTTAGCCCATCAAATTCTTTCCAATAAGAATAAATTGCTAAAATAATCAGATAAAGACAATTTATCCTGAGTAAGTGAATTTATATTTTTAAGAACATTAAAATTAATAGAACCATTAGTTTTATGATAAGTTTTAGATAAATCAATCCATAATTCTTGAGCACTTTCAGAGTAGGCGTGATTGGCGTACAAGTTTGCAGAAATACACCCTAGGATCCAAGAACATGTAATAGCATTAGTATGTTCTCATTTAGATTCTTTAATAGGATCACTAGCAGGTTTAAAACAATTTCATCAGTAAATCCAAGTTTATCATCAGATTTAAGCCTCTAACCATATAACTACACCATATTCTATAGTTTTCAGTTCCTAACAACTTGAAACGTATAACACTAGTAATAGTATTATCAGAATGATGAACATACAAAGCATCATCAAAGTTTACAGCAGGATTGGGCTTAGACCTACTGGAAGACTCAATCATAGGACTCGTCATATTAAAAAGCAATCAAGAACAATCAAATAAGCCCCAAATCTAACACAAATGAAAGCCTTGAAGTCTAGATGGTCACCATGGTATGTTGGGGCCCAAGAGAAGTGTTCACAGTGACAAGAAAACAATAATAAGCAACATGAAAGTTACTAGCATACTCAAGATGACCATGATCTCCTAGAACAATATAAAAGGAAAAAGAAAAGAAACCCTCACAGACAGTCCAGAATAGGGATGTGCATTTGGATCGAATATCTGAACCGAAACCAAAACCCGGACCGGACCGACCGAAATTAGGACCGAATAAGTTATTTGGGTTGGTTCTTGGGTATATTATTTTTTCCCAATTTAGGTTTTGGGTTATTCGGTCTGGGTTACCCGAATAAAGGTTTAATCGGGCCAAAAAGACTGACCCGAAAATGAATAGTCATTTAAACGAGTAACCAAAAAAACCCGAAACGACCCAAATAAACCGAAATGGCCCAAATAACCAAAATAAGAAAATTCTATATTTAGTTCAAGAAAAAAAATATTAAATTAATTTTTTTTCTTGAAATAGATAATAAATTTCCTTATTTGGGTTATTCGGGCCATTTCGATTAATTTGGGTTATTCGGGTCATTTCGGTTTATTTGGGTTATTTGGTTCAAAAGCAGAGTGTAAATGTTTATTTGGGTTATTTCAAGTTAAGAGCCGAACTGAAACCCATATTACCCAAACCGAACCGCACTCGTATTCGTATTACCGGTTCGTGTTTTGGTTCCCAATTTTCATCCAATCTGGGTTTTGGGTTATTCGGATTCGGGTCAGTTCGGATCGGTTCCAGCCCAAAGCACATCCCTAGTCTAGATGATCTTAAGCAATCACAAAGAACCAATCAACTCTCAGGATTCGTTCCCTACTAAAATTGATCGGTGATGAACTCCGATCCCTAGAGAGTTATTTCAGATCAACAAGATTAACTTACCGATTTGGTAAAAGAGAGCAGTCTCTAGTCAACCAAAGGACAGGAAGCTAAGAACAAGTCTTGTAATCTACAAGAGACACATACAACTCGCGGTAACCAAGATCGAAGCAACAATAAAGAACAAATCGATCTGAAACAAAAAAAACAAGACTGAAAGCCTAGATTTTCACACGAACTGTAAGGAAAATCTAGTTTTTAAAAGCAAAACTACATTGAAATAGACTGTGGAAATCCATAAGCAATCAAAAGGAAAACAAGTACAATTACCTTGATTCACTAAGAAGACGAGGCTTCGATGAACGGTCAGGAACCACAATTAGAGCATTACAACTCTGATACCAAGTGAAATTTTGTAGAAACACGATTACCCAACATGTGACATCCCCAATTTCACGGCCATAAAAGACCGATTTGTTTACGCTTTGTTTTATAAAATCAGAGTAAATCTTTTAAAGAAAACGGTTGCAGAATTTGTTCCCAAAACAAAATATGATAACCATTTATCAAAACATTTCTCAAAGAGAATGTATTTCTCAAAGAGAATGTACTAGCACAGTGTGTTCATCCTTACTTTGTTGAAGTAAATGCCTTGTTTCCTCCATCTGATGATCCAACATCATTCGCACCATTGCGTATACTCCCGCCATCGTGATTGCCTCAGGTGCAGCTGATAGCTCTGGTGCTCTCCCAATCACGTGTGGCTCAGGCTGCGGGTTATCGTTTCCCAATCCATTTTCTGTGTTTTCCATTTCAATCTATACACCAAATTAGGTGAATTTAGATCTCGATTTCGATAGACGTTCAAATCATCCTTTTCACTCCGAAACGTTTACATGCTAGTTCTAATACCATATTCGTACGCTTAGAATCCTAAACACATAAGGTTTCCAGATCCGGCCGGCAACAGAACATAGATCTGAACAAAAATATCATATATGGCAAACATATATCATTTAACACATAAAAGCATTTTAGGCATCTTTCCTAAAGCATACTAGTGCTCGTGTCAATTTAGGTGTACTGCCTAAAATATAAAAGACATACTCACCTCACAATCATCACTTAGCATCCTAAGTTTAAGTCTACAAATTTCCTACAAATTCCTAGTTCGCTTAAACTAATGCTCTGATACCAACTGTGACATCCCAATTTCACGGCCAGAAAAGACTGATTTGTTTATGCTTTGTTTTATAAAATCAGAGTAAATCTTTTAAAGAAAACGGTTGCAGAATGTGTTCCCAAAACAAAATTTGATAACCATTTATCAAAACATTTCTCAAAGAGAATGTATTTTCATTAAATAATAAAAACCTCGGGATGTCATGTTCCGATACATACCAAAAGCATAAACAATATAAAATAGACCTTACAACAGTTATTTATAACTACTGATCTATAATCCAAAACCTCTCATCAAGTCCACCAACTTATACTCTTGTGCCATTACCTGTAATGCAAAGAAAACTGATTGGGTCAGGCTTGGGAGCCTGGTGAGCATATAGGGTTTTCAACCCACAACAAATATTTAATTTAATTTCATCAACCAATAATAACCCGATCACCCCTTCCCGTTATTCTCACTTTACGTCCCTAAGACAACTAACACAAGGGACCTAGTCTAACAATATTTCATCGGGGCGACAACACATGCTTCGGGGGTTCCTCAACAATATAAGACAAATAAGGCAACCATGAGGGGGATGGAATACAGTGAATGAACACCCAAGTTCATTAACACCTATAGGTTTTGAGCCTGATAGTGTTCCACGGGACTGTCTAGAAAGAGTCTGTGGTCGTCATCTAAATTCCGCTAGATGACTAGATCACAATGACATCGAGGCCTCTCATCTGTTTATCACACAACTATCTACCCATGTTCTACCCAACATAGTAGTAGATAAAAATATATATTTTTATACATAGTTTAAAACCTGTATAGTATGTTCAATCAATACATATTCCACATAACAGATGAGACACACACACATAACACACATTTCATAGAGAATAAATCAGATCTATGAGATAAAAGAAAGTGAATATACATTCACACATATAATAATAAAATATACACATACCGCGTGTATCGTATAAAATACTTCATAGTTATTCTTTAGAAGAAAGTAACTACACACTCACACCAAACATATACTTTATACATTCAAACAATACTTGTATTAAAATCGTGTTCATGAAAGGGACTATACACTCACTTGATCAAAAGATGATCAGACAGAACTACGACTCTTCAAGTAGATATTCTTCGGTGAAACCGGGATCACTTCACACACCGGGTTTCTCGCGGGCAGAGCTTCAGCTCGGAAACTCTTTTCTTCTCGGGATCTTCAGATTTCGGGACTTGCTTCAGGTCTTGGGGTGATACCGGGGCTTCGGGGGGTTAAAATTGCACGTAAAACGATGTAATATGAGAGAGAGATGAGAGAATGAGCAACCAAACTCGGCTGGCCCTTCAAATATATTTATAGGGCAAAACTGGCCCTTTCCACGTCGTGGCACCTTTTGCCACATCGTGGGCTAGGTCGTCACTGCATGCGTCATCTCAAGTTGCATATGGGGGACTCCCGGAGGTGTCAGAAGACATGCCACATCGTGGCACTGCTTGCCACGTCGTGGTCTCTGACACAACTTTGGGGTTCGCGCCCCAAACTTCAGAAATTCATAACTTTCGCATACGAACTCCGTTTTCGACGTTCTTTATATCGACGCGAAGGTGAGATTATGCTCTACAACTCTCGTTTAGACTCTAATGGCTAATGTTGACTTTATTTTTAATATATTATAAGTATATTACTTATATATTATCTTTACTAGGCCGGGATAGGAAAACTCCGTTCGAAATTAATAACTCCTTCATCTGAACTCCATTTTCGTCTGTCTTTTTATCGTTGGACTACTATCGAAGAAATCTTCGACTCTCGTTTAGATCACTAAGGATATATATCTATCTACCTTAAATTTACTATTTACGTCGCGCTGGGTCGCGTTGGGTCATGTCAGATCTATCGTGAAACTTCGAAAGGTCATAACTTCTTCATTATAACTCAGATTTTAGCGTTATTTATATGCACGCAAACCTTGTGACATATACTACAACTTGGTTAAGATTAATCCTTCTAAATAATCTTACATTAACAATTCATTTTTCATGATTATCGTCTCTAATTTGACTAGCCCGGATCTACGGGCGTTACACAACATCATCATCTAGTATATCATTTGAGGATCAATAGACAGATGGTTTTCATCAACTTACAGGGAAACCTCACTTCAAAAGACCTACACTACTCTCTGTACAACATATCAATCTAAAAAAACTTATCTACAAGATTAGACAATTGGTTATACAAACCCTAAGAATAAACCCTAATCAAAGAATGTGAAATGAGAGAACTGTTGGATTAATGTCTAAGTCCATAACTATAATTGGTAAGACTTGACCCGACCCGGCTAGGTCCATTTGGGTTGCATACCATCATGCACTTGGATAGACTAAATGAGAGAAATAAGACACTTATGGTTATTAATATATTATAAGTTCTAGTATATTAATAATAAGAATAATGAGATTATTTAATTAGTATTGATCAAGAATTATTCTAGCATTAATTGAGTGATCAAAAGAAGACTAATTAAATATATGGGTTGATTGTGTAAATCATCCATACTTGTATAGTGGGCTAATGCTCCATGGATTATCTAGTTGGGCCAAAACCCATATGATGATCCATGGATGCTCCATGGTGTATTTGAACTCATGGATCCAAGGAAATGGAAAGTCATGACAATTAGGGTTTACCCTAATTGTATAACTATATAAGCATCTTATTCTTGAAGAAAAATTGGCCACTAGTGAGAGTAAGAAAGGGCTAGCCGATTTTCATGGAGTGTAGAACTCTCTTAAGTTATTCTAAGTGTTTTGATGATTGTGAACCATTTGAGGTGTCACACTTGGGGCACTAGGCACTCAAGCTTCATGAAGACAAGCACCATCAAAGAGGTATGTATTCTATCTTGTTATATTGATAGTTTTGTATGCTAGATTAGGATAATACCTTGGATGTTCATATTTTCATGTATAATAGAGAAAACATAGATCCAAGGTATTTAGGGTTGCATGTACACTTAGGAGTGTTAGAATGCTCATAACCCAACATTGGTATCAGAGCCTAGGCTTGTTTTCTTGTTATACTTGCAATAGAAACTGAAAAATCGAGTTGTGTTGCTGTCTACCCAGCAGACTCGCCGAGTCCATGAAGGGACTCAACGAGTCCAAGGCAAAATGCATCCAACTCGCCGAGTTTAGTTCATGCACTCGATGAGTTGGACCCCAGACAGCATATCTTCGAGGTTTTTGGCTAGAAATGGACTAGGAACATTACCCTAAGTTGTTTTTGAACTTATAAACTTGTTTTTTAATGTGGTAATGTTCATGCTAATCCATTTTCAAAGATAATTGTCAATAGATTCATGTTTTGTACTAGTTTAAAGGTTAGACTAATTACATGAAAAAGTTTGATTTGAATTATCTTGTTCTTATGAGTTGCTTAGATTAATAGAAAAGTTAATTGAAATAGTTGTTTTCAATCCATTTTAATCTAAGAGTTGAGTATAAAATGTGTTTGTGTAACTTGTCCTTAAGTTACATGAAGAGTCACATTAAAGACTCATAAAACTCATAAAAGTTGGCAAAGGTTACAAAAATGAAGAGTCTAGTTCTAATTAATTGGAGTTATGACTCCATAATTTGTCCTCAAGTTATGGAGGACCAAGAGTCTCTTCATTAAATAAAATAAAAAAATAAATAATGTAACCTTAATTAATTCCATAAGTTATAAAAAAGATAAAGAAAAAATTAATTCTTTTATTAGTTTAAAGTCTTCCATAAGTTATGGAACTTGAAGAGTTTTTGGATTAAAACTACTCTAAACACATAAGTTATGGAATTAATTAGTTTTGAATAGTTTCAAAACTTGCCCTCAAGTTTTGGAATTTGTAAAGTTTTCTCTTATGAATACTTTAATTCCAAGTTAGCCCTTAGAATTTTAAAAGTTAAAATTCAACCCTTATACTTTATAATATTATAAGTTAATAATATATATATGTATAAGAGTAAAGTCAGTCTTACCGCTAGTACGCCTCATTCACGAAGCCGGTCTATAAGGTGGGTATAAGGTTGTTGCCTATAAAATGGCAACTTAATGGGTGTCCACTCTCACCCACCGCTTGCTTGACTGGTGGAGGGTCGTTAGCCGAACGGGTTTGACAAGACTATAATTCTCCCTTCATTAAAAGTATTAATGATAAATACTAAGTAACTAAACTCTTAATAATTCCCAATCTTAGTTACTTAGGAAAATGTGAATAAGGTGCTAATCCATGAAATTACACTTTACACTTTGTCTAAGTCGTAAGTGGAGCGTGTGTGGTTAACCGGCACACTAACTTGGACTTAACAAGGTAGGTAAAGGGTGACTTAATGTTTATCATAGTATCGATGGAGCGTGTATGGTTAACCGGCACATCGATTGAGGGGTAAACACTTAAGGGTACCAAGTAATTTTCATGGTTACTTCACACCTTGTTTTGTGATCCTCGGTATCCCAGTCACAAAACTTGAAGGGCACACTCGAGATTGAAACATGCCATTGAACAGTTCAATGAATCTCAAAAGATCTAGGAGTTTCTAAAACCAATTAAAACCTAATAATACATTTCGTTTATCTTGGTGGAAATTGGTGAATCGTCATTCACCTACCTTCAAATTGTTTTATAGCTTGGATTACGGCATACCTCTTCTAAGTTATAAAATAGTTTGTTGGGTCCTAGCCTTAATATTTCATATTGGGTGTCATATTAAGGACTTTAAGATCAACTATCTTGAATATCTCCCAAAACATGTATGTTTTAGACATTTATGATCTTCCCAAATCTCTTGAAACAAGCTTTCCTAAATGAAGATGATATTCCATGGAAATCATACTTCTTTCACCTCCTCCAATTATTCTCCCTAACCCACAAGTTCTTGAAAAGTTTAAGGTCACTCAAGTCCTATTGGCAAGGCAAGGTCTAGGTGTGGTCACATCTTGGAGATGTAGTCACATATTGACAAGCCGGGAGAGTTGGGTGTCAAAGTCTTGAGAAAGTTGGTGGTTCAACTACTTTCTAAGTCACATAGTGAGTTCTTTTGGAACACCTATGAAACAGACTATGACAAGACCCTTAATGATCTTATCTATTTGTTAAGATCAACTTCCTCAAAAACTTGATGGACATTGACAATAGTGACACATGAAATCCAGAAAAGCATTCTTTTCCCAATGAAAAGGGATTGGCCATAGTCAACTCGGTTGAACAAATGGTAAAGAGAAAAGCTAAGTCTGTGATAGTCCCGTGTAACATTATCAAAGGGTCCATATGTTTATATTGCTAAAGAAAGGGTCATTAGTTGCGAAGCTGCCAAATTTACCTAAGGATGTTAAAGTCAATAAGATTGACTCTACTTCAGGTAAAGTCCACTAATCTAACTCTGTTAAGTTTCTATTCTGAGATTCCTGATACATGATGTGACTGGGTCACATGGTAATGTTTTAAGAATCAAAGAAAAGTAAAGGAACTTAAAGAAAGAATATGTTGAATCTGATCGCATAGATGGATTTCTATCGCGTAGTTTGAAAATCGGATTCTTGAGCTACTTCTTAGGAGTTATGAGATATTGCTAAGGAATAGATAACAACAAGTTTTCATATGGATTGTAAGGATAAGTTTTTCCGCATAGTTTTAAAATAAAAGAAAATTTTTGATTTTATTTATTTTAAAATATCCTTACAATGGCATTTGAGGAAAAATTGTTGCTTATATGATTCCATTAATAGCAAGAGTGGAAATATGAAATTGATTCCTTCATTTGTGGTAATGTCTAAATTTACAAAAATAAGGAAAGATTCTCATCATCCAAAGTCTCAGTTGGACCGAGACTTGGAATCATGCAAGTTGTATAGCATGATGAATGAGAACTTTCAAGTATTGGAAAAAGACTAATTACTTGTTCACATGGATGTGTGAGTCAAGTAATGGACTAAGGGATCGAGTACATAGTCATGTGCACTGATTAAGTCCACCACAAAAGATTGATAAGACTATTCATCATAGTTTACTAAAGCTCACTAAATATGATTATACTTACAAGCTTAAGTATAACTCTGAGACATTGGAAAAGTTTCAATGTAAGGCAGAGCGAATAAGAAGAATCAACTTAGGCAGAAAGATAAAAGTTTCTCAAATCTGAAAAGATGGGAGAGTACTTTAGTATCAGTTTTGTGATCATCTTAATGATTAAGAAACTATATCAAAATTTGTTCTCTAAGGAAGTCTTAGTGCATTCTTATGACTAAGAAGAAGGGATCTTGAATTGTTGAAATGGTTAAATCAAGAAGATGAGTCATACTTCATTCCAATACAAGTCTTAGAGCCATACTCCAAGATTGTAATTTGAGTGACATGTCTTAAAGAAGGTTTAAAAACACTTATCAAATGTAAGAGTAAAAGTTTCCTACTCTTGTACATTTGACATTGGTAAGTTGTGATGTTTTGGATAAAACAAAGACCAACTAAGGCCAATTGTGTGAAGTGTTTGTCTTGATTAGAATCCGCACTATCTCTTGGATGTTTGACAAGGGAGTCTTATAGGTCAAGACGACAGTGGAAGTCTTAAAGGTCTTGAAAGTCTCAAGAACTAATCAAGAATGAAACCTGAAGTTCCTCACTAGCACACAACTTGGGGTTTATAACCTATCGTGTTGACATATCTGTGCCCATTCCAGTTAAAGTTGGCTTTGCATATGAGTTCTTAGAGTTCTCAATTAGTTGCACAACAACTTGGAAGCAATGGCAGGCCCTTGAGCTACCAGGTGGCAAGAAATTAAGATTGAGTTCAGTCCATATGAGTTCAGATTTGTCATTATCCTTGTCTTGTGACTATGGCTTTGACAATTCACATGGATAAGAACACATACACCATATAAATCTAAGTGTCATAAGGTTTCTCTCCGATTCATGAAAATGATGGTGAGGAAACACTTTCACTAAGTAGATTTTAGCTAGATAGCAATTGTGATATTTGCATTCTCAAAGTCGTTAGTGGAGCGTGTGTGGTTTACCGGCACACTAACTTGGACTTGTGAGAAGTGGCAAAAAGGTCTAACCATTATGATTACGGCATCCCTCTTCATAATTGTTTAGACACACAAGTGTGCTATCTAAGGGGAGGTGTATGATATTGATAAAGTCTTATCAAGGCAATCTAGTATCAGAAATCTGAACTTTGGTAAGAAAGTCAATAAAGTATTGAATTCTAGAAGTTCAGTTGATTTCTGGGTACATGTCAAAGCTAGTGGGAGCATAAGTGTTATGCTAATAATCATCATGTTAGTGGGAGCATGATAATTATGATAAGTATTGCAAGTTAGCAATGTTAATTATAGAAAACAAAAGGTTTCAATTGGGAAAAAGTTGTTTTTCTATAATTAAGGGAGAGGAAATTATACTTCATCTCAAATCTATAAGCTTAGATCATGAGGTTTTGATCATTTAGTCAAGGAAATATATATGAATTTCATGTTGGAATGGGTTAACATAAGGAAATTCTGTATATGGGTCCATTATTTGCGTTCTTAAATTCGATTATGATTACGGCATCCCTTTTCATAATCTAAACTTGGCAAATAGAAATGGAAATGTTATAGCAAAAGACTGGTTTAGTCGTTATGTGAGACATCATGAATCGTGTCCTATATGCTTTGGATATAGGATCGATTACATGTGCTATATTCATCCTTTCTAAAATTTTCCAAATGCCTGGGGCATTAAGAAGAGAAAAAGGTTTAGAATCGGATATGACTAAAAGGATTAAACAATTGTCGAGGACAATCTAAGGTTTACCAAAGATTGGTTGCTCAAGGAAAGTTGGAAGTGTAGTGATAATTCTGGAAGGACCATATTGATATAATCTGTAAGGAGGCAACTCTTGTTCAGAAGTGATAGTCGAAATGGAATCTGGAAATGTTTCAAAGTTAGAATTTTCAATCTGTGTAAGATTAAGGAAACTTAATGCAAGAAGGATGGTTCCAAGGAGTTGATCTCCTTTGGAATGCTCTGTAATGATTGTTGCCAAGTCTTTGTGAATTTGTGCATAATCGTTACAAGAGGATCAATGCATATAAGTTTAGAATCTAACAGATTTCAGTAAATGGCATGAATTTGGAATTCTTGCATTTGCAGTAAGGATTTGGGAGTGTGAAAAGAGAATCATTGAAGATTATGTTCAATTGATCTAGTTCACAAAGTAAAGATCATAGAAAAACATAGTATGCATACTTGGTGTATGGCATGACTAGTGTTTAGAAAAACATAG
Source organism: Lactuca saligna (assembly GCF_052625555.1). Taxonomy (NCBI): domain Eukaryota; kingdom Viridiplantae; phylum Streptophyta; class Magnoliopsida; order Asterales; family Asteraceae; genus Lactuca; species Lactuca saligna. The sequence continues at coordinate 51,028,336 of NC_136422.1, read as the reverse complement.
TGTACATGCTTGGAGCATGGGACAACTATTGTTTTAAATTCAAGAATAATGTTGATAGCTGAAACAGTATACAATGAATAATGTGTAATCATATGGTGATAAATAAAAGGTGTTTTATTTATATTCATAAGTTCTGAGACCATATTGGATTCAATTATTATTGTGTTGCACTTTGCATGTTTTGACTTCCCTAATAAACTAGGTTATTCTTCCGGAATGACTAAGTTATTCAAACCATCCACAGTCGGTCATATGTTGGAAGTAGATATGAATTAAGACTGTCATGGGTTGGCTTGTAGAGGTCTAAGGTTTTGGACAAATGGCTACAACACTCATGAGTGCTCATAAGTTCTAAGTATTGGATTCAACCCGCGCTCATTGGAATCACTTCATGGGTTTTATCACGAGTGATCATGAGACGATAATATCTTATATTCTTCAAACCTAGAGATATGAGTTGTTACTATGAGTTGATAGTACATTGATTACACGAAACCGCATTTGGTAACTCGATGCTATAAAACGTGTCTTTGTGTATGATTCAACAAGTAGTAGAACAAGCCATATGAGTCGAAGTTTATCCATTCCTTTTACCTTCGGGATAAAAGCGATATATGTGGGCCCCTCGATGATTTGATGATGACAAATGGAAGTGCTCGGCCGGGCCAAGACTAATTTGATTTGTTCAATTAGTCAGTCGTCATAAATCGGAAATCGGGAAACAACAAATGGACAGAGAGAATGATTATAATCCATGTCTCAGTCCATATGATATCTAGAATGGAGGAATATATGATCCCTTATCTAATGGACAAGTCATTGACAAGATCAGAGTTCATCTACAAGGTCAGAGTTCGATAGAAGCTTTTGAGAGCTACGGTTGCCAGTTGGTTCCTGAAGTCATACGCAATAATAGTTTTAGACTTATCCAAGTGGGAGACTGTTGGATTAATGTCTAAGTCCATAACTATAATTGGTAAGACTTGACCCGACCCGGCATGGTCCATTTGGGTTGCATACCATCATGCACTTGGATAGACTAAATGAGAGAAATAAGACACTTATGGTTATTAATATATTATAATTTCTAGTATATTAATAATAAGAATAATGAGATTATTTAATTAGTATTGATCAAGAATTAATCTAGCATTAATTGAGTGATCAAAAGAAGACTAATTAAATATATGGGTTGATTGTGTAAATCATCCATACTTGTATAGTGGGCTAATGCTCCATGGACTATCTAGTTGGGCCAAAACCTATATGATGCTCCATGGATGCTCCATGGTGTATTTGAACCCATGGATCCAAGGAAATGGAAAGTCATGACAATTAGGGTTTACCCTAATTGTATAACTATATAAGCATCTTATTCTTGAGGAAAAATCGGCCACTAGTGAGAGTAAGAAAGGGCTAGCCGATTTTCATGAAGTGTAGAACTCTCTTAAGTTATTCTAAGTGTTTTGATGATTGTGAACCATTTGAGGTGTCACACTTGGGGCACTAGGCACTCAAGCTTCATGAAGACAAGCACCATCAAAGAGGTATGTATTCTATCTTGTTATATTGATAGTTTTGTATGCTAGATTAGGATAATACCTTGGATGTTCATATTTGCATGTATAATAGAGAAAACATAGATCCAAGGTATTTAGGGTTGAATGTACACTTAGGAGTGTTAGAATGCTCATAACCCAACAAGAACAAAATAGAATATAAAAACTAAATGAACTGAGAATGAATATCCTCCACTTACTCACCCTTTAATAGCCCAATCATAAAGGATTGAAGATTCGAGTATAAACCCATTAGATATCTTCTTCATTTTCATCTTGCATCCTTCACCATTCAATAACTTAACCTTTAAAACCTTAAAAAAGAACACCACGAATGTATCCAAAATAGAATAAATAAAAAATGTTAGTTTGACTTTATTTTTTTAGAAAATAATTATTTATTTCAACAAAGATATTGCATAATTGTTGTGAATTGATATGACAATGCTTGATCTCCGGTGACTGACTATGTTCTATATAATCCGACAACAACGAAGTTTATAATTTCATAACAAATGTGTTTAGTATTCAATGAATCATTGATTTCATATTTTAAATCCTTGTTTTGCCTACATTTCATATGTTAACTCAGAAGAAGACAAAAAAACGCTTGTTTTATAAGCTCTGTGCATACTAACCGACTAATTTCTAAAATCATATGACAATAACACAAATTATAGGGAAAATGACTCTTAAGGGTAACTAACTATTGTGTTTGTTCTCATTTGGTCCATTTCCTTTTTTGTACTCAATATACCATCGAACTTAATTTTTGTTTTCAAAATTACCCTTTTGACCAACTTTTGACATTTGATAGCCGATCAAAGGGGTATGGTGAACACAAACAACAAGTTTGATGGTATATTGAGTATAAAAAAAGGAAAGAGATCAAATGAGAGCAAACTCAACAGTTGGTTACCCTCTTAAGTCATTTTCCCCGACAAGTTAAATGAAATTAAAGTTGCAAAATTATCAAAGACTGCAACCTTCTTTGACCATAACGTATATTAAGAGCGTTTCGGAGGGGTAACTTCGTTAAAACATGGTCTATGCTATGCTTACTATGGTTAACTGTGAACACCTCTCTGTAAAAGGATATAACTATGTGTAAGAGGTATATTTATCAGCATAAACGTTTACCTCAAGGTATATTATGGTGATGTGTCTGCAAAAGCTACATGATATTCTGCATATTGATGTTGTATCGTATCCCATGAATTCGATCTTAAAGCTAAGTAAACTCATAAATCACAACACTTGTCATTCCACTCATTTGTAGACTTGTCTAGAATCAGTGATACGATAAATCATTTGATTGGAAATGTAAATGTAGTCATGAAATGCACCTGCTTAGTCAAGATTCCCCTAATAAATATTCAAGTGCATTACAAGTTGTACATGTATGAATAATGTTCTTTCATGGGTTATGTTTTAAAGAGAAACAAGAATGAATCTCATAAAGTCATTAATATCAGCAGGAGATGACGTGAGATTTGTGGTGAATGAGTAAAGGGAAAATGAATCAGGAGGGTAACCAACTGTAACATTTGTTCTCATTTGGTCACTTTTTTACTCAATATACCATCACACTTGTTGTTTGTGTTCACCATAACCCTCACTACTAGAAAAAAGGCCTTTTACGATGCTCATTGCGCGTCGTAAAACGCTCAAACGACGCGCAAATGCGTGTCAAGGAAGGCCCTGTCATAAAGAGAGACGACGCGCGGTTATGACACGCAATGCGTATCAAGGAAGGCCCTGTCATAAAGATAGACGACACGCATTTGCGTGTCGTAACCTTATGACGCGCGTGTTTATGACACGCAATGCATATCAAGGAAACCCCTGTCAAGAAAGGCCATGTCATAAATGAAGATGACACACATTTTTGCGTATCATAATTTTAAATGTTTAAAAAAATATTATTTATAGATTTGCTTATTTTCAAATTAAATTTATATTTAATGTTTAATAATAGATAATAAAATATTATATACAAAAATAGAATCCATTGCATAAATTTAATGTCATACAAATAATCGTTCCATATGTAAACAAATATATACCAAAAACGTCATGTCAAAAATTGTAATACATTTATATTAAGGGGATCTAATTGTACATTGTTATTAAGAGGTTTTCCCTAAATATATAACATAATACTAAATTACTATTAAGGGACACCTTATGCAATGTAATGCTATACAAAGTAAAAAGATATACACAAAGATGATAAACATCAAATTCCAACTAAGTAGAGTTGAATCTTGCCTTTCATACTTCTTTAAGACTAATATTGAACCCCTGCTTCGATAATTCTTGTGACCTGATCAAATAAAAGTCAAAAAATTAATATGTTAATACAATTATTAGAAGAATCAAACTTGGAATGTTAGTTGTAAAAGACGAAATTACCCTTTTCTCCATCCAAAGAATTTGGGATTTGGAATAAATACACTACAATATGAATTACCTAATATCAACAATGACAAACACAATGACAAGAATTCCCGCATACAAATGGTAAATATTATCTGTAAAGCTATCAACAATGATATTCACAATGACAATCTTTGATCATATAAACTAGAGAGTATATCATCACAATTCCATCTAACACCACCCATTAGAACACGTAAAGCTACTCAACCAACATATCATGTCATGTAATGTATTTTTTGTCAGTATATCTTCACATAGAAAACAAAAGTGAAATAAATAAAAATAACAACCTTCTCATTTACTGAAAATGGATATTGTTCACATATATGGGAGCCATTTTCAGAATTACCATCCCCATTTACCTAAAATCATTCATGCCATTTTAACTCAAATAATTTATTTATAGTAAAAAAAATAAATATTTATAATTATAGTGTTTTGATTATATAATATATACCCATCTGTCACTGACTCCTCATTCGTCATAAGAATGAACAAATATTTTAATTAATTACCTTGAAATGATAATAATATAAATACTATAACACCATGGCATGGTATATTTGAATAATACCTAGTGTAGCATCCAAGATAAGACGTTGACTTGTTGCTTGAGCAGATTTTGCAGTGTATGCTTTAAGGGCATCATCCCACCGTTGCAGCTTTTCATACCTTGTATTTGGAAGCAACATAAACAATTAATATTTTGAGAAAATAAGACAATGTAAATGATATCAGGGTCCTGGAAATATACCATGATTCCTTCAGTTGTAAATCCAAACAGCATCCCATATATAGTTATATACTTAAGAGAGTGAAAAAAGGAAAGTGAGCTAGTTTCTATATATGCTTACCCTCCAAAAAGATAGAAGTGAAAGTATCCAAAAGAAAGCACTTATCCACCTTGATTCCTTATATGCAATCCACACCTGATCAAAAGAAGCAATCAAACATTATTGTTATAACAAAATTCGAAAAATCTCCTTTTCACTATAGTTGGAAAGTATATAATAAACAAAGACTTACTGCTACAATGACAATACGAAAATAGAAATCGGTTGTTGTTGCTATCATGCACCTGTGAGCATTTACAACTATGTATGAGCATTTACTATTACACTTTTTTACATAAATTAAATAAAAGGGAAATTTTAAATGGTACCTTGATAATACATTAGCATTGAATGTAGATCCATCAACGATAAGCACATAAATAAAAGTTCCCAGCATCAAGTAGCCTAGTTCAGAAATGATTATTTTTGCAATTAAAACAAAATGTCCCCTTTGGTATCCCATGGCATCCCTATATAAGCCAAATATATAATAAAATTACAATCATTTTAGCAAACATTTTTACTTGATTTTAGTTTTTGTTATCGTTATTGGACATGTCCCTCAAAAGATATAATGGATCCTTTGATGATTCTTCTGGTGACAACTTAAAGAACTGCAGAGCCACATATCATTTGTAATAGGGCTGTAGAAGGAATGAAAATTTACTTAAAACATGTTACACTTGTAATTAATAGTAATAATAATAATAATAAAGTTTAATTACCTTCCTGCAAAAAGTACAACAGGTATCAATACAGCTGCCTTGATCCAGCATGATTCCTTGTAGACTATCCAAGCCTAAGATTGCAAGTATATACACAACCACATATAACTCCATTTGATTCAACAAGCTTGTAACACCATGGTCAAGATCAGTTCCAAAATCCCCACTAAACACGCCACCTGAATAGAACTGGAAACCCATGCCACTGGCATCAATGGCAACTGATACGGGTTGATTAGCGACTGCATGTAACAATGCGGATTCACTGTTGGCTGGCACTTTTTCATACCCAGTAATGGTGGCAGCATGGACAACTTCTTCCTTGGTGTTGCAGGTTCCATCTGTTGCCTGATATGGGTAAGCCACCTCAGTGTTGATGCCTTTGTTTTTAACGATAAACTCAAAGCCATCTTCCATCTCGCCACCATCACATCCTCCGTTTTGTTTTTGGGGGGTTTTGATTGGTGTTTGTTCCTTTAGGGTTCCGTTTTCAGAATGGTTTCCTGTAATCAAAGATTTTGATATTAGTATGGAATTGAGTTCCAAATATTCAAATTGCAGTAAAAGAAATGATCTTACTGTTATCGTTTTCCGTAGAGCGACCATTTAAAGGAGGGGAAGAAGCAAACCCAGTGTAATCACCTGAATTCAAATAAAAAAAACGAGATAAAAAATGATTATTTTTATTTTTAAGGTAGTAGCAGAAAATTAGTTTACCGTTTGTTTGTGCTGGAGAAGATGCGTTTTTTCATTTTTCAGCAGATGATTTGCCAGGCCATTGTTTAAGAGGGCGAATAACCAGAGCTCTTGGATTCTCCCTTGGAATAAAAAGAGCATCTGCTTTTGGTGTGCTGTTAGTCTCTTCATCATCACTAAATAACGAAACCTGTAATTGTAAAAAAAATAAATCAGATCCATAAAAAACAATAAGAGCAAAATAGTCAATATAACAACAGATATTACCTTTGGCCCATCGTTTTTCGGGTGATACTTTCTAGCACCCCACGAATTTTTTACCAACCAGTACTTCATGCCAAAGCTGTGTATATCACCACAGATAACAACATACCTCCTATTTGGGTTGTGCTTCAAGCTCTGTGGAAAAATAGAAAAGTCAAATTCCATATGGTTGACTATTTTCAGTTTAAAGGAAGGTAGGAACAAGCATAACTCACTTGTGGATAAAGATCACATGTTCCCAGTTCTTTAACTGCTAAAGGCAGCCTCTCTCCATCAGAAACCTGAATAAAAAATAGATTTTTTTCCCATTTCATTGTTAACATAACATAACATGTATATGGGCTTTAAAGTCCAAACCTCATGATCAGCTCCCACACTCTTGATGTTAATAGTTTGAATTTCATTATGTTTAGCCCATATAATTTTTCCACTATTGCCCCTGCTGGCTACAGGCTCTTCACGTTCAATTTTCACCATTATGGTTCCTTCATCATAGCCAATAACAATCCTGTAAAAACAGTAATTAAAATAAATCCAGATGAATGAAGAAGCATCAAGATTCAAGACCCACAAAACAAAAAACAAAAAGTGCTATACAAACTTACCGACGTGAACCTTTCATGTATCCAACATCCCAAACCCTTTCAAGTCCATAGTTCAAGGTGTTCTCAAGTCTGAATAAAAAAAAGAGTGGCATAAAGTCAAAAAGTTTACATTTTTAACATATGTATAACGAGGGTATTTTGGTCTTTTGATAGGAAATGAAGAAAGAAATTGAATTCCTTCCATCCATCAAACATGGAATTTGAAGGAATCCAACAAAAATTGAATTCCATCCATTTGGAAACCAAACACACCATGGAATGGAATCTAGCATTCCGATTCTTTTAGAATCTACAAAACAAACACACCCTTAAAGGTAAAAAAACAAGAGCTCACTTGTAAGTGGTTGAATGCCATATATGGACAGTACCATCTTCTGAACCTGTCATTATTATTGGAAGCTCGGGATGGAAACATACAATAGAAACATTGTGTGTGTGACCTTCTAGAGTTTGGACACAGGTTTTAGTTAGCAACTCTACAATAACAGATCACAGTTGTGACCGTATTGCTGTATTCTCATATTGAGATAGTAAAGGGAATCAAATCAGTTTAGAAATTGTAAGTAAATGAGATTCAATTCCTATTACATAAATTAAATTCCAACTCCTAAACACTGAATTGATTTTTTTATCATTATCAAAAAACAATTGGGTGATTACTACTCATGTGTATGTATAATAATAGTAAATTGAATCTAATAGGAATACATAAATTTTTATTTACCTGTGAGGTTGTCACTGTGGCAGGTTGCTTTGAACCTTGTTCATTAATCTTTGGACAATCCCCTTTTGGTTCAAACATTTAGTCAAACACCTAGTGTGCATAAAAAAAATCAGGTACTTATATCATAAAATATTAACAATTCCATGAAACTATATGAGAGAGGGTAAAAAGGCACAAAAAATCATCCAAAAAGAAGGACCAGTAGGACATGAAACAGGTAACTATGGTTGAAAAAGGAAGAATTACCTTTGAAATAGGCCTACTACGTAGATGAAATAGGAAACAATGGTGGTATAGTGGTGGTTCTGGGCTGTTGCGAAGGCAGTGTGGTGGTGGCTCAGGGCTGGGGTTGTGGTGCGATGTTGTAACGGTGCAGTCTGAAAGCAAACACAAATTGTGATGGAAGCTATTGTTGTTGGTGATGTCCGATTCATCAAAAGAAAATCATTCTTCGATCAATCTTCTATTTTGTGAAAGAAGATATTACTATTTCAAATGTGTTATGTTTGATTAGGGTTTGCACATAGAAGGAAGTGAAAGTCGATCGGAGAGGAAGGGGTTTGCAGAGAGAAAGAAGGGAGAGAATGAAGTCGATTTTGGCGGGTGTAGAGAGTAGAGAGGAAGAGGAAGCGGGTGTTCAAAATTTTGGGGGATTTAGTTTCCCCCCTTACCTATCAAGGACTCCTAGAAACGCGCATTTATTAAAATTATAAAGCGACATTTGTAGAGGACGCCCGTTTTATTATAGGTGCCCTCCGTGTTTTTAATATTTTTACATGAGACACTAATTTAAGGGCACTTAGTAATGCGCGACCTAAATCCTTAGTAATTTTGAAGAGATGACACTTTTTTAATGTCGCTCTCTAATGCGTAACATAAATCAAAGAGCGTCGTGTTTTGCACGTCGTAAAAGGCCTTTTTTCTAGTAGTGCCTTTGACTTACTAGCACAGGCGATGAGCCGATCAAAAGGGTTATGGTGAACACAAACAATAAGTTCGATGGTATATTGAGTACAAAAAAAGAAAAGGGACCAAATGAAAACAAACACAATAGTTAGTTACCCTTAAGAGTCATTTTCCCCAAATCTCTAAATATAATTTGAAGAGAAACTGAAATTCTAATATTAAGAAATTAGGACCATTCATTACATTTCAATCCTTAATTTTTCACCCTTAGATTGATTGTTGACATCATCCAAGGTTAATCAATCACGGTTACATGATTCTCTCTTCTTTCCTTCGTCATCTCTCTCTCTCTCTCTCTCTCAATTGTAACCTAAAGAAACATGAAAATCATTCCTTTTTACTTCAATCGTGCCAGAAAACATATCCATAATTCGCATCGCCTCTTCAAACACTTCCAGGAATACGGTTAGTTTGTCTTCATTTTACTCCCAAATTCAAAATTTCTTATCTTCCAATAGTGCATATGTGTAATCGATTTCTGTTCTTCATTGTTTTGTTTTTCCTTTTTTTTTTGACAGATCATTTTCAATATTAATTTCATTGTTAGAATTCTTCATCCGATAAGGTTTTTGTTTTTAGAATCAAAAGGAAGAGACCATATCATAGATTCCATTCAATATCCTTATTCCTTACTACCAAGTTGTTTTTAATTTGTAATTAAACTTGATTAGTAGCTGAGAATTCACATCTCTGGTAATTTATTTGATCCACAATCATCGATCAATTTTGTGATTTATGGATTCCGTCTAGTCCTATGCTCTCTGCTATAGTGCTATTCCTTCAAAATTTTGACCGTCTTCTTGGTCAAATCAGTGGTCAAGTTCATTAGATTTAAGATCGTGTAGTTCTGTGAAAGCCTATAGCTTAACATCAACGCCATCAACTCCTCCATCGTTCTTATTTTCTTCTTCATATAATGAACATTTAGGTGTTGTTGATCTTGCACTACTAAGCCGATTGTCTTTTCATATTACTGAATTTCTTTTAGGATTGCTCTTTTCTCAATATAATCTCAAAACACTTTTATTGCTTTTCATTTGATGGTAATGTTGGATTAGTGTCTAAGCTCGTAACTATATTTGGTATATAATTGGCCCGGTTGTGCATGGTCTTTTTGGGTTACCTTCACCAAAACAACTGGATATGATGATTTATGGAGAGAGAGAGAGAGAGAGAGAGAGAAAGAGAGAGAGAGAGAGAGAGAGAGAGAAAGAAAGAGAGAGAGAGAGAGAGAGAGAGAGAGAGAGAGAGAGAGAAAGAGATGTTATTATGGTTTATTGATATATTATATGAATAATATATCAAAGGAGAAATCATATAGTTTAATTAATATTAGTCAATAATTAATTAAGCAGGAATTTTGTGGCTGAAGAGATTAATTAAACAAAGGGGACTGGAACTGTCAATTGTGTGATAGTTGGTTTTGGACTGTGAATCCTCCTGGGATTAAGGGGGGAAAAATTTGGAGTGCAAGCCCACTCTAATTTCGTCCAAGGAGGCCTTTTTCAAGAAGGTTCTCAAGCTTCTTAGGGCCTAATTCATTCAATTAAGGTTTTGACTGAAACCCTAGCAGCTCCGCTATATAAGGGACCCCAGGGATTCAGTTTTGGCTACCCCAAGAAACCCTAAGGTTACTATAGCTGAAATTGTGCCTCTCTTCTCCACTCTCCTAGATCATCTTCTTGTTTGTGGTGTTTGTAAGCCATTATAGGTGTTACACTTGTGACACTAAGCTTCTTGAAGATCAAAGATTCTTGCAACTACTGCAAGTTATCATCTAAACTTGTTTTATTCTAGATTTCGTTTTAATAGTATGCTAGATTATGGTTTCAAGTCTTGGATGAATTGCATGTACAATAGAGAAACCTAGATTTAAGCTACAGGGTTTTTGCATGTGCACATAGGAATGTTCTTTTGTGTAAAACCCATCAGTGGTATCAGCACTTTGATTAATTTCTACTGTATTTGATGCCTTGTATGTTCATCTTGCTAGAAAAATTGGTTTTTGGGTTCTCTTCCGACCTTACTCGGCGAGTCACTTTCTGGACCCGGCGAGTCCAGTCAGTGGCTAGGCGAGTCCGGGATTCTGACAGAGAGAATTTCGGGATTTTATGCCTATTTTGCTATAGGATAATTACATAATCATTTTTAATTGATAAAATATGAATTTTATTGATATTGTGTGATTATCCTTGCCAAAATAAAAGATAATTTCAAATTAATTGAATAATTATTGCCTTATATGATAAAATTTGATTATTTGAATTATTTGATCAATTATCTTGCATGAAATTGGATTTGGTCAAAATTACATAATCACCAAAAATTAGTTGTTAATTGTTTATTTGAATTTTAAGATAGATAGTTTTGAAATGTTTCAAAACTTTCCCTCAAGTTTTGGAATTTAAAATTTTGAATTCAAAGTTTAATTTTTGAAATAGTTAAATTCCAAACACTAAAATTTTACAAGTTTAAAATTCGCCTTATACTATGATAATATTATAAGAATAATTATTATATATGTATAAGATAAATGCTAGTCTTACCATTAGTAGGCCTCATTCACGAAGCCGACCTATAAGGGGGTATAAGGTTATGGCCTATAAAATGGTCGTTTAATGGGTATCCACTCTCACCCACGGCTTCCTTGATTGGTGGAGGGTCGTTAGTCGAACGGGTATGATAGGGCAACTCATTCCTCATTAAAAGTATAATGATTAATAAAGTAACTAAATTCTTTCATAAAATTCCCAATCTTAGTTACTTTAGAAAAAAATGTGAATTTGATGTTATTCCATAGAATTACACTTTGTACCCTTGCTAAGACGTTAGTGGAGCGTGTGTGGTTAACCAGCACACTAATTTGGCTCTAAGCATAGGTGGAAAAGGGTGACTCATTGTTTGTCATAGATCAATGGAGCGTATGTGGCTAACCGGCACATTGATTAGGTGACTGTAACATCGAGGTCAACAAGTACATTCTCATGGTTATTCACACCTTGTTTATGATCCTCGGTATCCCTATCACAAACTTGAAGGGCATATCGAGATTTAAACATGCCATTGAAAAGTTCAATGAATCTCAAAATATCTAGGATTTTTAAATACATTTAAAACTTAATCGTTTCTGTTTTCATGGTGGAAATTAGTGAATCATGATTCACTTACCTTCAAATTATTTGTTGTTTAGATTACGACATCCTTATTCTAAATTGCAAATAATGTTGTTGGATCCTAGCCCTAATTTCTCATTCGGGTAGTTAATTGGGGATTCTTATCTAATCAACTTTGACTCTTTTCTTTTTCAAATGTTGAATTCGAACAACAACAACGCTTCGGGCTCAAACTCTTCCGGCTCATTCTCACTCATGAACTTGTGTGGGAGGGTGATCTTCGAAGGAAAGAATTTCAATGATTGGATCCACAACTTTAGGATGGTCACCCGCTACGAGGACAATGAGTATGTCCTCGAAAAGGAGATAAAAGAGGTGGATATGAACACTGCTACTCCCAAATAGATTGTTGCCTTTGAGGCCCATGAGTGTGATGCCACGAAAGTCCATTGCATCATGCTATCAACCATGACTGCTGAACTCCAAAAGTCCTATGAGGATTTCTATCCTTATGAAATGCATTAGGATTTACTTGACATGTACCACCAGATTTCCAGGCAGGAGAGGTACGAGTTCATCACTTCGATGATCACGACCAGGATGAGGGGCGGAGAGTTTGTCACTGCTCATATGTAGAAGATGCAAACGTATGTTGACCGCCTGTAAAATTTAAACGTTAACTTCGACGAGAAGCTGTCGATTGATATCATTCTTCACTCCTTGCCTCCTTGCTACAACCAGTTCCGCATGACCTATCACATGAATAAGGAGGAGGTCACGTTGAGCAAGCTTCAAGGGCTGTTGAGGAGTGATGAGAGCAACCTCAAAGACAAATCTGTTGCACAAACTCCTACTCCTACTGTTGCCCCAGTCTTGGCTATTAGGAAAGGGAAGGGTAAGAAGAGGAAGGCTCCCTCAAAGAGCCACCATAAGGGAAAGTCCTATGATGGTACCTCTTCTAGTAGAACCAAGGTTGGTCTTGCTGTACCCACCTCAAGCCCAAAGGATGTTGAGTGCTATCACTGCCACGACATAGGGCATTAGAAATGAAGCTACATGAAGTATTTGCAAAGATATCAAGGATGGTAATATCAAGCCGTCCTTCGCAAGTATTTACGATATTCAATCTAAGGATTCATCACATGCTATTTATTGGGTACTTGATACTGGATGTGGTTTTCACATTTGTTCTTATTTGTAGGGCCTAAGAAGAAATAGGGATGTAAAGCATGGGAAGATAAACTTTATCATGGCAAACAAAAGATCGTCGCATATCACCTAGATTGGAGTTTACTCTTTGGTGTTTAGTAATGGATTAGGACTAGATTTGAATATGTAACAACCATAAATTCAAGCCAAATTAAACTTTTCAAAAACATCCCAATTTCTTTAAGTTTTTACAAAAAGGTTTTTAATACATTTATTATCAGAGTATTCCCAGAACCATAAAATAAAACATAAACATGAGGAGCGGTATGCCTTGCCACGATCTCCTGAAGAACCTGAAAAACATTAAACCACAACTGTAAGTCCACCTGGTCCACCCTCCGAGTCTAGTCATGTCCCTTGACTCTACAGTGTGGTTGGTCTGCCCGCACCGGGCCTTCAACCCACCTGGTCCACTCTCTGAGTCTACAGTATGAATGGTTTGCCCGCACCGGGCCTTCAATCGGCCTAGTCCACTCTCCGAGCCTCGACACGTCTGGTCCGCCCTCGTGGGGCCTACAGCCTATCTGGACCGCTCGCTGGGCCTTCATTCACATAAAAGTAATTTTCACTTTTTGTCTATCTATTTTTATAACCATTTGTTTTTTTATGGAGATTTTGTTGGATTAATGTCTAAGTCCATAACTATATTTGGTATGTACTTGACCCGGCCCGACATGGTCCATTTGGGTTACATGCAATCATGCACTTGGATAGACTAAATGAGAGAAATAAGACACTTATGGTTATTAATATATTATAAGTTCTAATATATTAATAATAAGAATAATAATATTTAATTAGTATTGATCAAGAATTAATTTAGAATTAATTATGTGATCAAAAGAAGACTAATTGAATATATGGGTTGATTGTGTAAATCATCCATAACTTATATAGCGGGCCAAAGCTCCTTGGATAATCAAGTTGGGTTATGTCACACCCCTGAACCAGACGGCGGAAACGTCCGAGGGCTCTTGTGACTTAAATTGAATACCATCACAATGATTATACATGAATCATAACATCATTCATCACCATGCATTAAAATAATACAACTAATATTGTTTACATCCATTACATTGTTTTAGTCATTATAATTTCATAACATAAAACGTTCGATAGATAATCTAAGCAAAACACCATGACATAACTTGATACTTATTCTTCAGCTTATCTGTTACCTGAGAATACAAGTTATTTTGAAAAACGTCAACATGTGAAATGTTGGTGGGTTCATAAGTAATGTTGTAGTAAAATGATTTGGTGTAGTTTGTAAACCCAGAAAATCTGATATTTTCTGAAAAGAGTATTTCTTAAAAAAAATTGTGAAGATCCGTAAATATGCTTGTTGATTTTTAAAACATGTATAGTTGTTGAACTTTGTATACGTCCCACAAGTGAAAATGTTGAACTTCCCAGGAAAACCCGATGTTTTCCCAATACGTAAAATACGTGACTTGTTTATTGTTATACCGATACGTCAAATGTTTTTTATTACCCGGGTGGCGTTGGATTAATTAGGGTTTGTTAGTTGTTATAATCACGAATTAGGAAAATGACTAGTTTATAACTACGGATTACGAACGATCCTTAAAGGCGTCGGCCGTTACTACTCACTTAATCCCCACACCCTGATTACTATTGTTTATCGTCCTAAATCTGTTTACTTTGTTTTCTCATAGCCCAACAATCGACGAGAAAGGAAGGTACGAAGCCCCCTTTATTACTAGGAGTTATTCAAGGCTATCGGGAATGCGAAAGACACTTGGACCAACTCGCATTTGACTTCTCGACCTCACTAGCAGTACTAATGGGCCATTAGGGCCCAATAACACATTATAGCTATTGAAAGTCCTTTTAGATGGAATTGGGTCATAGAAGGCCCAATATCACGTAAGCATAATGCCTTTGGACCCAAAGATCATGTTGATGGGTTAGCAAGGCCCAACAAGCAAGATTTGAAACTTTCAAGCCCAAAGTTTGTATGTTGACTCATCGTTGTTATCGCGTGATTAACGAATTACTTTGGTTTAACGATTTTGTGTTGTTATCGATTCGAAACCGAATCAATTCATTTGGTAACGATATGTATTATTGAGAGTGTATTTGTTTTCCATTTTCATCGGTAATTCGCGGATCTTGTATTTTAATTTGATTGTTTGTAAGTAGAGGTTGACCCTTTTCATTACTCTTCCTTTTATAAAAATAACACTTTTGGTCCTTTTATATAAAAGAATTTCATTTTTAGTCCTTAAAACACTTTTCTTGACACTTTTGTATGATTTGTTTGATGAAAACACAATTTTTCCCCAAAGATTATTTAATTGACAGCTTTTGCCCCTCTAGAATACTGGTTCTCGGTTAAGGACCCATTTTTCATAACTTTTACAATTTTGGCACAAAATCTAAAAAGTTTGCATTTTTAGTCCTTTTTTATAATAAAAAGCATTTTTGAACCTTATAAACATTTTATTATGCTAATTGCTTCCTGTTTTACAGAAAGTTTCATTTCCAACCCCTCAACTTGTAAAATTTCGCATTTTGGGGCTTATTGGGCCGAAAAGCCCAAAATTAGCCCATTAGGTTAAAAATTTACATTTTAAGTCCTTAGAATTTTCTAAAAAACAGAAAAATATTTATGGAAACTGTTTTGGACCCTCTTACCCTTCAAGAACCGTGACTTGTTGATTTTTTTACCCCAAGTTTCTATTTTTGACAATTTAAGCCCAAAAATAGGTTTTATGTTCAAGTATGTTTATTCTAACCTTATGAACTATTTTTCTTAACTTGATTAGTGTAAAATAGCTTAAGTTATGTTTATTTCCTTCCTCATGTCTTAGATCTCGGTTATTACACACTTTTTGATAACATATTCATCACAAAACACATGATATCACACACATACATGCATCAAATCACAAATAGCATACATTTACACATAGATCTACACATTTTCTTGTATTCTCCCCCATAAAACTCATAAAACCGAAAAGAAGGGGGGTATGAAACTCACCTTGAGTTGTGGATCAATTTTGAAGAAGATTTGGAGAAGTTTGGTGCTATTTTCGGCCCTATCAAGTTCGTTGGATGGATCTCGAACTTAGATGCTTCTAAGGTGCAAGATAATGAGTTTGAATAAATTAAGAGATGATTCTTGAATGAAAGGATATAACTAGATTATGGATCTAACATCAACTTACCTTAGATGATGTGTTTGTGGAGAGAGTTTTCTTGAGAGAATTATGAGTGAAATGTGTGTGTGTGCTTGGATTCGGCCGAGAGCAAGAGAGAGGGGAGAGAAGAGAGGTTTTTGAGTTGATTTGCATGAAAACATGAGATGGTGCATGGGAAACCTATGGATAAATGTGAGGTGACATAGGAAAAGTCAACTCTCCTTCTTTGGTTGGGGTTGGGCCAAGAATGGAGGGAAAAAAGGAAAGGATTGGGCCCTTAAATGCCTAAGTCCAAATCATAGATAATTTAGATAACTATTGGCCCAAAATAAATCAAGAAATGATTTTTATGGGCCATTAGGGCTAATTAGGTAAGTTATGGCCTAATGAGGTCCATTAAGGTATTTTATTTCATTCTAGGCCCAATATGGCCCAAAATGTTAAAATAAATGAAAGTGGGTCTAATTTGAGCTCATTCAAGAGTTCTAAGCCCAAGATTGTCCAATTGGAAGCTTATTGGCCCATTGGGCCCAATAAAGAAATCCTAGTCCAAAATGGACTTAAACAAGGATTTCTAGGGTTCCCAATTATTTGTTGACAATTTGCAGTGTATGTATGATGTGTTTGATTCAGATTTGGTTGTTAATGAATAAGCATCTTACATGCTTTCCCATTGTTGGTTTACATTTGTTATCGTTGTTCAATGTTTACAAGGCTTTAAATTCCTAGTTGTGACATCATCCCCCCGTTAAAGGGAATTTTGTCCCGAAATTCTTTTGAAAGCTAGATTTGAGAATGCTAGAATAGGTGAGGGTACTTTTGCTTCATTTGATCTTCACGTTCCCATGTGAATTCTGGCCCACGCTTCGTGTTCCACCGTACTTTCACGATCGGGATGCGACTTTGCTTATTACGCTTCACCTCCCTATCCATGATTTCGACTGGTTCTTCAACGAATACGAGATTCTCGTTGATTTCAATTTCGTCAATGAGAATGATGAGAGTTTCATCGGATAGGCACTTCTTTAGATTGGAAACATGGAACACGGGGTGAACACTGTTGAGCTCAGCGGGTAGCTGCAGTCTGTACGCCACTGGACCAATTAAGGCAGGAATCTAGAAAGGTCCAATGTATCGTGGGTTTAGTTGTCCCCGTTTTCCAAAACGAATGACCCCTTTCCAGGGAGAAACTTTTAACAGCACTCGATCCCCGACCTGAAACTCTAAGGGCTTTTGCCGTCTATCAGTGTAGCTCTTTTGTCGGTCGCGCGATGCTTGTAATCGAGCTCTGATTTGGACTATCTTTTTCGTGGTTTCGCGTATGATCTCCGGTCCCGTTAATGTCTTGTCTGATGCTAGTTCCCTCGCTAGTTGGGTGTCGCCTACCTCAGCCCAACACAACGGTGATCTACACTTACGTCCATATAGTGCTTCGAAAGGAGCGACTTTGATGCTCGAATGGTAACTGTTGTTATACGAGAATTCAACTAAGGGTAAGTGGGTATCCCAGGACTTCCTAAAGTCTATCACGCATGCGCGAAGCATGTCTTCGAGCGTCTGAATGGTTCGTTCTCTTTGACCATCCGTTTGTGGGTGATAAGCAGTGCTCATGTCAAGATGGGTTCCCAGTGCTTTCTGAAGTGATTGACATAAACGTGAAGTGAACCTACTATCTCTTTCCGATATGATAGACACAGGTACTCCGTGAAGCCTCAAGATTTCTCGAATGTATATTCTTGTCAGTCTCTCCATCTTGTAGGATTCTTTTATTGGTAGGAAATGAGCGGATTTCGTCAGTCGGTCAACTATTACCCATATAGTGTCCAATCCATCTGACGTCTTGGGTAGCTTGGTCACAAAATCCATAGAAATCCCTTCCCATTTCCACTCGGGAATTACTGGTTGCTGTAACAACCCCGAGGGCTTCTGGTATTCCAACTTTACTCTGGCGCAAGTAAGGCATTTGCTGACATAGGTGGCAATTTCTGCCTTCATGTTAGGCCACCAATAATGTTGTTTAATATCCAAGTACATTTTGTTCGAACCCAGATGGATGGAGTATCGTGTCTTGTGAGCTTCACTCATAACTACCTCCCTAAATCCTCCAAATTTAGGGACCCAAATACGGTTCATGAAATAGTATACTCCGCCTTCTTTCACCTCTAGATTCTTCTCCATTCCGCGTAACTCTTCGCTTGTTTTGTTTTCCACCTTCATGGCACCTGACTGGGCTGCCCTGATCTGAGTGGTTAGGTGAGATTGGATGGTTATTGAGAGAGTTTTCACACGACGATTAGAGTACTCTTTCCGGCTCAAGGTATCAACTACCACATTAGCCTTGCCTGGGTGGTACTTGATTTCACACTCATAATCATTTAATAGTTCAACCCATATTCGTTGCCTCATATTCAGCTCTTTTTGATTCAAGATATGATGGAGACTCTTGTGGTCCATGAAGATGGTGCACTTCGTACCATAAAGGTAATGCCTCCAAATATTCAAGGCGAAGACGACTACTCCCAACTCCAGATCGTGGGTTGTGTAATTCACTTCGTGTGTCTTGAGTTGCTGGGATGCGTAAGCTATCACCTTTCCACGTTGCATGAGAACGCATCCTAAACCCTGGTTTAAAGCATCACAGAGGACTACAAAATCTTCTGTTCCCTCTGGTAGTGATAGTACCAGGGCACTGCAGAGTGCTCGCTTCAGAGTTCGGAATGCAACTTCTTGTTTGTCCGTCTATTTGAATGGGACGCCCTTTTTTGTAAGCGAGATAAGTGGCTTGGTGATCTTAGAGAAGTTTTGAATGAACCTCTTGTAGTAACCTGCTAGTCCTAAGAATTGGTGAATTTCTGTAGGTGTTTTCGGGACTGCCCATCCTTCGATGGCTTTGACCTTAGAAGGATCCACATGTATTCCTTCCTGACTAACAACATGACCCAAAAAGTTCACGCTACGGAGCCAGAACTCACACTTGGAGAGTTTTGCGTATAGCTTCTCAGTTCGCAGGGTTTCCAGGATTTTTTGGAGATGTTGGCCATGCTCTTCTTCGCTTTGGGAATAAACTAGAATGTCATCAATTAAAACAATAACAAAGTTTTCGAGGAATGGTCGGCTGATTCGATTCATTAGGTCCATGAATGCGGAAGGGGCATTCGTTAGACCAAAGGGCATTACGAAAAATTCATAATGTCCGTAACGAGTTCGGAAAGCATTTTTGGGAATATCCTCTTCCCAGACCTTGAGTTGATGGTACCCAGATCGTAGATCTATTTTAGAGAAGTAACTGGCTCCTTGGAGCTGGTCAAATAGATCGTCGATTCGTGGGAGTGGATAGCGATTTTTGACAGTGAGCTTGTTTAGTTCTCTGTAATCAATGCACATCCTAAAAGATCCATCTTTCTTCTTGACAAAGAGGATTGGGGCTCCCCATGGTGAGAAGCTGGGTCGGATGAATCATTTGCCCAGGAGTTCACTGAGTTGGCTGGACAATTCCTGCATCTCAGCAGGAGCTAATCGGTAAGGCGATTTAGCGATGGGAGTAGCTCTTGGAACAAGATCAATTTGAAATTCAACTTGTCTCTCTAGGGTTACTCCAGGAAGATCTTCAGGAAATATGTATGGGAATTCACGTGCCACAGGAATGTCTCGAGCGTTAACCTCTTCCTTGGTTTTATCCATAATATTGTAACGACCCGTTCCCGGTATGTTAATTCATTAGTAATTGTTTTAAAGTTTTGCAAGAGGGACTCGGCGAGTTCATAGCCTGACTCGCCGAGTAGGGTCGCGACTTCGAGCACGTGTTAGCTGGAGACTCGGTGAGTCCATCCGTCTGGGTGAAACCCTAAATCCCCGGGTTGCCCACTACTTAAGTCACCTTATAGCCCCCATTCTCGCCTCCTTCACCCTCTAAAGCTGTGAGAAAACCCTAGTTCATCCTTGAGAGGTTTGTAAGTGATTTTGTGTGATTTTGTGAAGGCTTGAAGAAGGAGAAGAAGAAAGGAGCAAGGAGAAGAGGTGGAGTGCCAAGATCCAAGGGCAAATCTGAGTTATTTGAGGTATTTTCGGATTTCCCCTCTTGTTTTATGCTTTAAACCTCCATTAGAACTCTTCTAAGAACTAGTTGATGCTTGTTCCAAGCCTTGTGCTTTCATGAACGCCCTAATAAGCCGAGATAACCTTGGATCTATTCATTGAGAAGTCCCATAGTCCAGATCTATTGCCTTTATGAGGATACTATGCATATTAACCCTAGATCTATCCCTTTTATGCATCTTTTAGCCTTATTTTCCCTTATTCATGTGTTGTACACGTAAAGTTGGAAACTTTACGTGGTAAACCAGCTTATTGGACTCAGATCTATCATTTGTATGTTCTGGATTCAAGCTAAATCGAGTGAAAAACAG
The DNA here is from genome assembly GCF_052625555.1 of Lactuca saligna. Classification (NCBI taxonomy): domain Eukaryota; kingdom Viridiplantae; phylum Streptophyta; class Magnoliopsida; order Asterales; family Asteraceae; genus Lactuca; species Lactuca saligna. The sequence goes on along the minus strand of NC_136422.1, from coordinate 51,007,621 downwards.
TTGCATGGCGGCAACTCGGCGAGTCGTGAAGAACGACTCGGCGAGTCGAGTCGCGAGTCCCCGATTCCTTCACTTTTAGCAGTGTCGAATGGAACCAGTGAGTGAGAGAGTGGACTCAGCGAGTTGAGGGTAGACTCAGTGATGGAGGGACTCGACGAGTTGTTCATACAACTCGGCGAGTCCAAGGCAATCTTCTTAAGATCAAGAACAACTCGTTGAGTATGTTCATATGGCTCGGCGAGTCGGATGAAGATTGTCTGAGTCCTTGGATCAAGAGGGTACTCGTCGAGTCGATGCCATACTCGACGAGTAGCAGCGAGTAGGATTGAAAAGTGAGAGTAGGACTCGGCGAGTTGGGTGGCCCAACTCGGCGAGTCAGTCCAAGTGAGAGTAACTTTGACCAAGGGTAAAAGAGTCATTTTACCCAAGTGCAGTGTTTAGTATTTGATTGAGTGTGTTTATGGACTTGTAGCCGGGGAGATACAGGAGTAGCAGCCGTTAGCTTCCAGAGCCACACACTCAGCAGCCAGTTTACGAGGTGAGTTTCCTTCCAGTAGGGACGGGTCTAAGGCCACAATGCCGGCCCGTTCAGTTAGCAGTAGTTTCCGGAATTTGATCCGATGCAGTAGCTAGTATGTTTGATGCCTTCGTGGCTCAGACAGGATTTGTGTGCTATGTTTATATGTGCTATGTATTATGTGTTCCGGGCTACGGCCCGATGTAGTATGCAGTATTATGTGTTCATGCTAGTTGCCATGTTATGCTACGCTATGCTCAGTCAGTTAGTTCCGGACTTCAGTCCGATGCAGGGGACAAGGTCTCAGTCGGTTCCGGACTTTGGTCCGATGCAGTTAGTTCCGGACTTTGGTCCGATGCAGTTAGTTCTGGACTTCGGTCCGATGCAGTTAGTTCCGGACTTCGGTCCGATGCAGATAGTTCCGGACTTTGGTCCGATGCAGGGGACAAGGTCCTAGTCAGTTCCGGACTTCGGTCTGATGCAGTTGCCAGGCTTCATCCCGATGCAGTGGGCAAGGCCCAATATGTGTTTATATGTTATTGTATGGTATGTGGTAGTTTGGGGGAGCTCACTAAGCTTCGTGCTTACAGTTTCAGTTTTGGTTTCAGGTACTTCTACAAGTAAAGGGAAGAGCTCGAGGTGACGGGATCGCACACACCACAGCTTTAGCTTTTAGCCTGGGATTGATTTAGTTTGTTTTGATTTGACGTAGTATGATACAGTTTCCGCACAGTGTTTTCTATTATGTTGGAATACATCACGTATGGTTTTATTATATGACACTCGGATTATGGTTTTGATTATATCGAAAAACGAAATTTTTGGGTCGTATTTTTGGGTTGTTTCAAGTTGGTATCAGAGCCCTGGTTTGAGGGATTCGGATACACTTCCGGGTGAATCTGAACTCAAACTAAGGGAAATAAAAGATTTTATTTTAAAAAAAAATAATAAAAACGTTTTACAAAGAGAATTTTGAAAGCAATTAGAAAGGAAGAATTGTTTTTAACAAGATAGAGGTGTGTGCATGCGGTCAGCCGAGCTCAAGTAAGTACTCCCAAATTACCCATACAAGTTATTTGTTCAGTTTCAGTTTCAGTAGAACAGCATGCTAGTATAGGACTAAGGATCTAGGAGAATGCCTTATGTGTCTGCTTATGTGTTACAGCTTTATGAGTATTGCATGCTAGTACTGAGTAGACAGCAGTAGGATAGCCTGTTTAGGTTATGCCTGATAGTATGAGCTTAGCATCCTTTGCTAGTGCAGTTTCTTGTTATGAGAATAGTTTTGCCTGAGTCTGTTTCCCTTATCCGAATGTTGCTTGCTTCGTGCTTGGTGGGGTTCTGAGTAATGGGAGTTAGCCATTCACCACATGTGATCAGGTTTGAATAATCCCAGAGTGCTGGAACTGGCCCTATTGTGCAGCTCTTGTTTGAGTCCAACCGTTATAGGGACGGGTCTTTTACTTGAAGGATTATCTGATCCTCATCACATGTGATGGTGTTTAGGTGGTGGCTAATTGGCATTATGAGGAGACCTTCAGCAGCTGAGGACCAGTAGTGTTGAGCCTGAGGTTTCCCTAGGGCAAGCCTAGGATGAGAGTAGCAGAGAATAGCAGTAGTAGAAGTGACTTGGTGGAGTCAAGGCAGTTCTTGAGGAAAGTACGGATAGATGTGGAAGGTAGTATGGGCCCGTACTACTGAAAGCAGAGGATCCGTACTCGAATCAAGGAAGGACAAGACAAGACCAGGAAGCTAGTAGCAGTGTCATGATCCCTTGAGATATTTCAGTGTTCTGATGTTGTTATGATATGTTTCAGAATGGTAGTTTTGCGTTCGAGACCAGCAGTCGGGAGCTCAGATGCCGGAGGGGGATCAGGATCGGGATCAGGCCCGGAGGTTGGGCAGATGGATGAGCAGACCAGAGAGTTCCTTTCTTCTGAGGTTACCCGCATCATACTGGAGCAGACTCCTGTGATCTTCGGTTCGATCAAGGAGGGTATTTTAGAGCTGATGGATGAGAGATTGGGTATTTTCCGTGCGGAGATGGCGGCCATGATGGGGTCGCGCACACTTATGTTCAGGGAGTTCAGGGCATGCGGAGCTCCAGACTATCATGGAGCGCGGGACCCCATAGCGAGTACCAGATGGTTGGCGGATGTGGCCAATGCTTTCTGCACTAGCAGGTGTCCCGAGGGGGACAAGGTCAGATTGGCGTCCTGTCTTCTGAAGGACAGGGCACAGGATTGGTGGGAGGAGGTCGGACATGCCATCAGGGATGATGCGGCATTGGATGCCATGACTTGGGCTGATTTCTCTACCAGGTTCAGGGCGGAGTTTGCACCGGTCATTGAGGTGCATCAGTTAGCTAGGGAGTTTCAGGACCTTACCCAGACTACAGAGACAGTGGCGGAGATCACTGCCAAGTTCAGGGAGAGGGCTCTTCTTGTTCCGCAGTATGCAACCGATGAGGAGATGAAGAAGGCTCGTTATCATGAGATGTTGCGGAGTGATATCCGCATGTTTGTGAGTCGGTCTAGTTGTAAAATGCTGGACGACATGATTGCTAGAGCTCGGGAGAGGGAGATTGATCTCGAGATTGAGAAGAAGAGGAAACCGTAGGCGGTTTCGGGTTCAGGCAGTTTGGGCAAAAAGCCCAAGGTTTTGGATCACAGGTCTAGGAGTCAGCAGAGCCACGGTCGGTGTGGCAAGTGTGGGAGATTGCACGAGGGGGCGTGCAAGGCAGGGAGTTCTGGCTGCTACAAGTGCGGTCGGACTGGGCATTTGAGTAGGGATTGTACGGCCCCTGCTACTACGGTTACAGCATCAGATCTGATTTGCTTTCAGTGCAATCAGAGGGGACATAAAAAGTCCCAGTGTCCCAGTTTAGCTGCAGCAGGGAAGGTGGTTGCACCTGCCCCTGCCACCTTGAGGATTACAGATGGCCAGCAGGGCCGATCTGATGCGCCAGTGGCGAAGAGTAGGGCGTTTCAGATGACAGCAGAGGAGGCGCGAGCGACTCCTGATGTGGTGACGGGTATGTATCTTTCCTTCATCTTTTAATTATTATTATCGTTTGAATATCATTTGATGATATGCATTATTTAGGGTCGTTCTCGGTGAACGGCATTTCTGCTTTGGTATTGTTCGATTCGGGGGCTACCCGATCATTCGTATCACTTGCGCTTAGCAAGAGATTTAGCAGAGCTCCAAGGGAGCTGGATTGTCCATTAGAGGTTGAGATAGCAGATGATAGGACCGTGAGGGTCGGCAGGGTACATAGGGGGTGTACCCTTCAGATATTTGACGAGCAGTTTTCAGTGGACCTGGTACCTATTCCCCTGCGAGGGAATAAAGTTATTGTGGGCATGGATTGGCTGAGCCCCAATGGGGCGGTGATTGATTGTGAGCTTCAGCTAGTGAGGGTTCGCACTCCCAGTGGGGGAGAGTTAGTGATTCAGGGCGAGAGGCCACAGCGTGGACCGATCTTTTGTTCCGCCGCTAGGGCGAGGCGCTATGTTCAGCAGGGTTGCGTCGGTTTTGTAGCTTACGTCTTGGATGCCCGGGAGAAGGGCAAGACGACGATTGATGATGTTCCTATTGTTCGAGACTACCCGGATGTGTTTCCCGAGGATTTGTCGGGGATACCTCCAGAGAGGCAGGTTGAGTTCAGGATCGACCTAGTTCCTGGTGCGGCTCCGATAGCCAAAGCACCGTATCGACTAGCTCCCCCTGAGATGCAGGAGTTGTCTACACAGCTGCAAGAGTTGTTAGACAAGGGTTTCATTTGGCCGAGCAGTTCTCCTTGGGGAGCGTCGATCCTGTTTGTGAGGAAGAAGGATGGGTCGCATCGTATGTGCATTGATTATCGGGAGTTGAACAAGGTAACGGTGAAGAACTGTTACCCACTTCCGAGGATAGATGACTTGTTTGATCAGCTTCAGGGAGCGTCTTGGTTCTCCAAGATCGATCTACGCTCCGGTTATCATCAGATGAGGGTTAGAGATGAGGATGTACAGAAGACTGCTTTCAGGACCCGGTATGGTCATTATGAGTTCGTGGTGATGCCATTTGGGCTCACCAATGCCCCAGCCGCGTTCATGGACCTCATGAACCGCGTGTGCAGGCCGATGCTGGATCGGTCAGTGATAGTATTCATAGACGATATCTTGGTATATTCCAAGACACAGGGGCAGCACGAGGAGCACCTGCGGGAGGTGTTGGAGACTTTGAGGAGGGAGAGACTTTTCGCGAAGTTCTCCAAGTGTGAGTTCTGGTTGTGCGAGGTGCAGTTTCTTGGTCATCTCGTCAACCAGAAGGGTATTTTGGTAGATCCGGCCAAGATTGAGGCCGTGATGCAGTGGGAGGTCCCGAGGTCTCCATCTGAGATTCGGAGCTTCCTAGGGTTGGCAGGGTATTATCGGAGATTTATTCAGGACTTCTCCAAGATAGCAGTGCCGCTCACCCAACTAACCAAGAAGTCGGTGGTATTTCGTTGGGGGCCTGAGCAGCAGGCGGCGTTCGAGACTCTCAGACAAAGATTGTGCGAGGCTCCGATCCTTACCTTGCCAGAGGGAGTAGAGGACTTCGTAGTCTATTGTGATGCTTCGATCACAGGTATGGGAGCAGTATTGATGCAGCGAGGCCATGTGGTAGCTTATGCCTCGAGACAGTTGAAGCCTCACGAGGCTAATTATCCTACCCACGATTTGGAGTTGGGGGCAGTTGCGTTTTCCCTCAAGATATGGAGACATTACCTTTATGGGGTCCGTTGTACTATATACACGGATCACAAGAGCTTGCGATATCTTATGGATCAGCCGAGTTTGAACATGAGGCAGAGGAGGTGGTTGGACGTACTGAAGGATTATGACTGTGAGATCCTTTATCACCCAGGGAAGGCCAACGTGGTGGCCGACGCCCTAAGCCGCAAGGTGTCGGCGGCCCCTATCAGAGATCTGTGTATGAGGATGACAGTGATCACTCCGTTGTTGGAACGGATCAAGGAGGCTCAGATGGAGGGTCTCAAGGAGGAGAGGCAGAAGTGCGAAAGAATAGTGGGCCGAGTAGCTTCATGGTAGGGTGTGGGTACCGTACTGGGGTGGAGTACGGCAGGTATTGATGGACGAGGCTCATAAGTCTCGGTTTTCTATCCACCCAGGGGCGACAAAAATGTATCGGGATCTTCGACCTGATTATTGGTGGCCCTGCATGAAGCGGGACGTCGCTTGGTATGTTGAGAGATGCTTGACCTGTCGGAAGGTCAAGGCGGAGCACCAGAGACCTCACGGCAAGATGCAGCCGTTAGACATTCCCGTGTGGAAATGGGAGGATATCACCATGGATTTTGTCACCAAACTCCCCAGGACCGCACGTGGAATGGATTCGATATGGGTTGTAGTGGATCGGTTGACAAAGAGTGCCCATTTTATTCCGATTCAGGAGAGTATATCGGCGGAAAAGTTAGCCGATATCTATGTGCGAGAGATTGTGGCACGTCATGGAGTGCCGGTATCGGTGGTGTCAGACCGAGATGTTCGTTTCACGTCCAGATTCTGGAAGCGGTTCCACGACGAGATGGGTACTCGTCTCCATTTCAGCACCGCTTTCCACCCTCAGACTGACGGGCAGAGCGAGAGGACGATTCAGACTCTTGAGGGCATGTGTTCTAGATTTTGGAGGCAGTTGGGATACGTATCGTCCGTTAGCGGAATTCTCGTATAACAACAGTTATCATGCGAGTATTGATCGACCTCCTTTTGAGATGCTGTATGGGAGGAAGTGTAGGACCCCGATTTGTTGGGGCGAGGTTGGTCAGCGAGTCATCGGGAGCACCGAAGTGGTGCTCAAGACGACTGAGTTGATCCAGTAGGTCCGTAGTAGGCTGCAGACTGCGCAGAGTCGGCAGAAGAGCTACGCTGACAGGAGGCGTTCGGACTTGGAGTTCCAGGTGGGAGATATGGTTCTTCTGAAAGTCTCACCTTGGAAAGGTGTCATCAGGTTCCGGAAGAGGGGCAGGTTGGGCCCCAGATTTATTGGTCCTTTCAGGGTTTTGGCCCGGGTGGGTCGGGTTGCTTATCGGTTAGATCTTCCTGAGGAGCTTAGTCAAATCCACAACACCTTCCACGTGTCGCAGTTGAGGAAGTGTTTGGTGGATGAGTCAGCAGTCGTTCCCCTAGAGGATATTTAGGTTGATAGCAGCCTGAATTATATTGAGAGGCCGGTCGCGATTCTGGATCGGAAGACCAAGACCTTGAGGAACAAGGTAATTCAGCTAGTGAAGGTACAGTGGTAGCACCGGAAGGGGTCTGAATGGACGTGGGAGGATGAGGAGGAGATGAGAACGCACTACCCGGAGATATTTTCAGATCCAGCCGTAGCAGACTTCGAGGACGAAGTCTGAGATAAGTGGGGGAGAATTGTAACGACCCGTTCCCGGTATGTTAATTCATTAGTAATTGTTTTAAAGTTTTGCAAGAGGGACTCGGCGAGTTCATAGCCTGACTCGCCGAGTAGGGTCGCGACTTCGAGCACGTGTTAGCTGGAGACTCGGCGAGTCCATATCCCAGACTCGGCGAGTCCATCCGTCTGGGTGAAACCCTAAATCCCCGGGTTGCCCACTACTTAAGTCACCTTATAGCCCCCATTCTCGCCTCCTTCACCCTCTAAAGCTGTGAGAAAACCCTAGTTCATCCTTGAGAGGTTTGTAAGTGATTTTGTGTGATTTTGTGAAGGAGAAGAAGAAGGAGAAGAAGAAAGGAGCAAGGAGAAGAGGTGGAGTGCCAAGATCCAAGGGCAAATCTGAGTTATTTGAGGTATTTTCGGATTTCCCCTCTTGTTTTATGCTTTAAACCTCCATTAGAACTCTTCTAAGAACTAGTTGATGCTTGTTCCAAGCCTTGTGCTTTCATGAATGCCCTAATAAGCCGAGATAACCTTGGATCTATTCATTGAGAAGTCCCATAGTCCAGATCTATTGCCTTTATGAGGATACTATGCATATTAACCCTAGATCTATCCCTTTTATGCATCTTTTAGCCTTATTTTCCCTTATTCATGTGTTGTACACGTAAAGTTGGAAACTTTACGTGGTAAACCAGCTTATTGGACTCAGATCTATCATTTGTATGTTCTGGATTCAAGCTAAATCGAGTGAAAAACAGTTGCATGGCGGCAACTCGGTGAGTCGGGAAGAACGACTCGGCGAGTCGAGTCGCGAGTCCCCAATTCCTTCACTTTTAGCAGTGTCGAGTGGAACCAGTGAGTGAGAGCGTGGACTCAGCGAGTTGAGGGTAGACTCAGTGATGGAGGGACTCGACGAGTTGTTCATACAACTCGGTGAGTCCAAGGCAATCTTCTTAAGATCAAGAACAACTCGTCGAGTATGTTCATACGGCTCGGCGAGTCGGATGAAGATTGTCTGAGTACTTGGATCAAGAGGGTACTCGTCGAGTCGATGCCATACTCGACGAGTAGCAGCGAGTAGGATTGAAAAGTGAGAGTAGGACTCGGCGAGTTGGGTGGCCCAACTCGGCGAGTCAGTCCAAGTGAGAGTAACTTTGACCAAGGGTAAAAGAGTCATTTTACCCAAGTGCAGTGTTTAGTATTTGATTGAGTGTGTTTATGGACTTGTAGCCGGGGAGATACAGGAGTAGCAGCCGTTAGCTTCCAGAGCCACACACTCAGCAGCCAGTTTACGAGGTGAGTTTCCTTCCAGTAGGGACGGGTCTAAGGCCACAATGCCGGCCCGTTCAGTTAGCAGTAGTTTCCGGAATTTGATCCGATGCAGTAGCTAGTATGTTTGATTCCTTCGTGGCTCAGACAGGATTTGTGTGCTATGTTTATATGTGCTATGTATTATGTGTTACGGGCTACGGCCCGATGTAGTATGCAGTATTATGTGTTCATGCTAGTTGCCATGTTATGCTACGCTATGCTCAGTCAGTTAGTTCCGGACTTCAGTCCGATGCAGGGGACAAGGTCCCAGTCGGTTCCGGACTTTGGTCCGATGCAGTTAGTTCCGGACTTTGGTCTGATGCAGTTAGTTCCGGACTTTGGTCCGATGCAGTTAGTTCCGGACTTCGGTCTGATGCAGATAGTTCCGGACTTTGGTCCGATGCAGGGGACAAGGTCCTAGTCAGTTCCGGACTTCGGTCCGATGCAGTTGTCGGGCTTCGTCCCGATGCAGTGGGCAAGGCCCAATATGTGTTTATATGTTATTGTATGGTATGTGGTAGTTTGGGGGAGCTCACTAAGCTTCGTGCTTATAGTTTCAGTTTTGGTTTCAGGTACTTCCGCAAGCAAAGGGAAGAGCTCGGGGTGACGGCATCGCACACACCACAGCTTTAGCTTTTAGCCTGGGATTGATTTAGTTTGTTTTGATTTGACGTAGTATGATACAGTTTCCGCACAGTGTTTTCTATTATGTTGGAATACATCACGTATGGTTTTATTATATGACACTCGGATTATGGTTTTGATTATATCGAAAAATGAAATTTTTGGGTCGTATTTTTGGGTTGTTTCAAATATGCGCTAGGAACATCAAATCATTCTTTCGCAAATGCTTCTGTGCCTGGACGCACGAGATGAGACGAAGGTTCGTGCTAGGTTTGTCTCCGTAAATAACTAAGGCTTCATGATTTGGAAGGTGAAGGCGAACGGCCTTCTCATAACACATAATTTCAGCATGGTGGGGGCTTAACCAGTTCATGCCAATAATCACATCAAAACACCTAATGGAAACAAGCATTAAGTCTATTCGGAAGACGTGTTGATTTCGAGTTAGGGTACATCCGATGTAGACTTCCCTAGTGGATTCAGTTTTCCCATTGGCCATTTCCACCGTAAAGGTTTCATTGAGCTTTTGGGGTTGTTGTTTTAACAAATGTTTAAACTTATTGCTCACAAAACTTCGTTCTGCTCCGGTATCAAATATGATGCATGCATAAGTGTGGTTTAGGAGGAACGTACCGGTAACAACAGCGGGATCCTGAATCGCTTCTCCTTGACCCATGGTTAGCACCCTTCTTGTTCCTCCATATCCGGGATTGTTGTTGTTGGGGTAGTTTTGACGGAAATGCCCAGTCCTTCCACATCCATAGCATGTGTGGCTAGGTCTTTCATTGTTGCCGCCATTGTTGGTATTGTTGTTGTTGCGGTTACTGTTGTTGTTGTTTCCCTATTGTTGGTTCTGAGGAGGGTAGGTCCTGCAATACCTTGCTATGTGCCCCTTCCGATTGAAACTGGTGCACTGCATCTCTCTGCATTCTCCATTATGATGGAGACCGCACTTGTTGAACTTAGGAAGATTACCGGAATAAGGTCTAGGATTACTTGGAGCAGCTGAGGCTGGAGCAACTGGTGTGGATGGAACTTGAGTGGTCGCAACATTAACTGCCACTGTTTGCTGCTTCTTGGATGATTCGGAGCCTTGACGTCCCTTCCTCTTGTTGTTGTTCCCCTTTTTACTATCATTTTCCGTCTTAACCTCAGTCTCCACTGGCTTCTCACCCTTCTTGTTGTTATGGTCATACAGCTTCTTGGCCAATCTCTTGGCACTATCGAAAGTTTCGAGATTTGCAGCTATCACGTTTCCTTGGATCGGGGAGGTTAGTCTCTAGATGAATCATTCGATCTTCTTACCTTCTGAGGTGATCATGCCAGGGTACAGCAGAGACAGTTCGCTAAAACTTGATATGTATGCATCTATATCATCGTTTCGGATAGTGAGATTCCACAGCTCTTGTTCGATTTTCTGAATTTCACCTCGAGGGAAACACTCGGCCATCAACATTTCTTTCATCTCTGTCCATGGCATGGAATTGGCTACGGGAAGTGTCATGGCTTCCACGTGTCCGTTCCACCAAGTGAGCGCTTGGTCAACGAAAGTGCATGCGGCAAACTTCACCTTCATCTCCTCAGGGCAATCGCATATCTCGAATACTGATTCCACCTTCTCGATCCATTGTTTGAGGGTGATCATTCCTCCAGTGCCGTTAAAGCTTCGTGGTTTGGCATTGGTGAAGTCTTTGTAGGAACATGTTTTAGTGGGTCCTTGATTCATCCCGTTGTTCGAAATTTCGACCCCTTGTCCGTTGACTCCTCCATTGTTTCCTTGGTGAATTTGTGCCATCGCTGCAGTGACCACAGCAAATACAGCTGCTTGGAATGCAGCTGATTCGACTTCGGGTGGGGTTGGTCCAGGGTTTCCACGAGTGGGTTGTTGAGGCATCTTTCTATCATGGAACGGAAAGATGTTGAGTGTCTGTGGTTTTTGTGAGGTTGTGATCCTATAAACTAGGTGTGTGGCACAAACTTAGGTAATTCTACAATTTAGCATATAATCATGGATACGTAACACATAGCAGATTATAATGTCACAGTAAAACATGTAAAATCTTTCATTACTATTACCCACACTTTGATACATGAAAATTTTGTTCAAAAGAGCATACATAAGCAGTACTAGTTTGACAGCATAACGGCTCTATGAGTAGTGTAGTCACTTAAACATAGAGTCGGGGTACATAGCATAGATCCTAATGACATAGTAAGATAAATCTATCCCTAGCACTTCTATGGAGTGTCCTATGACAATGGCGAGATCATATGTCGAAGTATTGAGCCAACAACTGGGCCATCTCATTCATGTCTCCAATGACCTCATCCCTCTCATGCTCAGCTTGCACTGCACGTGCTTCCATGGCGAACAGCTGTTGTTTCAGGGCAGCAATCTCAGCTTCGGGGGAGCGATTCTCCCTTGCAGGATTCTCTGGCGAGACGGGGTGGTCCTGTTGCGCCTCGCTGAGAAATGATGTGGTGTGATCTTTTCCCGAGTCTTGTTCTTCCTCCATGTTCTCATCGGCCCCCTCGAATTCGTAGTCGGTGTCCGTGTACTCATCAGGCCCAACTTTGTGTGCTCCCCCTTAATTTTCTTCAGGTTCATCTTCGAGCATCCCGTGAGCCACCAAGACTTGATGAAACTGAATGCCCTGCTGCTCCCCTTCCATGAAGACTGGGAGGAGGTACACGAATAAACTATCATTACTCCTATGGTTCTACAACTATTGCATAGATTGAGTGGAGGTTCCCTTCTTGGGGATAAAGGGGTATGTTTTTAGGTTCCCTAGCTATCACGATTTCCTCAGTACATGTGATAGTTGTACCTTGGAGGGAATGTAGTTGATCAGGCTACATCCACTCCTTGATACGACTAAGAACAGTCCTGGCTTAACCGAAATAATAGCATTATCTTGTTTGGTTCGGTATTATGTTCTTTTTCTTAAGTTATGGAATCTAAAAGTTTTTTTTTGAATTATCATGATCATACGAGTTGATTTAGATTAATAGAAAATAATGTGATAATATGTTTTCAATCCATTTTAATCTAAGAGTTGATTCTAAAATGTGTTTTTGTAACTTGTCCTCAAGTTACATGAAAATCACATTTAAGTTTCCTTAAAACTCATAAAAGATGGCAAAGGTTACAAAATGAAGACTCTTCTTTTCATTAAATGGTTTTATGTATCCATAACTTGTCCTCAAGTTATGGAGGTTCAAGAGTCACTTCATTAAGTAATAAAATGTGTAACTTTAATCAATTCCATAAGTTACAAAATAAGAAAATGTACATTCTTTTATTTGTTTAAAATCTTCCATAACTTGTCCTCAAGTTATGGAACTTGAAGAGTCTTTTAATTAAAACTACTTTAAACACATAAGTTATGGAATTAATTAGTTTTGAATAGTTTCAAAACTTGCCCACAAGTTTTGGAATTTGAAAAAGTTTTCACTTATGAATACTTTAATACCAAGTTAGCCCTTAGCATTTTAAAAGTTAAAATTCAACCCATATACTTTATAATATTATATATATGTATATATATATATATATGTGTGTGTGTGTGTGTATAAGAGTAAAGTTGGTCTTACCATTAGTAGGCCTCATTCACGGAGCCGGTCTATAAGGGGGTATAAGGTTACTGCCTATAAAATGGCAGTTTAATGGGTGTCCACTCTCACCCACCGCTTCCTTGACTGGTGGAGGGTCGTTAGCCGAACGGGTAGGACAAAGACTATAAATTCTACCTTCATTAAAAGTATTAATGATAAATACTAAGTAACTAAACCATTTATAAATACCCAATCTTAGTTACTTAGGAAAATGTGAATAAGGTGCTAATCCATGAAATTACACTTTGCAGTTTGTTTAAGTCGGTTAGTGGAGCATGTGTGGTTAACCGGCACACTAAATCGTATTTAACAAGGTAGGCAAAGGGTAACTTAATGTATATCATAGTATCGATGGAGTGTGTGTGGTTAACCGGCACATCGATTGAGGGGTAAACACTTAAGGGTACCAAGTAATTTGCATGGTTACTTCACACCTTGTTTTGGATCCTTAGCATCCCAGTCACAAAACCTGAATGGCACACTTGAGATTGAAACATGTCATTGAATAGTTCAATGAATCTCAAAAGATCTAGGAGTTTCAAATCCAAGTAAAACCTAATTGAATTATTTCGTTTTCATGGTGGAAATTGGTGAATCGGCATTCACTTACCTTCAAATATTCTATAGCTTGGATTACGGCGTCCCTCTTCCAAGTTATAAAATATTGTGTTGGGTCCTAGATTTAATATTTCATATTGGGGTGTTATATTAAGGACTTTAAATCAACTATCTTGAATATCTCCCAAAAATATGTCTATTTCAGACATCTATGATCTTCCCAAATCTCTTGGAACTTCATTTCCTCCACCTCCTCCAATTATTCTCCCTATCCCACAAGTTCAAGGTCACTCTAGCCCTATTGGCAAGCAAGGTCTATGTGTGGCCGCATCTTGGAGATGAAGTCACATATTGACAAGTCGGGAGAGTTGGGTGTCAATGTCTTGAGAAAGTTGGTGGTTCAATCACTTTTGAAGTTACATAGTGAGTTCCTTTAGGACACCTATAAGACAAACTTTGACAAGACCCTTATTGATCTTATCAATTTGCTTGGTACTATTGAATCAACAATGATTTGGAAGGCTAGTAAAGCAAATTTGATTAGAAGATCGACTTCCTAAAAATTTATGGACATTGATAATGATGACACTGGAAATCCAAAAAAAGCATTCTCTTCCCAAATGAAAGAGATTGGCCATAGTCAACTAGGTTGACCAAATGGTAAAGAGAAAGGCTAAGTCTGAGATTGTCCCGTGTACCATTCCTAAAGGTTCCATATGGTTCTATTGCCAAAAGGAAAGGGCATAGGTTGCAAAGCTGTCAATTTTACTTGAAAGATCATAATGCTAGTACAGTAAATAAGTTTGACTCTATTTCAGGTAAAGTCCATTATCTAACTCAGTTAAGTTTCTATTTTAAGTTTCTTATTACATGAGGTGACTGGGTCACATGTTGATGTTTTAAGAATCAAAGGAAAAGTGAAGGAAACTTAATGAAAGAGTATAATGAATCTGACCGTGAAGATGGATTTCTATCGCTTTGTTGAAGATTGAATTCTTGAGCTACTTCTTAGGAGTTATGATAGATTGCTAGGAAACATGTAATAGCATAGTTTTCATTTTCAAGTTTCATTGTAAGGAATATTGGAAATATGAATTTGATTACTTTATTTTATCACCTTACAATGGCATTCATGAAAACTTGATGTTTGTATGTTTATAGCAATATTGGAAATATGAATTTGATTCTTTCATTTGTGGTAGTGTCTAAATTTACCAAACAAGGAAAGATTCTCATCAATCATGCAAGTTGTATAGTATGATGAATGAGAAGTTTCAAGCATTGGAAAATTAAGACTAATTACTTGTTCACATGGAGGTGTGAGTCAAGTAAAGGACTAAGGGGTCAAGTACACACTCTTGTGTACTGATCAAGCCCACCACAAATGATCGTTAAGACTATTCATCATGATTTACTAAAGTTTAGTAAATATGATTATACTTACAAGCTTAAGTATAATTCTGAGACATTGGAAAAGTTTGAATGTATGACAGAATGAATAAGAAGAATCAAATTTAGCAGAGAGATAAAAGTTTTTCAAATCTAAAAAGATGGGACAGTACTTTAGTATCATGTTCATGATCATCTTAATGATTAAGATCCCATATCACAATTGATCCTCTAAAGTCATGTTAGTGAATTTTTATGACTAAGAAGAGGAGTCATGAATTATTGAGATGGTTAAATCAAAAAGATGAGTCATACTTCGTTCCAAAACAATTCTTAGAGTCATACTCCAAGATTGTAACTTGAGTGACATATCTTAAAGAAGGTTTATTAACACTAGTCAAATGTAAGAGTAAAAGGTTATCTACTCTTGTACATTTGAAATTGGTAAGTTGTGATGTTTTGGATAAAACAGAGACCAACTTAGACCAATTGTGTGAAGTGTTTGTCTTGGTAAAGAATCCACACTATCTCTTGTATATTTGGCAAGTGGGTCTTATATGTCAAGAGGACAGTGGGAGTCCTAAAGCTCTTGAAAGTTTCAAGACCTAATCAAGAATAAAACCTAAAATTCTTCACTAGCACATGACTTGAGGTGTATAACCTATCGTGTTGATATTTCTATGCCTATTCAAGTTGACTTTTCATAGTAGTTCTGAGAGTTCTCAATTGGTAGCACAGCTACTTGGAAGCTATGGTAGGCCCTTGTGCTGCCAGGTGGCAAGAAGTTAGGATTGCACAAGTTCAATCCATATGAATTAAGATTTGTCACTAACCTAGTATTGTGATCATGGTTTTGACAAATTCACGTGGATAAGAACACATACACCATAAAATCTTAGTGTCATAAGGTTTCTCTCCGATTCATGAAAATGATGAGGAAATTCTTTCACTAAGTAGATTTTAAGTAGATAACAATTGTGAAATTTGCAGTTCTCAAAGTCGTTAGTGGAGCGTGCGTGGTGAACCGACACACTAACATTGACTTATGAGAAATGGAAAAAGGTCTAAACAATTGAGACTATGATTACAACATCCCTTTTCATAGTTCTGAAATTGTTTAGACACACCTATGAGCTATCTAAGATAAGGTGTATAATTTTGATAAAGCCTTATCAAAACAATCTACTATCAGAAATCTGAACTTTGGTAAGAAAGTCAATAAAGTATTGATTTCTAGAAGTCCTGTAATTTCTGGATACATGTCAAAGCTAGTGGGAGCATAAGTGTTATGCTAATAATCATCATGTTAGTGGGAGCATGATAATTATGATAAGTATTGCAAGTTAGCAATGTTAATTATAGAAAACAAAAGTTCAACTCGTGAGGTTGCAAGGGTTGAAAAAGTTGTTTTGCTATAATTAAGGGAGAGGAAATTATACTTCATTTCAAATCTAAAATGCTTAGATTGAGATTTTAATCATTTTAGTCAAGAATATATATATATATATATATATATATATATATATATATATATATATATATATATATATATATATATGAATTTTATGTTGGTTTGGTTCAACTTAAGAAAATTCTATATATTGCATTCTCAAAATTCGATTATGATTACGGCATCCCTCTTTATAGTCAAATTTTGAGAACATGGCAAATAAAAAATATTGTAGCAAAAGACTGGTCTAGAATCATGTCTTTATCGTGTCCCATTTGTTTTGGGTACAAGATCGATTACATGTGCTATAATATTTGTCCTTTCTAAATTTTCCAAATGCCTGGGGCATTAAGAGGGTAAAGGTATAGAATTGGATATGACTAAAATGATTAAGCAATTGTCGAGGACAATCTAAGGTTTACCGATGATTGGTTGCTCATGGACAGTTGGAAGTATAGTGTTAATTTTTGGAAGGACCATATTGACATATTCTACAAAGAGGCAACTCCTGTTCAGAAGTGATAGTCAAAATGGGAATGTTTCATAGGTGGAAGTTATTAAATCTATGTAAGATTAAAAAACATAATGCAAGAAGGATGATTCCCATGGAATTGATCTCCATTGGAATGCTATGTAATGTCTTTTGACAAGTCTTTGTAACTTTGTCCATAATCATTACAAGAGGATCAATGCATATAAGTTTAAAATCTAACAGATTTCAATAAATGATAGGAATGTGGAATTCTTACATTTTCGATAAGGATTTGGGAGTGTGAAATTAGAATCATTGAATTATGTTCAATTGGTTTATTTCACAAAGTAAAGATCATAGACAAACTTAGTATGCATACTTGGTGTATGGCATGACTAGTGTTTAGAAAAACATAGTGTACATGCTTGGAGCATGGGACAACTAGTGTTTTTAATTTAAGTATAAAGTTGATAAAACCGAAACAATGAATAATGAGTAATTAGTATGCTGATAAATAAATGGTGTTTTATTTATATTCATAGGTTTTGATACCATATCAGATTCAATTATTCTTGTGTTTCATTTTGCATGTTTTGACTTCCAGAATAAACTAGGTCATTCTTCCCAAATGACTAAGTTATTCAAACCATCCACAGTCGGTTATATGTTAGAAGTAGATATGAATCAAGACTGTTATGGGTTGTCTTGTAGAGGTCTAAGTTTTTGGACAAAGTGGTGCTACAACACTCATGAGTGCTCATAAGTTCTAAGTATTGGATTCAACCCACGCTCATTGGAATCATTTCATGGATTTTATCACGAGTGATCATGAGACGATAATATCTTATATTCTTCAAACCTAGAGATATGAGTTGTTACTATGATTTGGTTATACATTGATTTCATGAAAACGCATAGGTAACTCGATGTTATAAAACGTGCCTTTGTGTATGATTCAACAAGTAGTAGAACAAGCCTTATGAGTCGAAGTTTATCCATTCCTTTTACCTTCGAGATAAAAGCGATATCTGTGGGCCCCTCGATGATTTAGTGATGACATATGTGAGTGCGTGGCCAAGCCAGGACTGATGTGATTTGTTCAATCAGTCAGTCGTCATAAATCGAAGATTGGGAAACAACAAATGGAAAAAGAGAATGATTATTAATCCTTGTCTCAGTCCATATGATATCTAGAATGGAGGAATATATGATTGCTTATCTAATGGACAAGTCATTAACAAGGTCAGAGTTTAGTTACAAGGTCAGAGTTCGACAGCGGCTTTTGAGAGCTACGATTGCTAGTTGGGTTTTGAAGTCATACGCAATAATTGTTTTAGACTTATCCAAGTGGGAGACTATTGGATTAATGTCTAAGTCCATAACTATATTTGGTATGTACTTGACCCGACCCGGCATGGTCCATTTGGGTTGGATGGCATCATGCACTTGGATAGACTAAATGAGAGAAATAAGACACTTATGGTTATTAATATATTATAAGCTCTAATATATTAATAATAAGAATAATAATATTTAATAAGTATTGATTAAGAATTAATTTAGAATTAATTATGTGATCAAAAGAAGACTAATTAAATATATAGGTTGATTATGTAAATCATCCATAGCTTATATAGTGGGCCGAAGTTCCATGGATAATCAAGTTGGGTGAAACCCATAGGATGCTCCATGGAGGTTACATAATCCATGGGTCATGGAAATGAAACGTCATGACAATTAGGGTTTACATGGTGTAACCCTAATTATAACACACTATATAAGCATCATATTATTCACCAAAATCGGCCACTAGAATGTGAAAAAGAAGGGCTATCCGATTTCATGGAGTGTGGATTTCTCTCTAAGTTATTCCAAGAGCATTTGATGTTGTGTGAGCCATTTGAGGTGTCACATTTGAGGCACTAGGCACTCAAGCCCCATGGAGTCAAGCTACACTACAAGAGGTATGTATTCTATCTATATTATTACCCAAGTATCTATGATTGTATGCTAGATAGGGTAATACCTTGGAATATTAGTATTTGCATGTATATTAGAGAAAACATAGATCCAAGGTGTTTAGGGTTGCATGTACACCATAGGAGTGTTAGAATGCTTAAAACCCAACATATTTATCCATCTTCTTTAATTGTGCTTTTGGATAAAAAGTTAGCGTTCAAAATTTCGAATTTCAAATGATAATTTAAAGAACAAATCTGATGGTTATGAAATCTCAAAGTTCACCGTTGATAATAAAATCATTGCCCAATTGGAAGAAATAACTAACATCAAACAGGTAACATATGAATTTATTTCTACTTTTATAAATTATTTCTACATTAATGATGCTCTTTTTGCTTACTGTTGTTTTAGGATAAAATCAAACGTACTATCCTACCACTACCGAGTCAATTGAGATTGTTACCGACAACAGCTACTTCAGTCAAGCAGCCTATTGAGATTGATACCACCACCGAATCATTTGAGTGGCCTTATTCAAAAGATGGTGTTGTTGCTCCTTCCTTGAAGATCCTAAAAATGGAAAAGCTCTAATAAGTTTAAACCATTGATCATTATCTGACATTTTAGTTTGAAGATTTTTTTATTAGTTTTTATTGTTTGCTTGTACATTTGTTTGACAAGTAATTTGTTTTTATTTTGATGTTTATGTTTGTTTTCATTGGTTTCTCATAATTTTTTTTAACTATTATGCAATATCTATAGATGTTTATATGTTTTTTATGTGTTCTCCCGCATTTATTGAGAATTATAATCTAGCTATAACTAAAACACATGTGTATAGTACACAATTATACTACTAAAAGTAATTCGACTTGTATCTGGCTAGATACTAACACTGTTATCTAATACAAAAAAACTCATTTACACTTAAAAATACATAAAATATGAAAAAAAAATTATCATCCACAAAATCATTAACGATATCACAACTTATACGTAAAATACATGTATTGTATATACTATCTATTCATTAGTGATTAGAATTTACATGTTCCTACATAAATGCCATTATTACTAATACAAATAGCCATTAATAATTCCAACATAGCTTCTTTGTAATCCTCTTTAATTTCTACTACTAATTGTCTCATTCTTCATCTTCGTTGCAACTTCCACCATTAAATATTAAGGAATAAAGATAATCTACACGTGTTCCACATCAATATTTACATAGTCATAAGCTGGTGTATTTAGTAATAGTCAATACTAGTTTCTCTCCTGTAAATGTTCCTAGTTTATCTCTAGATTAGGTTATAACATCCGGCTATATAAGCCACACCAATGTAAGCTATTATTTTCAATCAAATACAATCAGAAGCATTGCTTCATATGGTATCAGAGCTTTAGCAAGTGCTCACACGAGACCTAATCCGATCCACAAATCCCAATTGACCAGCGACTCTCAATGGCATCCAAAAATAACACCCAAATCACTTCTGCTACCTACCTTACAATCAAACTTACACCCTATAATTACCCAGTTTGGAGAAAGCAGGTGGAATCGACTCTCATCAGTCTAGAGCTCGATGGTCACATTACCTCTGCACTGCCGGCATTAACCTTTACAGATAAGGAGGGCAAAACAACAGCCACTCCCGATTATCGTGCATGGTTCTGTAAGGACCAAATGATTTTCAGTGCTCTGCTAGGAAGTTGCTCAGACTCAATACAACCTCTCGTCTCCTCAGCCACAATAGCCCGAGAAGCCTGGAATCGCTTGAACTCTAGCTTTGCCTCTACATCCAGGTCACGTATAATCTCTCTAAAATCAAAAGTAGTTAAGAACCCCAAAGGAACCAGATCAATCACCGAATACCTCCAGGAGATGCGCTCAATTTCCGATGACCTAGCCATTTCCCAAAGCCCTGTTCTGGAAGAAGATCTTATGGTGCATATTCTTTCTCAATTAGGTGATGATTACAACACAATTGTAGCTGCCATTAAGGTGCGAGATACCTCCCTTTCATAATCAGAACTTTTTGATCGTCTCACTGACTTTGAAAGAGCACTCAAGGAAACATCACTCTCCTCTGATTTAATTCTGGCTATTGTCAATTACACTTCTCGAAATTCAGGATTCCAAAACAGGTCAAACAATAACAACAATTCCGGGTCACACAACACCACAACAATAGGTCACCTCCATCCTATCGGTAAAGAGGCGCTCCACAATCACAATGGAACAATCACAACACCTCTTGTACTCGGTCAAACAGAAGCAATCAATTTTTCCAATTTTGCAACATTCCGGGTCACACACCAAAGACTGCCGAAAGCTTCCCAGGTTCCTTCGTGACAACAACATTGTCACTGATGCCACAAAATCCCAGACTCCACAAGCCCATGTAACCACATCAGCACCAACTTCTCCTCACTGGTTGTTTGACACTGGTGCCTCCAACCATGTTGTCTCGGATCACAACACTCTCCACCAAGTCTCTGAGTATGGTGGCCCAGATGAGATTGTACTCGGTGATGGTACAAGTTTACCTATTGCACATATTGGCACTTCCTATATTAATACACCACAAAAACAACTTATTTTGTCTAATGTGCTCATGTTCCTAAATTACACAAAAACTTAGTTTCTGATTGTGAATTATGTGATACTAATCTAGTTTCGGTGGAATTTTTTCCATCTCATTTTTTTGTGAAGGATCTGAGCACGGGGGAACGTCTCATGCGAGGAGAGAGAGTTGATGGAGTTTACCTCACCAAGTCACTCACGAGTTGTTCCATTCACACCACCCTCAAGCATTCTTCACTTCTACTTCATCATAAGTTGGGTCACCCTTCACGTCAAGTTTTCAAGTATCTTGCTTCCAAATTAGGTTTTAGGTTAAAATCAGAGTCTGATGTTCATTGTCCTTCATGTTCTATTAATAAAAGTCACAAATTACCATTTGGTCAAAACTCTTTTGTTGCCACTAAACCACTTCAGCTTATTTATTCAGATGTATGGCGACCTGTCCAAAAATCGATTGACAAATATTCCTACTATGTTCTCTTTGTTGACTACTTTACAAAATACTCCTGGCTCTATCCAATCAGTCATAAAAGTGATGTAGCTACCATTTTCCCTCAATTCAAATTACTGGTTGAGAAATTCTTTCAGCACCCCATTATATCTCTCTTTAGTGATAATGGTGGTGAATACCAAGGTCTATCACCCTATCTCCAAAAACATGGAATCTCCCATTACACAACTCCACCTTATACACCTGAATAGTACGGTATTGCTGAACGTCGTCATCGACACATTGTCGAGACACGCCTAGAACTCCTCCACCATGCACACCTTCCGCTCACATTCTGGTCTTATTCATTTCAAACAGCCATTTACCTCATAAATCGTCTTCCTACACCCATCCTTTCCAATAAATCTCCGTATGAGTGTCTTTTCAACCAACGCCCACATTATCACAAACTTCAACCTTTTGGATGTCTATACTACCCCTGGCTACGTCCTTACACCACATCTAAACTACAAACTCGATCCACACCATGTGTATTTCTCGGTTACTCATCCTCCAAATCAGCTTATAAATCCTATGATCCCCACACAAAAAAATTGTATCAATCAAGACATGTGGAGTTTATTCCAAATCAGTTCCCATATCATGCTAAAACTCCCTTGGAATCTCTACCGAGCCCAGATTAGTTCCTAACCCTACCACCACTACCATCCGACCCGTCTCCTATCCCAAACTCCGACCCTCCTCCTTAAATATCTATCCCCATACAGCCCCTTGATCCGATACCTGATCCCACTCCACCATAACCAGATCACCTGGAACCAACATCCCCACAAACTCCCTCCCCACCACCATCACCTTAAACCAAAGCCTCATCACCTACGTCACCTGTTATTAATCCCACTCCATCTCCACCTTAACCTCCCAACACTAGACATCGCAAAGCAAACTCAAAATATTTCATCCCCTCATTTGTTAACACCACTACCTTACACCCGATTCCCACAGCCATTGAACCCAATACACACACTTAAGCTTTAAAATATCCAAAATGGCGGGAAGCAATGGATCAAGAGTTTAATGCCCTTATACAAAACGAAACATGGGATCTTGTTCCAAAAACAAATCACACCCCAATTGGCTGTAAATGAATTTTCTGAATCAAACGAAATCCCGATGGCACCATATCCAAATACAAAGCTCGTCTTGTAGCTAAAGGTTTTCTTCAACAATACGAGAAAGACTACTTTGATACCTTCAGCCTGGTCACTAAACTAGTAACTATTCGTGTTGTTCTCTCCGTAGCACTCTCTCACAACTGGCCTCTCCGTCAATTAGATGTCAATAATGCATTTCTTCATGGCACCCTCCATGAAGAGGTCTTCATGTCTCAGCCACCCGGTTTCACTCATCCTGAATTCCTATCCCATATTTTCAAATTAAAAAAATCGTTGTATGGCCTAAAACAGGCTCCAAGAGCAAGGTACCTTGAACTCACCTCCTTCCTTGTTTCCACGGGTTATCGAAAATCTAGAGTTGATCCCTCTCTTTTTATTTACCACTAAAATGGTATCCTCAGTTACCTTCTCGTATATGTTGATGATTTTGTACTCACGGGTAACAACAATTCATTCTTAGACTCCTTTGTTTCCTCTCTAGCAAAACGGTTTTCAATCAAGGACCTTGGTCCTCTACATCACTTTCTAGGAGTTGAAGTAATTCCTGTCTCTTCTGGTCTGTTTTTATCCCAACATCGTCATATCCATGATTTACTTGAACAATTTCACATGGATGGTGCTAAAGACGTTACAACTCCGCTGAACTCCTCAGTTTCTCTCACCTTGCATGATGGGTCTGCAAGCACAGATCCAACACCATACCGGAAGCTAGTCGATTCACTTTAATACCTGGCATTCACTCGACCCGACATATCATTTGCAGTCAACAAGCTGTCCCAGTTCATGCACACACCAATTGAGATGCATTGGCAGTTACTAAAATGTGTACTCCGGTATCTTAAAGGTACTATTCATCATGGGCTTTATTTGCACCGCAATCGGTCACTCTCCCTCACTGCATTCTCGGATTCTGAATGGGGAGGAATTGAAAATGGGGGTCGCTCAACTACTGCATACTTGCTGTTCCTTGATCCCAATATCATTTCTTAGAGATCAGCAAGACAAAAGTCAGTTTCTCGATCCTCCACGGAGGCGGAATACAAAGCGCTAGCCAATGCTGCATCGGAAGTTATGTGGGTAAAAAATCTTCTCAGTGAACTTGGTATTAAATCCTCAGCAGCACCCACTATTTACTGCGATAACACAGGCGCTACATACTCATGTGCAAATCCAGTTTACCACTCTCAGATGAAACATGTTGCACTTCATTATCATTTTGTTCGGGAAAAAGTCCTAGATGGATCTCTCATTGTCAGACATGTTAACTCATTTGATCAGCTAGTCGAATCTCTTACCAAACCACTTTCACGCGGTCCATTTCAGAGATTACGGTTCAAGATTGGCGTATCCGATGGATCCTGCATCTTGCGGGGGCGTATTTGTTGGATAAGGTGTCTAAGTCCATAACTTATTTGGTATATACTTGACCTGACCCGGTATGGTCCATTTGGGTTGCACTTCACCCAAACTATTTATGGATTATGAGAATTGTATACTACGATTTATTAATATATTATAAGTTATAATATATTAATATAAAGTCATGATATTTAATTAGTTTTAATCTTGAATTAATTATGAATTAATATAGTGATTAAAAGGAAGACTGATTAAAATTATGGGCTATTGCATTTATATGGTGTGGGCTAATACTCATTTGTTAATGGGCTAAGTTTATATGGAAGTCCATGGATGATCCATGGAGCTTTAACCCATGGATCCTTGGAAAAGGAAAAGACATGGGTTATTAGGGTTTCACTCTAACCATACACACTATATATACAAGCTTATGTTGCATGAAAAACCACCCTAATGTGTGTGTAATAGTGGTGGCCGAATTCTAAGAGTTAGTATACTCTCTCATATATTTTCCAAGTTTGTGGTGATTTGTGATTTCCACTTGAGGCATTCACATTATTGGTGCTTGGCTCTCAAACTCCAAGGAATCAATAATCAACAAAAGGTATGTAATTCATCTAGTTCTTTTATGTTTAAAAGTACCCCATGCCATGCTAGATAGGTTATAAACCTTGGAAAATAATATTTTTCATGTACCTTAGACAAACATAGATCCAATGTTTATTAGGGTTGCATGTACACTTAGGAAGTGTTAGAATGCTCAAAACCCAACAATATTAAGGAATAAAGATAATCTACACTTGTTCCACATTAATATTTACATAGTCATAAGTTGTTGTATTTAGTAATAGTCGATACTAGTTTCTCTCCTGTAAATGTTCCTACTTTATCTCTAGATTAGGTTATAACATCCGGCTATATAAGCCACACCAATGTACGTTATTATTTTCAATAAAATACAATCAGAAGCATTGCTTCATATTAAACTCCATTATAATCGACAATTACTTATACATAATTGACGCCGAAAATTAAATTGCTATTGATAGAAATGGCAATTACAAATCCAATAAGACGTAATCAATTATAATTGAATATCTCAAGTATTTTTCTTTGGAAACCTTAATTGTGATCGCAAATAGAGGGAATACATAAATCGTGATCACTATAATCATGGAAAATATATGTTAAGATCCCATGATTATCTAAATACGTAAATTGTGATCGTTATAATCATGGAAAGTATACGTTAAGATCCTATGATTACATGGAAAATATATTTATCTTTTATCAGCTAGCTTTTCAGCTGTCAACTAGTTTTTTATTTAACAGCTAGCTTTTCAGCTAGTATGTCAAACATAACTTTGGTGAAAACTAGCTGAAAAGCTAGTTGAAAGATATAAAATGACATTAAAGAGTATTTAAAAGAATGTGTTTCTATAATTAATTAAGGAGTATGTTTGAAAATTTTTGAAAAAGCTCCTAAAAAACTACTTATACGCTAGCTGATAAGCTACTTTTTGGCGTGCCAAACATGACAATTTAAAAATGCTCGAAAACTAAACTAGTATATCAGCTAGCTGTGGCTCGCCAAACACAGCCCCAACGTCATTTTTTTATCACTTGGTTTTTTAGCTATCAGCTAGCTTTTTAGCTAATAGTTAGTTTTTCAGCTATTATGCCAAATATAACTTATATATATATATATATATATATATATATATATATATATATATATATATATATATATATATATATATTTATATATGTATATAAAAACTAGTACGTCAAACATAGCTTAATATGTATATAAGAAATGATTAGTCCATCAGTGTTTTTGCGATCTCTAACATTTTAGATATTTTTTATTGAACCTTTCCTCATAAGGGTAGATTCATATGAAACCGTCATATTTTGTGAGACATGGAACACAGTGTTAGCTATTATTAATTTTGAAGATAAAAAAAATTATTTTTAAAATGCAAAATAAATGAAATTTTTTGAATTTTTTAAAAATATTATTTTTGTGATTTAGATTATCCAAACAAACAAAAAAAAATAAAAAAAAAATACTGTTTTTTTTCGAATATTCTAATAAAATATTATACTTTATATATTTAAATCAAAATTTTACAATGTTAGAATATCCTATTAAATATTAAACTATAAATATTTAAGCATTTTTTTATAGAATATTAGAATATTTTAATAAATCTTACAATTCTACTAAAATATTATAATATTTTATCATATCTAACATTTTTAGGAGATTGTTTGAGTATTCTAGTATTCTAAAATATTGATTTGAATATTTATAGTGTAATATCTTATTAGAATATTTCTCGTATATTTCAAAAAACAAAACATATTTTGGATAAATTAAATGACGAAAATAATATTTCTTTTTTTTTTTTTTTTTTGCATTTTTTCTTTAATTTTTCATTTTACAATTTTTTTGTATTTTTTTTATCTCCAAGATGAATGGCTAGGATCACGTTCTTATTTCTAAAAAAATTAGCATAGTCTCAAATGAATATATATATATATATATATATATATATATATATATATATATATATATATATATATATATATATGTATGTATATATTCATATTCATATTCATTTATGGATAGACAATTATTTTATGGACATAAGGACCAATGAGATTTTAAGAAAACTAAATTATTAATTAATTAGTAAAGGTAAGAGTAGTAATCGTAATTAGTAATCTACTCCAATAAATGAAAGTTTTTTGTGCCACATGTCACGTTTTTATTCAATTTGTCTAACGTTATTTTGTGGTTATTTTGAATTAATTTGTTTTAACATGTCATTTTATAGGTTTTCCTATTTTAATAAATTCCGCATAATATTTTAATGTAATAATTACATTAAATGTAGTAATAAATGAATATCATTTTTATTAATGAACTTACCTTCTTATTTCAAAACTCTCAAATTAAATCTCATTAGTTTATTTTGTTTATTTATTTAAATTTAAAAGAAAATAATCAAATTTAATAATTCTTTATTTTTCTTATTTTCTTATAAATCAAAAGTTTTTAAATATTTAGACCTTTATATAATTTTTAATTCACCCATGTAATACATGAGTTTTAAATCTAGTTATTAATAGTAAACAATGAAATCACTTGATATCCCTTAAATTGTGTAGATCAATTTATAAAAACACCAAATCGTCGTTTTTTTCAACCTCGAATGAACCTTAAAATTCAATGTCACAATCATCCACCAAATGGGTTCTTCACCGTCAACTAGTCAACACATACGACTTCTGTTATTTTGCAACAACGACATCTCTTGTAAACTTCACACCCACCACCGTTAACGGTCTTGCCGATAGTTCCCTCGTTGGAACCAAGCTTCACCTCAACCCTTCTTGCCTATGTCTTAAACCTAAATCTCAAAGGTTACATTTTGAATGTCTTATTGATGTTATTAATCGTCAGTGCATATATTTGAAGTTGTGGTGGCTAAATATAAATACACGGTGTGTACCTTAATTTGGAAGATTTAAGCAACACCACCAGTGAATTGGTTGTCTGCAAATCCAATGATCATTCACCTTACAAACCTATCTATGTATTCAGCATCTTGCCTCAATGAATTTATTAACACCACATGACTAATGTTAGAGTTTAATTGTTGATCAAACTTGATGGATTTATTATATAAAAAGAAAGTTATTGCTCGATGATTTATTTACATTGTAATTATTTTATTGCATTGCAGTGCAAGTTCTTCGAGACATTTTTGCGCCTTTTACCAAGAGAGGAATGCTATTTTTGGAGGTGGTTCATGTTGGCTTAATGTCTAAGTCCATAACTATAATTGGTAAGACTTGACCCGACCCGGCATGGTCCATTTGGGTTGCATGGCATCATGCATTTGGATAGACTTTAATGAGAGAAATAACACTTAAGGTTTGTTAATATATTATAAGTTCTAATATATTAATAAGGTTATTTAATTAGTATTAATCAAGAATTAATTTGGAATTAATTAAGTGATCAAAAGGAGACTAATTAAATATATAGGTTGATTGTGTAAATCATTCATTCTTATATATGTGGGCTTGTAATCCAAGATTCCTTATGTTGGACTAAGTCCATGGGGTGACCCATGGATACTCCATGGAGGTTAAAATCCATGGAGCATAAGGAATGGGTAAAGTCATGAGTTACATGGTGTAACCCTAATAGCCACCATACAAAAGAATCACATGGCTCAAGAAATCGTGCACTATGTGTGAGTGTGAGGGCTAGACGATTAAATGTATCTTTTTTATTTCATATAGGAATTTACTTGATGTTAATATCTTAATTAAATGTATTATGTCAAAATGAATTTTACAGAATTTGTATGAGAAATATACGATTTTTAGAAAAAAAAATCCATAGGCATGTAGGGCTTCTAGAAAGGGGAGATGCGGACGATCCTGCACCTAACATGTGGAAAGCAGCGAGAGGAGCAACATCGACCATAAGATGCAGTATTCTTCCTATTTGGGCATGGAACGTATTCCAAATCCCTATATATATCAACTAATTTCAGTTCATTCCACTAACACCATTCAGTCTCATTCTCTTTGAGACATTTTCCCTCATTAAGTCCAACTTTTTACAGACTTCTAAGCATTTTTGCAGGGCTCTAGAGTATGTAGGATCCCGACAAATCGGGATAGAGTTATACCGCAACTTCCCGGTTTCTGGTAGAAACTCTGTAAGTTAAGCTACATTTGTTATGCTTTAAGTGTAACTTATGTTTAAGTTCTTTATCGTTGTTATGAACCTATAAACAAGATTTATCAATGTTTCGTGTCATTATATTGATCGATCTACTTACAGGAGTGATGTATAGCCTAGATCTAGTGAAGTGTTTAAAGTGAGATTTCTAAATAGTATACTCTGTATACCAAACAGATTCTACCTCCAATATGATCTTACTTGATTATTCCTCATTTGATAGATCTCGATGTATTCATTAAAATTGTTGAGGAATGTAAGAAATAATATAAATACAAATGAATAAGTAAGCAGAACATTATTCGTATTTAGGATGTTGGTGTTGGCTTAAGGTGTCTAAACCAATAACTATATTGGTATATTTTTATAATTAGAAACAAAGTCCTTTTTGGGTTGCCCCTATAACCAGTAATAGCTAGAAATGATATTATGAGAGAGAAGTATATAATTTATTCGATTATTATATGATTAATAAAATAATTTTAAATTATAGGAAAATAATTTGTTAATATATTATGTGATTAATATATTAATTGGAAATAGACAATGGTTTGTTGATTTATTATATGATTAATAAATTAATATGAGATCAGTTGTTAAATAATTGATTTGATAATTTATATGATTAATAAATTAATGTGAAATCAATTAGAATTGATTAATTATTAATCAGAATTAATTTGTGATTAACTGGAATTCATTAAAGGTGTAAGGGGTGAATTATAATTGTTCAAAACAAAAGAAGCAATTATAGAACCCTCCATGGTATTGACGGTTTTGGAGGGTCTCCTAGGGTTTCTGGAAGCCTCATGGTCGCATAAAAGGAAATGATTTGAATCAGGATTAAATCTATTATTTAATTAATTCAAATCTTGTTTTACCTGCAAGTTAACTAAACTATAAATAGGACCCCTTGGCTTGAAATTTTCGTTCACCACATTACCTAAAGGCATAGGAAACGAAATTCCATTGACATCTCCTTTCTCGTCCTCATTCTAGGGTTTTTGGTTTTGTGTGTGAACCATTAGAGACACCATCCTTTTGGTCCTTGCTTTCCAAGAAACTTTAAGAGGATTTGATTTTTTTATTTTCTATAATAATGAAAAGGTATGTAACCATAATCCTTATTTTAATTTCGATTAGTCTCTCCCTAGGGTTTCTTGATGTTCACAATTTATCGCTATCAATAGAGAAAACATAGATCTTTTCTAAGTTGTATGTGAACTTAAGGTTTTAAGTGTTTTTCTACCACATTGATTTTTTTATAACCTAGAATAACCATTAATTGGAAGGGATAAGCTAGAGAGATAGCTTTCCCAAGGATTTTCCACCTAAGTCAAGTGAGTGCATAGTTATTTTTATGAACATGTTTTTAATATAAGTATTAAATATATGTTGAAAGTTTAAATATGAATTATATGCCTATTTCCTGAAATATATGTTAGATGTATATAGTGTGTGAAGCATATATGGTTGTATGTATATATATATATATATATATATATATATATATATATATATATGTATATATATGTATATAATATTATGTAATAATATTATATATATTATTATCATGTAATAATATTATATATATATATATATATATATAAATATATATATATATATATATATATAATATTATTACATGATAATAATAATACAAGTATTTTCTCTGAGAAAGTAGATATATATATTGATACCTAATACTCTATGTTAAACGTATACACTAGGTTACAATAGTGTTGCCTAAATAGAGTAGGTATTGAATCTTGATTTTAAGTATGGTAATCTTGCATAGTGAAATGATAAGGCTTACAAAGGATGCTAAGTGTGAGTTAAGTTGAAGAGATGATAGATTTACTATGTGCTGTAAAGATATTACATAGACATGAACTTTGGATGATTATGGGTACTACAACCTTGTTTAGTTATACCTTAAGGGATGCTTGGTTCAGTTAAGGTTGGACATTGGGTGGCATCTTATTAAGAGTACGTGTGTGCTGAGATTGATGATCGGCGGAGTACAGTACTTTTTATGTACAAAGTTTTTTTGAAAACTTTGGACTTAGGTGCTACTTTTGTCAGGGTATTATTATGTTCTAGGTTATGAGTCCTACTCATACCAGGGTACTATAATATATAATGTTCTATAAGTACTATCACGTACAAAATCCCTTTTAGAAATATGTTTCTATAGGACCGATTTTGTGCTTTATGTATGTTTTTTTGTTTTAAAAAAGAAATATATCACACTAAAAAGCTATCATTTTAAAAGTGGTTCGTGGGCTACTCAATTAAGATATAATAAACATTAAAAGTGACTTTTTGATAGAAGAATATTTAAGAAAAATAATCTTTACCAAAGTTATAGTATATGTGACAATGATTCTGTATATATAAAGAACGCTGAAATCCGACTTCATATGAAGAAATTATGCTTCTTCGAAGTTCTACAATAAAACTTCCATGGCTAGGAGCATCGTAGAAAGTGAATTTCAGATATATTTCTTATTGTCCTATGTAATCTAATTGAAATTCGTAGTGATCATAAAATCGACAGAACGTGCATATAAAGAACGTCCAAATCTGACATCGTATGAGGAAGTCATGATTTTTCGAAGTGTTAGCGCAGTTGTGTTAGCACAGAAATTGAATTATAAATCGATCGCTTGTTCGGAGAAACAATATATATATATATATATATATATATATATATATATATATATATATATATATATATATATATATATATATATATATATATATATATATATATATGAGAGTTCAATATATCTTTGATATGATTTCGTCGATATAAAGACAGTCGAGAACGGATGTGTACGAAAGGGTTATGATTTTTATACTGACTTTAATAGTCTAAGCCTATTAAAATTATAACTTTATAAATAAATTCAAAATTAGCAGATGGAGTCTAAATGAAAGTTGTAGATCTAATCGATAGCTGTGTGTGGATATAAAGTTTGTCGAAAACGAAATTCGTATGAAAAATTTACGAATTTTTGAAGTTTTATAAAAAAAAATTCATGCACAGGCGGACGAGCCAACAATGTGCGCATCGCGCATCTGTCATCAACCAGATTTGCGACATGTGTCGGCTTTGGATTAGACCATGCCATCACTCAATACTTGCATGACACGACCATACAACATGTGCGGTGTGCACCTGCTTTTTTCGTATATAAACAGTAGTCGAAGCTCACTTCATTTCCACACCTTTACTCAATCACTATCTCAAGTTTCTCTTTATGTTTCAGCCCATTTTCCCTTAGTTTTAAGTATCTGGCGAAGCTCTGAGGTCCCTAAGAGCCTGACATCTAGTAGTTAGCAGGTCGGAGTTCTTCCAGCACAATTGTTGGACTTTTGTTTAAGAAATCTCTATAAGTTAAATTACACTCAACCTTATCTTATTGTAATTTATATATATATATATATATATATATATATATATATATATATATATATATATATATATATATATATATATATATATATATATATATATAACATCACAGCAAAAAATATTAAAATATTTATGGCTCCTACGTAAATAAGGAGCTGCGCAGCAGCTACAAAATGGGAGTTTGATAGAATATAGAATAAAGATATACAAACAAAAACCAATCCCAACGAAAAAGTAGAATAAATAGGATTGGGAAGTAATACTACTCCCAGACCCCCTAATATAAGACCCAATCCCAAAAATACTAAAAGAAAATCATGTATTAGTCCAGATAAATCCATTATATATAAAATCAGAGATAAATAAATCAAAATCTTTCATAACTTTATTCACCCGGTTAGGAAAAAGAAGTAACTCTACTTTTTTATAATAGTTCTATATATATATATATATATATATATATATATATATATTCATTGTCGTTGTAAGTAATATATAAATAAGATTTATCAGCGATTCCAAGTCAGTATATTGATTGATCTATTTACAGAGATGATGTCTAGGATGGATTTAGTGAGGTGTTTAAAGTGATATTTCCAAACAGTATACTTTGTATACCAAACAGATCCTAGCTCCGATATTATCCTACATGGTTGTTTCTTACTTGATAAATCTTGATGTAGACTTCAAGATTGTTTAGGAATCTACGCTATCATTAGTCATAAGAAATAATAAACTAAGACTTAGTGATAAATGAACCAAGGCGAAGTTCTACCCAAATTTGGAGGCATCCACTTTTATCAATTGAGTGCATAATTACTTTCATCTTACACACACACACATATATATATATATATATATATATATATATATATATATATATATATATGAGGGTTTTAGATAATTAAATGTTATGTGTGCTTATTATCTGCAATATATGTTGGATGAACCTATATGATATGATTTTACTATATATATATATATATATATATATATATATATATATATATATATATATATATATATATATATAGTAAGAGTTCATTTGAGACGTACATAATTTTGTGAGACTGTGAGACCAAATTTTTGTTAGTGAAATATTCTAATATTCTATTGTTCGTAAAAGTAGAATATGCAATATATTCAAACATTATATGTTTTAGAATATTTTAATGTAAAATATGTTAAAATTATTGGCTTATAATATTTGAATATTTCATTAAAAAAAATGATCTCACGGTCTCACAAAATAGGTCGTCTCACATGAACCTAACATATATATATATATATATATATATATATATATATATATATATATATATATATATATATATATATATATCGGGTAGTGATGGGTTATGAGATATTGGATATGAGAGATGAAAAATGATTAAGAGATGCCCTTATGACCACAGATTAGTCTAAACAGGCTAGTGGAACACCGATAGGATTGCCACTTGTAGGTGATGAAATATTAGTTAAGGCGGTGTAAGAACCGTGTATTCATGTGATGTACTCTACCGACGAATTACGTTTTCAAGAGATGTAAGAACCGTGTACTCAATGCGATGATTAGGCGATGAACATTAGGAAAAGTCCTTAGTGAGTTAAATGCGATGCTAGGTGATGATTATATAAAAAATGACGATGTTGGTGATGATTTCTTAGGAAAGGATCTTAGGATAAATATAGATGAAAATGGGCATGGGTAATTGGGTTAATTGTTTGATAATTAAACATATTAACTATATTATTATGAGATGAAAATCCTATGTACTCACCAGATTTCTCAACCTGACCCACTCAGCTTCTTTGTATCACAGGTAGTGGTACAGACATACATGCATGATGGGAGATTTAAGGAGATGTAAATTGTTAATCTATGATACCTTAAGGCTTGTTTATGCTTATATTTTGTATCACTTATGACATCGCAAGCTTTTCTAAATCAATGAATAACATTCCTTCAGAAATACTTTTACGGGACCAAAATAAACATTTATAAATAAAATCTGTTTTAAATAAGCATAATAAAGTTTTAGAATGGCTGTGAAAATGGGGATATCATAGTTGGTTTCAAAGAATTGGTTTAAGCAAACGAGGATTTTAGAGGATTTCTATCTATAAACTTAGAATGTTAAGCGATGATCGTGAGATGTGTGTTTGTTATATTTTAAGTAGCACACCTGAATTGGCACAAGCAGTAGCTTAACTTCAGATAGGATGCCTAATTTTCTTTGATGTGCTAAATGGTTTTTTATTATAGCATGCCTTAGGTTGGCTATCCAAATTATTATTATTAGCTTTAAAGTTTGCCACCGACCTAGAAATAGGAAATTTTATGTGTTCATGTTTCTAAACATTTAATTATGGCATTAGAACTGGCATATAACTTTTCAGAGTAATAATGAGGATTATGCATCTAAACCTTCCGTATATATTCTCCTCTCGGCACACTAAATGCCCGCTTTGGTGTATAGAACGTTATCGTAAGGACACAGAGAAGATTAGGTAATAGTAAATGGAAACCGACTGTCTCAGTCTGATCGAGTAATGGGTCGTGCACCAGTCGTCACACCTACACCCGAACCTATCGCAATGACGATGATACAAGAAATTTTATATCGTCAGATGGAAGAGACAAGACGTCTACTTCAAGGGAATAAGAAAGAATCTACTACACCCATCTTGCAACGTGAGCTAGAAGAGGAATAGTCGGACTATTAACCAGGTTGAGCCCCAACTAGTAAAAAGGAACAATATTGATTATAGGATTGAGAGGAATGGATGTAAGTATAAGGATTTCATGGCTACCAAACCACCAAGTCCTTTTATGATCCCCCACACCAATGGAAATTATGGACTGGATCTCTGAGATGGAAATGGTGTTTGATGGTTGTGATTGCAGCGACCGACAGAACACCATTTTAACAGCTAGACAACTGAAGACTATAATTGAATTGGTGGAAGTTATTGGAAGATTATATGTCAAAAGGAGAAGCGAAGAAGATGTCATGGGAAGAATTCCTTATGCAGTTGAAAAGAGAGTACTACTCTCAGCAAGACCTTCTGGTAATTAATAATGAATTCCAGAACTTAAAAAAGGGAAATATGAGTGTCAACGAGTATGTTATCACATTCACTGAGAATATGAAGCTAGTACCCTATTTGGAACCCTATCGAACTCTCCAAGGTTGACAAATGTGCTAATAGACTGCTAGCAGACTTTGGACCAATGGTAAAAATAGCAAGAACTCTAAAGGAGGCTATATGGTCAGCTATAAAAGTGAAGACCTAGATACGAGAGAAGGGTCTGGAAAAAGTAGAGGGTTAGTTCCATCTATCTGTCTCTTTCTCGATGCTTGTATCTATCTACTCTTCACCATATGTTACTACTTCTTCACCATCACCATCTATGTTGGTGTGTGTTGACCTGAACGGAAAACGAGGAGCTCGGCCGCCGATGAACCACCGGAGAGGCCAACCGGAGGCTATCAGAGAAAAATGCGTTAGACAAAAAAAGAAGCAACTTGGACAAAAAGAAACGAAGTGGTTTCCTGGTAAGTCCTTTATTGATATTCATTTTATTGGTACAATTTAGTTTTTTCTGAATTATAAGCACACAATCTTATGTGTAGATTATTCCTTTAGCGAAAATTTTAGAAACTCATGAAGTTGAAACTAAAAATGGGAAACTTTCTCTATTATTGTAACACCCAGTTTCCCAGGTATAGAAATTTATGTTGCAATTCTTTATTTATGTAGGGTGACTCGACGAGTTGGTGCTCAGACTCGTCGAGTCTGGTCACGACTGGATGATGTGGTTAATGAGGGGACTCGACGAGTCAGGGGAGTGACTCGCCGAGTTAGAGTTAACGAAAGAAACCCTAATTTCTCGGGTTTTTGACCTATTTAAAGGCCCTTATGGCCTTCATTTGCGGCTACCAGTCCATAGAGAGAAACCCTAGAGTGCTTGAGCGTTTTGAGAGAGAAAGGAAGCCATTCTTGACCTTTGTGGTGTTGTTTAGCAAGAAGAAGGAGGTCCTAGCCAAGAGGAAGCAAAGGAGGTTGTTATTCTATGGATTTGAAGCTAAGATCATCGCATTTGAGGTATTAAATTTGGCTCATCTTCTGTTTTATGAAGTATATATGGATTTAGGCTTTCTTATGCCCTTTGTTAGGTTGATTTGATGTCCAATAGTCCCTTTCTAGTGATAAGGCTTTGGATCTGGATCCATAGAGGTCCAGAGAGCC
Source organism: Lactuca saligna (assembly GCF_052625555.1). Classification (NCBI taxonomy): domain Eukaryota; kingdom Viridiplantae; phylum Streptophyta; class Magnoliopsida; order Asterales; family Asteraceae; genus Lactuca; species Lactuca saligna. The sequence continues at coordinate 50,971,306 of NC_136422.1, read as the reverse complement.
TCACTCATCAAGATTTATGGAGAGAAATGGAGGTGGTGACCTTGGGTTGTGGTATTTGGGGCTAAATCATCATATATGGTTATTTAGCTATTGCATGTACATCAAGATAGAGACTTTACGTGATTATTGAGCTTGGAAATGTTAGATCTAAGGATTAGAGGAATAGATCTGACCTCAGAAGGTCGTTTGAGGTTGTGCATGAAATGAACTCGCCGAGTCCATGAGCAGACTCAACGAGTCGGAGCGGGTTGTCTAGTGATTCAGATCAGTAGATGACTCGCCGAGTTGGGTGAGTGACTCGGTGAGTCGGAAGGGATTCAAAGGACTCGAGTTCACGTATGGACTCAACGAGTCTATGCAAGACTCGACGAGTCGAGTCAAAGGTTGAACGTTGATCAGGAAGGTATTAATTAGAGATATACTAGTGATATAGGAGGCGATACATCGGGGAATCGAGCTCGAGTGATTATCCGACATCAGCGAGGTGAGTCTTCTCACTATGCCATACCCGATGGGGTAACTAGGTTTGATCGGAAGGTCTTATGTGTATGATGTTTATGTGATGCATGTTATATATGTGATATGTTATGATATGAGTATGATGATATGGACTGGAAAGTCAACCAAGTATGGGCCGGAAGGTCAACAGAGTTATGGGATTGAAATCCCCTAAGACACTTGGACCGGAAGATCCTATAGAGTTATGGACTGGAAAGGCGTATGTGTTGTATGTGGTACTTTGGGGAACTCACTAAGCATTATGTTTACCATTTGTGTGTTATGTGTTTCAGGTTCCAGTGATGATCGCGGGAAGGCGCCGGCATGATCAGTACACACTTGCAGATGACATATTTCTTTTTGAGATCTTGGGATATGGATTTTGTATTGTGTTTTATTTTTGGTGAAAATATTGGATATATGATTTTGGGATGATTTGGAAATGAAATGTTTTATTGAAATTCAATGAAAAATTGTTTGTAATTTAATGGTGTTACAATTATGTTTTGATGAAGTTGGATCTCAAAATGGGAAACCATATGTGTGAGAAAAAAAAACAGATTTGGGGTTTATTAAATTGTTTTTTTTTTTGTTCATACTTGACAGATTTGAAGATGCACATCAAGTGCTTGATGAAATGCTTCAAAAAACCAGTAAGATTAGTTCCACTCCATTCTCAGCTTCACATGCTTCATACATCCACAGTTTCATAACTAATGCTGGGAAAACTAAGATCTCTTTCCTCTTTACTTTAGCTTTATACATTCTATTTCACATACTTTTATTTTTTTTCTATTTATCTTTGTATGAGAGGTGGGATGAAGGCGAAGGTTGATTAGCTTCTTCATACTTAAGGTATGTTTTAGCAAATCCCACACACTTTGGGTTCAAATTATATATATATATATATATATATATATATATATATATATATATATTGTGATTTAGTCACGAGTTCGGTTATTTAGTGAGATAACAGAATTTTCTTTTATGCAACAACACCATAGACTTACATTGGTGAAAACTCCTTGATTTGTTTTCTTTTTTGGATGATGAATTCATGATTTGGCCTCTTATATTACATTTCCTTCCTGTTAGTGCCTTGCTATGTGACATCTTATAAAATGTATCAGGTCATCCAAAGATCATACACAGGGATATTAAGTCATCTGACATTCTGTTAGATGACAACTTTGATGCCTAGGTATCTTACTAACCTTTCGAACCATAGTTTGCAAAATGTAGTTTTCCGTTTTTCTGCATTTCTACAATAACAATGATTTGTTTGCAACAGACAGAAAACCATATAGAGTAATTCAAGTCTTTTTGAAATGCCTATTTATATTTGTGAGATTGGCACTCACTTAGGTGGTAGATTTTGGGCTAGCAAAGTTAGCAATGTACACTAATACGCATGTCACAATGCGTGTAATGGAAACCTTTGGGTAAGTCTATGACTATGACTATCCTTTTTTGGACATTATACTGTCCTCTTTTGTTTTATTTTGTTATATTTAAATTTATTTATTTTTTGAAAAATTCCAGATGAATTAACATGATCACAAATGAACCTGAACATATATATATATATATATATATATATATATATATATATATATATATATATATATATATATATATATAGAGAGAGAGAGAGAGAGAGAGAGAGAGAGAGAGAGAGAGAGAGAAGAGAGAGAGAGAGAGAGAGAGAGAGAGAGAGAGAGATGCCTACTCAATAATATATGTATGATGGGTTAAAAGGAATAATTTATTGAAATCGTCCCTATGGTTTTGTCAAAATTATATGGTTTTTTTTTTATTTTTTTTTCTTTTGTATTCGAATCATTCTTGTGTTTGATTTTGTTGTGTTTTTCATCCCTATGGTTTGGTTAAAATTGAACGTTTTGTACTTAATTTTATATATGTAAGAGATAAATAATCACAACAAAATCAAATCATAGAAATGATCAGAGTGCAAAAAAAATTAAATACCAAACATGTAGTTTTGACAAAACCATATCTGTAATTAACTACTAAATAAATAAGTTACATTATGAATTATGGGCCTATTTAATACTATAAAATTACAAATTATGCTAATTAGCATTTTTTTTTTGGCAGTTATTACTATTGCTTGGCATTTTTGTTGCAGTATCTCTAATAGGTGACATCAATCATCCTCTCCAACCCTCTTCTATCTTCTCCATGCTCAAACATTCCATTGGTTTGAGTACCTGAATGTCAATGAATATGTACAACAATGTGGCCTCTGGCCATTTATGGTGTCTTCAACGAAAAGGGCAGGAGTAGGAATGTGTGTATGGTTGTTTTTAAAGTGTTTTAATAATAATAATACTAGATCAAATTAAGATTTGTATTAAGAAAACAAAAACCGTAAATAAATTTTATATACTTACAACACGGCTCATTGCCGAATTGTCATCACGAATAATTTGATATTAGACATTTTTATGTAAATAGAACTGAAAACATAAGTCGAAAGACTTTACTAGTATAAATTTATAAAAAGTAAAATCGATATTTATGTTGCTTTATTTAAAAGAACATTAATTCTATAATATATTATCATCTTCTTATTTAAAAAAAAAAAAAAATAGTTTATCCCAACAGAAACTCATTGACGAACAAAATTTTTCTAGGAAAAAATAAAATAAAATCCAAGCAGGGTGATGTAAGCAAAATTTCTTGAATATCTACAGATTTACGCAAGAGGAGAGGGAGTGTGGGGCCTATTGCTATGGGGTTATTGGACCAAGATTCAGTATAGACCCACTTAAGAGTTAAGGCTTGAGGCCACTCCCCATTTATTCCTTTTCCTATGACACAGAAAATAGAATTTAAAGCAATTCCAATAGCTCATGCCAAAAGTCACATGTGACAACAAATAACATTATTATAATCATTCTTTATTATCACTGTTTATCATTATATTTCATATAATTATGTTTTCATATAGGAAAATTCATTAAACTAACCTTTTGATTATATATTTTTTAAAATAATTAGTTTTTAAAAAACAATCATTTTCTTCCAAATATTCATTCCGAACTTGTTTTTAAATTTTGTAGTCTTTTCCTCAAAATAAATAAATAAATAAATAAATAAATAATCAATATATATCTCTATTTATGTTTGTTTGAGGTGTTTGATATTATAACTTTTCAAAGCAAATGTTTTATTTTAAGCCTATCGTATTTATTTTTATTTATTATGTTTGTTTAATTTTTGCTAGTGTAAGTAAAAAAAAAAAAGTTTTTTCTCGAAATTCTGATTTTTTTTATAGAATGACAGTGGTTCAACGGAGTATCTTTGTACTGTCATGTCACCTAGTCACGAAGACCCGAGATTAAAACCTCTCTAATTGTTCATAAAATTTAGGAGTCGTTTTTTTCGAAACCTAGAATATCAGCCTAAAATAATACTTTTGTTAGAAATATGGTTTTCGTCGGTTTGAAATGTCTCAATCCGGACTCATTGGTTATTTTACAAAGAAAGATGAAGTTATTTTCATTAAATATCATCACATTATGATTAGTTTTTTTTAAATGACGGATTTATTAAAAAAACTAGCAAGGTGCCAGAGCAAATTACAGAATACAAGCATTACACGCATCAATACACAACTCAAACCAACTTATGAAATTAAAAGAAGATCTATGTTTAATCCAATTAAACAAAACTCATTGGATATCATCCGCCAATTTTAAAGGAGATCATCTCTTTTTGTTGAGCATCAAAGAATTTTGTATCTTCTAGATTAACCAAATCACAAAGTAGATGAAGATAAATTTAGTTTTTTCTTATTTTTATCAAAACCAAGACTGCCAACATTGTAAGCAATTTCAATCTATCATTAGGAATCGAAGCTAACAACCCGTTCCATGTACTGTTTCATATATAAATATGTTATAACTGATGGGTTTTAGCCATAAGAACTTTCTTATGTGCGCATGCAAAACCCTATTGCTCGGATCTAGGCTTTCTAATTAAACATGCTTTGAATCCAAGACTTCTAATAGCTAATTAGGTTAAATAACAATGATGAAACATATCTAGAATCATACCTTTGGGTTCCTTGTTGATCTTGTTTGTCTTGGAGCTTCTAGAGTCACAAATGCCACTCCTCTAATGGCTTACAAACACCAATAGCAAGCAAGATGATTTAGGAGAGAGGAGAGGGGAGGAATTCGGCCAGAGGTTCCTTGCTTTAGGTTGTGTGTCGAATTCCCTCACCCCTAGGGTCTATTTATACTTGTAGACTCCTTAAGGGTTACCACCTAAACCCTAATTGGATAATCTTCTCTTAAGGCTATCCAAATCCATTCCATAGATAACCCTATGGACGATTTTGGCTTATCCAAGCCCTAGAAATCGTCCATCCTATCTAGGATAAGGATTTACAGTCTAAAGTGTAACTATCAAACAATTGACAGTTTATACCCTCTTATTTAATTAATCTCTTTATGTCACTAAATTAATACCAATTAATTTATGACTTATATTAATCAAATAGCCATATATTATTCCTTATAATATTTACTCTCTCTTAACAAATCATCCTTCAAGTTGCTATGGTGAAGGCAACCCAAAAGGACCATGCACAACCGGATATAGTTATAGCCTTAGACACTATTCCAACAGTCTCCCACTTGGATAAGTCTAGTAACTATACAAGTACAATTCGGTTTGCAATCGTAGCTCTCAAAGACGCTGTCAACTCTGATCTAATCAATCTTGTCCTTTAGATAAGGGATCATACAGTCCTCTGTTAGATATCATGCTAACAATTCTAAGGAATGGTTAGTCATGCATTTAAATTTCTCGATCTCCGATTCATTCGACATAGAACTTAATCGAACACATCAATTTAGTTCTGACCGGGCCCGGCACATAAGTCAAATCAAATCATCGAGTGGCCAAGATATCTCTTCTACCCTCTTAGGATAAAATTTACAGATAAACTTCGACTTATATGCATTTACTTATTCATTAACCAACAATACACAACAATGCGTTTTATAACATCAAGTTACTGATGCGTTTTCGCATTATCAATGCACAATCAATTAACAAATAATAAACCATATATCTAGGTTTTAAGACTATATGATATTATCGTCTTGCGATCACCTTTTATATCGTATTCCATAAGGTGATTCCAGCAAGCGCGGGTTTATTCCAATGCTCAAAACCAGTTCATAAGCACTCATGAACGTTGCAGCAACCCTTGCTATGTCTAACACCATTTAGACATTCTACACACCAATTCATGACAATCTTCATTCATATCTACTCCCAACATATGAACGATTGTGGACCATTTGAATAATTCGATTATTCCTAATAAACTCAATTATTCTGGAAGTCAAAACATGCAAAGTGAAACAACTAACATGTGACAGTAACCATTACTCATAAATAAAACTCCTTTATTTAATCATCAAATGTTAATTACATTTATCTATTATACGTTTCTAATACTATCTAATCTATACTAATATCATCCTTCAGCCCAATACTCCTAGCATGCTGCAAGTGCTTAACCCTACTCAGTCCCTTCGTAAGCGGATCTGCTGGGTTATCTTCTGATGATATCCTCTTCACTACGAGTTGTCCTTCTTCTACACGATGTCTAATGAAGTGATATTTTCTATCGATATGTCGAGATCTACCATGATCCCTCGGTTCCTTGGTCAAGGCAACCGCACCTTCGTTATCACAGAAAATCTCCATGGGCTCCTTTATGGCCGGTACAACTCCAAGATCACCAATGAAGTTCTTTAGCCATATTGCCTCCTTCGACGCTTCGCTCGCTGCGATGTACTCTGATTCGCACGTTGAATCAGCTACGGTTTCTTGCTTGGAACTCTTCCAAGTCACTGCTCCTCCATTTAGGGTAAAGACCCAGCCCGACTGCGAACGTTAGTTGTCCCTGTCGGTCTGAAAGCTGGCGTCACTATACCCTCGCACCTTCAAGTCATCACTCCCTCCAAGGACTAAGAACCATTCTTTCGTCCTCCGAAGGTACTTAAGGATGTTCTTCACCGCAATCCAATGTGCTTTGCCAGGGTTCCCTTGATATCTGCTAACCATGCTCAAAGCGAAGGCTACATCAGGGCGAGTACAAGTCATAACGTACATGATTGAGCCAACTGCGGAAGCGTATAGTACTCGGCTCATTTCTGCTATCTCAGCTTCGGTACTCGGACTTTGAGTCTTACTCAACTTGGCATTTCCTTGTATCGGTAGTTCTCCCTTCTTTGAGTTTTCCATACTAAAACGTTTTAGTACCTTCTCTAAGTAAGTATTCTGACTAAGTACAATTAGTCTCTTACTTCTTTCTCTTACTATCCTTATTCCCAAAATGTAAGAAGCCTCTCCGAGGTCCTTCATAGCGAAGCACTTCCCGAGCCAGGACTTAACCTCCTGCAGAGTCGGGATGTCGTTTCCTATGAGTAATATGTCATCGACATATAGAACGAGGAAGCTTACTATACTCCCACTGGCTTTGACATATACACAAGATTTGTCTTCGCTTCGTACAAATCCAAACTCTTTGACTTTCTCATCGAAGCAAAGATTCCATCTGCGAGATGCTTGCTTAAGTCCATAAATGGACTTCTCAAGCTTACACACTTTATTCGGATGCTTCGGATCCACAAACCCCTCTGGCTGAGCCATGTAAACATCCTCAGCCAACTTTCCGTTAAGGAAAGTGGTCTTGACATCCATTTGCCAAATCTCATAATCATGAAATGTGGCAATTGCTAGCATCACTCTAATAGATTTAATCTTCGCAACTGGTGAGAAGGTCTCATCATAGTCAACTCCGGGAGTTTGAGTAAAGCCCTTCGCGACCAATCGCGCTTTATATGTGTGTACGTTCCATCTACGTCGGTCTTCTTCTTGAAGATCCACTTGCACCCTACGGTCTTACGTTAGGGCACATAATCAACCAAATTCCAAACTTGGTTATCGTACATGGATTGGATCTCGCTATCCATCGCCTCTTTCCATTTCGCAGACTCCGGGCCTGCCATGGCTTCCTTGTAGCTATTAGGTTCATCAAGATTTACTAGTGTACCATCACTAATATACGTGTCCCCTTCGGTAGTAATATGAAAACCATAAAACTGGGGATGAACTCTAACTCTATCGGAACGTCTAAGAGGTAAGGATTCGTCAATCGATTCAACCGGAGTTTCCTCCTCGGGTTGAATGCCAGCGGTAGAGGTTCCTTCATCTATCGACTCTTGAATCTCTTCAAGTTCGATTTGCCTCCCACTGTCTCCTTGGCTTATGAGTTCTCGCTCTCGGAAAACTCCTCTCCTCGCAACAAAAACAACATTGTCTTTCGGTCTATAGAAGAGATATCCAAAGGAAGTTTGCGGGTAGCCGATGAAAATACATCGCTCACTTCGAGGTTCAAGCTTGTCGTGAGTATCTCGTCTTACGAAAGCCTCGCAACCCCAAACCTTGATATGTGCCAACGAGGGAGCTTTCCCTGTCCACATCTCATGAGGTGTTTTGGCAACCTTCTTAGTTGGGACTCGGTTAAGGATATGGGCGGCAGTCTCTAAGGCATACCCCCAAAAGAAGATAGGTAGTGAAGCACGACTCATCATAGAGCGAACCATATCCAATAAGGTTCGATTACGCCTTTCTACCACACCATTCAACTGCGGTGTCCTAGGAGGCGTCAATTGCGAAACTATTCCACACTCCTTGAGATAATCGTGGAATTCAAGACTTAGGTACTCTCCTCCTCGATCGGATCGAAGCATCTTGATTTTCCTGCCCAATTGATTCTCCACTTCATTCTTGAACTCTTTGAACTTTTCAAAAGTTTCTGACTTTTGCTTGATTAAGTAGATATACCCATATCTACTATAGTCATCGGTAAAAGTCACATAGAAGCGGTTCCCATCCTTCGTGGTTGATCTAAAGGGTCCACATACATCGGTATGTATTAGGTCCAATAGCCCCTCACCCCTTTCACAAGTACTCGTGAAGGGTGACTTAGTCATCTTTCCAAGTAAACAAGACTCGCATGTGTCATCTTCCCTAAGGTCGAATGACTCCAACACTCCATCCTTTTGGAGTTGGGCTATGCGTTTCTTGTTGACATGTCCAAGACGAGAATGCCACAAGGATGCTTTATCCATACTAGTGGAAGAATCAATATTCAAAACATCATTTCCTAAGTTATCAACAATCATAACAGTTTCATATATTCCATTACATGGTATAGCTTCAAAGTAAAAGACACCATTTAGATAAGCCAAAATAGAACCATTCTCATTATTAAAAGAAAATCTAAATCCTTGTCTATATAAACCATGAAATGAAATGATGTTTCTAGCCATTTCTGGTGAATAGCAACAATTGTTCAAATCTAAAACTAAACTATTCCTAAGCACTACTCCAATCTTGGTCACAGGCGACGATCTTCTGTTCCCCATGATTAGATTGATCCTTCCTTGCTCCACATCCCTACTTCTTCTTAGTCCCTGCACATTAGAACAAATGTGATAACCACAACAGGTATCAAGGACCCAAGAAATAGCATGATTAGAATCGTTAGATTTGATTGTGTATATACCTACGAAAGATGGCTTGATCTTTCCTTCCTTGATCGCTTGCAGGTAATCCGGGCAACTTCTCTTCCAATGTCCTATCTTGTGGCAGTGGTGGCACTCTGCCTCCTTCGGGTTAGAGCAGGGCTTAGAGGGATCAACTTTGGTCCCACTAGAAGAGGCACCATCTCGGGCTTTCACCTTGCGATAGTTATTCGATGAAGCTTTCCTCTTCTTTCCCTTCCCTTGACCAATAGCCAAGACAGGAGCAGCGGACGGATTGGGAGTTGGTGCAACAGACTTGTCCTTGAAGTTGCTCTCAGCGACCCTCAAGAGACCTTGGAGTTTGCTTAGGGTGACCTCCTCTTTGTTCATGTGATAGGTCATCCTAAATTGATTGTACATCGGAGGCAAAGAGTGAAGCACCATGTCGATCGCCAAGTCTTCGCCGAAGTCAACATTTAACTTGCGAAGGCGGTCGACATACCTTTGCATCTTTTGCAAGTGCACGGTAAGAGATTCTCCATGAACCATCTTAGCGGAAATCATGTTAGTGAAAATCTCGTAACGCTCTTGTCTCGCGTTTTGGTGGTACCTCTCCAACAAGTCTTGATGCATTTCGTATGGATACATGTCCTCGTAGGACTTTTGGAATTCGGAGTTCATGGTGGCGATCATGATGAAATGTACCTTCGTTGCATCTCGTTCATGAGTTTCAAAGGCGGTGATTTCGGCGGGAGTAGCAACTTCGGGGTTGATTTTCTCGAGCTTCTCATCGAGGACATACTCTTTATCCTCATAGCGACCAATGGTGCGAATGTATCTTATCCATTCGCCAAAGTTCGTTCCATCGAAGGTGACCTTTTGGCAAAGGCTCATCAACGTGAAAGAACTAGCAGCAGCGTTGTTTGCGTTTGACATCTATAGAAAGGACAAAGATTGATTAGAATAAGAATCCCTAATTATCACCCAATAAGAAAAATTAGGGCTAGGATCCAACAATAACATTTACATACTAGAAAAAGGGATGCCGTAATCTAATATGCAAATAAATTGAAGGTAAGTGAATGACGATTCACTAATTCTCCATTACAAAACTTAAACTATTAGTCCTAAGTGTTTTTTTTGAGAATTCCTAGGTTCGGATGAGATTCATTGAACTATTCAATGGCATGTTTCAATCTCGATATGCCCCTCTTGTTTGTGACTGGGATGCCGAGGATCACAAAGCGGGTGTGAATTACCATGCAAATTCACATGGTGCCTTCATTGTAACGATCACCTATTCGATGTGCCGGTAAACCACACACGCTCCATCGAACTATGATAAACAATGAATCACCCTTTGCCACCTTCGCTTAGAACCAATTAGTGTGCCGGTAAACCACACACGCTCCACTAACTTCTTAGCAAGGTGCAAAGTGTAATTTCATGGGATTGCATCGATTCACTTTTCCTAAAGTAACTAAGATTGGGAAAATTTTAAAACGTGTAGTTACTTTGTGTTTCTTATTATACTTTTAATGAGAGGATGAGGTTGCCTTATCCTACCCGTTCGGCTAACGACCCTCCACCAATCAAGCAAGCGGTGGGTGTGAGTGTACACCCATTAAGCACCATTTTATAGGTCGCAACCTTATACCCACCTTATAGATTGACTTCGTGAATGAGGCCTAGTAGCGGTAAGACTAGCATTTAGTTATACATACATATATATATATATATATATATATATATATATATATATATATATATATATATATATATATATATATTATTCTAGTAATATCATATAAGTATAGGGTTGTATTTTAAAACCTTTTAAAATCTAGGGTTTGAAATTTTGAGTTGTCTAAATTAAAACTTTTAATCACAAATATAAATTTCAAAACTTTAGGGTAGGTTTTAAACATTTAAAACATGGAGGATCAAATAACAAATAATTCCAATTAACAATTAATATCCTAATTATCTTTATTTGATTTATCTAAGATTTCTTTCAAGATAATTATCAAAATAATTAATCATTATCATATAAGGAAATTAAATATTTTATTAGATGATAAATATCTTTAATTAGATCAAGATAATAGTCATATTTACCAAAAAATCGGATTTAGATTGATCTAATATGATTAAGGTAAGTTTCCATAAGATAATTATGAAAAAAATCCCGAATCTGGCCATTCCTGACGCCTGGACTCGCCGAGTGCACAAGAGGACTCGCCGAGTCAGGCCTACTCGCCGAGTCCACCTTGGAACTCGCCGAGTCAGTGACTCATAAACCCAAAAAACGAATTTTGCAGGTTTGTTTCAGTTAATCAAGCAACAATTTAAAGAAAACCAAGCTAGGCTCTGATACCACTGATGGGTTTTAGCCATAAGAACTTTCCTATGTGCGCATGCAAAACCCTATTGCTTGGATCTAGGCTTTCTAATTAAACATGCTTTGAATCCAAGACTTCTAATAGCTAATTAGGTTAAATAACAATGATGAAACAGATCTAGAATCATACCTTTGAGTTCCTTGTTGATCTTGTTTGTCTTGGAGCTTCTAGAGTCACAAATGTCACTCCTCTAATGGCTTACAAACACCAATAGCAAGCAAGATGATTTAGGAGAGAGGAGAGGGGAGGAATTCGGCCAGAGGTTCCTTGCTTTAGGTTGTGTGTCGAATTCCCTCACCCCTAGGGTCTATTTATACTTGTAGACTCCTTAAGGGTTACCACCTAAACCCTAATTGGATAATCTTCTCTTAAGGCTATCCAAATCCATTCCATAGATAACCCTATGGACGATTTTGGCTTATCCAAGCCCTAGAAATCGTCCATCCTATCTAGGATAAGGATTTACAGTCTAAAGTGTAACTATCAAACAATTGACAGTTTATACCCTCTTATTTAATTAATCTCGTTAAGTCACCAAATTAATACCAATTAATTTATGACTTATATTAATCAAATAGCCATATATTATTCCTTATAATATTTACTCTCTCTTAACAAATCATCCTTCAAGTTGCTATGGTGAAGGCAACCCAAAAGGACCATGCACAACCGGATATAGTTATAGCCTTAGACACTATTCCAACAATAACTCGTATACCATACAACTGCGACAGAGATATAAAAAAAATGTTAGACAAAACTTCAAAAATGGTCCCTGTGGTTTCCGAAAATATCAAGTTTAATCCCTAAGTTCAAAAAACCTCACAGATGGTCCATGTGGTTTCAAAACTTTTAACAAATGGTCCTTCCGCCTAACTCCGTCAACTTTCTACCTTTAAGTGAGGGGCGTTTCTATTATTTCACTACCCAGGGACCATTTATGAGGTTTTCTATTGCTTTTTTTTAAATAAATAACTAAATATGCAAGGGGTCCCACTCATCTCTCTCTCTCTATCTCTCTCTCATTGTGTGTTCATCCCAAGAAAACTCAAAAGATTCAACTGTCTGGTCACCCCTAACCCCCCCCCCCTTTCTCTCTCTTCGTTCATCTTTTCCCCTTTCTCTCTTCTTCTCCATTCTTCTTCTTACTCTAGAAAAAATCCCCCCACTTCCCTTTTATCTCATCATGATTTTTAAAACCATGTCTCCAATAGTTAAAGAACTTTTTTCAATTAGGAGACTGAGAGCTATTTGTAACCTTCTTTTGATTGTATAAGCATTATCACTTTGATCTAGCTCCATTCCTAAGACACATCCGAATTCAGTTTGAACAAAGGCTTGTCTTCTTCCTGTGAAATGTTTATCCCTTCCATTTTAGTGTTTCCATGGTATTCATCTGCAGTTATTCCCCAATACAAATGTACTCCTCCATCTGAACCCTGTAATTATATATATATATATTTTTCATTTAGGCATTTTCACGAACAATTGGTAGGTGAGACAAAGTAAAAAGAAAATCAGAGTCTTGTGAACCATGAATATGGAAGTTTACCAGTGCAGTGAAAACAGTTTCGGATTTACTATCGTAGACAACAAATGCGAAACTTCCTTCAAGATCTTTGATGACCTGATCGGCAGGGTAAGGCCCACGGTCTCGTGGCGTCCGATAAGCTTCAATCACGAACATGGCTTCGTTGGTGTTCTTTTACAGTCCGTATTGTTTGATTTGGGAGCAGAGATTGTTCAAACTCCCCATGAACAAACAGTATATGTCATCAAAGGCAGTGAACAACCTTTGATGAACGAAGTAAGGACGATCCGGTTTAACATAAGCAAGAGCAGCAGCGTCGCCACTAATTCCATGCCGCCATGACTTATGTTCTTCATCACATCGAGAGAGAGAGAGAGAGAGAGAGAGAGAGAGAGAGAGAGAGAGAGAGAGATGGGGGGGGGGGGGCTTTAGTGAAATAATTATATAATTTTTTTTTAAATAGAGAAATCTCATAAATGGTTCCTGTATATTGAAATGACGAAAATGCCCCTCACTTAACGGTAGAAAGCTGACGGAGTTAGGCGGAAAGATCATTTGTTAAAAGTTTTGAAATCATAAGGATCATCTGTGAGGGTTTTTGAACTTAAGGATTAAACTTGATATTTTCGAAAACCACAATGACCATTTTTGAAGTTTTGTCAAAATGTTATGTATCAAATTTTTTGATTTGAATATGTTTAAATCGCAATATGAAAAATTACAAAAATAAGTTGCTATTTAATTTTAAACTCCATAAATTTTGGGATTTATGTTAAGTGAATTAAAAAACATGACCAAAATAGTAAGAAAATGAAGTGTTTTATAAAAATTAACCGGAAAATTTTGAAATTAAATTTTAAATTCCTAAATTTTTTAGATTTATACCAAATGAAATAAAAGAAAATACTAAGAAAAGGACATATTTCATCATTATTCATAAACATATGTCATGTATCACTCACAAGGTTTAATTTAGCATGATAGGGATGTCTAATTAGTTTTAAACGGAAATCCGTAATCAATCAAACATTTAAAATAGTATAAATTTCATATATATGATCCATGTCAAGTTTAAAATTGACATTATACCCCTTCAGATTATTTTTACATCTATTGTAACATTATACCCTTTCAAGCTTTTGTTTTTTATTATTATTTTTTTATTTTTAATATTCACTGTACTATTTTATAATTAAAAATAAATAAAAATAGGTCCACCCCAACCCCCCTCTCCATCATACCCAACTCCTTGCACCAAACCTTAGCCATCTTTCATTTTTAGAGAGGTTTAATCTTAATCTGTATCAAATTTGGGGACATCGACTTGATATTCTAGTCTAATTAGAACTCATTTCAAACATTAAACAACCTTTTAGCTTTCATATATTCTCATTTGTATGACTTATTCAGACGAACAAATGTAAATCCAACAGATAAATGTACAACCAAACATAATTCCAAGGATCGAACCGGGAATTACAAAGTTTTTATAACAAAGCGAAAAACTATACCAACACTATAGTAGTCTTCTATCCTTCAATTACACTCTTACCTCTATTAATATTACTTTGGTTCTAAGAAGCAACACATCATGATCATAATAGAGTGTAAGCTTTACAAGATTAGTGAGTAATCTAGTTAGCATAACACACTACAAAAACAACAATTACATACATTACTGATATACAATAATTAATCAAATTAAATTCAACTTTTCATTTTCTACATCTAGTACTAAGTTATTTCGGCTATAACCTTTCAAGTATTATTGTTATTTTTTTGGAGTTTTGTATGTGCTGTCTCGGAGTCTATTGTGAAAGCTTTCATTATAATTTTTAGTCTTCAATGTAATGTTCCAATAGTCTGTTAGGTTTTAGAATGCAAACATCTTATGTTTCGGTGATTAAGCATTATTGATTGTATCACGTGTCACTGTTTATGTGTCATGACCTTAATGATTATTCTCTAACCGACTCCCTTTTTGTCAACATATGAATAGAGACGTTAGTTAGAAGGTAAAGTAAGTCTTAGGGATGTCAGAAAGTCTCGTGGACCTCGTTTCCGTAAAGGCCCCGTCCAATTTGGGGGCATTTATAAAAAAAACCGGGGGCGGGGACAAAGGCAAGGGCAAGATTAACCCCCGTTTTAATTTCGGGGGCGCGGGCAAGGATGGGCAGTCCCGTCCCGAAACCCTATAGGGCCCTCGTTAATAAATTAAGCATATATTTACATATATTAATTATATAAATATAATAAATAATAACATGATTTTTAGATTCTAAAATTCAACAAAAAACATGTTTTTATGTTGTTAGTATAATGTTTTTAAGATGTCATAACTTTGTTTTGTTTGTTTGTCTGTTTGTTCGTTTTAACATGAAAAATTTTGCTATAAATAAATATTTGTTACCTAAAAAATATATTCTTTTAGCCCAAACAACGATTTCTTTTAGCCTCTAAAAGGCACCCCAAAATCAATCGGGGGCGGGGGAACGGGCACGAGGGTAATAAGGGGGATTCGGGGGCGGGGGCGGGGGTAGGAAGGCTGGCTATTTCGGGGCGGGGGTGGGGGATGCATTCCTCGTCCCATGTGCCCCCGTTGACATCCATAGTAAGTCTTTTGCTAGTTCTTACATTAAAAGTTGCAACTAAGATTTCTTACTCTAAATTGAAAACAAAAAATTATTTACATTCTCTTGTTATCATTTTTCTAATCCAATCATGATTTCATACATTTCAAATTAGTAAATCGATCCTACAAGTGGTATCAAAGCAGGAAATCTTTGAGTTTAATTCAAATCGTTGAATTCTCTTGTGTTCGTCAAGTTCTTCGTTCATCATTTTTTATTTTTCTAGATCCCTTCCATATTTGCAATTTGTTTGCATTTTGATCTAGAATTCATTCATCGAAAACTTATTTTGATTTGAATTGCATATTATACTTTGATCTATTGTTTAAAATTTCTGATATCATGGCAAAACATGACTCTTATATCGTTGCATTCAATCTGTCAATCAACATTAGTTCAAATACCAGAGTTCCTACTATTTTCCTAATGATTATGCAGTATGTGTGCTTCATTTTGAAGATTACATTTATGGCATTAAGAAGCATGGTTCATGTATTTGGAAATCAATAACTGAAGGTCCATATAAGTTCTCGAAGATGAAAGAACATGTTAATTCTCTCAGGGAGCATGAACAACTTCGTGAAAAGTATATTGACATGGCCAAGGAAGAGAAAGAAAAACTTGAAAATGAATTGAAAGCGAAAAAAGAAATTTGATTTGATCTTTCTCCGAATACATTTCGTTTGGTGAGTTCATGTAAAATGGCTCATGATATATGGAATCGTTTGAAACAATGGTATTTGATAGTAATAAACTTCACTCTATTCAAACTTTTTTATGTTCGGAGTATGGTTAATTCAAACACTAACATGGTGAAGGTATTGATCAAGCATCTGAAAAGTACAATCATTTGTTGAGTCGGATTATGAAGTATTATTTAGATCAAAAGGATATAGAAAAGAACGTGAGATTCTTGCAATGACTCCAATATGAATACAACTTGATTGTTTCAATGGTAAAAGCTCACAGACATTTCAAGTCTTATTCGTTGTTGCAAGTTATTGGGTTTTTAAAATCACATGAAGATGAAGTAACTAAAGGTGTGTAGTCGATCAATGATGCTGGTCCTTTAGCATTGGTTGTGAAGGAGGAACTCTCAAAAGGGAAGAAATCAAAAGAGAAAGTTGTGATAGATTCAGATTCAGATGCAACAGATGATGAATGGACAAGTAAAGAGAAGGCATTGATAGTTAGCAATCCCAAAAAGTTCTCGAAGAAAAAAATTTCCAAGTTTGGTTTGAGAAATGGTGGTAATTCAAGGTTCAATGGTGGGAGTTTTGAAAACTACAAAGGTGAAAGCTCTTATGCTGACAAGAACAACAAATGTGATGGCTCTAAGTGACGAGTTTTATAAGTTATAACAACATGTACAATGCGGAAAATCACTTAACAATTAAGAAGGACAACTGCAACCTATAAGGATCTATGTCATAATACTTTGAAGGTAACATATCGTGAAAAAAAAATAATATAAACCCTATGATAATCGAAATCATGGATTAGGGTTACATACCTTAGATTTTTTGTAGCAAACACATCACTTCAATCATTCCTTTGTAGAGCTTGGATTAGGGTTACATACCTTAGATTTTTTGTAGCAAACACATCACTTCAATCATGGTCTAAAGCGCTGCTTTTTCAAAACCAAACGTAGAACTAAAAGATAATTTAGGAGAGAGGAGACAAAAGCAAGAATTCAACCATTCTTCTAATAGAAGGAGTGGCGAAAATAAGAGACCATAGGGTCCTATTTATACCAACTTATGAAACCCTGGAAACTCTAGTTTGAATATATAATATTATTATTTCAAATCCAGGTGGTTATCTAGTTTCCTTATTATCAAGAAGCTTCCGGAAACTCTAATAAACCGTCTCTAAAACCATCCCCATTAGGAACGTTCTAGAACCTGTCCTTTGTTCAAGTATTAAGCAATTACAGCTTAGCCCTTTCACTCTCAATTAATTCTAATTAATCACAAAATTAATTCTAATTAATTTGTGATTAATTCTTAATTAATTATTACTATTTTAAATTAATATATTAAGCACACAGTATATTAACAAATCATTGATTACAATTTATTAATCATATGATAAATCAATGAATCATCATCTCTCTACAACTATCACTCTAACCAAGTTCTAGTTATGAGGGAAACCTAAAAATAACTTTGTTTCTAATTACAAGTATATACCAATTTAATTATGATCCTAAACACCTTAATCCAACAGTCTCTTACTTGGATAAGTCTATAACTAAAATTATAAGTATAACCTTGAACCAAACAACAAAACTCTGATTCAAATCAGAAATTGGCCCTAAGATAAGTGATCAAATATTCCTTCGTTCTCCAAGATATCCTATGGACACGAGACATAGATCACGATAAATATTATTGTCTAAGATTTTGCTTCCTGATTTCTTGATTTGTGATGATGTCATTATACTACCGATTGAACACGTCAATTTAGTCCTAGATGGGTCCAGCACTATAAAGTCAACACCTAACCACCAAGCATCCTAAAGATATACCTTTCTTGTTAGGCAAAAGGAATGAATAAACTTTAACTACATAAATGTAACCTTTACTTATCGAATTATACATGAGACTACGTTTTATAACATCATGTGACAAATGCTTTTTCGCAACACCAATGCACAATCGACTTGCAAATTACAACTTATATATCTCCGTATGAAGAATAATAGATATTATCATCTTATAATTACTTGTGATTGAATCCATGAAGTAATCTCTAAGTGTGAGTTTACCTAATACCCAAAATCTCCATTTTCTAAGTATTCGTAAATAGTGTAGCAATCTCATGTAATGTCTAATCCCTATAGATAATCTACAATTGATTCATGACAATCTTGATTAACTACTTACTTCCAAGTGACTGTGGAACTTTGAATAATCAAATTACTCGGGAAGTAAAACATGCAAAGTGAACCACACGAATAAATATTTGAGAAAGGAAGTATCTGTAACGTCCCAAAAATTATAAGGTACAAATTTCATTTTCAATTCAACCAGAAACACCAATTATCCCTTTTCCAATCATTCAAAATTATTTTAGAATAAAAACAGTTATCAGAGTACAATCCTAAAATCATATGGTTGCAAAAAAATGGGTAGATGCAGTACGATCAAGCCGAGACCTTTACGTTCGAACCGGAAGTACCTAAAACCATGACCATAAAACTATAAGCACAAAGCTTAGTGAGTTCCCAAAAATACCACATACCATACTGTTAGGTGCATTTCATGTACCCATTTTGTAGCTTTATTTCATAAAAGTATATTGCATATAGGCTTAAACTCATGCATTTTGCATGTTTTTCGGGATTTTTCATGAGGCAATTTCATTCAAATACTTTTGTGATATTTTAGGGACTTTTGGAGGAAGGATATTGTTAGAGGAGGTAAATAAAAGTTGTGGACAAAATTTCAGGCCTTGCGGAGCACCGAGGAGCAAGATATCAAAGAAATGAGAATTTTGGCTTTATAGACGTTTACACGGCCGTGTAAATGGAAGCCTTGCGTTTACGCGGGCCGTGTAAATGACAGTGTTAATTTACGCGGGCCGTGTAAACGTAAATGCCGGTTTTAAAGCAGTTTTTCACCATTTTTAAAGGGGGGAACCGACTTTTTACTTAGGGGGTCGACTTTTGGAGTAGAGAAGGCGAATTTCTTGAGGATTTTGAAGTTGATTAACACTTGGGAACATTTGATTTCATTTTGTAAGAACTTTAATTTCATTTTCTAGATTTGTGATCTTGTTCTAGCCATGAGTGGCTAGAACCCTAAATTCTCCAACTTTATGTCTTGACATTTGGATGTGATTTCAATCATATGACTTGATGTTTGCTTTCAATATTCTATCTAGTGAATTTGATTTTGTCTCAATCGAATGTTTGATTCTAATTGTGATTCTTATTGGCCATCTGAATTAGGGTTAGATCATTCAAGTTATCTAATTGCAAAATCCGTAATTGTTTTGTAAATTGGACTAGGTAACAAGCACTAATCTGATTTCTATTGAATGAAATTAGTGTAAATCTATTCACACATTCTTATGCTTCCGAGCTTATGAGGAGTATTGAGTATTGTTGGGAACATTCACATAAGGTTTAATGCAATCTTTCAACCTAATTCTAAGAGCTTGTTTAGATTAGATTGGTAAGGTTAGGATTAATCAAAGAGCTTGTTTTGGTTAATTATTGTGGTGAATGGGAAGTGTTAGAGCTTGTTAACACTTTCAAGTACCAACTTAGATAGAATTGAACGAATATTGTGTCATCTTGGAGTCACATTGCTAAATTGTCATACATGGAGTTGGAGTCCTCACACATTCTGAACTTAATTCACGCACTTAATTGATTGCTTATGTTTTTAATTGTTTGTTTAATCATTACATTCTAAACCCCCCTCTCTTTTTACTATTGGTGACTATAGTACCTTGTGCAAAAAGGTATAAACATTTGTTCCGTGTCTCTGTGGATCGACCCTGCTTACCTTGTATTACATTTCTAGTATGAAGTAGTAGTGTTTAAGGAGTTATTTTACCCCTTTATTTGTTGGGTTTGACACGCTTAACAAATTGGCGCCGTTGCCGGGGACACGGTGTTACTAATTGTTTATGCCAAGCATTTTGTGAGCAGGTGCTTTAAAAAAAAGTCAGGTAGAACATAAGTTTTCAATTGAAGGAAGTGACGAGAAGGTTAATGTGTTGTAAAGGCCCACCTACTTAGAACAAAGCACATTCAGGGGCCAAGTCGAGCCAACGACTTAAAACAAGGGCAGCTAACCGGGAGGCAACCCGGGGGGTTTTTTTTCCTTTATTTTAAAACTTTTTAGTCTTTGGTAAATTTCAAGTTTTTGTTAATGTCCCAAATGGTTTTAAACTTATTTTTTATGCCTAGAAAATGAATCTCCGGCTCCAAAAGTACTTCACGGATAGCTTGGGGAGGATGAAGAGGAGGTTCTCACCACAATTGCAAGGCTCCAAGAACGATTTGGTAAATTATTTCCATATCTTTAGTCGTTCATATTTTGCTTAAAAATTCAATTGGTTTGCATTTGTGGCTGTTTTGGACCCATTCCCAAATCAGCTACCATCCTCCACCATCTGACTCTCAATAGGCCGACTATACCTCTCTCCAAGCATCGAGGACGATGCTTATTTTAAGCTTGGGGAGGGGCATCCATCCATGCATAAATCCCGTTGCATGTAGGTTGCATGTAGTTTTGTACATATTGTATTAATTTTCATTTCATTTTTTTTTTCTGCATGGAAAAATTTTCAAAAACCAAAAAGATTTTCTTTCTATTCTAATTTTTATTATTTTCTTTGCATTTTGTTTTCATCTAAATTTTTGCATTGCATAAAAAAATTTAAAAAAAAATCGATCCAATCCAAAGCAACCAAATCTTCTCAAAACAGTTGAGATGGTAAGTGAGTTGTGTGCCTTGAAATTGGCTTGCTCTTTTTATTGAAAAATCTAAAATCAAGTTAATCACACACGAGCACATCTCCCGAAGCTACTTGTGCAAAACAGAAAATGAGAAGATTATCTACACTTGAGCATAACAGCAGGTATGAGTCGATTCTTTGGGACATATGACCGGTCTTATGAGTAGTAATGCTCAATTGAACTTAAAATGCCAAATTCAAAAGTTCATAAAAAGAATGCAAAATCTCAATGTCCCGCCTTCCAGCGCTCTTAAAAGTCCTTTCTACTTATTCCCTTTTATATACCCTGCTTGAGGACATAGATTTCAACTATACTTACGGGTTTTTGCATGTTAACATTTAGTCCCCCGAAAAATATCTTAGAAGTCCTCACGGTAATAGACCATGAGATGTCCCACAATAGAAAAGTCAAGGACGGAAATATAAGGAAATTGGCCAAATAAATAAATCAATAAGAGTGTTATGTGTTAACTTAGTTATTTGTATTTGTGTTACATAAAAAAAAAAAAAAGAAAACTATTATTAAGTTAATCTGTGACCTTTGGGATTCGAACAAGTAAACTCTGAGGGGTGTTTTACACCTAATCGCCTAAAGCTAAATTGTTTGGGACTGATTGAGTTGAAAATTCGTTACACGGGTTCCATAGAAAGTCATGAACTTAATAATAGCAAATAAAGCTAATCTGTGGCCTTTGAGGTTCGGGCAAGTAAACCCGAGGGATCTCTTTAAATCTAGCACACTAAGGTCATTTGATTTGAATGTGTTGGTTGAAAGCCTGCTACACGGATTTCAAAGAAAGCCATGAGCTTTATTTATAAAAAAAATGTGTAATTAGAAAGTTTGTACATAGTTGTGTTTATAGTTTAATTAGATGTTGTGTTTAGGAAAAATAAATGGCTGTCAAAAGATTCCCTTGGACTTGGATTTGAATTTATGACATTGGACTGAATGTTAATTACTTCAATTGGTGTAAGTGGTTTGAAGTTTGTAACCAATCTAGATAAATATTAGGGAATTTTTAGAAAAGATTTTTCAGAAAAAGATTGTTGTTAACCAACAAATAGCTGGAATCGGACATTGTTATATTTTATGAAACAAAGATGGTTGAGCATGTTTTGTCATATATAATTTCACGAGAGTAAGACCATAATTTGTTCCAAGAATTGACTTGATAATATTGAAAAGGAATAAGTGTTGTGATCTTTAATTCTGTTGAGTTGTACTAGGAAGTAGCCAAAGTCTTGTTTCTATTATCATTTAATATTTTGAGACTAAAGCAAAGTTAACTCAAGGCATGACAGGTACATTCTCAATTATGGTACAAAATAGGGTTAATTGGGTTGGATATATTTTTTCATGTTTGTTTTGATTTCTTGCATCAAGTTTCAAAAAAAAAAAAAGTTTAACTTTGAGTTTCTTTTCTTCTCTTTTATTTTATTTTCTCCGGTTTGAATTTTCTTGTTCTTTCTTGAGGACAAGAAAGGTTTAAGCTTGGGGAGATTTGTTAGGTGCATTTCATGTACCCATTTTGTAGCTTTATTTCATAAAAGTACATTGCATATAGGCTTAAATTCATGCATTTTGCATGTTTTTCGGGATTTTTCATGAGGCAATTTCATTCAAATACTTTTGTGATATTTTAGGGACTTTTGGAGGAAGGATATTGTTGGAGGAGGTAAATAAAAGTTGTGGACAAAATTTCAGGACTTGCGGAGCACCGAGGAGCAAGATATCAAAGAAATGAGAATTTTGGCTTTACAGACGTTTACACGGCCGTGTAAATGGAAGCCTTGCGTTTACGCGGGCCGTGTAAACGTAGATTTCTGCGCAGTATATTTTTGCGTTTACGCGGGCCGTGTAAATGACAGTGTTAATTTACGCGGGCCGTGTAAACGTAAATGCGGATTTTAAAGCAGTTTTTCACCATTTTTAAAGGGGGAACCGAATTTTTACTTAGGGGGTCGACTTTTGGAGTAGAGAAGGCGAATTTCTTGAGGATTTTGAAGTTGATTAACACTTGGGAACATTTGATTTCATTTTTTAAGAACTTTAATTTCATTTTCTAGATTTGTGATCTTGTTCTAGCCATGAGTGGCTAGAACCCTAAATTCTCCAACTTTATGTCTTGACATTTGGATGTGATTTCAATCATATGACTTGATGTTTTCTTTCAATATTCTATCTAGTGAATTTGATTTTGTCTCAATCGAATGTTTGATTCTAATTGTGATTCTTATTGGCCATTTGAATTAGGGTTAGATCATTCAAGTTATCTAATTGCAAAATCCGTAATTGTTTTGTAAATTGGACTAGGTAACAAGCACTAATCTGATTTCTATTGAATGAAATTAGTGTAAATCTATTCACACATTCTTATGCTTCCGAGCTTATGAGGAGTATTGAGTATTGTTGGGAACATTCACATAAGGTTTAATGCAATCTTTCAACCTAATTCTAAGAGCTTGTTTAGATTAGATTGGTAAGGTTAGGATTAATCAAAGAGCTTGTTTTGGTTAATTATTGTGGTGAATGGGAAGTGTTAGAGCTTGTTAACACTTTCAAGTACCAACTTAGATAGAATTGAACGAATATTGTGTCATCTTGGAGTCACATTGCTAAATTGTCATACATGGAGTTGGAGTCCTCACACATTCTGAACTTAATTCACGCACTTAATTGATTGCTTATGTTTTTAATTGTTTGTTTAATCATTACATTCTAAACCCCCCTCTCTTTTTACTATTGGTGACTATAGTACCTTGTGCAAAAAGGTATAAACATTTGTTCCGTGTCTCTGTGGATCGACCCTGCTTACCTTGTATTACATTTCTAGTACGAAGTAGTAGTGTTTAAGGAGTTATTTTACCCCTTTATTTGTTGGGTTTGACACGCTTAACACATACATAACATTGGGCCTAGCCCTCACATTGTACCCAACCCACAATAATGGGCGTAGCCCTCTGTTGAGTATTTGAGATAATGAAACTGATTTGGCATATTTGGTTATTTAGGGAAGCCTTTTTAGGGTTAATCATTTTATGATTCCCTATGGTGACTTTACAGTAGAAGTTATTAATCGAGCTCTTCTAAGGAATTGGTTTTATATTAAGGCTTCGATTTTATATTTATGGTATATTATTTATGTTCCCTATAAATAATCATTAGGCTAGATTTTGATAAGCAGCTTTTTACCATATTAGGTTTTTCTTTGTACGTTCATACCTTAATTAACATACACAAAAATTTTATTTGATTACTTGCATATTATGGTGATTGATTCTTGATTGTTCTTGATACTCCGCATTCGTCATCTCAGATTTATTTAAAAAAAGTGGTATTAGAGCGGGTTCTTGTAGATCTCAACGATTGTTGCATGAATCGATCTTGTTTATGGCGATATTTCATCATGAATCTTACCTTGTTCTTCAAGTTTTGTAAGTTTTCTGAAAAGAAAAAGTCTAATACCTCGTTTTATTGCAAAATCTTGCTCAGATCTGTTACTTTCTACTCATTATTTTTTATTTGATTTGTTCTTTAATCATGTTCTATAAGAGAATTAGAAGAAAATTTTCGTGTTTATTCGAATTTTTGTGTTCAGATCTACTTTATCTCTCTAAAATTCGTCTTAGATCTATTTTCTCTCTCTAGAAACCATCTCAGATCCGTTTTCTTTCTCTAGAAACCATCTCATATCCATTTTCTCTCTCTAGAATTCTTAACATACCTACTTTCTCACTCTTCAAGTTCTATCAGTTGTTGAATATTTAATGGATCTTTTATTATGTAACTCTATTTAAGAACTTGGATTATAGGTTACTAAACCAATCTATGGTGTAGACAAAGTTACTTCGTTTCATGTTCTTTGTGATTTTACGTTAAGAGATGTTACTGATGGGTTTTGGACATATGAGCATTCCTATGTGCACATGCAAACCCTATTGCTTGGATCTAGGTTTCTCTAATTAAACATGCATTGAATCCAAGACTTCTAATGGTTAATTAGGTATAAGAACAATACAAAACCAGAGTTAGAAGCTTACCTTGAAACACTTGTTTGATCTTCTTGTTCTTGGAGCTTTAGAGTCACAATTGTCACTCCTCTAATGGCTTACAAACACCAACTAGCAAAGAGGATGATTTGAGAAAGAAGAGAGAGGAGGAAATCGGCCAGGGTTTCCTTGCTGTAGAGGAGGTTCCGATTTCTCTATCCCAAGGGGTCTATTTATACTTGCAAGGCTCCTAGGGTTTCACCCTTAAACCCTAGTTGGATAACTTAGACTCTAAGCAATCCTAATCCTTTCCTTAGATATGCCTTGGATGGTTTTGAGGCTTATCCTAGCCCTAGAAATCGTCCATACCCTATCTCTTAAGGATTCATAGCCCAAAGTGTAACTATCAAGCAATTGATAGTTTATACCCTCTTATTTAATTAATCTCTTTAAGTCACCAAATTAATACTAATTAATCTATGACTTATATTAATCAAATAAAAATATTATTATTCCTTATATTATTCTCATAATATATTAATAATATCTATTCTCTCATAATAAATCATCCTGTCAAGTTGCTATGGTGAAGGCAACCCAAAAGGACCATGCACAATCAGGTCAAATACTTGCCTAATATAGTTGCAGCCTTAGACACTATTCCAACAGTCTCCCACTTGGATAAGTCTAGTAACTATATGCACAAGTACAATCCGATTTGCAATCGTAGCTCTCAAAGACGCTGTCAAACTCTGATCTAATCAATCTTGTCCTTTAGATAAGGGATCGTACAGTTCTCTATTAGATATCATGCTGACAGTTTTATGGAATAATTAGTCTAGCATTTGGTTTCTCGATCTCCGATTTATTTGACATAGAACTTAATCGAACACATCAATTCAGTTCTGACCGGGCCCGACACATAAGTCAAATCAAATTATCGAGCGGCCGAGATATCGCTTTTTTCCTTCTTAGGATAAAAGTTACAGATAAACTTCGACTTATATGCATTTACTTATTCATTAATCAACTATACACAACAATCCGTTTTATAACATCGAGTTACCAATGCGTTTTCGCATTATCAATGTACAATCAATTAACAAATAACAAACCATATATCTAGGTTTTAAGACTATATGATATTATCGTCTTGCGATCATCCTTTCTATCACATTCCATAAGGTGATTCCAGCAAGCACGAGTTTTTTCCAATGCTCAAAACAGGTTCATAAGCACTCATGAACGTTGCAGCAATCTTTTGCTATGTCTAAAACCATTTAGACAATCTACACACCTATTCATGACAATCTTCATTCATATCTACTTCCGACATATGAACGATTGTGGACAATTTGAATAATTCGATTATTCTTAATAAACTCAATTATTTTGGAAGTCAAAACATGCAAAATGAAACAATAGTTAAACAATCAACATAAGATAGTAACATTATTTATAAATAAAACTCCTTTATTTAACCATCAAATGTTAATTACATTTATCTATTACACGTTTCTAATACTATCTAATCTATGCTAATATCATCCTTCAGCCCAATACTCCTAGCATGCTGTAAGTGCTTAACCCTACTCAGTCCCTTCGTAGGCGGATCTGCTGGGTTATCTTATGATGATATCCTCTTCACTACGAGTTGTCCTTCTTCTACACGATGTCTAATAAAGTGATATTTTCTGTCGATATGTCGTGATCTACCATGATCTCTCGGTTCCTTGGTCAAGGCAACCGGTCCTTCATTATCACAGAAAATCTCCATGGGCTCCTTTATGGCAGGTACAACTCCAAGATCACCAATGAAGTTCTTCAGCCATATTGCCTCCTTCGATGCTTCGCTCACTGCAATGTATTCTGATTCACACATTGAATCAGCTACGGTTTCCTGCTTGGAACTTTTCCAAGTTACTGCTCCTCCATTCAGGGTAAAGACCCAGCCTGACTGCGAACGGTAGTTTTCCCTGTTAGTTTGAAAGCTGGCGTCACTATACCCTCTCACCTTCAAGTCATCACTCCCCCCAAGGACTAAGAACCATTCCTTTGTCCTCCGAAGGTACTTAAGGATATTCTTCACTACACTCCAATGGGCTCTGCCAGGGTTCCCTTGATATCTACTAACCATGCTCAAAGAAAAGGCCACATCAGGGCGAGTACAAGTCATAGCGTACATGATTGAGCCAACTGCGGAAGCGTATGCAACTCGGCTCATTTCAGCTATCTCAGCTTCGGTACTCGGACTTTGAGTCTTCCTCAACTTGGCATTACTTTGTATCGGTAATTCTCCCTTCTTCGAGTTTTCCATACTAAAACGTTTTAGTACCTTCTCTAAGTAAGTGTTCTGACTAAGTCCTATTAGTCTCTTACTTCTTTCTCTTACTATCCTTATTCACAAAATATAGGAAGCCTCTCCGTGGTCCTTCATAGCGAAGCACTTCCCGAGCCAGGACTTAACCTCCTGCAGAGTCGGGACGTCGTTTCCTATGAGTAATATGTCATCGACATATAGAACGAGGAAGCTTACTACACTCCCACTGGCTTTGACATATACACACGATTCATCTTCGCTTCGTACAAATACAAACTCTTTGACTCTCTCATCGAAGCAAAGATTCCATCTGCGAGACGCTTGCTTTAGTCCATAAATGGACTTCTCAAGCTTACACACTCTATTCGGATGCTTCGGATCCACAAACCCCTCTGGCTGAGCCATGTAAACATCCTCAGCCAACTTCCCGTTAAGGAAAGCTGTCTTGACATCCATTTGCCAAATCTCATAATCATGAAATGCAGCAATAGCTAGCATCACTCTAATAGACTTTATCTTCGCAACTGGTGAGAAGGTCTCATCATAGTCAACTCCGGGAGTTTAAGTAAAGCCCTTCGCAACCAATCGCGCCTTATATGTGTGTACTTTTCCATCCACATCTGTCTTCTTCTTGAAGATCCATTTGCACCCAACGGTCTTACGTCCAGGCACATTATCAACCAAGTTCCAAACTTGGTTATCATATATGGATTGGATCTCGCTATCCATTGCCTCTTTCCATTTCGCAGACTCTGGGCCTGCCATGGCTTCCTTATAGCTATTAGGTTCATCAAGGTTTATTAGTGTACTATCACTAATATACGTGTCCCCTTGGGTAGTAATATGAAAACCATACAACTGGGGTTGAACTCTAACTCTTTCGGAACGTCTAAGAGGTAACGATACGTCAATAGGTTCAACAGGAGTTTCCTCCTCGGGTTGAGCGCCAGCGGTAGAGGTTCCTTCATCTATCGATTCTTGAATCTCTTCAAGCTCGATTTGCCTCCCACTGTCTCCTTGGCCTATGAGTTCTCACTCTCGGAAAACTCCTCTCCTCGCAACAATGATAACATTGTCCTTCGGTCTATAGAAGAGATATCCAAAGGATTTCTGCGGGTAGCCGATGAAAATACATCGCTCACTACGAGGTTCGAGCTTGTCGTGAGTATCTCGTCTTACGAAAGCCTCGCAACCCCAAACCTTGATATGTGCTAACGAAGGAGCTTTCCCCGTCCACATCTCGTGAGGTGTTTTGGCAACCTTCTTAGTAGGGACTCGGTTAAGGATATGGGCGGCAGTCTCCAAGGCATACCCCCAAGAAGAGATAGATAGTGAAGCACGACTCATCATAGAGCGAACCATGTCCAACAAGGTTCGATTACGCCTTTCTGCCACACCATTCAATTGCGGTGTCCTAGGTGGCGTCAATTGTGAAACTATTCCACACTCCTTGAGATAATCGTGGAATTCAAGACTTAGGTACTCTCCTCCTCAATCGGATCGAAGCATCTTGATCTTCCTACCCAATTGACTCTCCACTTCATTCTTGAACTCTTTGAACTTTTCAAAAGTTTCTGACTTTTGCTTGATTAAGTAGATATACCCATATCTACTATAGTCATCGGTAAGAGTCACGTAGAAGCAGTTTCCATCCTTCATGGTAGATCTAAACGGTCCACACACATCGGTATGTATGAGGTCCAATAGACCCTCACCCCCTTTGCACGTACCAACGAAGGGTGACTTAGTCATCTTTCCAAGTAAACAAGACTCGCATGTGTCATCTTCCCTAAGGTCGAATGACTCCAACACTCCATCCTTTTGGAGTTGGGCTATGCGTTTCTTGTTGACATGTCCAAGACGACAATGCCACAAGGATGCCTTATCCATACTATTGGAAGAATCCATGCATAAAACATCATTTCCTAAGTTATCAACAATCATAACAGTTTCATAAATTCCATTACATGGTATAGCTTCAAAATAAAAGACATCATTCAGATAAGCCAAAATAGAACCATTCTCATTATTAAATGAAAATCTAAAACCTTGTCTAAACAAACCATGAAATGAAATGATGTTTCTAGCCATTTCTGGCGAATAGCAACAATTGTTTAAATCTAAAGATAAACCATTCCTAAGCACTAAAGAATACACTCCAATCTTGGTCACAGGCGACAATCTTCTATTCCCCATGATTAGATTTATTCTTCCATGCTCCACGTCTCTATTTCTTCTTAGTCCCTGCACATTAGAACAAATGTGGTAACCACAATCGGTATCAAGAACCCAAGAAATATCATGAGATGAATCGTTAGATTTAGTTGTGTATATACCTGCGAAAGATGGCTTAATCTTTCCTTCCGTGATGGCTTGCAAGTACTCTGGGCAACTTCTCTTCTAGTGTCCTATCTTGTGACAGTGGTGGCAGTCTGCCTCCTTCAGGTTAGGGCAGGGCTTATGTAACACCGTAAATTCAAGGAATAATTTTTCATTTAAAATAATCATTTTATTAGAACTTGTTTAAAATCTCATTTATAATTGAATTACAAAACATAGATCATTTCCGCTTGAATAGAAAACCTGGATCCTCCAACATATAACTCTTTCTCTGGTGTGTACAATCAAGCCGGTGCCGTCCCGTGTTACTGAAAGAACCTGAAAACAACATAACACAAAACACTGTAAGCACGAAGCTTAGTGAGTTCCCCAGTATACCACTTACACATATACGCCTTTCCAGGCCCTGACTTTCCGGTCCACAGCACAACGCCTTTCGGCCCATAACATAATCGCCTTTCGGCCCATAACATATTTGCCTTCCGGCCCGTAACATATTGCCTTCCGGCCCATAACATATTTGCCTTCCGGCCTGTAACATATTGCCTTCCGGCCCATAACATATTTGCCTTCCGGCCCGTAACATATTGCCTTCCGGCCCATAACATATTGCCTTCCGACCCATACACGTACACAACACATAATACATTTACTTACCACATATAGCACATATATCATATATCATATTCGACTTCCGATCACATAATATATTGCCTTCCGGCCCATATAAACATACATAGAACGCATAGCAATTATCTTACCATTTATAGCACGTATAACACATATCATGTCCGACCTTCCGGTCACACAGTCAAACCCTTCCGGGTACAGTATAGTGAGAAGACTCACCTCGCGGATACTGAAAGTTAGCAACTCCTGAAATCCCTCGTACTTGATCCGCCGAGCTACAGACTCCCTGGATAATGTCGTACATCCCTTATTAACACTTTTATCTTTCAAGACAACTGACCCTTAGAAATCACACATAGGTCAACTCTGGTCAACAGTCCATGGTCAACTCGACTGGACTCGGCGAGTACTCTGGCGACTCGGCGAGTCTAGTCGTCCTCCAATCCTCTAAGTTTTCCCTTCTACTCGTCGAGTATCCTCCTTGACCCGACGAGTTACTCCTGGAAGAATCGCGGGGCCACCCCGACTCCACTCGCCGAGTCTGATGAACAACTCGACGAGTCCCAGTTATTCTTCAAGCTACTCGCCGAGTCTGCTCATCTGACTCGGCGAGTCCATGCCATGCAGTCGCGCAAACTGCTTCCTAAGGTCATAACTGCTCCGACCATTCATAGGTCTGGCCTTCCTCGACTGGTCCATTACATAAGGTCTTCATTTAGGTGCTCATGATACACCCTAAGACTTATAATTTACATGTTGACCTAAGGCATAAGGATTTCAATCCAAAACCTTCACCAATTCTCGAAATGCACAGACATGGGATATTCTTGAAAGCTTGAGCACCCCAAGTGCGATGCCTCTAATGGTTCACAAACACCAATATTCAAGAGGAGGCTTGAGAGAATAAGTTATTTCGCACAAAATCAATACACACTCTCCAAGAATGTTGTGGCAACTCTTGTAACTGATTTTGGCTCTAAGCGGGGTTTATTTATAATGTGGCAAGTGCTAGGGTTACACCTTTTAAACCCTAATGACCTTTCATATTACTTAGGCTCCATGGGTTAAAACCTCCATGGACTATCCATGGATTCTCTCATTGGTTTAGCCCATCCTAAATAACATGGATCATTGGCCCATACTATAAGAATCATTGATTTACATAATCAATCCCCATATATTTAATTAGTCTCTTTTGATCACAAAGTTAATTCAAAGTTAACTCTTGATAGATACAAATTAAATAATATGATTTCATATTAATATATTATACTTGTAATATATCAATAAATCATAAATAACCTTATTCTCAAAATTCCATCCTATCAAATTGCACCGGTAAAGGCAACCCAAAATGACCATGCTACAATCGGGTTAAGTACATCCCAATTATAATTATGGGCTTAGACACCAAATCCAACACAAACTAGGGTTAGGGTTTTCAAAGGGGGGGGGGGATAAGAATAGAATGGGTTTGGGGGAAGTTAAGGAGCTTAAATAGGGCCCAAACCATGAAAATAGGGTTTGGTTTAACACTAAAAAATTGCAATAATTTAAAATTTTCAAAAATCAACAATTCATCATAATTCTTTAGAAAATAGTTGATTGTTTCAAAAGTATTATTTCAAATAAGAGTTTTTACCTAAGATCCAACGACAAAATAGGAAGTCGTGTACAATCATGTCTTCGCCTTCCCACGATCCTTGGAGGTATCTGAAACCATAAACTAAAACTGTAAGCCAAAGCTTAGTGATTTTCCCCTAAAGTATTACTACACAAACATATAATCAAACTAATAACAGGTCCACAAACTTATTTTTGGATTACCCCTGGCACACAACCTTATGGTTGGAATAACCCGGTCCACAACCTTATGGTTGGAATGCCCAATACATGAAGGGTCCACAACCTCCTGGTTGGATTACCCTCGTCCTACAAGCTTCTGGTTAGAATGCCCTGTTCCACAATCTTATGGTTGAAATGCTCTGGTCTATTGACTTACAACATAAAGTAGTACAGTCTCAACCCCATCATACCATGTTGACATGCACATAACAAATAACATATATCTAATAATAAATAATCATATAAAAAGTTAACAGGCTAGCAGGCAGATCTACAAATTACTACTATATAGCAACATCCTAGATACCAGGATACATAACCAAAGGGGATGACATTGGTGCCTTCGGCCCACAAGAATAATGAGGAAATTCACCTCACAGTCTAACGTATTGATAAACAATACATTGTTCCAAATACCGACTCTACAGGGCACATATTCAACAGATAGATACCAAGGCTTAACTATAACTCAAAGTACCCAATATACCCTTAAGTCAAACTTGGTCAACCCTGATCAAACTCAAAGTCAAAGTCAATGGGTCAAGGAGTCAACTTGGTCCACTCAGCCGATTACATGGGGCGTACTCAGCTCCTACGCTAGGTGTACTCGAGCTTTAACCGGAGTCAGGAGATTAACCACATACGTATGACGTATGCTAAGGTACGCATGATGTATGCTTAGAACCTCATTTTTGCAATAAGAACTTAATGCATTAAGCTCCCACGTCCAACTTTTAGATCCAATGCCAAAATACCACTAAGAGTCACAAAGTTTCCAACTTTATGAATTTGCATGTCCATTAAGTGCTTAATACACAAAATATCAACATCTTAATGCCTTAAGACATTCTAAAGCATGCATGGAGAAACACTAAGCATCAAAACCACATATTTATGACTCAAGACCCCTCATAAGGTATGATAGGATGACTTATTTGGTTAAGAGCATGCCATGCTTAAGAATCACCATTTTTGGGACCAAAAGTGCCCTAAATGAAGAATAGCTAGATCTACAGGATAGGGTGATTAAGTTGTGAAATTTTTACCTCCTGGAGATCACTAGCAAGGAGATAATCTCAGACCCAAGTTGCTTTCATGTAACACCGTAAATTTCAAGGCAAAATTTTCTTTTAAAATAATCATTTTAATTTTAAAACACTTATTAAAAATCTCGTTCATAATTGAATTACAAAGCATAGTTTCATTTTCACTTGAATGGAAAACCAGGATCCTCCAAAATTTGACTCTTTCTCTGGTGTGTACAATCGAGCCAGTGCCATCCCGTGTTACTGAAAGAACCTGAAAACAACATAACACAAAACACTGTAAGCACGAAGCTTAGTGTGTTCCCCAATATACAACTTACGCATATACGCCTTTCCAGGCCCTGACCTTCCGGTCCACAACACAACCCGCCTTCCGGCCCTTAACATAATCGCCTTCCGGCCCGTAACATATTCGCCTTCCGGCCCATAACATATTGCCTTCCGGCCCATAACACATTGCCTTCCGGCCCATAAAACATACACAGCACATATAACAATTAACTTACCACATATAGCACATATATCACATATCATATCCGACCTTCCGGTCACGTAGCATATTGCCTTCCGGCCCATACATATTGCCTTCCGGCCCATATAAACATACATAGCACGCATAGTAATTATCTTACCACATATAGCACGTATATCACATATCATATCCGACCTTCCGGTCACACAGTCAAACCCTTCCGGGTACAGTATAGTGAGAAGACTCACCTCGCGGATACTGAAAGTTAGCAACTCCTGAAATCCCTTGTACTTGATCCGCCGAGCTACAAGCTCCCTATAACATCATATATCTCTTATTAATACTTTTATCTTCCACGTTAACTGACCTTAAGAAATCACACATGGGTCAACTCTGGTCAACGGTCCACGGTCAACTTGACCGGACTCGGCGAGTACTCTGGCGACTCGGTGAGTCTAGTCGTCCTCCAATCCTCTAAGGTTTCCCTTCTACTCGTCGAGTATCCTCCTTGACCCGACGAGTTACTCCTGGAAGAATCGCGGGGCCACCCCGACTTCATTCGCCGAGTCTGAGGAACAACTCGACGAGTCCTAGTTATTCTTCAAGCTACTCGCCGAGTCTGCTCATCTGACTCGGCGAGTCCATGCCATGCAGCCGCTCAAACTGCTCCCTAAGGTCAGAACTACTCCGACCATTCATAGGTCTGGCCTTCCTAGACTGATCCATTATGTATGGTCCTCATTTCGGTGCTCATGCTACACCCCAAGACTTATAATTCACATGTTGACCTAAGGCATAAGGATTTCAATCCAAAACCTTCACCAATTCCCGAAATGCACAGACATGGGGGTATTCTGGACCTCCAAAGGTCCCAACACGGTGTTACAATCATTTGGGGGACTAGGGTAACATTCAATCTATCCACAAAAATGGGGTTCCATAAACCCTAATCCTCTAAATACATCACCATAGCAGAGTATACCCGAATTCATACCTGAATAATGCACTCTCTGTGTCCCCAAACCCCATAACGTGATTCCCTTGCTGTTCCTTTAGCCAAGCCCTTCTCTTCCTTGCACAACAACTCTTTCAAAATCACCAATGGCCTTTAGCCTTGCTCCATATGCACACAATCGGTTTAGGGTTCCTCTCAGAAGCCTAAAACGAACAATGACGACCAATAAGTCCTCTTTATATGTCCCAAACCTGAACGGCTAGGGTTTTCGCTAAACAGCGCAGACTCGCCGAGTCCCTATCTAGACTCATCGAGTCCAGTTGCGAACCCGCGACCAGGTCTGCGATCCTACTCGGCGAGTCTGGCTCCAACTCGCCGAGCCCCCCCTTAAAACACCCAAAAATATAATTTTAACAATATTTGAGATTCTGGGCTGTTACAATTCTCCCCCACTAGAATCAGACTTCGCCCTCGAAGTCTTACTCTGAAAATAGTTCCGGATGCTGCTCCCGCATCTCACGTTCCGGCTCCCAAGTCATTTCCGATCCCTTCCGGGGTTGCCACTGAACCAACACCAGAGGTTCCTCCTTGTTCCTCAGAACCTTGATCTTCCGATCCCTGATGGCCACTGGTCTCTCAGCATAACTCAGGCTCGCATCTACCTAAATGTTCTCTAGTGGAACCACTGCTGACTCATCGACTATACACTTCTTCAACTGCGACACATGAAAAGTGTCGTGGATCTATCTCAATTCCGCTGGCAACTCCAAACGGTAGGCCACCCGTCCTACCCTCACAATTTCACAAAAAGGCCCAACATACCGGGGCCCCAACTTGCCCCTCTTCCTGGATCGAATCACCCCTTTTCCAGGAGAGACCTTCAGGAGTACGAAGTCGCCGACCTGAAACTCAAGCTCGGACCGGCGTCTGTCTGCATAACTTTTCTGTCGGCTCTAGGCGGTCAATAACCTCTGTTTAACCTGCTGAATCTGCTCTGTCGACTGAAGCAGGATCTCTGTACTGCCCACTACTCCCTGTAACCGAGAATTACCCAAGATGCAACTCTGCTCTAAATCTCAACGATCACTCGGCCCATAAGGGTTAGGAAACCATGAATCACCGGATCCCCGATCCAAATCCCACCTTATCCGTTTCGGGACGATTGAGAGACCCATTCTCACTCTCAGAGCAACTCTCACGAGTTCTCCTCTTGCAATCGCATACACATGCTGCACTAGCCCCAACGTACCTTTCTCTTCCCTTACCTAGGGAAATCCGCTTGACGACCTTGCCACTACCCCATGTATCGCACATGCTCCGGATCTACTCGCAAGGACTCTCGGGTCCATGCATTACCTCTCCTCAGCAAATGAGGGTCTGACACCACCTCCTATGCAACAGCTCAAAGGGCGGCATACCAATGCACTAATGATGGCTGTTAATATGAGACAACTCAACCAAGGATAAATACGTACCGCGGCTCCCTCCGAAATCTAATACACATGCCCGAAGCATGTCTTCGAGCGTCTGAATCGTTCACCCTCTCTAAAGTGTCCTTAGAAGTCATCAGGATAAGCTCCTTTCTCATATTCCTCTTCAAGACTGAGTACCAGGTCATCTTTTGGCTCCACAGCTGAGCCCCCAACGTCACCCATATCATGATCCAAGTGTCCCACTAACTTCCTCCCCGTGACCACTATCCCGGCCCAGTGACACGCAAGTCACGAAATCCTCTTTTCCTCATGCGAGAAAAATACAATCCAACCGAGGATCGTCTCAACTCAAATCTCTGGTTTCTGCTTCGCATATTCCCTGCGTATCTCCCCGCATCTCCTGACAGAGACGGAGACCCCCGTCTCGCCCCCGACTCAACATCCAAGCTCCAAGGACTCAATACCAGGGCTACTCAAACCCAACTCTTCCACATCATGCACTGCTCGAAAAACATTCCAATATCGAAATTCCCTTGCCATCTAGTGAGTACTGCAACTCCACGCAGCATCACAACACCCTCTGAGTAGGGAGTACTATGGCTTGAATATCCATCACAAACTCTGGAGGCAATCAACATAACAAATGCCCATCTTTGCGAAAATCCACTCTCTCAAATAATCTCCCTGGATGCCCATACTCGAAGGGCTCCCACTAGATTCACAGATACTTGATATGCCACACGTCGATTCAATTCAGGATTCACAAGTAACTCCGAAATAAAGATATCATACCCGGATATCTCAGAATACCCCAACAAAACATCACAAGATCCTGCCACAACCACTGATCTCCTGCCCCAAGCATCATATAGACACAATAATACATCTCCTCTGAACCCCATAATTAGATCTACATTTTTCCCACATTACAACTTCGGTGCATATAATTTCTCGATTGGAATACGAGAAAACGCTGCCGCTACGAAATATGCTGATAATTCTCCGAAACTCTTTTTCCCGACGCTCAAGATCCAAACAAGGATACGCATACCGACCCCGGGAATTGGCCGCCCAATCATTCTCTATCTACTTGCAACAACACCAATCACCTGTCATGGATACATTCGTCCTCCTCCTCAAGTACTTCCCGTATTAACTCACTCTGACCCCTTTCCTCGATCACCGACACCTCTGGTCTCATGATTTCTTACAGCATATCTCTATACTCCACTTATAACTACTCTTGACAAATCTTTGCTTTCTTACATACTGCACCCGGTTATCCCCCACTTAGGGTTCGAACCATCACCAATTAGCACACAACCAACCCACGACTATTTTTCACCAGCGAAATTGCACCTGCTCCAGGAAAGTGCTACGCAACGCCCAATAATTCCCCCCTTAAGGAAATCAATCAACCCCCTATACCCTGAACCTCTGATTAACTCTCCAAGAACTTCTCATCACGACTGCCTCTAATCGTTCCAAATCCCATACCAATCTAACACTAAGCATCTCAACTGGTCAATAACATCCCTGGCTCATAGACTGCACCGCAAAATCATCGTTCCTCTCACCTCAACTCATCAACCAATGTTCCAACGCCGGAATTGTCCCACGGACAGGGACCCACTCCCAACATAGACGAAAACTCTCTGCACTGCAAAAATCGACTGAACTCCCCACTGCTACCACTATAACACAACCTACTATTCTCAATTAGGTGTGGTGTGGTCCTCGACTACCTCAGTCCCAACTGACTGTCTGCTCCCGATAAGTCACTGCCTCGCGGAACTCCTGCTACCTGATACTCTGAGGAAATCATTATTGATAACGACCTGCAGGGTGTACTCCCAAATCCAAAACTGAAACATCAGGCCTCTCGTGTTTTGCACATGAACATAAATGGCACTACCCACCTAGAAGGTGACCTCTCCTCTATCGACTGATTGCTCGACTCAGACCGAAATTTTCCTCTCCCTTTAACTCCTTACCAAAATACTCTGATAGGCACTCGCCTTTCCTCTCGAGGAATGCCTCTCCATACTCAATCAGGGTCTACAGGCCTAAAACCCCTAGCGTCCGATCTCTACCTCATCGATCATGACCGGATAACAAGATAATCACAAGCATCATTCACTACGAACCATGGTACTCATCCCATGACATCCCTTCTCAATATGCTCCGGTGTATGGTACCCGAACCATAGCTTCACTCCTCAACCTGCTCCGATGTATGGTACTCGAACCATAGCATCACTCCTCAATCTGCTCCGATGTATGGTACTTGAACCAAAGCATCACTCCTCAACCCGCTCCGATGTATGGTACTCGAACCATAGCATCACTCCTCAATCCGTTCCTTAGGACCTTCAGAATGCTCCCTGTATCAAGTATGGGTCCTCTGCTTTCAGTAGTACGGGCCCATACTACCTGCCACATCTACCCATACTTTCCACACGGACCATCCCAGAGCTCCTAAGTAGCTGCTCGACCTGCTCTTTCACCAATCCCATCGCACGTGCCCGCTCTCCAGCGAAATCCTCTACTTTACCAGCGCACTCATCTGGCTAGGTTTACTCCCTAGTCTCTTCCGTCGTCCTCCCACTTCTTTGCTATCAGCTGCTGAAGAGCTCCTAATGATGTCAGCCATCTACCTCCTGAATATCGTCATACTCACTTAGTAGCTGACTCCCATCATCGAGAGTTCCACAAAGCACAAAGCAAGCAGCATTCGAGCATCGAAGAATACATAGGACTCCTTATCTGTGATAACTCCACCTTCTCAGCTCATCCTCGGAAATACCCCTGAACTCTGTAACTCTACCCCTCGTGCGTTCTAACTGGATACTCTCACTCATCACATACTCAAAAGCATAACGCACATATAACAACAAACCCTAGGCTAAGGCATCACAAATCAGGCCACTCTAGTCCTAAGATATGAAATACCTAGCCTGTCTCTAGCATGCAATAATATCTCATAAAGTGCATCATAGATATTTCATAACACAAAATTAAGGGTATTTTTGGGAAATCACCGTTTGGCTCTGGCTGATTGTACACACTGCTCTTTCTTGCTTTCTCTTTGAACTCTTATTCACTTTTAGAAAACTATTTATTTGAAAACTTTTTCTTACTTCCTCAGTTTGAGTCCAGATTTACCCGAAGGCGCATCCGAATCCCTCAAACCAAGGCTCTGATACCAATTTGTAACACCATAAATTTCAAGGCAAAATTTTCTTTTAAAATAATCATTTTAATTTTAAAACACTTGTTAAAAATCTCGTTCATAATTGAATTACAAAGCATAGTTTCATTTTCACTTGAATGGAAAACCAGGATCCTCCAAAATTTGACTCTTTCTCTGGTGTGTACAATCGAGCCGGTGCCATCCCGTGTTACTGAAAGAACCTGAAAACAACATAACACAAAACACTGTAAGCACGAAGCTTAGTGAGTTCCCCAATATACAACTTACGCATATACGCCTTTCCAGGCCCTGACCTTCCGGTCCACAACACAACCCGCCTTCCGGCCCTTAACATAATCGCCTTCCGGCCCGTAACATATTCGCCTTCCGGCCCATAACATATTGCCTTCCGGCCCATAACACATTGCCTTCCGGCCCACAAAACATACACAGCACATATAACAATTAACTTACCACATATAGCACATATATCACATATCATATCCGACCTTCCGGTCACGTAGCATATTGCCTTCCGGCCCATACATATTGCCTTCCGGCCCATATAAACATACATAGCACGCATAGTAATTATCTTACCACATATAACACGTATATCACATATCATATCCGACCTTCCGGTTACACAGTCAAACCCTTCCGGGTACAGTATAGTGAGAAGACTCACCTCGCGGATACTGAAAGTTAGCAACTCCTGAAATCCCTCGTACTTGATCCGCCGAGCTACAAGCTCCCTATAACATCATATATCTCTTATTAATACTTTTATCTTCCACGTTAACTGACCCTAAGAAATCACACATGGGTCAACTCTGGTCAACGGTCCACGGTCAACTTGACCGGACTCGGCGAGTACTCTGGCGACTCGGCGAGTCTAGTCGTCCTCCAATCCTCTAAGGTTTCCCTTATACTCGTCGAGTATCCTCCTTGACCCGACGAGTTACTCCTGGAAGAATCGCGGGGCCACCCCGACTCCACTCGCCGAGTCTGAGGAACAACTCGACGAGTCCCAGTTATTCTTCAAGCTACTCGCCGAGTCTGCTCATCTGACTCGGCGAGTCCATGCCATGCAGCCGCTCAAACTGCTCCCTAAGGTCAGAACAGCTCCGACCATTCATAGGTCTGGCCTTCCTAGACTGATCCATTATGTATGGTCCTCATTTCGGTGCTCATGCTACACCCCAAGACTTATAATTCACATGTTGACCTAAGGCATAAGGATTTCAATCCAAAACCTTCACCAATTCCCGAAATGCACAGACATGGGGGTATTCTGGACCTCCAAAGGTCCCAACACGGTGTTACAATCATTTGGGGGACTAGGGTAACATTCAATCTATCCACAAAAAGGGGGTTCCATAAACCCTAATCCTCTAAATACATCACCATAGCAGAGTATACCCGAATTCATACCTGAATAATGCACTCTCTGTGTCCCCAAACCCCATAACGTGATTCCCTAGCTGTTCCTTTAGCCAAGCCCTTCTCTTCCTTGCACAATAACTCTTTCAAAATCACCAATGGCCTTTAGCCTTGCTCCAGATGCACACAATCGGTTTAGGGTTCCTCTCAGAAGGCTAAAACGAACAATGACGGCCAATAAGTCCTCTTTATACGTCCCAAACCTGAACGGCTAGGGTTTTCGCTAAACAGCACAGACTCGCCGAGTCCCTATCTGGACTCGTCGAGTCCAGTCGTGAACCCGCGACCAGGTCTGCGATCCTACTCGGCGAGTCTGGCTCCAACTCGCCGAGTCCCCCCTTAAAACACCCAGAAATATAATTTTAACAATACTTGAGATTCCGGGCTGTTACATTTCAAGCTCCAAGTTCTTCTCACCACATTCTTCTTCTTTTTCAAGAATACCACAAAACATAAAGATAAGCTCAAGATACACTCTTCTCACTTAGGGTTAGCTAGAGGGTCCTTTTTCTTAGATGGAGGATGATTAGGGAATGAGAAATGAGAGATAATGATGATTATATATGGATAAAACCCTGAAAATTAGGGTTTGAGGATTTACCACGTACGCTCTGCATACGCAGTCCATGCCCAACGTACTAGGGTCTGCCCCAGTACGCCTAGGGTACACAACGTACTAACCTCCTGGCAAAAATTACCAAAATGCTACTATGGGCCATTCTTGAAATCTTTCTCAAACCTAAGTGTCAAAATGCAATATTCTTTCATAAAGTACCTCATCATCGAGATGTTACTGATGGGTTTTGGCCATAGGAACATTCCTATGTGCACATACAAACCCTAATGCTTGGATCTAGGTTTC
This sequence comes from Lactuca saligna, assembly GCF_052625555.1. Taxonomy (NCBI): domain Eukaryota; kingdom Viridiplantae; phylum Streptophyta; class Magnoliopsida; order Asterales; family Asteraceae; genus Lactuca; species Lactuca saligna. Next base: position 50,929,656 of record NC_136422.1, on the reverse strand, counting down.
TCTAATTGAACATGCATGAATCCAAGACTTCTAATGGTTATTCTATCACAATAACATAGAGAAATCAGAGTTATAAGTTTACCTTGAATCACTTGTTTGATCTTCTTGTCTTTGGAGCTTTAGAGTCACAATTGTCACTCCTCTAATGGCTTACAAACACCAACTAGCAAGAGGATGATTTGAGAGAGTGGGGAGGGACTTAGAAATCGGCCATGGTTTCTTTAGAGACAAGAGGTGCCGATTTCCATGACCCCTAGGGTCTATTTATACTTGTAAGGCTCCTATGGTTTTACCTTTAAACCCTAATCGGATAACTTAGGCCCTAAGCAATCCTAATCCCCTTCATGATACGCCTTGGACGGATTGTAGGTCTATCCTAAGCTCCTAAAATCGTCCATCCCATTATCCATAAGGGATTATAGCCTAAAGTATAACTATCATACACTTGATAGTTTATGCCCTTCTATTTAATTAATCTCCTTAAGTCACCAAATTAATTCCTAATATATGACTTATATTAATCAAATAACAATATTATTATTCCTTATAATATTTCAACTCTCATTGTAAATCATCCTATCAAGTTGCTATGGTGAAGGCAACCCAAAAGGACCATGCTCAATCGGGTCAAATACTTGCTTAATATAGTTGTAGTCTTAGACAATATTCCAACAGTTACATTTGGGTACTGATCGCGTATGTCCAACGTATTTAGGGATGCCCTAGTATGCCCAGTGTACTTCCTGTATGCCCAATGTACTAGACTAAGTTCACAACCTTCTTAACTTCTAATAGTCATAACTTCTTCATTCTAACTCTGTTTTCGACGTTCCTTATATCCATAGAAAGGTATTGAGGAGCTCTACAGCCCTATCTAAATAATTTTTACTTAAAGCACATCGATCTAAAGACCTCATATCATAAAAGAAGTCTGAAACACTACTTTTCCCATTTTACCCTTGGGATTCAAAGCACAAACCGAACTATTGGGTCACATAATTTACATTACCCTCATCCAAATGGATCTAAAACATCTCTTTCCCCAAAGCCCGAAGCTTTATGATACTTAATCTTCTCTTCATGATCCCGAATTATGAGACAACTCGAAATAGCGTGTTATAATTCTCCCCCACTTAAATTATATTTCTTCCTCAAAATCATTCCTTTTTACTCTCCAAGCAATCAGACGATACGACCAAATCTTCCAGATCCCTGATGAAAGTCAACCCCAACATATGATGTCCTTCTAATAATTGAACCCATCCTTAGCAGAACTGACATACTAACGACGAACGAATTCCTGCTCCTACCAACCTTAACCAATAAAGGACAACCATCACTATACAACTCAAATCCATGAATCCAATACCTTATCCGTGTAACATCCTAAAATTTAGGTGCATCTCTTAAACCCTTCTTCTTTTCCAAGTTGTCAAATTTAACCCTTAACAGAAAGTTATGGCAAATGAGTACGTTGGGCATACTGAAGAGTACGCTGCACGTACTCATGCACTTAAGTTGGACGCGAACTCTCCTAGGTATGTTGGGCATACCCAGGGTTACGCTGGGCATAGCGGGCCTAGATGCAAACCCTAATTGTGGCTTGTGGATTATAAAAGGAATGCGTTGGTCTTGTCCCCAGCCATCATTCCTCAGAGAAAAACCCTAGGAGAGCATATTATCGTTCCAAGCTAGTGTGTGAGTGTTCTTGAGCTAAAAAGTGCCTTTGTGTGTTAGTGAAGAATAAGAGGAGGTTCTTATGGAGGCTAGAAGTTGGAGTGCAAGCTTGGATCTGAGTTCTACAGAGGGAGGAGCTTCACTTGGAGGTAAAAAGCTCAGGGCTTTCCTTATTATTGTTGATTTGTGTGTCATGGACCAATTTTTAGGGATTTTGGTCCCAAGGTAGAGAATTTATGAGCAAAAGGTCTCCATAAGCTTAGATATACTATATTTTAGAGTATTATGAGTTGTGGGTTCATAAAAATCCAAGCTTGGAAATGAATATTAAGCCATGCATGAGATCTAGGCTTTATGAGGAAAGAGGAAAGGTGTTAGAGTGATTAGTGAGCTTTACAGCCATGCAAAGGCTTAAAGGTTTCGACTTTATGGATTAAATGACCTTAGAGAAGTCAGATCTGACGTATGAGTATATGTCTTAACCGTTTAAGACCCAAAATCAAAGGAGTATGAAACTGGAATTTATGCGGGGCATAATCCCAGTACGCGCAACGTAAGGGGTTGCGTTCCCCATTTCTGTGAAGTCACCGGGTACGCCCAACGTATAGATTTGGTACGCGCAGCGTAACCCAGAGGGTTGACTTTTGTTGACTTTTAGGGTTTAGTCAATGATTGGATCTTTGAGCCATAAGAGGGGTAAAATGGTCTTTTACACTTCTGAGAGAACTTAGGGAGGGATTAGTCTAGCCTTTGAGAGTTGTATTGATTAGAGTAATTATTCCATGTGATTAGGTGGAGGCTAGACTAGTATTACTAACTTCGAAATTTATCGAGTTACCCGAGGTAAGTCTTCTCACTATACTTTACCTAGAGTGGTAATTAGAGTTATGTGACAGAGTATCTTGTATGCTTTCGTATTATGTGATTTCTATGTGATTTGTGCTATGTATGATTCAGAGTTCACAAAGTTAGGACCGAAAGGTCCACAGAGTTAGGACCAGAGGGTTCACAAAGTTATGGGATTGGAGGGTCCCACTGAAACACATTGACCAGAGGGTCATATAGAGTTATAGCCTCGAGTGGCTAATATGTGTTGTATGTGGTACTTTGGGGAACTCACTAAGCATTTATGCTTACCGTTTTATGTGTTATATGTTTCAAGTACCAGTGAGGACCATGGGAAGGCGTTAGCATGATCCGTACACACTCATGGAGTTTATGTTTTCAGATTCTGGGATATGTTTTGTTAGGATAACATTGGATACATTATGTTTTGATATTATCTTATGAATAAATGTATGTTTTAAAAATGAACAATCTTTTTGAAAATTCACATTGTTATAGGCCGACTTCCCAACATGCAAAACCATTTTGAAATACTATCAATAGGACCTATCTCTACAATCCAAATTGAAAGAAATCGTTCCATTCTTAAATCATCTAGCTGACACTTTTGACAGACAAAATCCTAACCATACCTTGTTATTGAAAAGATCTTTTATATCAACAAAGGCAACTCCCAACGCGAGTCTCAACCCCTTATGTCAACCGAGAACATAACTCGCGTCCTAAAATCCAAAGATTTACACTTGCATTCTATCTGAAATCTTTCGATTCCACACTGACCTTCCACTAAACCGAGATATAAAAAATCCCCAATCCGCCGTGGAGACTGACAGTCTCACACCTGGTCCCACCACAAGGATCCATCTAAGAGTCTAATTCATAAGGGCTACCCTAGCCTAACCACCCCACAGTCACCAACCACTGACCATGGAGTCATCCCACCCTAAATGTGATCTAATACCTTACTCAAGCAAATTTCCACCAGGTCTCACCCACTCTATCACAACTAAAAAAGCCTCACCCATGGATCTCAACAAATATGTACAATCGAATTGGCCTCACCCACGGGTCTCACCCAATTGATTGTTGTACCGGTCCCACATTGCCTCAGATCTAACCATCCTTATACTAATCAAGGAGTGGTTCCCCTTCAATACTGTCTGCTTCAACCCAAGCATGTGTTTATACTTCTTCAACCCAACGACCACTCCTACAATGGCCTACCTCATTTTGGTGAAAGCTACAACTATATTGCAGACTTACAACACTTCCCCGACAGCCTATCATCCTTGTGAGTGCTATGACTACCTCGTAGTCTTACAACACTTCCACAAATTGCCTATCAACCTTGTGAATGCTGCAACTGCCCTATAGTCTTACAATACTCTCATACTACCATGTACATATTATATCACTAGCATGCATTGTCCTAGCCATCATAGACAAGTATTTCCAGAAAATCATAGCATGCACATACCACACACAATCAACACATATCTCTCTTTCTGTCATGGACCTATCACACCCCTCACATAAATAGAAAATAAAATAATAACATGAAGGAACCATCACTCACATCAACATATCACTCAAAATTTGGGTACATGCAACCTAAACGACCTAGGTTCGTTCTAATCCCTCTAAGATCTGGAATTCCTAACTAGTACTTTAAATAACCAAAAATATTGACTCACCTTTGTCAAACAAGCACCTTTTCCACACTTAAATTCTTGTAATAGTTGACGTATCAAGCTTTACTCTAACACAAGTAGATTACTAGACGTTTACAAGACTAAAATTAGGAATTCTATACCCTAAACGTGCAAACTAGTTACTAGGTCAAATTCTCAGATTTTAACCTGAAATAATAGTCTGTTCGTGGCCATTTTAGCCAAACCTATAGAAATTACAACTTTATTTCATATTCCAGTGGCTTAGACTATTAGATTTTCAAAACTTTCTCTCACAGGTCCATAAGATGTTTCTAAATTTTTCTATGAATTTTACAAAACTACATATCCATTCAACTAATTTCTAACCAGTCAGTGAACATGATGATTTTCACCTTGGTTAGAGACAAGATCAGGTCCTGGGAAAAATTAGGCACAAACTAGACTAAAAATAAAAACTTTAAGAGTTTACGGATCATGAATCCGACTCATGATAAATTTTCTAGATTTGTTTCAAAATAGGGACATAATGGGAATTTCCTGAATTTCCAAGCTTTGAATTTTAAGGGTTAATTGACAACACAGCCCATTAAGCCACAACAAAAATCAATTATAAACATGGGAATTAAGTTCTTAACAATAGAAGCATGTCAAAAGTTAAAATAACAATTTCAACCACAAATCATGACCCATAGTACATTGCTTTTTATGGAAAAAACAAAGTGCATTGCTAAAAGAGAAAACACCATTAAGGGCTTGAATTTCCTCCCCTATTAAGCCACATATAGAGACCTTTACAGATTGTTTGAAGCCATTTTGGATGGTTCTAAACATGCTATTTTGACATAAAATTATTCATATGAATCTACATGATTTTGTGATTCAAGAAACAAGAGACATATCACCAACAGAAGCAAGATTTTAGCACCAAAGCAAAACATTCGACTCCCGGATTGTAAAAAATTTATTGAGTAACAATGCCAATACATGAGAGAGTGTTTTAGGAGGATTTTCAAAGAAAAATTCAATAATAATACACCCAATGTAGTTGGGAATCGATCACACATAAACACTAGAATGGATAGTAGGAAGCAAATTAATCGAACCAAAGTGATGCAATACAACTTCATAATTCCTATCAAAGTACCATCAATTGCAATATAATCATACGAGGAAGAAGAGAATGAAGAAACTTACTAACCGAGTCAAATTCACAGCCGCCAAACACACCACAAAACCCATTCGATCCTCATTCCCTTTCCTTTTGTTGCCAATTCTCATAACCCCTTGATCAATCATTTTTTTCTTCTTAGACCGTTAATGCAATAGCTAAAATCCAAGAATAATGGGTGCTATTCCTTCTCCCTATTGCTCAGTGCTACCTTCTTCTCTTCTCTCTCTATTAATCTTCGCACGCACCAAGCCCAAAAACTGACTTGAATTTTTTTTCTTCCTTTGCTGATCGATGCACACGAGACCCACAAATCAATTGCATACACACGTATAAGCTACAGTCTAAAAAAATGCATGAAACAATAATTCCCATTGATTACATGCCCATTGGAAGTTATAAATGATTTTTGATACTAAATCCCTCAAGTTTTGGTTCTGAACACTACCTACCCCAACCCTAAATAACATAACATATTAATTTTATTTTAATGACAACCTTACCCTTCTACATCATTTATAAACGTTAATGAATTATATATATCTTCTTTTTCAACAAAAATGTTTAATTAAATTATATACCACTTCAATATTACCGATTAATCATTTTAGGTATTAATTGACACCCTTTTTATTTAATTTATTTCATTCTATACCCTTAGAATCGAATATCTTTACAACAATTATTTTTGGAGTAACGAAAGCTAACATCATTAAAGGAAGGATTTTTGGGTTTTTACAATACTCAACACCATTCTTCAATTTTTGAATGATAATGCTGGGAAGTTTTTTGTAAGTGATGAAGAGGATGAATTTTTATTGAAGTATTAAGAGTCAAGGACAAGGAATTGATTAAATATTGTTGTTACGAGTTTAGAAGAACATGTTGCTAAACATTCTAGTTCTTGCAAACATCAAGTTCAGGAATTACATAATATTGACTTTGAAAGGCACATATTGTCTGAACAGGTGGCTACAACATCAAAAGAGTCAATTATTTTAAAAGTTCAAGAATTGACTTATTTGTTCAAAAAGGAATTCAAAAAGCTGACCATCTTTTGATGGTGTAAAAAATATGTTGATGTTCTTATGGGAGCTACATGAACCTTGGTTGAAGAATTCGTGCATTTAACAAAGAACATTTTGATGGATTAAATTCGAAGAAAGAATTTGATGAGAAAGTTTTTACAACTATTGACAAATATATTATAGGTTTTGATGAAAGAATATCGAATTTTGATTTTCCATCAACAAATTTCATTTCTCAAGAACAAATCTATTATGTGGTTTCATCCTTGGTGTCATGTTTTAAAATTGAACTTGCTCCCATCTTAGATCGTATTCTTCGATTATCCACCAATGCTCCACGCCCATCTATGATCGTTTCATAAGGGGGAGATAAGGGGGTGGTTCAACGAAATTTGGTGGAGAAGAAAAAGAATAATTAGTTAGGAAGTTGTTTCTACTCAAAATCCCAACTTCACTTCCAATGAAATCAATAATGACATCTTCGAAAACAACTGCTACATCAAATGTCAAAGTTTATATATTAAAGTTCCAATCGAAGAAAGGTCTAAACATAAGCGAATGAGGCTTAGGTTATTCGATATTCAAACCTATTGCTACTTCAAAACCAAAATGCAAGGTTAAAGGTACTCAAGTGGAACCTAAAACAGAAGAGAAGAAGAAACTTCACGAGCTAGAGATTGAAAGAATGAGGCAACTGGACAACATTATGAGAATGAGAGCGAATGACCTACCTGGTTCAAATAAGGGGGATCCTAACAAGGTCTGGTGTTACAAAACAAGTAAAAGTATGTATTATGGTGAAGTGGATGCTTTTGATAAAAGAACAAAGCGAATCAATTCCATCGAAGACTTAGACTTCAGTCAGTTGAACTTTTCGATCAATCATTGCTTTTTCTCAGTTCAAGCTAGCTGAGAATTTTCTGATTTTGAGGAATTTAAAAAGGATGAAGATTTGTTTTCCTACCATCCTTACAAAGAAAGAAGAAAGTGTGCGGTCTTTGGTGAAGATAGTCAAACTTGTATTGATAACTCCTGATGTGATGTTCAAAGGAGTTCATCAAAATTATCGATATAAAGTTATCAGGGCTAATAATGTTCTTTTTTACTTCACCATTGATGACTTTCCCTTGATAAATGTAAATGATCTCATTACTTTCCCTTGATAAATGTAAATGATCTCATTATTGCTAGAAAAATACGAAGTAATACTGGCACTGATTTTAAAACAAGGTTTTTGAGGAATTTATAAAAAACAAGGGAATTAATCACAATTTATCATCACCTTACACACCTCAACAAAATGTGTGGCTGAAAGGCGAAACCAGTCTCTTGCGAAGCTACCAGGATTATACTTTCATTAGCACATTTAACTCTTTATTTTTTTAGCATATGCTAATTGAACTGCATGTTTTATAAAAACCGACCTTACATTAATAACCGGTTTTTGATAACTCCATATGAGATGTTGAATAATTGTAAACCTAATGTGAAACTCTTTCATGTGTTTGGTTCCACGTGCTTTATATTCAACTCCAAAGAGCATCGCAACAAATTTGATGAAAAGGCTGATGAATATTTTTTCTTGGGATATTCTCTCACATTGAAATTTTATTGGGTTCTTAATAATAAGTCTTGGAAGGTAGGAGAAAGTTACTACGTCACGTTTTATGATAAATTCATCAAATTGTTTCAAGAAGTGATTTCACATGAAGAAAATTTTCCTCCAACATGTTCCAAAATTCTCAAATTAAAACTTTTGACGACAATTTTATCCATTTATTTGATGAACCTAAACTTGGTATCAATTCTGAAGTGCAAAGGATGATGATAATCAAGGAGATGAATTGCTCAAGTTTGTTGATGAAGCAATTAATAATATTTAAGTTCAAGTCAAGGGGGTCCTTTAATATCAAAATCAAACACTCAAATTGCAAATGATATATATTCTCAAAATGGTCATGTTAAGAGAAAGAGAGAGAGTGTGTGTGTGTGTTTTTATTACGACTAATCAGGTTGGGGAGGGTGTTCCTACTCCGACAACTCTTGTTGAAGGAGAGAAACTATTATGATCGCACACTCTTGTGAATATGAGCTAGTTCGATCCGAAACACCAGATGATGATGCTCATATCCATGGCGAGGGTCAGAATAATGAAGATAATCATGATTATTCAAAAAATGAAGAAGTTTATTATGAAGTTATTCCTAAATATAATCCTAATTATCCTCTATTGGTAAAATGGATAAAAGATCATCCAAAAATACAAGTTATTGGTAATCCATCAAATGGTATATTCACTCGTGCACAACAAAAAGGAAAGGCAAGATTTACTTTTTAAAATAAAGAATTTTGCATGTTTCACTCATTCATTTCAAAGATTAAACTGAAGACGGTGAAAGTTGCACTTGATCATTCTGATTGGTTTGAAGCTATGCAACTCGAGTTGAAAGAATTTGAAAGAAATAAAGTTTGATGTTTGATTTCAATGCTTCCAATGCTCCCGTTGTAGGTTTAAAGTGGGGTTTCAGAAACAAATTGGATAAAGAAGGAAATATGGTACGTAAAAAAGAAAGACTTATTGTTGAGAAAAGGCATATAATATGAAGAAACATTTGCTCATATTGCAAAACTAGAAGCCATTTGGATCTTTTTGGCCTATGCTGAACATAAGAATTTTGTAGTATTTGAAATGGATGTCAAATGTGCATTTTTGAATGGAGAGATTGAAGAAACTGTATATGTTGAACAACCTCCAAGTTTCGTAAATGAAAATTTTCGAAATCATTGTTACATACTTAACAAAGTTGTTTATGGTTTAAAACAACCTTTGATGGTATGGTATGAAACTCTTACTAGCTTTCTTATACAATTAAAATTTAAACAAGGTTCGGTTGATTCGTCATTATTTTGTAAAAAGGTTGGGGAACATTTGATTTCATTCAAATTTATGTTGATGACATTACTTTTAGTTCAATAGATCCTAAATTTATTGTTGAAGTTAGACTTTAATGGAAACTAAATTTGATATTAGCTCAATGGGGCCTATTAACTTTTTCATTAGTTTGAATATTAGACAGAGTATAGATTGAATTTTCATCAACCAGAAAGTCTTCACATAGAATGTACTAATGAAATTTGGAATGAATGAAGATTCTAAAGTTAGGACTCCAATGGAATTCAGAAGGAAGCTTACACCTTCACTTGACAAACCGACTGTAGACTTTGCTTTGTATCTTAATATGATCGGGACCTTACTTTATCTCGCATTAGTAAACCTTATATTATGTTTGATGTTTGTTATTATGTCAGGTATCAATCTAATCAAAGAGAGGCATATATGAAGGTTGTAAAGAATATTTTTAATATCTTCAGAAAACTACTTCCTAGGCTTATGGTATCATACATATACTAGGTTCTTTGTACAAGTTTATTCTGATGCTAATCTTGGAGGACGTGGCTTAGACTGAAAGAGTACATTAGGAGGATGTCAATTCTTGGATAGAAAATTGGTGAGTTGGCAATCTAAGAAACAAACATGTGTTTCTCTTTCTACTTTAGAGGTTGAATACACTATTACAGTTGGTTGCACTTCTTAAATCATGTGGATTCAAAGTCAATTGAAAGATTATGCCATAAGCGTGAAAAACATTTCATTGTATTGTGAATCCGATAGTGCTATCATAATTTTTCACAACCCAGTTCAGCATTCCAAAACAAAGCATATCCCACTATAATATAATTTTATCAAGGATCATATGGAAGATAGGAACGTTGAAATTCACTTTGTTAAATCATCAGATTAACTTGCAGATATCTTTACAAAATCTTTACATGAGACTACATTTAATCATATTATTTAAGGACTTGGAATGATGGAAGTTGAATCGGTTCCAACTTCAAACTGAAAGTGTTTACTGTTCATCTCTAAAGGAATTTGAGTCATCAAAATGTATTGGAAGAGGTATAATTCCTTTGTTTTTCTCTTACATGTCAGTTTCACATTATGAGGATACTGTTCATAACTGAAAATCTCTGATCCATCAGAACACGTTAGAGTCTGTTAGTTTACTTTTCTTTTACTCTTAGTTTATGTTTCATTTACAAAAGACTCCTAGCCATCTTAGTCTATTAGAGTCTCAAATTTTTGTTTGTTCAAAATTTTGAAAAACCCAAAAATATTTCATTCTTAAACTTTTTTTCAAAAATCCAAAAATAATTTTCTTTCTTAAAAAATTTCATGAAAAATATTTTGTTTTTTCAACTTTTGTAAAAATCAACAATATTTTTCTTTGATGATTATTTCATAAACCACAAGGAATTGATGGTGGATGCTCAATATTTTGTACCGAAACTCGATGAATTGACGGTGAATACCTTGTATTCTAGAATGGAACTATTTAGATTGACATTGAACACATGTTGTTCTAGTATACAACTAAAGGAATTCATGGGAAACTTTTATAGTTTTACAATGCCATTTAAACATTCAATATCCTTGGAAGCATGCTGCAACATATTTTCTATAGCTTCATCAGCCATCTATTTGCAATGCCTTAATGTAACTTCAAAAGCCTAAGGGTTTCTTCCCAACATGCCATCTCGATAGAGACTGAAGACCTACCCATCTCTACTCACATTTGGAGTTATGAGATTTCTCTTGGCCCTTATTTATAGATCAGGGATGTATTGGATTTGTTCTTACGTTACTAATACATTTCCTAAATCTACCTGAAGTTGATCACATTGGTATTCCAAGGATTCTAATGCATATCAATACTCTTATTTTAAGATGTATATATGTTTGAGAACTAGCCAATCCCATTCTTATAACCTTAAGAACGAAGTTTTGTAGATTTTTAATAGGTTTACGATTTTAACTCAACGGGAAACCACATTAACACTTCATAGTTTGTTGTTCATGCTAATTTGAGGATTATGGTTTGACCATGCCATGTGATGATTATGCAAGCTATTTCTCAAGAGATTTTGTTTGTCTATAACGTAGGAAAATTGCATGAAAGTAATTTAATATACTTTAATATAGTGTTGATAAAATATACATGATTACATAGTGATGTATAGTGATGTAAAATGCTCTGCTATGGTGTTGATAAAATATGCATGCCTGATTACATAGTGATGTATAGTTTTATATAGTGATATAACATGGTTTTCTATGGTGTTGATAAAATATGCATGATTACATAGTTACGTGTAGTATTGTATAGTGATGTAATATGCTCCAGTAAGTGCTTGATAAATTATGCATGATTACATAGGGAAGAATAAGGATGATCAATATGAGGCCCTTGTGTATGAATTCATAATAAATTAATTAATATGATTGAATACACTTAGAGGTGGAATTAGGTGCGTATCCTATCTAGATGTAGTGATGAACTAATAAGTTGAAAGAGTACCTATATGAAAAAGCTTCAGCCAAGGAGTAGTCGATTGATTTTTCTACACAACCATTTCGATACATGGTCTCTCGAGGAGGGGATGGAGTGATGTTGGAAAGGTGTTGATGCCAACTCAAATGTCATGTTTGATTAGGTGAGGGGGGTAATGAAGAAATAAAATACAAATTGTACCACTCTTGAAAGACAAAGCATTGTACTTATAGATCCAATATCTAGAACACAACAAATCGATGAAAATGTTACAATCGAGATTCATGCCTCACTTAGTGCATTGGGTCTAGCCAGTCACATAAGTAGTGAGTGGGGAATTCCTTTTGGGGCTGAAGATGATATAGACCCATAAAATTGAAGAATAATGTGATGAATTAAGCAATGAATAATACAGTTAATTAAACAAATACATAAATAGATGTACAAGGCGATGAATACTAAAATAAGTAATTATAGTAAATAATAACTATTAATAATTATTGAGAAGATTAAAAGTGTTGACAAGGATAATATTAATGAATGCAATATATTATAGTGATGTTATATGATTTGTATGTGTAGATACATAATGTGTGTGGTATAAAACATGTGATATGATGATAGTTTGATTAGTTGATCTCTATGTGATATGTATGTTTTTTATTTCATTGTACTTATGATTGACTTGTTATGTTGTTGTTGACACTTGTTCTTGTTGTGTTTCTCCATGTTATGCCTCTCGATGGTACATGTTGCTTAGGAGTGAGGCTTGGTGAGGTGGGGAAATTCTTTTGGGTAGTTATGTTTTGTTATCTTAATAGCACTTCGACGTGTCTTGTTGGTCATCATTGTGCTTTAAGTTAACATACTCAAATGATTTTTGGTACGAATGGTTTTTGATTTAAAATGTAAGTTGTTTTGAAAATGTTTGTTTAAAGTATTTCCTTGCAAATTTCTATTAAACAATGTTTTAAAAATAAAGAAATTTTTTGGTGAAAATCTTGGCTTTACATATATCATACTACCGCATAATATAATTCAGCTCAACTGTTTATTATGTATAGTTTCAACCGTGTATTATATATATATATATATATATATATATATATATATATATATATATATATATATATATATATATATATAAAAGATCAAATGAGAACCACTAAAACTTAAGAACTATTTCATGAAGGGTATTTTTATACATTTAACATTAACATTATAAACACACACAACTTTCATTTTTACAATCAAATATATCTTTTAAATTTTAAAACTCTCTCAAACTCTTCCACCATTTTTGAAGAACACACAAACCTAATACCAATAGCACTACCTAACACCGTCAAAACCACTAGTGTCGCTGATAGAGCACAACTTCTAGAAGATTGTTGTCTCCTCCCTCTCACTGATGCTCTCCTACCTAGCCCTGATTTACAATCACATCAAATTTAACGACATTACCTTCTCTATTAGCTTCACCTTCATCATCGCTTGTCTCCACTTTTCCGTGTCTACGATCTCATCTATCTCTTTCTCATTTTCTCTTCGGTGAACCATCAGATCTGATGAGATCTTATGTGTTTGTTCATTTTTATATTAGATCTGAAATCATCGTTGCATGCCATGCTCCAATCTATATTTGACATCTATTCTGGCAGTGTTACCTTCTCAAACAACTTCGACTTCGTCATTCCCCACCTCCACTTCACAATATCTATAACGCATCCATCTATTTCTCTATTTTGCTTTGGCCAACCACCAGATCTGCATCAGATATCACCAAATTTGATGTGTTTATGCATTTTCATGTTAGATCCGACTGACAAGAACCTCCACCTATCTCCTACCACTAAAGACCCACCCAATTGCTTTCTCCGACCTCCATAGAACTAGATCTCGATATCAATGGAGTTCTGAAAACTAGATCTACTACCTAACACCAAATCTACAAAAGATCGGATGTATTCGATGCATTTAATGTTTGAATCTGGTGTGTGTGGAGCCTTTTATGGTGGCTTGCATCCTATTTGAATTGTGTACGTAATCTTCGATTAACATCATGTATGTTGATTTTTATACATAAATCTTATTTAAGCTTTGTTTTCTACTATCATATACAGTAGATCTCTATGATGTAAATTTTTTTTTCTTATCATTTTCGTTCTGTTAAGGTGTGCTTTAATTTTTTAATCTCTCATTTATTACTTATTTTTCTTAATCTTAGTTATAACTGTTATTATGTTGTGATTCCAAGTTTGTTTTCTTATTTTTTTTATAATATATGCTTAAATATGTTATTCATAGCTTAAGTTTTATGGTTCTTAAGTTATGAATTAAATAGAGAATACATGTTATTATATTAGTGTTTTATCAAATAATGTGAATTTAGGTTTTTTGATCTGTGAATGAGTAATTAATGTACTTTATTAAGCTATGAGTTTTATGTATTAAACTATAAGTTGATTGTATTAAGTTGTAAATTTACTATATTTAGATGTGAATTGACTATATTAAGTTGTGATTTTTTTACGAATTTTATGTTAGCTTTTGAAAAAGTAAGACGAAGTAAGCATACATATTTGATTTTCTCGAATTTTGAATAATGCAAAAAATAAACTATACTATGTAATTTAAACTTTGAAAAAACAATAGCCTCCATATCTAATGTTATAAATATAAATTTTAAGTTAAGATTATGATTATGAATATATATACTTTTTGTGTATTAAACTGTGACTTTGTTGCATTAAGCTATGAACTTTGTGTATTAAACTGCAATTAAGTTGTGAATTCAATGTATTAAGCTATGCAGTTTATATGAATTATGTATTTCCTTCTGAAATATGAGATGAAAAAAAAAATTATATACAACTATGATTATCTCTAATTTTGAATAAAGTATATAAAATTTAAACTATGAATATTCTCTGAATTAAACTATAAAATATGCATTAGCCTCCAAATCTGATGGTATAAATATAAGTTTTAAGTTGAGAATATGGTTATGAATGTATAATATGTATATTTAACCGTGAATTTTTTATGTTAGGTTGTAAATTTTATGTATTAAACTGTGAACAAACTGTACTAAGATGTGAATTGATTGTGTTAAACTATGGATTTTTTGGAATTTTGTGTTAAATTTTGAATGATTTTTGTATGAATGTTCGTATTAATTGTCTTGTGAATATATTTATTTTTTGTGATGTATAAATATGAAAGAATGTATTAGTTTTAATATTTGTTTTGCATTAAACTTTAAATGAGTGAACTAATTGTTGGGTTTTAGCCATAAGAACTTTCCTATGTGCGCATGCAAAACCCTATTGCTTGGATCTAGGCTTTCTAATAAACATGCTTTTGAATCCAAGACTTCTAATGGCTAATTAGGTTAAACAACAATATTAAAACAAATCTAGAATCATACCTTTGACTCCCTTATTGATCTTGTTTGTCTTGGAGCTTCTAGAGTCACAATTGTCACTCCTCTAATGGCTTACAAACACCAATAGCAAGCAAGATGATTTAGGAGAGAGGAGAGGGGAGGAATTCGACCAGAGGTTCCTTGCTTTAGGTTGTGTGTCGAATTCCCCCATCCATAGGGGCTATTTATACTATTAGACCCAATAAGGGCTTCACCCTAAACCCTAATTGGATAATCTTCTCTTAAGGCTATCCAAATCCATTCCATAGATAACCCTATGGACGATTTTGAGCTATCCTAAAGCTCTTAGAATCCGTCCAAGGTGTATCCTAATGGATTTATAGTCTAAAGTCTAACTATCAAACAATTGATAGTTTATACCCTCTTATTTAATTAATCTCTTTAAGTCACCAAATTAATACCAATTAATTCATGACTTATATTAATCAAATAGCTAAATATTATTCCTTATAATATTCACTCTCTCTTAATAAATCATCCTTCAAGTTGCTATGGTGAAGGCAACCCAAAAGGACCATGCACCACCGAATATAGTTATAGCCTTAGACACTATTCCAACAGTCTCCCACTTGGATAAGTCTAGTAACTATACAAGTACAATACGGTTTGCAATCGTAGCTCTCAAAGACGCTGTCAACTCTGATCTAATCAATCTTGTCCTTTAGATAAGGGATCGTACAGTCCTCTGTTAGATATCATGCTGACAATCCTATGGAATGGTTAGTCTAGCATTTAGATTTCTCGATCTTCGATTTATTTGACATAGAACTTAATCGAACACATCAATTCAGTTCTGACCGGGCCTGGCACATAAGTCAAATCAAATCATCGAGTGGCCAAGATATCTCTTCTACCCTCTTAGGATAAAATTTACAGATAAACTTCGACTTATATGCATTTACTTATTCATTAACCAACTATACACAACAATGCGTTTTATAACATCAAGTTACTGACGCGTTTTCGCATTATCAATGCATAATCAATTAACAAATAATAAACCATATATCTAGGTTTTAAGACCATATGATATTATCGTCTTGCGATCACCTTTTATATCGTATTCCATAAGGTGATTCCAGCAAGCGCGGGTTTATTCCAATGCTCAAAACCAGTTCATAAGCACTCATGAACGTTGCAGCAACCCTTGCTATGTCTAACACCATTTAGACACTCTACACACCAATTCATGACAATCTTCGTTCATATCTACTCCCAACATATGAACGATTGTGGACCATTTGAATAATTCGATTATTCCTAATAAACTCAATTATTCTGGAAGTCAAAACATGCAAAGTGAAACAATAGTTAAACAACTCACATGTGATAGTAACTTTACTCATAAATAAAACTTCTTTATTTAATCATCAAATGTTAATTACATTTATCTATTATGCGTTTCTAATACTATCTAATCTATGCTAATATCATCTTTCAGCCCAATACTCCTAGCATGCTGCAAGTGCTTAACCCTACTCAGTCCCTTCGTAAGCGGATCTGCTGGGTTATCTTCTGATGATATCCTCTTCACTACGAGTTGTCCTTCTTCTACACGATGTCTAATGAAGTGATATTTTCTATCGATATGTCGAGACCTACCATGATCCCTCGGTTCCTTGGTCAAGGCAACCGCTCCTTCGTTATCACAGAAAATCTCCATGGGCTCCTTTATGGCCGGCACAACTCCAAGATCACCGATGAAGTTCTTCAGCCATATTACCTCCTTTGACGCTTCGCTCGCTGCGATGTACTCTGATTCGCACGTTGAATCAGCTACGGTTTCTTGCTTGGAACTTTTCCATGTCACTGCTCCTCCATTTAGGGTAAAGACCCAGCCCGACTGCGAACGGTAGTTGTCCCTGTCGGTCTGAAAGCTGGCGTCACTATACCCTCGCACCTTCAAGTCATCACTCCCTCCAAGGACTAAGAACCATTCTTTCGTCCTCCGAAGGTACTTAAGGATGTTCTTCACCGCAATCCAATATGCTTTGCCAGGGTTCCCTTGATATCTGCTAACCATGCTCAAAGCGAAGGCTACATCAGGGCGAGTACAAGTCATAGCGTACATGATTGAGCCAACTGCGGAAGCGTATGGTACTCGGCTCATTTCTGCTATCTCAGCTTCGGTACTCGGACTTTGAGTCTTACTCAACTTGGCATTTCCTTGTATCGGTAGTTCTCCCTTCTTTGAGTTTTCCATACTAAAACGTTTTAGTACCTTCTCCAAGTAAGTATTCTGACTAAGTCCAATTAGTCTTTTACTTCTTTCTCTTACTATCCTTATTCCCAAAATGTAAGAAGCCTCTCCGAGGTCCTTCATAGCGAAGCACTTCCCGAGCCAAGACTTAACCTCCTGCAGAGTCGGGATGTCGTTTCCTATGAGTAATATGTCATCGACATATAGAACGAGGAAGCTTACTACACTCCCACTGGCTTTGACATATACACAAGATTCGTCTTCGCTTCGTACAAATCCAAACTCTTTGACTTTCTCATCGAAGCAAAGATTCCATCTGCGAGACGCTTGCTTAAGTCCATAAATGGACTTCTCAAGCTTACACACTCTATTCGGATGCTTCGGATCCACAAACCCCTCTGGCTGAGCCATGTAAACATCCTCAGCCAACTTTCCGTTAAGGAAAGCGGTCTTGACATCCATTTGCCAAATCTCATAATCATGAAATGCGGCAATTGCTAGCATCACTCTAATAGATTTAATCTTCGCAACTGGTGAGAAGGTCTCATCATAGTCAACTCCGGGAGTTTGAGTAAAGCCCTTCGCAACCAATCACGCCTTATATGTGTGTACGTTCCCATCCACGTCGGTCTTCTTCTTGAAGATCCACTTGCACCCTACGGTCTTGCGTTCGGGCACATAATCAACCAAATTCCAAACTTGGTTATCGTACATGGATTGGATCTCGCTATCCATCGCCTCTTTCCATTTTGCAGACTCCGGGCCTGCCATGGCTTCCTTATAGCTATTAGGTTCATCAAGATTTACTAGTGTACCGTCACTAATATACGTGTCCCCTTCGGTAGTGATATGAAAACCATAAAACTGGGGATGAACTCTAACTCTATCGGAACGTCTAAGAGGTAAGGCTTCATCAATCGGTTCAATCGGAGTTTCCTCCTCGGGTTGAATGCCAGCGGTTGAGGTTCCTTCATCTATCGACTCTTGAATCTCTTCAAGTTCGATTTACCTCCCACTGTCTCCTTGGCTTATGAGTTCTCGCTCTCGTAAAACTCCTCTCCTCGCAACAAAGATAACATTATCTTTCGGTCTATAGAAGAGATATCGAAAGGAAGTTTGCGGGTAGCCGATGAAAATACATCGCTTACTTCGAGGTTCAAGCTTGTCGTGAGTATCTCGTCTTACGAAAGCCTCGCAACCCCAAACCTTGATATGTGCCAACGAGGGAGCTTTCCCCGTCCACATCTCGTGAGGTGTTTTGGCAACCTTCTTAGTAGGGACTCGGTTAAGGATATGGGCGGCAGTCTCTAAGGCATACCCCCAAAAGAAGATAGGTAGTGAAGCACGACTCATCATAGAGCGAACCATATCCAATAAGGTTCGATTACGCCTTTCTGCCACACCATTCAACTGCGGTGTCCTAGGAGGCGTCAATTGCGAAACTATTCCACACTCCTTGAGATAATCGTGGAATTCAAGACTTAGGTACTCTCCTCCTCGATCGGATCGAAGCATCTTGATTTTCTTGCCCAATTGATTCTCTACTTCATTCTTGAACTCTTTGAACTTTTCAAAGGTTTCTGACTTTTGCTTGATTAAATAGATATACCCATATCTACTATAATCGTCGGTAAAAGTCACATAGAAGCGGTTCCCATCCTTCGTGGTTGATCTAAAAGGTCCACATACATCGGTATGTATTAGGTCTAATAGTCCCTCACCCCTTTCACAAGTACTCGTGAAGGGTGACTTAGTCATCTTTCCAAGTAAACAAGACTCGCATGTGTCATCTTCCCTAAGGTTGAATGACTCCAACACTCCATCCTTTTGGATTTGGGCTATGCGTTTCTTGTTGACATGTCCAAGACGACAATGCCACAAGGATGCTTTATCCATACTAGTGGAAGAATCAATATTCAAAACATCATTTCCTAAGTTATCAACAATCATAACAGTTTCATATATTCCATTACATGGTATAGCTTCAAAGTAAAAGACACCATTTAGATAAGCCAAAATAGAACCATTCTCATTATTAAAAGAAAATCTAAATCCTTGTCTATATAAACCATGAAATGAAATGATGTTTCTAGCCATTTCTGGCGAATAGCAACAATTGTTCAAATCTAAAACTAAACTATTCTTAAGCAATAAAGAATACACTCCAATCTTGGTCACAGGCGACGATCTTTTGTTCCCCATGATTAGATTGATCCTTCCTTGCTCCACATCCCTACTTCTTCTTAGTCCCTGCACATTAGAACAAATGTGATAACCACAACCGGTGTCAAGAACCCAAGAAATAGCATGATTAGAATCGTTTGATTTGATTGCATATATACCTGCGAAAGATGGCTTGATCTTTCCTTCCTTGATGGCTTGCAGGTAATCCGGGCAGCTTCTCTTCCAATGTCCTATCTTGTGGTAGTGGTGGCACTCTGCCTCCTTCGGGTTAGAGCAGGGCTTAGAGGGATCAACTTTGGTCCCACTAGAAGAGGAAACATCTCGGGCTTTCACCTTTCGTTAGTTATTTGAAGAAGCTTTCCTCTTCTTTCCCTTCCCTTGACCAATAGCCAAGACAGGAGCAGCGGATGGATTGGGAGTTGGTGCAACAGACTTGTCCTTGAAATTGCTCTCAGCAACCCTCAAGAGACCTTGGAGTTTACTTAGAGTGACCTCCTCTTTGTTCATGTGGTAGGTCATCCTAAATTGATTGTACATCAGAGGCAAAGAGTGAAGCACCATGTCGATCGCCAAGTCTTCGCCGAAGTCAACATTTAACTTGCGAAGGCGGTCGACATACCTTTGCATCTTTTGCAAGTGCACGGTAAGCGATTCTCCATGACCCATCTTAGCGGAAATCATGTTAGTGAAAATCTCGTAACGCTCTTGTCTCGCGTTTTGGTGGTACCTCTCCAACAAGTCTTGATGCATTTCGTATGGATACATGTCCTCGTAGGACTTTTGGAATTCGGAGTTCATGGTGGCGATCATGATGAAATGTACCTTCGTTGCATCTCGCTCATGAGTTTCAAAGGCGGTGATTTCGGCGGGAGTAGCAACTTCGGGGTTGATTTTCTCGAGCTTCTCATCGAGGACATACTCTTTATCCTCATAGCGAGCAATGGTGCGAATGTATCTTATCCATTCGCCAAAGTTCGTTCCATCGAAGGTGACCTTTTGGCAAAGGCTCATCAATGTGAAAGAACTAGCAGCAGCGTTGTTTGCGTTTGACATCTATAGAAAGGACAAAGATTGATTAGAATAAGAATCCCTAATTATCACCCAATAAGAAAAATTAGGGCTAGGATCCAACAATAACATTTACATACTAGAAAAGGGATGCCGTAATCTAACATGCAAATAAATTGAAGGTAAGTGAATGACGATTCACTAATTCTCCATCACAAAACTTAAACTTTTAGTCCTAAGTGTTTTTGAGAATTCCTAGATTCGGATGAGATTCATTGAACTATTCAATGGCATGTTTAAATCTCGATATGCCCCTCTTGTTTGTGACTGGGATGCCGAGGATCACAAAGCGGGTGTGAATTACCATGCAAATTCACATGGTGCCTTCATTGTAACGATCACCTATTCAATGTGCCGGTAAACCACACACGCTCCATCGAACTATGATAAACAATGAATCACCCTTTGCCACCTTTGCTTAGAACCAATTAGTGTGCCGGTAAACCACACACGCTCCACTAACTTCTTAGCAAGGTGCAAAGTGTAATTTCATGGGATTGCATCAATTCACTTGTCCTAAAGTAACTAAGATTGGGAAATTTTAAAAGGAAAGTTTAGTTACTTCGTATTTCTTATTATACTTTTAATGCGAGGATGAGGTTGCCCTATCCTACCCGTTCGACTAACGACCCTCCACCAATCAAGCAAGCGGTGGGTGTGAGTGTACACCCATTAAGCGCCATTTTATAGGCCGCAACCTTATACCCACCTTATAGATCGGCTTCGTGAATGAGGCCTACTAGCGGTAAGACTAGCATTTAGTTATACATATATATATATATATATATATATATATATATATATATATATATATCATTCTAGTAATATCATATAAGTATAGGGCTGCATTTTAAACTTTTCAAAGTCTAGGGTTTGAAATTTAAGTTGTCTAAATTAAAACTTTTAATCACAAATATAAATTTCAAAACTTTAGGGTAGGTTTTAAACATTTAAAACATGAAGGATCAAATAACAAATAATTCCAATTAACAATTAATATTCCAATTATCTTTATTTGATTTATCTTGATTTCTTTGAAGATAATTACCAAAATAATTAATTATTATCATATAAGGAAATTAAATATTTTATTAGATGATAAATATCTTTAATTAGATCAAGATAATAGTCATATTTATCAAAAAATCGGATTTACATTGATCTAATATGATTAAGGTAAGTTTCCATAAGATAATTATGAAAAAATCCCGAATCTGGCCATTCCTGACGCCTGGACTCGCCGAGTGCACAAAGGGACTCGCCGAGTCAGGCCTACTCGACGAGTCCACCTTGGAACTCGACGATTCAGTGACTCAAAACCCAAAAAATCGAATTTTGCAGGTTTGTTTCAGTTATTCAAGCAACAATTTACAGAAAACCAATCTAGGCTCTGATACCACTGTTGGGTTTTACCCATAAGAACTTTCCTATGTACGCATGCAAAACCCTATTGCTTGGATCTAGGCTTTCTAATAAACATGCTTTTGAATCCAAGACTTCTAATGGCTAATTAGGTTAAACAACAATATTAAAACAGATCTAGAATCATACCTTTGACTCCCTTGTTGATCTTGTTTGTCTTGGAGCTTCTAGAGTCACAATTGTCACTCCTCTAATGGCTTACAAACACCAATAGCAAGCAAGATGATTTAGGAGAGAGGAGAGGGGAGGAATTCGACCAGAGGTTCCTTGCTTTAGGTTGTGTTTCGAATTCCCCCATCCATAGGGGCTATTTATACTATTAGACCCATTAAGG
Organism: Lactuca saligna; assembly: GCF_052625555.1. Taxonomy (NCBI): domain Eukaryota; kingdom Viridiplantae; phylum Streptophyta; class Magnoliopsida; order Asterales; family Asteraceae; genus Lactuca; species Lactuca saligna. The sequence continues at coordinate 50,907,215 of NC_136422.1, read as the reverse complement.
GCTTCACCCTAAACCCTAATTGGATAATCTTCTCTTAAGGCTATCCAAATCCATTCCATAGATAACCCTATGGACGATTTTGAGCTATCCTAAAGCTCTTAGAATCCGTCCAAGGTGTATCCTAATGGATTTATAGTCTAAAGTCTAACTATCAAACAATTGACAGTTTATACCCTCTTATTTAATTAATCTCTTTAAGTCACCAAATTAATACCAATTAATTCATGACTTATATTAATCAAATAGCTAAATATTATTCCTTATAATATTCACTCTCTCTTAATAAATCATCCTTCAAGTTGCTATGGTGAAGGCAACCCAAAAGGACCATGCACCACCGAATATAGTTATAGCCTTAGACACTATTCCAACACTAATATGTATATTAAACTATGAATGTTTTGTTTAAGTTGTCAATGTATGATTTTATAAACATATCTAATTATGAAGAAAGAATGACTGTCACGGTGACATAGGTGGTTGGTGGTGGCGGGTAGCAGTTGATGGTGGTAGACTTTCGGTTTCACATCTTTGAATATTTGAATTAGTGTAAAATGAATTGTATTAAGTTGCATATTTTGTGTATTAAAGTGTATTAAATTGTGTATTTTATATAAAATTTTGGTTAAAATATAGATAAAAGTATGTACGAAAATATTAGACTGTAAAAGTTATGATTTTTCATTTTTCTTATCAAAAAGGAAAAAAAAATTAGTATTTTAACATATATAATAAGTATTCACAATATATATATTTAATAAGTATTTGTCAAATAAGGGTTCCTAGGTTTCTTCATCTTTTGTGATTCTCATTTCAACCACTATATATATATATATATATATATATATATATATATATATATATATATATATATATATATATATATATATATATATATATATATAATTTCAATCACTTATATTCATATATCGTTTTGACTGCTTTTTCTAGTTAGGTGTCCTATAGTAGTAACTAATCCAATGTTTAACCTTGTTCACTACTCGTATGTGCGACTGATGAAGTGCTCTAAGCGGTTAACGACTCCTACTCGAAACACCAACCACTAGACTTCCATTTGTTGCTCCAACTTGGAAGGTACAAATACTATGGGATGTGGTTCTAGTATCGATACGAGCGATGACATCTCTGCCAATACACCTCTTGATGATCTCATGATATTTTATCTGGCCACAACCTTAAAAAAACTTCATTCCAACTCACGCACACCTAATTAACACAAACCATATATCACATGGCCATATAGAAGGACTTGAAACTCACAAGCTCTATAGATTAAGCTATTTTTCTACAAGGTAATCTTTCAACCAAATAGGCCCACATGATAGTATCAATAACCTCTAGCATATCCTACAAAATCAATTATAAGACAACATAAGCATGCTACTTGTATATCCTAAATAAATAATATTACATGTATAATATTCAACACTTCATTATTTTGTCCTATCATGTGTCCACCATTTAAACGAGCATGTTGATTACATGCAATTTCAAATAGTACTCCGTAATAATATTATCAAAGAGATAAAGTTACATAGCATATCCAATCACAAGATGTAATCAGTAGGTTATCCTATAATTACCACACGCATTAGCAATCGAAGGAATATCATAATTTGCATCAACAATCCACTCATGAGATATAGTTTTTAATTATGCAATAGATTTAAGAAAATTACCAACCCAACTCAGATCCTGATAAGTGAGTAATAAGCATAGAATCAAGTCTGTAATATAGCTATAAAATACCTTAAACAACTTTATGATAGCCCGATAGGAAAATACAAACCAAACGAAGAATAATATATAAACAGAGGATATTCCGTGTCATGTGCATAAGAAGGAGCACCGCACACATAGGTACACTGCATGATCCATTCATGACCATGTGTCTCGACATGTTGTAGCCTAGGATCAGGGCACATACCATATCGTGACTAACCTATCAACGCACCACACAATGGTGCTTGATGCTTTGTGCTTTGCGTAACGACTCAATTATCAACTTTTAGAACCCTAGCTATTCCACGCCTCAACTAAACTCACTTTGGGATTTTTTTTCAATCAAAGGGAACAATAGCTAAAGGTATAGATTCAACATGCACAAGAATTAAACATAATTTTAACATAAACATCCTACTTGTACATAAAATCACAATCTAGTAGGATTGAACCATAATAAAAAGGAGGTTAGATAAACAAGACTAAACTTTTGGAAATTTAGAGGATGATAGGAAATAAGATGGTGAGAAAAGGAACTAGTATTCAAGCCCAAAAACCTTCCGAAAATGTTTGTAACTTTACTTCAATCACTCCTTCTTGTTAGAAATGGTAACTTCACTTTTAACTTTTCCTTTATATTCGGTGGCCGCAAATAGGGTAACAACAAGGCTATTAGGGTTAGGGTCCTTAAATAGACCATAAGGCTTATTTTACCCCCTCGCAATATGTCAAAATGCTCCTTAGATCCATGTACAGGTTCAAGGTTCATTTTAATACACATTTGGCGCAAAAAAACTTATAAAGCCAATATAAGTTCACTTTAAATACACATTTGCTACCCTCACAAATATAAAATTTTGGGCGTTACACTTACTAATCTTCTCTATCCCAAGAATGTAACCATCGATTTCACTTATAAACATGATTACTAACCTCACAACAACAAAATCATCATCATGTTTTCTTTTCATTAAATCATACAAGATTAAAGGTTCCATTTTTCATTAAGTTCTACCATAAAACACTAACAAAGTTTTAAAATAATGAAACTTACCTTTAATCTAATATATAGTGTTAAATTCTTAACTACTTGCACCTAACTTCTTCATTAAGGTCTTGCCTGACCAAAATGGCACTTAGTAGCTCTCTATGATGTATATGAATAAAATAGAAAGCAAATTACCAAGATAAGCTCTAAAAAACTATTTTATGGGCTCGAATCAGGACATAACACGTGTCTCAGTTAATAAGTTTCATAATATTAATGTACTTTAAAATAAAGCCTTTGGGTGTTCGAAGCTCACACACGACCTTATATAATGGGACACAACCTGTCTCTAGCCTGATCTTTTCTCCTTTCATCAATGCACTTTACTTCTCAACTTCGAATGGTCATACCTTCTTCATACGTGCTTGAATTTTGATGATCTTTATATCCTTGGATTCGTATTTGAGTCAACTACAAACTTCTCTTAAATTACTTTAGCTATACAAGAATCTATTATTACTTATGAAGTGGTGAACAAAAAACAATATACATAATTTTTCTTCAAATTACGCATCGGAACATATTTTATATATATTATTTAATGTAATACAACAAAATACATGTCTTAACTCTTACTTAATTTTCAATCATATTACACCTCTCATAAAGTCATTAACTATAAAGAACAAGTATTATAAGTGCTCCCCTTATTCTAAAGATTTCTCTAGCAAAATCATTTTAGAATATGTGAGGGTATTTGAATTTAAACTCCACCTTAGGTTCCCAAGTCAAATATGAACCCTTGTGATGTATCCATTGAACTTTTACAAGCCTAATATTATTATTCATGAGTTTGGTTTCTTTATGGTCTAAAATCATCTCTGGTTGCTCTTGTTATTTCAACTTTTCGTCAATTTATGGTTTCGGCTAATGATACATTTTCTGATTCACCAACCAATGCTTTTCGAAAACACGATAGATGAAACACATTGTGAATACCTTGAAGTTCACTCGGAAGTTCAAGGAGATATGTAATACCCCACCTTTTCAATATTTGGAAGGATCAAATAAACTAAGGGTTCACTATCCCCTCTTTCCAAAATGGAGTATACCTTTCCACGTAGATAATTTCAACATTATCATGTCTCTGACTTTAAATTATAAAGGCTTTTGGTGTTTATTAGCAGATTATTTCTGACATAGTTGAGCTACTCACATATACTTATAAATTTCTTGGATCTTTGATTCAGTTTTCTTCTATATTGTGTCCCATAAGCATATTTTCTTCTGTCCTAGTCCAGAAAGTAGGATTTCTACCCAGTTTTTGATATAACACATCATATTGTCCCATTAGAATACAAGAATGATAGTTGTTATTATAGGCAAACTCTACTAATGGAAATTTATCATCCCGGTTTCTTCCAAAATCTATAACAAAAGGGCATAACATATCTTCTAAAGTTTGAAGTGTTATCTCAATCTGTTCATCTGTCCGTGGTTGATAAGTCGTGCTCATAAATATGTTGGAACCCATCTATTCTTGAAAATTCTACCAAAATCAGGAAGTAAATTTGATTCCTCAATCAAATATGAAAGAGATCGGTACTCCATTTTACCTAGCTACTTATTTAATGTATATATATATATATATATATATATATATATATATATATATATATATATATATATATCTACAAGCCTTTTGGTTGAATAATTTGCATGTATAGTTATAAACTATGCAGACTTTTTCAATTGGTTGAATATAACCCGAATTGAATCATATCTATGAAAAGTCCATGGCAACTTTGTTATAAAGTATGTAGTGATTTCATCCTACTTTTTCTTTGGGATCCACAACGGCTGAACCTCTCTACAGGGTTTTTATTGATTCGATTATACTTGAACGCATCATACATCTTTTTAAGTACCATGCCACATCTCTCTTCATTCCCAACCATAAGTAAAAGGAATTCATAATCCAGTACACTTTAGTGCTACCCAAATGACTATATGTAAGCTACAATATGAATAATTTACTAGCAGCTTCCAAGTTTCTCTAAGTTTTAGGGACATATATTCTTCCCTTAAACATTTTGAAAGCTCATGAATCATTTTCTAATTATTTGGTGTATCCCACCATTGCTTCACTTTTAATATATTCGGCTTTTCAGCTTCAACCTGCATTTCTTGAATTAAATATGGTAAACGAATGGTGATTCTTATTCGAGCAAAAACCACACAGATAAGTTGTTCCTTCCAGCTTAATGCATCACCTACTGGCTTTACCAGGGTGATATAAAATTTCATAAACATAATATTTTAATAGGTCCATCACATGCATTGTCATATTGTGAACTATTTTTAATTAAACAAAAATATCATGCTTTATGATCAGTGAATAATATTCACCCCAAATAGATAATGTTTCTAAATTTTCAACGCACATATTACCACAACTAGTTCTAAATCATGAAATGGGTATGCATGTGCTCTGTTAATTTAAATTTCCTAGATGTGTAAGAAATCACTCGGTCTCTTTGCATTAAAACACATCTGAAACCAACTTGTGAAGCATCATTGTAAAGACTAAAATCATCTCCTCTTTGTGGAAATGACGATACTAGAGCTTCACATAAGCTTGCTTAATGTCATGTCGGAGTCTCGAAGCTAGAGTTACATATTGGCTGTCCCAGACCATTCTCGGAGGTAGTCTCGAAATGATCTGGTCGTTTAAGGGTCGATCTCAGAATGATTAGGTCTTTTTTTTTGGACATGTCTCAGTCTTTTTCGGTCTAATCTCGCGGTCTTTCCATGCACCTTTTCTTTTGTTCGGTTTCTGTATGTTTTTAGCTTTGATTTCAGTATTTTTCGGGCTTTTGGTTTCGATTTCAATTTTTTCCGTTAACAAATATGTGATTAACATGAAATGGTAGATTAAGATTTATTGAGTGTAATAAAAGAAAAAACGAAAAGCAGTTATACAATATGTGATAAAAAAAAATTATGTGATTAACACAATAATGATATGTTTATAAACTTTGGATGCATGTCTTTTTGAGATGGTTCTTGTTTTGGTCTTTTTTGAGATATTTATCAGAATGCTCTGGTTTTTTGGATTGATCTGGATAGCCTCAAGTTGAACTTTTTTAGGAACGGTAATTTGTTGGTCCAGTCTCTTTTTAGGACGGTGCGGTCTCGGTCTTTTTTCGGATCTGATTTGAGATTGAACTTTTTTGTGCATGTCTACTCGAAGTCCCCCCTTAATATTTCTTACTTTTCCATTTCTCCACTTCTTTTTTGCATTTGCTTCATGATTTTATAAATTGCAACTAGGTTTGTTGGAACCTGAGGCATCGGTGGTTTCCCGATTAACCTCCTCTACAACTTTAGGTAATTCTTCCTTTCCCACATATTTATATTTAAAAGATCAAATATTAAGATCATATTCCCTCTCAAACCCATTATCATTAGTCCTATTGTCACCCTCCAATGCAGGAAGATCTTCCATCCAAATAAAGGAACCCATCCCGAAGCCTCCTTCGATCGTTCTCGAAATAAATTACCCTCAACTGAACCTTGTAACACCTCGAAGATAATATCTTCATAAGTCCTAAGCATGCTGTGACATCCCCAAAATCTCGGCCAGAAAAGACCGATTTTCATTTATGCTTTTAAAATAGTTTCAGAGTAAATCCATTTGATTTGAAAGAGTTGCGGAATTTGTTCCCAAAAACAAAACGTGATAAAATAATATTTACTAAAGCATTTCATAAAAGAAAAGTATTTTCATTATATAATCAAAACTCGGGATGTCATGTTTCGATACAGACCATAAAGCATAAACGATAACATTACAAGTCATTCAACAAACATATATATATATATATATATATATATATATATATATATATATATATATATATATATATATACAGACTTGTAAACAACACAACTTGATGATTCATCCATCTTATGCCCTTGCGCAACTTCCTGTAATACAAATAAAACTGAGTCGGTAGGGAGCCTTGTGAGCATATAGGGTTTTCAACCCACAATAAATAATTATATTTAATTCCACCAACCACAATAACCCAATTACCAATTTCCGTTGTTCTCACTTTACGTCCCTAAAACAACTAACACAAGGGACCTAGTCTTAGAATATTTCATCGGGGCGACAACACATGCATTCGGTCGGTTTCCCGATAATATATGTCAATATAAGGCAACCATGAGGGGGATGGAGTACAGCGAATGAACACCCAAGTTCATTAACACCTACAGGTGGCGAACCTGCTAGCGTTCCACAGGACTATCTAGAAAATTTTGTGGTCGTCATCTAAACTCCGCTAGATGACTGAATCAAAAACAACATCGAGGCATCTCATCTGTTTATCACACAACTATCTACCCATGTTCTACCCAACATATTAGTAGACAAAAATATATATTTTTATACATAGTTTAAAACCTGTATAACATTCTCATGCAATACATATTCCAAACAACATATTAGACACCTACACATAACACGTATTTCATAGAGAATAAATCATATCTATGAGATAGAAGAAAGTTAATATACATTCACACATATAACTGTTGGAATAGTGTCTAAGGCTGCAACTATAATGGCCAAGTATTTGATCCGGTTGTGCATGGTCCTTTTCGGTTGCCTTCACCATAGCAACTTGATGGATGATTTGTTAAAAAGAGAGTAAATATTATAAGGAATAATATATGGTTATTTGATTAATATAAGTCATAAATTAATTGGAATTAATTTGGTGACTTAAAGAGATTAATTAAATAAGAGGGTATAAACTGTCAATTGTTTGATAGTTAAACTTTAGACTGTAAATCCATTGGGATAAGCTTTGGACGAATTCTATGAGATATAGGATAGCTAAAATCGTCCAAAGACTTATCTATGGAATGGATTTGGATAGCCTTAAGAGAAGATTATCCAATTAGGGTTTAGGTTGTAACCCTTAAGGAGTCTACAAGTATAAATAGACCCTAGGGGTGAGGGAATTCGACACACCATCTAAAGTAGAGATACTTTGGCCGAATTCCTCCCCTCTCCTCTCTCCTAAATCATCTTGCTTGCTATTGGTGTTTCTAAGCCATTAGAGGAGTGACATTTGTGACTCTAGAAGCTCCAAGACAACAAGATCAACAAGGAATCCAAAGGTATGATTCTAGATCTATTTCAATGTCGTTATTTAACCTAATTAGCCATTAGAAGTCTTGGATTCAAAGCATGTTTAATTAGAAAGCCTAGATCCGAGCATTAGGGTTTTGCATGCGCACATAGGAAAGTTCTTATGGATAAAACCCATCAGTGGTATCAAAGCCTAGCTTGGTTTTCTTTAAATTGTTGCTTGATTAATTGAAACAAACCTGCAAAATTCGATTTTTAGGTTTTTGGGTCACTGACTCGGCGAGTCCCAAGGTGGACTCGGCGAGTAGGCCTGACTCGGCGAGTCCCCTTGGTCACTCGGCGAGTCCAGGCGTCAGGAATGGCCAGATTCGGGATTTTTTCATAATTATCTTATGGAAACTTACCTTAATCATAATAGATCAATCTAAATCCGATTTTTTGATATATATGACTATTATCTTGATCTAATTAAAGATATTTATCATCTAATAAAATATTTAATTTCCTTATATGATAATTGATTAATTATTTTGATAATTATCTTAAAAGAAATCTTGGATAAATCAAATAAAGATAATTAGGATATTAATTGTTAATTGGAATTATTTGTTATTTGATCCTCCATGTTTTAAATGTTTAAAACCTACCCTAAAGTTTTGAAATTTATATTTGTGATTAAAAGTTTTAATTTAGACAACTTAAATTTCAAACCCTAGATTTTAAAAAGGTTTTAAAATACAACCCTATACTAATATGATATTACTAGAATAATATATATATATATATATATATATATATATATATATATATATATATATATATATATATATATGTATAACTAAATGCTAGTCTTACCGTTAGTAGGCCTCATTCACGAAGCCGATCTATAAGGTGGGTATAAGGTTGCGGCCTATAAAATGGCGCTTAATGGGTGTACACTCACACCCACCGCTTGCTTGATTAGTGGAGTGTCGTTAGGCGAACGGGTAGGATAGGGCAACTTCATCCTCTCATTAAAAGTATAATAAGAAATACAAAGTAACTACACGTTTTAAAAATTTCCCAATCTTAGTTACTTTAGGAAAAGTGAATTGATGCAATCCCATGAAATTACACTTTGCACCCTTGCTAAGAAGTTAGTGGAGCGTGTGTGGTTTACCGGCACACAAATTGGTTCTAAGCAAAGGTGGCAAAGGGTGATTCATTGTTTATCATAGTTCGATGGAGCGTGTGTGGTTTACCGGCACATCGAATAGGTGATCGTTACAATGAAGGAACCATGTGAATTTGCATGGTAATTCACACCCGCTTTGTGATCCTCGGCATCCCAGTCACAAACGAGAGGGGCATATCGAGATTTAAACATGCCATTGAATAGTTTCAATGAATCTCATCCGAACCTAGGAATTCTCAAAAACACTTAGGACTAATAGTTTAAGTTTTATGATGGAGAATTAGTGAATCGTCATTCACTTACCTTCAATTTATTTGCATGTTAGATTACGGCATCCCTTTTCTAGTATGTAAATGTTATTGTTGGATCCTAGCCCTAATTTTTCTTATTGGGTGATAATTAGGGATTCTTATTCTAATCTATCTTTGTCCTTTTCTAATTGAAGATGTCGAACGCAAACAACGTTGCTGCTAGTTCTTTCACGTTGATGAGCCTTTGCCAAAAGGTCACCTTCGATGGAACGAACTTTAGCGAATGGATAAGATACATTCGCACCATTGCTCGCTATGAGGATAAAGAGTATGTCCTCGATGAGAAGCTCGAGAAAATCAACCCCGAAGTTGCTACTCCCAAAGAAATCACCGCCTTTGAAACGCATGAGCGAGATGCAACGAAGGTACATTGCATCATGATCGCCACCATGAACTCCGAATTCCAAAAGTCCTACGAGGACATGTATCCATACGAGATGCATCAAGACTTGTTGGAGAGATACCACCAAAACGCGAGACAAGAGCGTTATGAGATTTTCACTAACATGATCTCCGCTAGGATGGGTCATGGAGAATCTCTTACCGTGCACCTGCAAAAGATGCAAAGGTATGTCGACCGCCTTCGCAAGTTAAATGTTGACTTCGGTGAAGACTTGGCGATCGATATGGTGCTTCACTCTTTGCCTCCGATGTACAACCAATTTAGGATGACCTACCACATGAACAAAGAAGAGGTCACCCTAAGCAAACTCCAAGGTCTCTTGAGGGTCGCTGAGAGCAACTTCAAGGACAAGTCTGTTGCATCTACTCCCAATCCGCCCGCTGCTCCTGTCTTGGCTATTGGTCAAGGGAAGGGAAAGAAGAGGAAAGCTTCATCGAATAACTCCAAAGTTGATCCCGCTAAGCCCTGCTCTAACCCAAAGGAGGCAGAGTACCACCACTGCCACAAGATAGGACATTGGAAGAGAAGCTGCCCGGATTACCTACAAGCGATCAAAGAAGGAAAGATCAAGCCATCTTTCGCAGGTATATACACAATCAAATCTAATGATTCTAATCATGCTATTTCTTGGGTTCTTGATACCGGTTGTGGTTATCAAATTTGTTCTAATGTGCAGGGACTAAGAAGAAGTAGGGATGTAGAGCAAGGAAGGATCAATCTAATCATGGGGAACAGAAGATCGTCGCCTGTGACCAAGATTGGAGTGTATTCTTTAGTGCTTAGGAATAGTTTGGTTTTAGATTTGAACAATTGTTGCTATTCGCCATAAATGGCTAGAAACATCATTTCATTTCATGGTTTATATAGACAAGGATTTAGATTTTCTTTTAATAATGAGAATGGTTCTATTTTGGCTTATCTAAATGGTGTCTTTTACTTTGAAGCTATACCATGTAATGGAATATATGAAACTGTTATGATTGTTGATAACTTAGGAAATGATGTTTTGAATATTGATTCTTCCACTAGTATGGATAAAGCATCCTTATGGCATTGTCGTCTTGGACATGTCAACAAGAAACGCATAGCCCAACTCCAAAAGGATGGAGTGTTGGAGTCATTCGACCTTAAGGAAGATGACACATGCGAGTCTTGTTTACATGGAAAGATGACTAAGTCACCCTTCACGAGTACTTGTGAAAGGGGTGAGGGACTATTGGACCTAATACATACCGATGTATGTGGACCCTTTAGATCAACCACGAAGGATGGGAACCGCTTCTATGTGACTTTTACCGATGACTATAGTAGATATGGGTATATCTACTTAATCAAGCAAAAGTCAGACACCTTTGAAAAGTTCAAAGAGTTCAAGAATGAAGTGGAGAATCAATTGGGCAGGAAAATCAAGATGCTTCGATCCGATCGAGGAGGAGAGTACCTAAGTCTTGAATTCCACGATTATCTCAAGGAGTGTGGAATAGATTCGCAATTGACGCCTCCTAGGACACCACAGTTGAATGGTGTGGCAGAAAGGCGTAATCGAACCTTATTGGATATGGTTCGCTCTATGATGAGTCGTGCTTCACTACCTATCTTCTTTTGGGGGTATGCCTTAGAGACTGCCGCCCATATCCTTAACCGAGTCCCTACTAAGAAGGTTGCCAAAACACCTCACGAGATGTGGACGGGGAAAGCTCCCTCGTTGGCACATATCAAGGTTTGGGGTTGCGAGGCTTTCGTAAGATGAGATACTCACGACAAGCTTGAACCTCGAAGTGAGCGATGTATTTTCATCGGCTACCCGCAAACATCCTTTGGATATCTCTTCTATAGACCGAAAGACAATGTTGTCTTTGTTGCGAGGAGAGGAGTTTTCCGAGAGCGAGAACTCATAAGCCAAGGAGACAGTGGGAGGCAAATCGAACTTGAAGAAATTCAAGAGTCGATAGATGAAGGAACCTTTACCGCTGGCATTCAACCTGAGGAGGAAACTCCGGTTGAACCGATTGACGAATCCTTACCTCTCAAACGTTCCGATAGATTTAGAGTTCAACCCCAGTTTTATGGTTTTCATATTACTACCGAAGGGGACACGTATATTAGTGATGGTACACTAGTAAATCTTGATGAACCTAATAGCTATAAGGAAGCCATGGCAGGCCCGGAGTCTGCGAAATGGAAAGAGGCAATGGATAGCGAGATCCAATCCATGTACGATAACCAAGTTTGGAATTTGGTTGATTATGTGCCCGAACGTAAGACCGTTGGGTGCAAATGGATCTTCAAAAAGAAGACCGACGTGGATGGGAACGTACACACATATAAGGCGCGATTGGTCGCGAAGGGCTTTACTCAAACTCCCGGAGTTGACTATGATGAGACCTTCTCACCAGTTGCGAAGATTAAATCTATTAGAGTGATGCTAGCAATTGCCGCATTTCATGATTATGAGATTTGGCAAATGGATGTCAAGACCGCTTTCCTTAACGGAAAGTTGGCTGAGGATGTTTACATGGCTCAGCCAGAGGGGTTTGTGGATCCGAAGCATCCGAATAGAGTGTGTAAGCTTGAGAAGTCCATTTATGGACTTAAGCAAGCATCTCGCAGATGGAATCTTTGCTTCGATGAGAAAGTCAAAGAGTTTGGATTTGTACGAAGCGAAGACGAATCTTGTGTATATGTCAAAGCCAGTGGGAGTATAGTAAGCTTTCTCGTTCTATATGTCGATGACATATTACTCATAGGGAACGACATCCCGACTCTGCAGGAGGTTAAGTCCTCGCTCGGGAAGTGTTTCGCTATGAATGACCTCGGAGAGGCTTCTTACATTTTGGGAATAAGGATAGTAAGAGAAAGAAGTAAGAGACTAATTGGACTTAGTCAGAATACTTACTTAGAGAAGGTACTAAAACGTTTTAGTATGGAAAACTCAAAGAAGGGAGAACTACCGATACAAGGAAATGCCAAGTTGAGTAAGACTCAAAGTCCGAGTACCGAAGCTGAGATAGCAGAAATGAGCCGAGTACCATACGCTTCCGCAGTTGGCTCAATCATGTACACTATGACTTGTACTCGCCCTGATGTAGCCTTCACTTTGAGCACGGTTAGCAGATATCAAGGGAACCCTGGCAAAGCACATTGGATTGTGGTGAAAAACATCCTTAAGTACCTTCGGAAGACAAAGGAATGATTCTTAGTCCTCGGAGGGAGTGATGACTTGAAGGTGCAAGGGTATAGTGATGCCAGCTTTCAGACCGACATGGACAACTACCGTTCGCAGTCGGGCTGGGTCTTTACCCTAAATGGAGGAGCAGTGACATGGAAGAGTTCCAAGCAGGAAACCGTAGCTGATTCAACGTGCGAATCAGAGTACATTGCAGCGAGCGAAGCGTCGAAGGAGGCAATATGGCTAAAGAACTTCATTGGTGATCTTGGAGTTGTGCCGGCCATAAAGGAGCCCATGGAGATTTTATGTGATAACGAAGGTGCGGTTGCCTTGACCAAGGAACCAAGGGATCATGGTAGATCTCGACATATCGATAGAAAATATCACTTCATTAGACATCGTGTAGAAGAAGGACAACTCGTAGTGAAGAGGATATCATCAGAAGATAACCCAGCAGATCCGCTTACGAAGGGACTGAGTAGGGTTAAGCACTTGCAGCATGCTAGGAGTGTTGGGCTGAAGGATGATATTAGTATAGATTAGATAGTATTAGAAACGTATAATAGATAAATGTAATTAACATTTGATGATTAAATAAAGGAGTTTTATTTATAAGTAAAGTTACTGTCATATGTTAATTGTTTAACTATTGTTTCACTTTGCATGTTTTGACTTCCAGAATAATTAAGGTTATTAAGAATAATAGAAATTGTTCAAATGGTCCACAATCGTTCATATGTTCGGAGTAGATATGAATGAAGATTGTCATGAATTGGTGTGTAGAATGTCTAAATGGTGTTAGACATAGCAAGGGTTGCTGCAACGTTCATGAGTGCTTATGAACTGGTTTTGAGCATTGGAATAAACCCGCGCTTGCTGGAATCACTTTATGGAATACGATATAAAAGGTGATCGCAAGACGATAATATCATATAGTCTTAAAACCTAGATATATGATTTATTATTTGTTAATTGATTGTGCATTGATAATGCGAAAACGCATCAGTAACTCGGTGTTATAAAAAGCATTGTTGTGTATAGTTGGTTAATGAATAAGTAAATGCATATAAGTCGAAGTTTATCTGTAAATTTTATCCTAAGAGGGTAGAAGAGATATCTTGGCCACTCGATGATTTGATTTGACTTATGTGCCGGGCCCGGTCAGAACTGAATTGATGTGTTTGATTAAGTTCTATGTCAAATAAATCAGAGATCGAGAAATCTAAATGCTTGACTAACCATTCCATAGGATTGCCAGCATAATATCTAACAGAGGACTGTAAGATCCCTTATCTAAAGGACAAGATTGATTATATCAGAGTTGACAGCGTCTTTGAGAGCTACGATTGCAAACCGAATTGTACTTGTATAGTTACTAGACTTATCCAAGTGGGAGACTGTTCGAATAGTGTCTAAGGCTGCAACTATAATGGGCAAGTATTTGATCCGGTTGTGCATGGTCCTTTTCGGTTGCCTTCACCATAGCAACTTGATGGATGATTTGTTAAAAAGAGAGTAAATATTATAAGGAATAATATATGGTTATTTGATTAATATAAGTCATAAATTAATTGGAATTAATTTGGTGACTTAAAGAGATTAATTAAATAAGAGGGTATAAACTGTCAATTGTTTGATAGTTAAACTTTAGACTGTAAATCCATTGGGATATGCTTTGGACGAATTCTATGAGATATAGGATAGCTAAAATCATCCAAAGACTTATCTATGGAATAGATTTGGATAGCCTTAAGAGAAGATTATCCAATTAGGGTTTAGGTTGTAACCCTTAAGGAGTCTACAAGTATAAATAGACCCTAGGGGTGAGGGAATTCGACACACCATCTAAAGTAGAGATACTCTGGCTGAATTCCTCCCCTCTCCTCTCTCCTAAATCATCTTGCTTGCTATTGGTGTTTGTAAGCCATTAGAGGAGTGACATTTGTGACTCTAGAAGCTCCAAGACAACAAGATCAACAAGGAATCCAAAGGTATGATTCTAGATCTATTTCAATGTTGTTATTTAACCTAATTAGCCATTAGAAGTCTTGGATTCAAAGCATGTTTAATTAGAAAGCCTAGATTCGAGCATTAGGGTTTTGCATGCGCACATAGGAAAGTTCTTATGGCTAAAACCCATCAATAACAACAAAATATACACATAACACGTATTTCATATAAAATACTTCATAATTATGCGTTAGAAGAAAGTAACCACACACTCACTTGATCAGAAGATGATCGGACAGCACTGCGGCTTATAGAAGTAGTATTCTCCGGCAGATCTGGAAGATCTTCACAAAAAACGAACTCCTCTCGGGCAGAGCTTCGTCTTGGGAATCGCACTTCTCGGGATCTTCGGGGCCTCGGGACTTGCTTCGGCGCTCGGGAATGATACCGGGGCTTCGGGATAATTCTTGCACGAAATACGATTCAAAAACGCGAGAGAAAGGGAAGAAATGAGCAAAAGAATCGGCTGCCCTCGACATCCTTTTATAGGGGGCTGAAACTTCGATTTACGCTAGGCGTAAATAGAAATTACGATGGGCGTAATGAGGATAGGGTCGATGACTCCCCCCCCCCCCCCACTTCGGATAATATCAGTATTTTATATTTAAATTAAATATCGAAAATATTTAATAAACTTCAAAATTTTGTATCTTCCTCATACGAACTCCGTTTTCAATATTTTTTATATCCACACGTAGGTGAGACTACACTCTACAACTTGTGTTTAGACTCCATCGGCTAATTTTGAATTTATTTTTACTAGGCTGGCACAGGAAAACTCCGTTATAAATTCATAACTTCTTCATCCAACGTCCGTTTTCGCCTATCTTTTTATTTTTTTACTACTATTATCGAGACATTCAATTCTCATTTAGATTGTTTCGGCTAAAAACCACTCGATCTTAAATTGAGTATTCGGGTTGCATACTGATAAGTCGAAACTTCGAAAAATCATAACTTCCTCATATGAAGTAAGATTTGGGCGTTCTTTTTATGCACGCTCTCGATTTAACGAACTCTACAACTTTCGTTTAGATCACTAAGGCTAAATATCTCTCTAACGTAAATTTCACTTTTTACGTCATTTAGCGTTGTCGGTTCTGTCACGAAACTTCAACATGTCATAACTTCTTCGTTATAACTCGGATTTCGACATTCTTTATATCATCGGAATCCTTGTTTCGACCACTACATATTTATGCAAAGATATCGGGATTATCCCACACTTCAAATTTGATGCTTATTTTATTCTTAATTCATTAAATTATAATAATTAAGAAAATAAACATATAATTCACATAATTCACATAATACTCAAACATTTCATCATTAATACTCCAAAAAGAGTTACAAGGGTTAACCTAGACTATTACATCAATGATAATGCCTAGCCTGGAAACGTGTGCGTTACAATTCTCTCCCCCTTAGGATAATTCGTTCCCCGGAATCACACATCAATAAACAAATGCGGATAGCAACTCAACATGTCACTCTCTGTTTCCCAGGTGAGATTTGACCCATTCGAATGTTTCCAACGGACAAGCACTAATTCGACCATCCTGCATCGAAGCTTCTTAGTCTTTCGGTCAACAATTGCCTCTGGTTCTTCAATTAACCTCTTGTTTTCATCAATTCTCAATTCAGAAATTGGAATTATATCCGGAACTTCTCCCGTGAACTTCCTCAAATAACACACATGAAAAGTGTTATGAATACCATTTAGTTCTTATGGTAATTCGAGCTTGTAAGTTTGGTTCCCAATTCTCTGAAGAACTTTAAACGGTCCAATAAACCTTGGAATCAACTTTCCCCTTTTACCAAATCTTATAAGCCCCTTCCACAGCGAGACTTTAAGCAAAACTGAATCTCCAACTTCAAAAGTCATCGGCCTTCGCTTCTTGTCAGCATAGCTCTTTTGACGATCTTGAGCTGCTAACATTATTTCCCTGATCACTTTCAACTTCTCAGCAATTTGATGGACCATCTTTGGACCCATAAACTGCTTTTCCCCAGCCTCAAGCCAACAAGACGGCGTACGATACTTCAGTCCGTACAAAGCTTGACAAGGTGCCATCTTTATGCTCGAGTGGAAACTATTATTGTAGGAAAATTCTACCAAAGTTAAATGTTCATCCCAGTTACCTAGGAATTCTACGGTACATGCCCTCAGCATATCTTCAAGTGTTTGTATTGTTCTTTCACTCTGACCATCAGTCTGCAGATGGTAAGTTGTACTTAAACATAACTTGGTACCCATTTCCTCTTGTAGACTTTTCCAAAATCTTGATGTGAAATGGCTATCACGCACCGATACAATCGTTAATGGAACACCGTGAAGCCTCACAATTTCCTTTACGTAAGAGTTCACAAGCTTTTCCATAGACCATTTTGTTGGAATAGTGTCTAAGGCTGCAATTATATTAAGCAAGTATTTGACCTGATTGAGCATGGTCCTTTTGGGTTGCCTTCACCATAGCAGCTTGATAGGATGATTTACAATGAGAGTTGAAATATTATAAGGAATAATATTATTATTATTTGATTAATATAAGTCATAAATTAATTAGGAATTAATTTGGTGAATTAAAGAGATTAATTAAATAGAAGGACTTAAACTGTCAAATGTATGATAGTTATACTTTAGGCTGTAATCATTTATGGATGGTATGGTGGACAATTTTATGGATTAGGATAATCCTAAAATCCGTCCAAAGGGATTATCATAAAGGGATTAGGATTGCTTTGAGCTTAAGTTATCCAATTAGGTTTTAAGGGTGAAACCCTAGGAGCCTTACAAGTATAAATAGACCCTTGGGGTCATGGAAATCGGCACCTTTGTCTGTAAGGAAACCCTGGACGATTTCTAAGTCCTTCCCCACTCTCTCAAATCATCCTCTTGCTAGTTGGTGTTTGCAAGCCATTAGAGGAGTGACAATTGTGACTCTAAAGCTCCAAGAACAAGAAGATTAAACAAGTGATTCAAGGTAAACTTATAACTCTGAATTCTCAATGTTACTATGCTAGAATAACCATTATAAGTCTTGGATTCATGCATGTTCAACTAGAGAAACCTAGATCCAAGCATTAGGGTTTTGTATGTGCACATAGGAATGTTCATATGGGTAAAACCCATCAGTGGTATCAGAGCCTAGATTGGTTTCTATTGAATTGATGCATTGGTTACTTGTTTGATGCTTGCAAAATTCGATTTTTCTGTTCCTGCCTGATGAACTCGGAGAGTAGGCCTCAACTCGGCGAGTTCGAACGTCAGAAAGAAAAAATTTCGGGATTTCTTGCTGTTTATCCTTTTGAAACTTACCTTAATCATATTAGGTCAATATAAATCCGATTTTTTGATATATTTGAGTATATCCTTGACCTAATTGAATATATTTATCAATTAATTAAATATTAGTTTCCTTATGTGATAATTGATTAATTATTTTAATTAAATTGGTAAATTGTTTTGCAAGAAATAATTAAATAAATCAAATATGGATAATTATGTGATTAAATGTTAATTTAAATTATTTGTTGTTTGATCCTCTATGTTTTGAAAAGTTTAAAACCTACCCTCAAGTTTTGAAATTTATGTTTTGTGATTAAAAGTTTAATTTGGACAATTTAAATTTCAAACCCTAGAATTGTACAAGATTAAAATTCAACCCTATACTAATATAATATTACAAGATTTATATATATATATATATATATATATATATATATATATATATATATGTATGTATGTATGTATAATTAAAATGCTAGTCTTACCGTTAGTAGGCCTTATTTACGAAGCCGGTCTATAAGGTGGGTATAAGGTTGCTGCCTATAAAATGACGCTTAATGGGTGTACACTCACACCCATCGCTTGCTTGATCGGTGGAGGGTCGTTATCCGAACGGGTAGGATAGGGCAACCTCATCTTCTCATTAAAAGTATAATATGAAATACAAAGTAACTACATGTTTTTCAAAATTCCCAATCCTAGTTACTTTAGGAAAAGTGAATTGATGCAATCCCATGAAATTACACTTTGCACCCTTGCTAAGAAGTTAGTGGAGCGTGTGTGGTTTACCGGCACACTAATTGGTTCTAAGCAAAGGTGGAAAAGGGTGATTCATTGTTTATCATAGTTCGATGGAGTGTGTGTGGTTTACCGGCACATCGAATAGGTGATCGTTACAATGAAGGCACCATGTGAATTTGCATGGTAATTCACACCCACATTGTGATCCTCGGTATCCCAGTCACAAACGAGAGGGGCATATCGAGATTTAAACATGCCATTGAAAAGTTTCAATGAATCTCATCCAAATCTAGGAATTCTCATTACACTAAGAGTCAAAGTTATGTTTTGTGGTGGAGAATTAGTGAATCGTCATTCACTTACCTTCAAATCATTTACATGTTAGATTACGGCACCCGTTTTCTAATATGTAAATATTGTTGTTGGATCCTAGCCCTAATTTTTCTTATTGGGTGATAATTAGGGATCCAAATTCTAATCTATCTTTGTCCTTTCTATTTGTAGATGTCAAACGCCAACAACGCTGCTGCAAGCTCGTTGACATTGATGAGCCTTTGCCAAAAAGTAACTTTCAATGGAACAAACTTTAGCGAATGGATAAGATACATTCGCACGATTGCTCGCTACAAGGACAAGGAGTATGTCCTCGATGAGAAGCTTGAGACGATCAATCTTGAAATCGCTATTCCGGCTGAAATGGCTGCTTTTGAAACTCACGAGCGTGATGCAACGAAGGTACATTGCATCATGATAGACACCATGAATGCCGAATTCCAAAAGTCCTACGAGGACATTTATCCGTACGAAATGCACCAAGACTTGTTGGAGAGATACCATCAAAATGCGAGACAAGAGCGTTACGAGATTTTCACTAACATGATTTCCGCCAAAATGGGTTATGGAGAATCTCTTATCGTGCACCTGCAAAAGATGCAAAGGTATGTCGATCGACTTCGCAAGTTAAATGTTGACTTTAGGGAAGACTTGGCGATTGACATGGTGCTTCACTCTTTGCCGCCGTGTTACAATCAATTTAGGGTTGTTGAGAGCAATCTTAAGGACAAGTCTGTTGCACCTACTCCCAATCCACCCGCTGCTCCTGTTTTGGCCATTGGGCAAGGAAGAGGCAAGAAGAGGAAGGCTCCATCTAAGAGCTACCGCAAGGTAAAGTCCCAAGATGGTTCCTCCTCTAATGAGACAAAAGTTGATCCCACCAAGCCTACTTCTAACCCAAAGGAGGCAGAGTGCCACCATTACCACAAAATAGGGCATTGGAAGAGAAGCTACCCAGAGTACCTGCAACCCATCAAGGAAGGAAAGATCAAGCCGTCTTTCGCAGGTATATACACAATTAAATCTAATGATTCATCTCATGCTATTTCTTGGGTCCTCGATACCGGTTGTGGTTACCACATTTGTTCTGAATTGCAGGGACTAAGAAGAAATAGGGATGTGGAGCATGGAAGAATAAATCTAATCATGGGAACAGAAGATCGTCGCCTGTGACCAAGATTGGAGTGTATTCTCTAGTGATTAGGAATGGTTTATCTTTAGATTTGAACAATTGTTGCTATTTGCTAGAAATGGAAAGAAACATCATTTCATTTCATGGTTTATTTAGACAAGGATTTAGATTTTCTTTTTAATAATGAGAATGGTTCTATTTGTGCTTATCTACATGGTGTCTCATATTTTGAAGCAATAACATGTAATGGAATTTATGAAACTGTTATGATTGTAGATAACCTAGGAAATGATGTTTTATGCATGGATTCTTCCAATAGTATGGATAGAGCATCCTTGTGGCATTATCGTCTTGGACATGTCAACAAGAAGCGCATAGCCAAACTCCAAAAGGATGGAGTGTTGGAGTCATTCGACCTTAGGGAAGATGATGTTGGAATAGTGTCTAAGGCTGCAACTATATTAGGCAAGTATTTGATCCGGTTGTGCATGGTCCTTTTGGGTTGCCTTCACCATAGCAACTTGATGGGTGATTTGTTAAGAGAGAGTAAATATTATAAGGAATAATATATGGTTATTTGATTAATATAAGTCATAGATTAATTGGAATTAATTTGGTGACTTAAAGAGATTAATTAAATAAGAGGGTATAAACTGTCAATTGTTTGATAGTTACACTTTAGACTATAAATCCTTATCCTAGATAGAATGGACGATTTCTAGGGCTTGGATAAGCCAAAATCGTCCATAGGGTTATCTATGGAAGGGATTTGGATAGCCTTAAGAGAAGATTATCCAATTAGGGTTTAGGTTGTAACCCTTAAGGAGTCTACAAGTATAAATAGACCCTAGGGGTGAGGGAATTCGACACACCATCTAAAGTAGAGATACTCTGGCCGAATTCCTCCCCTCTCCTCTCTCCTAAATCATCTTGCTTGCTATTGGTGTTTGTAAGACATTAGAGGAGTGACATTTGTGACTCTAGAAGCTCCAAGACAACAAGATCAACAAGGAACTCAAAGGTATGATTCTAGATCTGTTTCAATGTTGTTATTTAACCTAATTAGCCATTAGAAGTCTTGGATTCAAAGCATGTTTAATTAGAAAGCCTAGATCCAAGCATTAGGGTTTTGCATGCGCACATAGGAAAGTTCTTATGGCTAAAACCCATCAGTGGTATCAGAGCCTAGCTTGGTTTTCTTTAAATTGTTGCTTGATTAACTGAAACAAACCTGCAAAATTCAATTTTGGGTTTATGAGTCATGTACTCGGCGAGTTCCAAAGTGGACTCGGCGAGTAGGCCTGTACTCGGCGAGTCCGAGCGTCTGGATTAGGCAAAACCGGGATTTTTTCATGTTTATCTTATGGAAACTTACCTTAATCATATTAGATCAACCCTAATTCGATTTTTTGATATATATGATTATTATCTTGATCTAATTAAAGATATTTATCATCTAATAAAATATTTAATTTCCTTATGTGATAAATGATTAATTATTTTGATAATTATCTTAAAAGAAATCTTGGATAAATCAAATAAAGATAATTAGGATATTAATTGTTAATCAGAATTATTTGTTATTTGATCCTTCATGTTTTAAATGTTTAAAACCTACCCTAAAGTTTTGAAATTTATATTTGTGATTAAAAGTTTTAATTTAGACAACTTAAATTTCAAACCCTAGATTTTAAAAGGTTTTAAAATACGACCCTATACTAATATGATATTACTAGAATAATATATATATATATGTGTATAACTAAAGGCTAGTCTTACCGTTAGTAGGCCTCATTCACGAAGCCGATCTATAAGGTGGGTATAAGGTTGCGGCCTATAAAATGGCGCTTAATGGGTATACACTCACACCCACTGCTTGCTTGATTGGTGGAGGGTCGTTAGTCGAACGGGTAGGATAGGGCAACCTCATCTTCTCATTAAAAGTATAATAAGAAATACAAAGTAACTACACGTTTTTAAAAAATTTCCCAATCTTAGTTACTTTAGGAAAAGTGAATTGATGCAATCCCATGAAATTACACTTTGCACCTTGCTAAGAAGTTAGTGGAGCGTGTGTGGTTTACCGGCACACTAATTGGTTCTAAGCGAAGGTGGCAAAGGGTGATTCATTGTTTATCATAGTTCGATGGAGCGTGTGTGGTTTACCGGCACATCGAATAGGTGATCGTTACAATGAAGGCACCATGTGAATTTGCATGGTAATTCACACCCGCTTTGTGATCCTCGGCATCCCAGTCACAAACGAGAGGGGCATATCGAGATTTAAACATGCCATTGAATAGTTCAATGAATCTCATCCGAACCTAGGAATTCTCAAAAACACTTAGGACTAATAGTTTAAGTTTTATGATGGAGAATTAGTGAATCGTCATTCACTTACCTTCAATTTATTTGCATGTTAGATTACGGCATCCCTTTTCTAGTATGTAAATGTTATTGTTGGATCCTAGCCCTAATTTTTCTTATTGGGTGATAATTAGGGATTCTTATTCTAATCTATCTTTGTCCTTTTCTAATTGAAGATGTCGAACGCAAACAACGTTGCTGCTAGTTCTTTCACGTTGATGAGCCTTTGCCAAAAGGTCACCTTCGATGGAACGAACTTTAGCGAATGGATAAGATACATTCGCACCATTGCTCGCTATGAGGATAAAGAGTATGTCCTCGATGAGAAGCTCGAGAAAATCAACCCCGAAGTTGCTACTCCCGAAGAAATCACCGCCTTTGAAACTCATGAGCGAGATGCAACGAAGGTACATTGCATCATGATCGCCACCATGAACTCCGAATTCCAAAAGTCCTACGAGGACATGTATCCATACGAGATGCATCAAGACTTGTTGGAGAGATACCACCAAAACGCGAGACAAGAGCGTTATGAGATTTTCACTAACATGATCTCCGCTAGGATGGGTCATGGAGAATCTCTTACCGTGCACCTGCAAAAGATGCAAAGGTATGTCGACCGCCTTCGCAAGTTAAATGTTGACTTCGGTGAAGACTTGGCGATCGATATGGTGCTTCACTCTTTGCCTCCGATGTACAACCAATTTAGGATGACCTACCACATGAACAAAGAAGAGGTCACCCTAAGCAAACTCCAAGGTCTCTTGAGGGTCGCTGAGAGCAACTTCAAGGACAAGTCTGTTGCACCAACTCCCAATCCGTCCGCTGCTCCTGTCTTGGCTATTGGTCAAGGGAAGGGAAAGAAGAGGAAAGCTTCATCGAATAACTATCGCAAGGTGAAAGCCCGAGATGGTGCCTCTTCTAGTGGGACCAAAGTTGATCCCGCTAAGCCCTGCTCCAACCCAAAGGAGGCAGAGTGCCACCACTACCACAAGATAGGACATTGGAAGAGAAGCTGCCCGGATTACCTGCAAGCAATCAAAGAAGGAAAGATCAAGCCATCTTTCGCAGGTATATACACAATCAAATCTAACGATTCTAATCATGATATTTCTTGGGTTCTTGATACCGGTTGTGGTTATCACATTTGTTCTAATGTGTAGGGACTAAGAAGAAGTAGGAATGTAGAGCAAGGAAGGATCAATCTAATCATGGGGAACAGAAGATCGTCGCCTGTGACCAAGATTGGAGTGTATTCTTTAGTGCTTAGGAATAGTTTGGTTTTAGATTTGAACAATTGTTGCTATTCGCCAGAAATGGCTAGAAACATCATTTCATTTCATGGTTTATATAGACAAGGATTTAGATTTTCTTTTAATAATGAGAATGGTTCTATTTTGACTTATCTAATTGGTGTCTTTTACTTTGAAGCTATACCATGTAATGGAATATATGAAAGTGTTATGATTGTTGATAACTTAGGAAATGATGTTTTGAATATTGATTCTTCCACTAGTATGGATAAAGAATCCTTATGGCATTGTCGTCTTGGACATGTCAACAAGAAACGCATAGCCCAACTCCAAAAGGATGGAGTGTTGGAGTCATTCGACCTTAGGGAAGATGACACATGCGAGTCTTGTTTACTTGGAAAGATGACTAAGTCACCCTTCACGAGTACTTGTGAAAGGGGTGAGGGGCTATTGGACCTAATACATACCGATGTATGTGGACCCTTTAGATCGACCACGAAGGATGGGAACCGCTTCTATGTGACTTTTACCGATGACTATAGTAGATATGGGTATATCTACTTAATCAAGCAAAAGTCAGACACCTTTGAAAAGTTCAAAGAGTTCAAGAATGAAGTGGAGAATCAATTGGGCAGGAAAATCAAGATGCTTCGATCCGATCGAGGAGGAGAGTACCTAAGTCTTGAATTCCACGATTATCTCAAGGAGTGTGGAATAGTTTCGCAATTGACGCCTCCTAGGACACCGCAGTTGAATGGTGTGGCAGAAAGGCGTAATCGAACCTTATTGGATATGGTTCGCTCTATGATGAGTCGTGCTTCACTACCTATCTTCTTTTGGGGGTATGCCTTAGAGACTTCCGCCCATATCCTTAACCGAGTCCCTACTAAGAAGGTTGCCAAAACATCTCACGAGATGTGGACGGGGAAAGCTCCCTCGTTGGCACATATCAAGGTTTGGGGTTGCGAGGCTTTCGTAAGACGAGATACCCACGATAAGCTTAAACCTCGAAGTGAGCGATGTATTTTCATCGGCTACCCGCAAACATCCTTTGGATATCTCTTCTATAGACCGAAAGACAATGTTGTCTTTGTTGCGAGGAGAGGAGTTTTCCGAGAGCGAGAACTCATAAGCCAAGGAGATAGTGAGAGGCAAATCGAACTTGAAGAAATTCAAGAGTCGATAGATGAAAGAACCTCTACCGCTGGCATTCAACCCGAGGAGGAAACTCCGGTTGAACCGATTGACGAATCCTTACCTCTCAGACGTTCCGATAGATTTAGAGTTCAACCCCAGTTTTATGGTTTTCATATTACTACCGAAGGGGACACGTATATTAGTGATGGTACACTAGTAAATCTTGATGAACCTAATAGCTATAAGGAAGCCATGGCAGGCCCGGAGTCTGCGAAATGGAAAGAGGCAATGGATAGCGAGATCCAATCCATGTACGATAACCAAGTTTGGAATTTGGTTGATTATGTGCCCGAACGTAAGACCGTTGGGTGCAAATGGATCTTCAAAAATAAGACTGACGTGGATGGGAACGTACACACATATAAGGCGCGATTGGTCGCGAAGGGCTTTACTCAAACTCCCGGAGTTGACTATGATGAGACCTTCTCACCAGTTGCGAAGATTAAATCTATTAGAGTGATGCTAGCAATTGCCGCATTTCATGATTATGAGATTTGGCAAATGGATGTCAAGACCGCTTTCCTTAACGGAAAGTTGGCTGAGGATGTTTACATGGCTCAGCCAGAGGGGTTTGTGGATCCGAAGCATCCGAATAGAGTGTGTAAGCTTGAGAAGTCCATTTATGGACTTAAGCAAGCATCTCGCAGATGGAATCTTTGCTTTGATGAGAAGGTCAAAGAGTTTGGATTTGTACGAAGGGGAGACGAATCTTGTGTATATGTCAAAGCCAGTGGGAGTATAGTAAGCTTTCTCGTTCTATATGTCGATGACATATTACTCATAAGGAACGACATCCCGACTCTGCAGGAGGTTAAGTCCTGGCTCGGGAAGTGTTTCGCTACGAAGGACCTCGGAGAGGCTTCTTACATTTTGGGAATAAGGATTGTAAGAGAAAGAAGTAAGAGACTAATTGGACTTAGTCAGAATACTTACTTAGAGAAAGTACTAAAACGTTTTAGTATGGAAAACTCAAAGAAGGGAGAACTACCGATACAAGGAAATGCCAAGTTGAGTAAGACTGAAAGTCCAAGTACCGAAGCTGAGATAGCAGAAATGAGCCGAGTACCATACACTTCCGCAGTTGGCTCAATCATGTACGCTATGACTTGTACTCGCCCTTATGTAGCATTCGCTTTGAGCATGGTTAGCAGATACCAAGGGAACCCTGGCAAAGCACATTGGATTGCGGTGAAGAACATCCTTAAGTACCTTCGGAGGACGAAAGAATGGTTTTTATTCCTTGGAGGGAGTGATGACTTGAAGGTGCGAGGGTATAGTGACGCCAGCTTTCAGACCGACAGGGACAACTATCGTTCGCAGTCGGGCTGGGTCTTTACCCTAAATGGAGGAGCAGTGACACGGAAAAGTTCCAAGCAGGAAAACGTAGCTGATTCAACGTGCGAATCAGAGTACATTGCAGCGAGCGAAGCGTCGAAGGAGGCAATATGGCTAAAGAACTTCATTGGTGATCTTGGAGTTGTGCCGCCATAAAGGAGCCCATGGAGATTTTCTGTGATAACGAAGGTGCGGTTTCCTTGACCAAGGAACCGAGGGATCATGGTAGATCTCGACATATCGACAGAAAATATCACTTCATTAGACATCGTGTAGAAGAAGGACAACTCGTAGTGAAGAGGATATCATCAGAAGATAACCCAGCAGATCCGCTTACGAAGGGACTGAGTAGGGTTAAGCACTTGCAGCATGCTAGGAGTATTGGGCTGAAGGATGATATTAGTATAGATTAGATAGTATTAGAAACGTATAATAGATAAATGTAATTAACATTTGATGATTAAATAAAGGAGTTTTATTTATGAGTAAAGTTACTGTCACATGTTAATTGTTTAACTATTGTTTCACTTTGCATGTTTTGACTTCCAGAATAATTGAGTTTATTAGGAATAATCGAATTATTCAAATGGTCCACAATCGGTCATATGTTGGGAGTAGATATGAATGAAGATTATCATGAATTGGTGTGTAGAATGTCTAAATGGTGTTAGACATAGCAAGGGTTGCTGCAACGTTCATGAGTGCTTATGAACTGGTTTTGAGCATTGGAATAAACCCGCGCTTGCTGGAATCACTTTATGGAATACGATATAAAAGGTGATCGCAAGATGATAATATCATATAGTCTTAAAACCTAGATATATGGTTTATTATTTGTTAATTGATTGTACATTGATAATGCGAAAATGCATCAGTAACTTGGTGTTATAAAACGCATTGTTGTGTATAGTTGGTTAATGAATAAGTAAATGCATATAAGTCGAAGTTTATCTGTAAATTTTATCCTAAGAGGGTAGAAGAGATATCTTGGCCACTCGATGATTTGATTTGACTTATGTGCCGGGCCCGGTCAGAACTGAATTGATGTGTTTGATTAAGTTCTATGTCAAATAAATCGGAGATCGAGAAATCGAATGCTAGACTAACCATTCCATAGGATTGTCAGCATGATATCTAACAGAGGACTGTAAGATCCCTTATCTAAAGGACAAGATTGATTAGATCAGAGTTGACAGCGTCTTTGAGAGCTACGATTGCAAACCGAATTGTACTTGTATAGTTACTAGACTTATCCAAGTGGGAGACTGTTGGAATAGTGTCTAAGGCTACAACTATATTAGGCAAGTATTTGATCCGGTTGTGCATGGTCCTTTTGGGTTGCCTTCACCATAGCAACTTGATGGGTGATTTGTTAAGAGAGAGTAAATATTATAAGGAATAATATATGGTTATTTGATTAATATAAGTCATAGATTAATTGGAATTAATTTGGTGACTTAAAGAGATTAATTAAATAAGAGGCTATAAACTGTCAATTGTTTGATAGTTACACTTTAGACTATAAATCCTTATCCTAGATAGAATGGACGATTTCTAGGGCTTGGATAAGCCAAAATCGTCCATAGGGTTATCTATGGAATGGATTTGGATAGCCTTAAGAGAAGATTATCCAATTAGGGTTTAGGTTGTAACCCTTAAGGAGTCTACAAGTATAAATAGACCCTAGGGGTGAGGGAATTCGACACACCATCTAAATTAGAGATACTCTGGCCGAATTCCTCCCCTCTCCTCTCTCCTAAATCATCTTGCTTGCTATTGGTGTTTGTAAGCCATTAGAGGAGTGACATTTGTGACTCTAGAAGCTCCAAGACAACAAGATCAACAAGGAACTCAAAGGTATGATTCTAGATCTGTTTCAATGTTGTTATTTAACCTAATTAGCCATTAGAAGTCTTGGATTCAAAGCATGTTTAATTAGAAAGCCTAGATCCAAGCATTAGGCTTTTGCATGCGTACATAGGAAAGTTCTTATGGCTAAAACCCATCAGATGACACATGCGAATCTTGTTTACTTGGAAAGATGACGAAGTCACCCTTCACTAGCACATGTGAAAGGGGTGAGGGTTTATTGGACCTAATACATACCAATGTATGTGGATCGTTTAGATCAACCACAAAGGATGGAAACTGCTTCTATGTGACTTTTACCGATGATTATAGTAGATATGGGTATATCTATTTAATCAATCAAAAGTCAGAAACATTTGAAAAGTTCAAAGAGTTCAAGAATGAAGTGGAGAATCAATTGGGCAGGAAAATCAAGATGCTTCGATCCGATCGAGGAGGAGCGTACCTAAGTCTTGAATTCCACGACTATCTAAAAGAGTATGGAATAGTTTCTCAATTGACGCCACCTAGGACACCACAATTGAATGGTGTGGCAGAAAGGCATAATCGAACCTTGTTGGACATGGTCCGCTCTATGATGAGTCGTGCTTTGCTATCTATCTCATTCTGGGGGTATGCCTTAGAGACTACCACCCATATCCTTAACCGAGTCCCTACTAAGAAGGTTGCCAAAACACCTCACGAGATGTGGACAGGGAAAACTCCCTTGTTAGCACATATCAAGGTTTGGGGTTGTGAGGCTTTCGAAGACGAGATACTCACGACAAACTCGAACCTCGTAGTGAGCGATGTATTTTCATCGGCTACCCGCAGAAATCCTTTGGATATCTCTTCTATAGACCGAAGGACAATGTTGTCTTTATTGCGAGGAGACGAGTTTTCCGAGAGCGAGAACTCATAAGCCAAGGAGACAGTGGGAGGCAAATCGAGCTTGAAGAGATTCAAGAGTTGATAGATGAAGGAACCTCTACCGCTGGCACTCAACCCGAGGAGGAAACTCCGGTTGAACCAATTGACGAGTCCTTACCTCTTATACGTTCCGAAAGAGTTAGAGTTCAACCCCAGTTATATGGTTTTCATATTACTACCGAAGGGGACACGTATATTAGTGATAGTACACTAATAAATCTAGATGAACCTAATAGCTATAAGGAAGCCATGGCAGGCCCGAAGTATGCGAAGTGGAAAGAGGCAATGGACAGCGAGATCAAATCCATGTATGATAATCAAGTTTGGAATTTGGTTGATTATGTGTCCGGACGTAAGACCGTTGGGTGCAAATGGATCTTCAAGAAGAAGACCGACGTGGATGGAAACGTACACACATATAAAGCACGATTGGTTGCGAAGGGTTTTACTCAATACACATTGAGCATGCATGTCTATAAAACAATGATTTTTATGATGTATTTGGGTGTGTGGGAGCCTTCTGGAAAGTATGAATGAGTATCTTGAAGGATTAAGAGTTTAATGCATTAAGCAGGCCTTTCCAGTTTCCACGATGTGGTGGGTCGGTCCCCACACGTGGCGTCGAGCAATCTTTACGACTGTTTTATCTTGAAGCTTCCAAGACATGACCAAGGGGTGACCACGTCGTGGGGTTCAACTGAGGTTGACTTTTACCGTTTACTTTTTGACCATGTTGACTTTTCGTCAACTTGAAGGTTTTAGGGTGTAGACTGAGAGGGTACTTCTATATTGTTGTTTAGGTGTCTCGAAGTACCCGTCTTCATTTTTGAGAGTTGTGTATAGCTGTTATTTACGAGATGAATCTTCTCACTATATTACCTATGCCATATTGGTGTGCATGCTAGATTAGTTGAGTCTTATTGGCTGATTGTTATTATGTGTATTATTGAATTGTTGATAACTCCAAGACTGCTAATAGTCCGCAGCATTACTAATAACCCATATGGGTGCTGATAACCGATATGGCTAATGTGAGCTCATATGATTCTTGATAGTCTTAGAGTTGTTGCTCATAATTGTTTAAAAAGTAATCAAGTTTGTTAGCGGAAGACATTTTAATGGCTTATTTCTTAAAATCGGTTTTCATTTCAAAAAAAATAAAAAAAAAAAAAAAAAAAAAAATTACCGATTCTCTTTATTTTTTATTTTTAATTCTAAAAGATCTTTATTCAAAAAGATAAAACCATTGTTTATTAATAAAATCTTATGATGACTAAAACCTGTTGATACAATAAAAATAAATTTAGCAGACAGAATGAAAGGATGTTCACCCAATCACACTTTAAAGTGGAGAAATTATGAGGAAAAGACAAATATGCAATCCATTTTGACCTTGCTATTCATCATCATGCCCCCTTTCATTGTAGTATTTGTGTTTCTATTTTGAACGAATATCTTTATTTTCAATCTAGGCAGTTTTATATTAAGGTGGTTAATTGATTTCAAATCGCAAATTAGTTTAATAATCAAACAAACAAACTTTTTGTAATATAATTTATCAATAAAGATTGTAATAGGTAACATGTCACTATTTAGGAAGTTAAACTATATTACTCGTTACTATGCTCGTTTTAAATTAGTCATTCAAAATACTTTAATAAGATCAAAAAGCAATATCGTCACTCATCTCGTATTTGTTATAATCAAACAAAGTTAATGTAATAAATATACTCTTGTTTTTTACTAATATAATTAAAATGAAAAGTAAATATATAAAAAAGTAGTCCATTAACTGGTGTGATGACTTTTGGGAATGGAAAAAAGTCAAAATGTCTTTTTAACTTTTCTCTTGTTCGCGTGTCTCAGAGGAGACAACGCGCAAAGTGGCATTGTCTTAATCTTTAATACTCCATTTGGTAACATTATAAACGCAAAATATCTATAATAATATACTTTTAAATAATGTATAAAAATCAGTATTTGTATGTTGATGTTTCAGAGTCCATGAGAAGACTTAATTATCAAAAGTTTGTTGATATTTCAAGTGATTGAGTCTCTGATTTTATAATGTTAATTTTGAGGGTAAATAAACAAAAATATAAATTGATTGAGACTTTTTTCTATACGCAATTTGACCTTATAAAAGTAACATATTTTCGTTTTGATATTTTCTCTTGTAATCGTGAATCATGCTAGTCTTTGTTTAATTGATTAAGTATTTGAACCAGATAGAACTTTTTCTTAAAAAAATATATCATGGTTACACGAGAAGTGAGTTAGTTGTAATAAAAATTAAAAACACTTCGAAAATAGAATTTTGTCACTAATTGCGGAAGTCCCATATAATTTCACCAATGTTAAAAGCAATAAAAACTGTTGTTTAAACAAGTAAACGCTTTGTTTAAACTTTAAGATGGATAATTTAATCAATCTCATAGAAAAATAATAAAACATTGATGTATTACAATTTCTAATCCAAAATTTCCAAAAAATTTTGTTACATACGTCATACTTTTATTATGTTCATCTGAATCACACAAAAGTAGTAATTAGCTTGAAAAGCTTACCAAGTTACACATGAATTATATATAATATAATCATCAAAATTTATAGATATAATCATAGTGTACTCTAATCGATTTATATAAATGAAATCATTACACATAAGTCTCTAAATACGTCTTTCTTTAGTAATTACCTTTCACATGACAACCATATCCCCATTCAAATCACCACTATTATACATGTGTTTGCAAGCCTCAAATGGCATCACCAAAGGTATAGAGTGTTTAGAATCTATATTGATCACCATAATGGACAAAATTGTAAATATTGATACTCGCCAC
Source organism: Lactuca saligna (assembly GCF_052625555.1). NCBI lineage: Eukaryota > Viridiplantae > Streptophyta > Magnoliopsida > Asterales > Asteraceae > Lactuca > Lactuca saligna. Next base: position 50,874,982 of record NC_136422.1, on the reverse strand, counting down.
AGCTATATATGTTAATACTCTCGTCGCAATGTTAATCAACTTGTATATGTCAACATAATAAAACAATATAACTACATAGACGATAAATGGTATGTTCTCAAGGTATATAATATACTCATATTAGGGTGCATGTGTTTTTATCTCCGTTACTTCCTTAAACTTTAGGAAGGTTATGGACACCTATAGTCAGTAATTAAGTGTAATATTATCACTAGTTAATCTCAAATTATTAGTTAAGGTCTTTTATAACATTATTAGAAGCAATTAAAGCCACTTATGACCTTACAAATTTCCCGAAATTGATACAAAGCTTTTTTATCTTATCTTCTTTCTCTCATATTTGGTAGTAAATTGAGAAAACTGTGAGGGTATAAGAAACCACAAGTTTCCTAAAGAGGAGGGCGACAATAAATAAAGGTCACATGCCACCATTTCATTTCATCGAAAACCTGAACATCTTTGTTCTCATTTCACTCATATGTAGTCACTCAGTTAAAGCCCACATAATCATAATACCTATATATGACCAACATTTAAATATGCTTAATTCCTAACATAAAACCGTTTATATTAAATTCCTCCATACCTAAATATATATCCTTGAAAAGTTTCCTTAATGATTCATAATTCATCATCATCTTTTACTTACTAGCACTCCATTACACGGACACGGTTGAATGCCTTACGTAGCTTCATTTGATGGCATTTTCACACTTAAATCTATCCTCAATTAGAAGGTGTCACAATTAGCTCCATTTTAGGATGTTTTGATCTTTGGAATCATAAAACTAACTTTCAAGCAAGGTTAACACCTTTAGCATCTATAGATGTTGATTTTAAAAGAAGTTGTGGAGCTACTCAATAGAGTCTAACGGATCATGCATATTAATAATATGACCCTAAGATTCATAGATATTGTTTTCAAAAAAATTAGTTTTGTCATCCAAAAAGAAATTACGATAAGTTTGTTACTCGTTTAGCTGTTACAATGTAAAACTTTCTTATTTAAAGATAATTTATTTAGTATCTTAGCTTTCATTTTCCATACAAAATTTTAAATATATTAAAATATGAATTTAATTCTCCATATTTCCCAAAATTTTGTTAGATCTTTGTCTAAAAGAGATTATGAATATCACTATATCATTTAATTTGACTTCCTAGTCATTACTCTAGGTTTACATAAGACTATTGAGAATTTGAAGTGCCGTCCATTTTTCAAGGAAAATTGAGAAAATTAATCATCTTTTTTTTTTTTTTTTAAATATAACCAAGTTTTATTTTTTATTTTTTTTTAATATTATTATTACTATTATTATTATTATTATTATTATTATTATTATTATTATTATTGAAAAATAACCTTTTGGTTCGGAATGGGACATTCCTGAAAACCAGCCCACGTTCAATATTGTAGCCCAATGTTATATATATATATATATATATATATATATATATATATATATATATATATATATATATATATATATATATATATATATATATATATATATATATATATAAAGTGAATATACCTAACAACCTCATATAAGCTTAGGTACCTAACCTCATCAAACTACATCATTTTGCATTAAATTTTCATTGCAATCATCCAAGGTTCTTAAAGTTCATCTCTAAACTTGATTTACTTCAAAAAAATTTGGAAATTCATCATTGTATTTCTCCTAGATCCTTTCATTTGTAGCGGTAGGATATGAAGCCCATTAGGTGATATTCGATAGAAAGACGTAATTTAAAAGAAAGATATTGTTCAAAATCTAAAGATTTTGAAAGTAATCAAGTTATAGGGTTGAAGTTTAAGAACCTTAGACAATTACAATGTAAATATGATACAAACCGATGTAGTATTATGGAGTTAGGTACCTAAGCTTATATAAGGTTGTTAGGTATATTCACTTTACCCTATATATATATATATATATATATATATATATATATATATATATATATATATATATATATATATATGTCTCACATACAAAATATCTGGAATATACGTTACGAAATTAGCCGATCCGAAGTATGATCTACCCGCATTTCGGATCAAATTTTGCACATGGATTCGTAAAAAACCAAGTAAATTCTATACTCCAGTTACTTTGCATTTGATTTTTTTAAAAGATTTACATATTTCGAAATTTTCCGGAATGGTCCGGAACGTGAGGAACAACTCCGAAATATCAGGATTATCTTTTTTATTTTTTATTTTATATTTTTCTCGTTGTACGTGTATGAATGTTATGTAAGTATTTTGTAATGTGTTTCTGATCAGTTGTTTTAGTCATGAATGAGATATTGTAGGGTTATGGAATGATAATATAGGTCTGGAACATGATGACCGTGGTCTGGAACCCTATGATCTATTCCGGAATGATAATCTGGCATACGTATAATATACAGTTTTTTTCTAACTATTGTTTAATAATCCATGTTAGTTCACAGACGAGTTAACATTGATGTTGTTAAAAAAAGTTGGTTTAACGGACAAACGAAGTTGTATTCCACTTAAAGGGGCTTTCGGAATTACGTCCGATAAAGGTAAAATCAAAAACATTAATTTTATAATTATAGTTTATTTTACAGTAAAGTATTAAAATGTTATTGGATTTTTTATTATTTTTATTTATTATATTTTTTTGCAGATAAAAAACGGTGATATTGAGTTTCAAAATAATATAAAAAATAAACCAACCAAGGCACCCAAAAAATTAATAAAGAAATCAGAAAGGGTGTTAAAACTTAAATTGAAAGCAGATAGGACTCCGAAAGATGACACGTGAGCAAGTGCAGACAAACTTGTAATGATAGACTAGTTGAAGTTATGTTTTTTTTATTATGGGTATATTTCAGGAAGTGTCATTATTATTATTAAATACTTTTATGCACATTGATTTTTAAATACTATATTAATATAATTTAGTATATTCTACTTTTAGTCTCCAACATCCAGTGACTCAAACAATGATGATGAGTTGCCTATAGAGTATGCTATACCAAGTCTTGAAGACGAGCAACGACATATTTTTGATACGACAACATTAAAAATGATTCGTGATTATCAATGTGCTAAATAACGAATGCTAATACTGGAAAACCAATTACTGCCTTCATCAGCTGAGGACCAGAGAAAAGTAGCAGTGCATAACATGCAAATGCTCTTCATTACCATGTATGAGGATATACAAAAATTTGTGAACACAGTGGACATCATCGAAGAAACATATATGACAACTCCAACATTAGGAGATCGAGTAGAATTGACTGATAATGGTTTTGATCTAATTGAGCGTAACATCCCAAAAATCACAATAAATTTTAACTTTTCAAAAACAACCAAAGGCCATCATTTTTTAAAAAACCAGTGTTTCAATAGTGTTTATCAAATATCAAATTATCCCAAAATCCAAATAATAAAAATCCGAAGGAATGTGCATGATTACACCTTTGCTTTCCTACGATCCTCAGCAGTACCTGAAACATTAAACTGAAACGGTAAGCTAAGGCTTAATGAGTTACCCGAACGTACCACTACACAATACACATATCATATACAAACAAGCATGTTGGATCCGCTCAGTCATCGAACTGGAATACCCACGGGTCCACAACCATCAGGCTAGATTACCCCCAGCCCAATCAGTCATCGGATTGGAATACCAATATACCATGGGTCCACTCAGTCATCAGAATGATATACCCTCGGGTCCATAGCCATCAGGCTGGAATACCCCCTGTCTGTTGACTCACGTACATATCAACAAATTCTCAAACCAAAACTATAACATGTCGACATATACATAGAAAAAGAACACATAACCAGTCAACATACAAACAAACAAATCTACATATCACTACCACATAAAAACATCATATATACCAGGACACAGTTCTAACAAATGAATACAACATCGCAACATCCGAAATACCAAGATACATAACCTAATGGGATGGCGTTGGTGCCTTCGACCTACAAGTACCCTTAACTATAGCTCAACTACATCCCAACATACCCAAAATACCCTTAAGTCAAACTTGGTCAACCCAGGTCAAAGTCAACAACCCTTAACGACAAATAACCATCCTCACGTCGTGACTAGGCCATGGTCACATCGTGATAGTCCACTAGGTCCGATTCCAACTCGACTCGACCCAACCTAGCCAACTCAATCAAAGAAATCACTAAATTGACATAACAACGTGAGCACCCATTCCCATGTAGTGAGCTTCAAGGATCCTAATAGGAAACGAGGGATTATTTAAACCTCATGTGGTGAGATCTTAGGTCTCACATCATGAGCATAGTCTAAAGTTAAAAGTCACCATTTTAAGTCCTTATTCCATTAAGTCCTCGAATTCATCTCATCCAGCAGGTAAAGGGGACTCCTATAGTCCATATAAATGCTTCCTTTTATGGTCATTCTTGCATCATACATGAACCAACCCTTTTTAGGTCAAAATTGAAGAAATATGCTTCCAACTTTCATACATGCCTCTTATACCTCACCAACTTCCAGATCTAAACAATATGATGATCAAGTAACTCTTAGAATCCATAAAGTCGCTAACTTTATGGATTTACTTCACTCAAGCATCCTTAAACATGAATAAAGGTGGACAAAATCCTATATCTACCTATGAAATGTAATAAAGTTTGGAGCTTTGATACTTACAAAGGTCGAACAACAAGAAGAGGTGATGATAATGTTGCTACTTGTCTACTCCATCACTAGATTACTCCTTTCCTCTTCTTCTCTCCGTCTTCAAGCAAGAAATGGAACCAAAATGGTTATGAACTTCAAGGATGATAAATTTCAAGGTTCTCAAGGGCTTAGAGTGTGAGGGAGGCGGAGGTTGAACAACCCTAGCACCATCTATCCTTTAAATACCGAAAACTAGGGTTTTTGGTCCTCAGAATGATCTCACGTCATGAGCATTGGATTGCTCACTTCGTGATCCTCAAAATGACGTGCAGGTCCAAATACTCCTCACGACATGAGTAAGCATTCCTCACATCGTTCGAAAGGCCAACATCAAAAACTTTTAACTCGATGAAAATAATGTGCACCTAACCCGAGTGTTACAATTCTTCCCCACTTGAATCAGACTTCGTCCTTGATGTCCACTGCGATGAACAACTCTGGGTAATGCTCCCCTATCTCTGACTTGGGCTCCCATGTCCATTTGGAACCCTTCTAATGTTGCCATTATACCTTTAACAAAGGCATCTCCTTGATGCATAAGCCCTTCATCTTTCTCCCCACCATCGATACCTGCCTCTTAATATAATTTAGGCGCTCAATGACCTGAATATCATCCAAAGGGGCGAACACCTCGTCGTTCGACACACACTTCTGCAACTGCAAAACATGGAATGTATTATGGATGTGGTTAAGCTCACTTAGCATCTAACCAATAGGCCACCCTGCTTACCCTGGCGATCATACGGAATGGTCTAATATATCGAGCACCTAACTTCCCCCTCTTCTTTAATCATATCACACCCTACCAGGAGGATACCCTCAGTAGTACCATGTCTCCGACCTGGAACTCCGACTCTAATCGACACCGGTCGACATATCTCTTTTGCTGACTCTGAGATTTTTGCAATCTTTGCATGATCTGTTGGATGAGCTCTATAGTCTGCAGAACTACCACACTCCTTCCATAGACTCTATGACCTACCTCACCTCAACAGACTGGGGTATGACATCTCTGACCATAGAAGCTCAAAGGGTGGTGCACCAATGTCGGATTGATAGGTGTTGTTGTAAATAAACTCTGCAAGAGGTAGGTAGGAATCCCAATCACCATCAAAATCTATGACAGAAGCCCACAACATATCCTCAAGTGTCTGGATGGTCTCCTCACTCTGGTCGTTGGTTTGTGGATGATAAGCATGCTGAGTTTTGTATACTACAACATCTTATGGTGCACATACAACCCTAAACACCTTGGATCTATGTTTTCACTAAATACACATGCAATGATGTTTCCAATGTATTAAGCCTATAACTAGCATGCAATTTTCATATACCATACAAGATACTAGTTAGGGTAACATACCTTTAATGTAGCTTAAAGTCTTGATGTATTCGGCCTTAAGAGCTTAGCCCCAATAGTGTGGAAACCTCAAATGAAGTCACAACACATCATGAACAAAGGTGGAACTTGATTGAATTCCTTACACACCAAAAACACCTCCATATTTCTCTAAGAAAACAAGCACACATTTTTGGTCATGAGGCAACATATTTATATGGTGGATTCCAAGGGTCATGAGTTTAACCCAAATCCACACCCATTGGTTTTATGATCCATGGTTCATGTAGCCCAACTCTTTACGTATCTATACCTAAACTTGGTCCCACATGGATCATAAGCCCAACATATTCAAATATAACTAATTACCATAATTAGTCCCCATAGATTAGTCTCTTTTGATCACTAAATTAATTCTTGATCAATACTAATTAAAACATATGATTTGATATTAATATATTAGAACTTATTATATTTTAATGAATCATATATATATATATATATATATATATATATATATATATATATATATATATATATATATATATATATATATATATAACCTTCTCTCAAGAGTCCATCCTAACAAATTGTCCTGATGATATGCAACCCAAATGGACCATGCTACTCTCGGGAGAAGTCCATACCAATAATGGTTATGGGCTTAAACATCTAATCCAACAGTCTCCCACTTGGATAAGTCTAAAAGTATTATTGCAAGTATGACTCCTAAGCCCGACTAGAAATCGTAGCTCTTAAAAGTCGTTGTCACACTCTGACCTAGTCGATTTCATGCCCATTAGATAAGGGATCATATATTCCTCCATTCTATAAATCATATGGACCGAGACATGGATTATAATCATTCTATCTGTCCATCTATTGTTTCCCGATTTTCGATTTATGATGACTGACTAATTGAACAAATCAATCAGTCTAGGCCAGGTCGAGCACTTACGTTTGTCATCACTAAATCATCGAGGGCCCACAGATATCTCTTTTATCCCTCCAAGGGTAAAAGGAATAAATAAAATTTGACCTAAATGTTTGCTTGTACTTACTAATCAAATTACACACAACGATATGTTTTATAGAAACCAAGTTACTGGTTGCATTTACATATGCCAATGTTCAACCGACGTGCAACTACAACTCACACGTCTCTGTTTGAAGACTATAATATATTATCATCTCATGATCACTCGTGATAAAATCCATGAATTGATTCAAATGAATGTGAGTTTAATCCAATACTCGAATCTCATTCCAAGAGTACTCATGAATATTGCAGCAACTTTTGCCACGTCTAAACTCCTTAGACATATACAAGCCCAATTCATGACAGTCTTGATTCATACCTACTTCCAAAGTATGATTGACTGTGGAGAGTTTGAATAACCTAGTTATTCAAGAAGTCAAAACATGCAAAGTGAAACACAAGAATAATCGAATTCAATATGGTCTTAGAGCTTATGAATATAAATAAAACACCTTTTATTTATCACCATATTGATTACACATTATTCATTTCATAATGTTTCAAATAATCAACTTATTACTTGAACTGAAACAATAGTCATGCCATGCTCCAAGCATGCACACTATGTTTGTCCAAACAATAGTTATTCCATACTCCAAGTATGCACACTATGTTTGTCTACGATCCTTACTTTGTGAAATAGACCAATTGAATATGATTCCATTGATGCTCATTTCACAATACCAAATCCTTACTGTAACTGTAAGAAAACCAAATTCTTGTCGTTTACTATAATCTGTTAGATTTTAAACTCATATTCATTGGTCCTCTTGTAATGACTATGCACAAAAGTCATACAGACTTGGAAAAAACATTACAAAGTATTCCAATGGAGATCAATTCCATGGAAACAAAGTCTCAAATTCAAATACATTCCTTTGAACATCCTTCTTGCATTTAGTTTTCTAATCTTACACAGATTCAATAACTAACTTCCACCTACGAAAACATCTCCACATTCCCATTTTGACTATCACTTGTAAACAAGAGTTGCCTCCTTTCAGAATATGTCAATATAGTCCTTCCAAAATTTACACTATACTTCCAACTATCCATGAGCAACCAATATTTGGTAAGCCTCAGATTGTCCTTGACAATCGCTTAATCATTTTAGTCATATATTGTTCTAGTCCTTTTTCCCTCTTAATACCTAGGCATTTGGAAAATTCAGAACACATGGAAATATTATAGCATATGTAATCGATCCTATACCTGAAGCATATGGGATACGATTCATAATGTCTCACATAAAGACATGATACTTGAACAATCTTTTGCTATAATGTTTCTATTTGCCGTGCTCTCACAATTTGGTCTATGAAGAGGGATGATGTAATCATAATCGAATTTTGAGAATGCAATAAACATTTCCATATATAGAATTTCCTTATGTTGAACCATTACAACATAACATTCATATATATACTTGACTAAATTTGATTAAAAATCTCAATCTAAGCTTTCTGAATTAGAATGGAGTATATTTTCCTCTCCCTTAATTATAGTAAAACAACTTTTCAAACCCTACAATGTACATTTTGAAAATTGAAACTTTTGTTTTTTATAATTAACATGGCTAACTTGCAAGACTTAACATAATAATCATGCTCCGACTAACATGATAATTATTAGGATAACACTTATGCTCCCACTAGCTTTGACATGTATCCTAAAATCAGCTGGACTTCTAGAAATCAATACTTTATTGACTTTCTTACCAAAGTTCAGATTTCTGATACGAGATGCTTTGATAAAACTTTATCAAAATCATACACCTTTCCTTAGATATCTCACATGTGTGTTTAAAAAATTTTTAGAACTATGAAAAGGGATGCCCTAATCATAGTCTTAATTGTTCAAGACCTTTTCCATTTCTCACAAGTCCATGTTAGTGTGCCGGTTAACCACACACGCTCCACTAATGATTTTGAGAATGCAAATATCACAATTTCCATCTAATTAAAATCTACTTAGTGAAAGCGTCTCCTCACCATCATTTTCATGAATCGAAGAGAAACCTTACGACACTTAGATTTTTTGGTGTATGTGTTCCTATCCATGTGAATTTTTCATAACCACAAGAGGAGGTTAGTGACAAATCCAAACTCATACGGACTGAACTTATTTAATCTTAACTTCTTGCCACATGGCAGCACAAGGGTCTACCATTGCTTCCAATTAGTTATGTAAACAATTAAGAACTCATAGAAATCATATGCATAGTCAACTTTAACTGGAATGGGCACAGAAACAAGAATATGTCAACATGATAGGCTATAAAGCTCAAGTCGTGTGCTAGTGTTAAACAATAGGTTTTATTCTTGATTAGTTCTTGAAACTTTTCAAGATCTTTAAAACTCCCAATGAACTCTTGACATATAATATTCTCTTGTCAAGAACCATTCCTTGACACAGTAAATATTCAAGACTTAGTGCGGATTCTTATCAAGACAAACACTTCACACAATTGGCCTTAGTTGGTCTTTGTTTTATCTAAAACATCACAACTTACCAATTTTAAATGTACAAGAGTAAGAAAACATTTTACTTTACATTTGACAAGTGTTGTAAACCTTCTTAAGATTATGTCACTTAGGTTTCAATCTTTGAGTATTACTCTAAGACTCAATTTTGGAACAAAGTATGACTCATCTTTTGATTTAACCATTTCAACAATTCACGATTCCTCTTCTTAGTCATACGAATGCACTAAGATGTCCTTAGAGGATCAATTGTGATATGGTTTCATAATCACTAAGACAATCATAAAACACAATACTAAAGTACTCTCCCATCTTTTCAAATTTGAGAAACTTTTATCTTTCTGCATAATTTGATTCTTCTCATTCGTTCTGCCATACATTGAAACTTTTCCAATGTTTCAGAATTATACTCAAACTTGTAAGCAAAACCATATTTACTAAACTTTAGTAAATCATGACGAATAGTCTTATCTATCTTGTGGTGGACTCGACCAGCGCACAACCTAGTGTACCCGATTCCATAGTCCTTCACTTAACTCACATATACATGTGAATAAGGAACTAGTCTTAATTTCCCAAAGATGAAAATTCTCATTCATCATAAAACACAAGTTGCACGATTCCAAGTTTCTATCCAACTAAAACTTGGTAGATGAGAATCTTTCCTTATTTGGTAAATTATAACACTACCACAAACAAAAGAATCAAATCCATTTTCCAATATTGCTATCAATGGAATCATATAAACAACAATTTTTCACAAATTCCATTGTAAGGAAATTTAAAATAAATAAAATCAAAAATTTTCTTTTATTTAAAACTTGTCCTTATAATGCAAATGCATATGAAAAACATGTTGTTATCTATTCCTATGCAATATATCATAACTCTTAAGTAGCAGCTCAAAAATGTGATCTTCAGATCATGCGATTGAAATCCATCTCTTCACAATCAGAATTAGCTTACTCTTTCTTTAAGCTTCCTTTCTTCGATTATACAAAACATCAAAATGTGACCTAGTCACATCATGTAATAAGAATCTCCAAATAGGAACTTAATAGAGTCAGATAATGGACTTTACCTGAAGCATAGTCAAATTTGTTGACTTTTACCATCCTTATGGACTTTCAGGTAAATTGGGCAGCTTCGCAATCAATGCCCCTTCTTTTGGAAATAGAAACATATGGACACTTTGGTAATGGTACAAGGACTATCTCAGAGTTATCCTTTCTCTTTACGATTTGGTCAACCGGGTTGACTATGGCCGATCCCATTCCATTGGGAAGAGAAGACTTTTCTGGACTTCTAATCTTTCCATTGTCAGTGTCCATGAAAGTTTGAGAAGTAGATATTTTCAATCAAATTTGCTTTACCAGTGCCCTAAATCATTGTTGATTTAGTAGCAACAAGCAAATAGGTAAGATCAATAAGGGTTCTATCGTGATCTGTCATCAGGGAGTGACTGAAAAACCAAGTCAACAGCCAGCTACCTCGAGACTTCAACACCCAACTCTTCCAGCTTGTCAATAGGGATTGAGTGACGTTGAACTTTTCAAGAACTTGTGGGTTAGGGAGAATAATTGGAGGAGGTGGAGGAAGTGAAATATGATATCCATGATCTAATCGTGGGACACCATCCTCATTAGGAAAGTTTATTCCAAGAGATTTGGGATGATCATAATTATCTAAACCAAACATCTACAATGGGAGAAATTCAAGTTAGTTGATTTAAGTCCTTAATATAGCACCCAATATGAAATATTAAGGCTAGGACCCTACATAATATTTAATAACTTGGAAGAGGGATGCCGTAATTCATGTTATTAAATACTTGAAGGTAGGCGAATGACGATTCACCAATTTCCACCATGAAAACCTAATAGGGTATTAGGTTTTAATTGGATTGAAACTCCTAAATCCTTTGAGATTCATTAAACTTTTCAATGGCATGTTTAAATCTTGATTGTGCCCTCTCAAGTTTGTGACTGGGATGCCGAGGATCACAAAGAAGGTGTGAATAACCATGCAAACTAACTTGGTACCCTTATTTTTTATCACCTAACCGATGTGCCGGTTAACCACACGCGCTCCAGTAATTTATGATAAACATTAAGTTACCCTTTGCCACTCTTACTAGTCCATGTTACTCTGCTGGTTAACCACACATGATCCACCAACAACTTGGTAAGGTGCAAACTGTAATTTCATGGGTTAGCACAAAATTCACATTTTCCTAAAGTAACTAAGATTGGGAATTTAATAAAATTTTAGTTACTTTATATTTATCATTATACTTTTAATGAAGGGAGAATGAATGTCATGTCAAACCCGTTCGGCTAACGACCCTCTACTAGTCAAGGAAGTGGTGGGTGAGAGTGGACACCCATTAAATTGCCATTTTATAGGTAGTAAGCTTATACCCCCCTTATAGACCGGCTTCGTGAATGAGTCCTACTAACGGTAAGACTGAATTACTCTTATATATATATATATATATATATATATATATATATATATATATATATATATATATATATATATTAAACCTATAATATTATAATAGTATAAGGGTTGAACTTTAAACTATTTAAAATTCTAAGGGTTGGAATTAAAGTATACAAGGGGGTGACTTTATAAATTTCAAAACTTGAGGGCAAGTTTTGAACAATTCAAAAACTTTTGGTTTCCATAACCTACGATTTTAAAGTAATAAAAAACTCTTCAAGTTCCATAACTTGAGAACAAGTTATGGAAGACTTTAAAAACATTCAAAAAAAATTAGACTCTTCATTTTCACAACTTATGAAAATTTTATGAGTTTCAAAATTCATAAATGAGACTTCTCATATAACTTGAGGACAAGTTACAAAAATACATATTATGAACAACTTTTAGATCAATTTGCATCGAAAACAATTATCACATAATTTTTCTATTAATCTAAACTAACTCATAAGAACTTGATAATTCATATCATTAATCTTCAAGAAATTAGCATATCCAAATAAACTAAAACAAAACTTGAAATTATCACAATTATCTAACAATTGGAAGAGAATCAACATTACCATAACAACATAATCAAATTTTATGAACAAAAATATTTTGTGGTAATGATCCTAATACAAAGCAGGCCAAAAAACTCGAATATATGCTGTCAGGGTCTCCAACTCGTCGAGTGCAGGAACAAACTCGATGAGTTGGATGAATTTACTCTTGGACTCGGCGAGTCCACAACCCAGAAAGCCAAAATTCAATTTTTTTCAGCATTGCATCATGTATAGTTGAAAACCAAACCTAGGCTCTGATACCACTGTTGGGTTTTGTATACTACAACATTCTATGGTGCACATACAACCCTAAATAAATTGGATCTATGTTTTCACTGATTATACAAGCAATGATGTTTCCAAGGTATTAATCCTTTAACTAGCATGCAATTTTCATATACCATACAATATACTAGTTAGGGTAACATACATTTAATGTAGCTTGAAGTATTGAAGTATTTGACCTTAAGAGCTTAGCCCCAATAGTGTGGAAGCCTCAAATGAAGTCACAACACATCATGAACATAGTTGGAACTTGAGAGAATTCCTTCCACACAAAAAACAACTCCATATTTCTCTAAGAAAAGAAGCACACGTTTTTGGTCATGAAGCAACATATTTATATGGTGGATTCCAAAGGTCATGGGTTTAACCCAAATCCACACCCATAGGTTTTATGATCCATGGTTGTAGTTATGTATCCATACATACACTTGGTCCAACATGGATCATAAGCCCAACACATATAAATTTAACTAATTACCATAATTAGTCCCATACATGAGTCTCTTTTGATCACTAAATTAATTCCAAATTAATTATTGATCAATACTAATTAAAACATATGATTTCATATTATTATATTAGAACTTATAATATATTAATAAATCATATATATATATACATATATATATATATATATATATATATATATATATATATATATATATATATAACCTTCTCTCAAGAGTCCATCCTAACAAATTGTCCTGATGGTATGCAACCCAAATGGACCATGCTACTCTTGGGTCAAGTACATACCAATAATGGTTATGGGCTTAGACATCTAATCCACAGAGAAGTGTTGAAATGTAGCCTCGTACCCAGTTCTTCATGGAACTTTTGCTAGAATCGGGAAGTAAACCGTACATCTCGGTCCGATACAATGGAAACCAGAACTGCATGACGAGAAAAAATCTCTCGAATACACAGATCGGCCAACTTCTCGGCTGAGGATCTCTCCTGGATGGCCTGAAAGTGGGCACTCTAGGCCAATCAATCCACGATGACCTATATAGCATCAAAACCCTTGGCATTCTTTGGTAGCTTGGTGATAAAATCCAAGGTGATCTATTCCCACTTCCACATGGGAAACTCCAAAGGTTGCAGCTTGCCATGCGGCCTCTGTTTCTTGGCCTTAACCATCCTACACGTCAAGCACCTCTTAACATAGCATGCTATCTCCCCCTTCATATACATCCACTAGTAACTTAATCTTAAATCTCGTTACATCTTAGTGGCTCCCATGTGTATTAAAAAGTGAGACTTATGAGCCTCCTCAAAAACTATATGCCTGATCCCACCAGAAAGTGGAACCCAAACCGACCACACTGGGTTAACAATCCCCGACTATCGATGACAAATCTATCGATCTCCCCCTTGATCCTCTCATGTTTCTGTCTGTTCCCATATGATAATATCCAAAAGTGGACAATCAATGGATATCCTCATACAGATGTACCTAGCCGAAGATCTAGCCGACTTGCGGCTCAAAGCATCTGCGACCACATTTAGTTTACCTAGATGGTAAAGGATCTTGTAGTCATAATCCTTGACCACGTCAAGCCACCTGCATTGCCTCATGTTTAGGCTCGACTGATCCATAAGATATCAAAAAATCTTCTGATCCATGTAAACAATACAACGCACCCCATAAAGATAATTTCTCAAAATCTTGAGGGAAAACCCCACTGCCTCAACTCCAGATCATGAGTAGGATATTGTGTCTCATGCAGCTTTAGCTGCCGGGAAGCATACGCAAGCACCCATCCCTTCTGCATACGAACCGCCCAAAAACTAGTGATAGATGCATCACAAAATACCATGAAATCCTCGACGCCCTCCAGAAGGGTTAACACTGAGGCCTCACATTACCTCTAACACGGTATCTCAAATGTAGTTTGCTACTCCTAGCCCCATCAGAAATTCACACCCTTCCTCGTTGGGCGAGTGAGGGGTATGGAAATCTTGGAGACGTCCTGGATAAATCTTCAATAATATCTTTCTAAGCCCAAGAAACTTTTGATCTCTAAGGGAGACTTTGGAACCTCCCAATGCATCATGACCTCATTCTTGGCTGGATCTACCAAAATCCCTATTTTGTTATCGATATTCCCCAAGAACTAATCCTCTCGCAATCAAAACTCACACTTCGAAAACTTGGCATATAGCTATTCTCGCCTCAACACTCCTAAAATTTCTCTAAGGTGCTCCTCATGCTACTCTATGGTCTTGGAATACAACAAGATATCATCAATAAAAACAATAACTGATTGATCAAGCATCGACCCGCATAACCACGTCATCAAGTCCATAAATACCACAGGTGAATTGGTTAGCCCAAATGACATCACCAAGAACTCATAATGCCCATAACGAGTCTGAAATGCTATCTTCTCCACATCATCCTCTCTTACCTTTACTTGATGATATCCCGACCTTAGATCAATATTGGAGAACCAAGATGCACCCTGAAACTAATCAAAGAGGGTGTCAATCTATTGTAGGGGGTAATGGTTCTTCATTGTTAATTTTTTCAACTCTCAGTAATCAATTCACATTCGGTGTGAACCATCCTTCTTCTTGACGAATAATATCGATGCTCCCTACGACGAACTTCTCTGTCTGATGAACTGCTTATCTAGCAGTTCCTAAAGCTGAGAGGATAAGTCGAGCATCTTGAGTGGTTCCAAACGGTAAGACGCTTTGGAAATCAGAGCCCCACCTGGCACTAGGTCAATCCTGAACTCAACCTGCCTCTCAGGAAGCACATCAGGTAACTCCTCCACAAACACATTTGCAAACACCCTGTCAACTGGCACATCTGAAACCCATACCTGCTCCCCAAGCTGAGTATCAACCACATAGGCAAGATAACCCACACACCCAAGCTGAATATACTATCAAGCCCTGGTTGCCAAATAAAACCCTAACCCAATCCTAATACTCTCTCCATAGATAACCACTTCTCCCCCCACTTGGGGTACGAACTACTAGTCGCTAACCCTCTCATTCAACCATAGCACCAAACTTGCTCAACCAATCCATCCCTACTATCACGAATACAATCTCCATGGGAATAGGGATCCAATCAATCGGATAAGGCACCCTGAAGATCTCTAATACACAACCCTGATACACTCTGGATTCATAAACCCCATGCTCGTTGCCGATAGAAACTTGTAACGGGAACTCCTACTCGCTAAAGGTCATACGAAAATCCCTTCTAAAAGATCAAGATGAAAATGAGTGACTTGCGATCGAGTCAAATAATACTAAAGCTGGAACAACTTCACTAAGAATGTACCTATGAGAAACATAATCATAAGCATACCATAAAATATCTAACAAAATAGTAAATAGAAACATACCGATAATGATGTTTACCGATGCCCTGGCCTCCTTTCTAGTAAGCTAGAACTCATGACACCGACCCCTTGGGTCTTCGCCTTACCCTGGCGTCCATTCATCATCCTCAGTATAGATGATTCTGGAGCCTACGTATAGCTTGCAACAAGTAGGGGACAACTAGCCTTCATATGGCCAATCTGCTCACAAGGGTAACAAATCTTGGTGCTCGACGGTGGGGCCTGTTGATGATAGTCGCTTGCAATATGGCCCCCCTTGCCACATTTATGGATTTTAGAAGAAGATCGAAAAGCACAATCATGAGCATTACCACACTTGCCACAAGTGCGACCCCTCTATCCTACAGATCTCGAATCAACGGGCCTGAGTTGTTTTGCTACAGGTTGTGTCTAAATAGGAGTCTACCTGAGCTCCCTAAATTGGAGCTCCATCTCAATCTCCCGCCTCTTCGCGACCTCCTGTAACTCAATGAGTGAACCATATAGCTAAGTAGACACAACTGGAGGATATCCGTCTTGAGCATACTCAAGAATCGGGTCATCTAAAATTACTCAGAAGTAGCAAATCTCAGGGAAAACATAGACCTATGTGTGAACATCTTTGTGATCTTCATTATCGACTTAGTCCCATGCCTCATATCCAAATACTCCTATGCCAGTCTCTCCTACTCTACCAATGTAACATATCTTGAGTGGAACATCCTAGAGAACTACTCCCAAGACATGGATAACCTCTGCTCTGGAATGTACGAGCTACTCGCCAACCTCCACCGATCCTTCGCTCCACACCGAAGAAGGTTTAAAGCACATCTGACCTTCTGGTCAGATGGGCAAGATCAAGTAAAGAAAGATCCCTCAACACCTGATAGCCACCTTATCATAATAATCGGATCCTAAACCCCATCAAACACCGGGGGCTTCATATTTTCGAAGTCCCGACATTGGAATGCTCTCCCCGCTCTAATCCTACAGCAACAATGATCATGATAGCTGCAAAAACATCAACCTCAGAAAGTGCAGTGTATCGGTCATCAAAGAACTCCATCATGGAAGTCTTGATAGACCCAAAAAAACTCTAGTTTTTACCCCTGGACAATAGAAATAACATCAGCATGAATCATCTCCCTGACATGTTCCTCAATCAGCACGGGCCTATCTTGGCCACTCGCTCCTGCTCCTGATTCGGATCCCCTCGTGAACACCATACTAAAATAAACCAAAACTATAAGAGAAAATGTGATTCATAACATATGAGTTATTTCAAATAATGAAACCCTAGGGTTGTGAACTTCCCTGCTTTGCATACAGGTCCTGTGCTTCCTGTAATATAGGCCTATACTACCTTCCACACCTACTCGTATTTGTCTCAGATGATCATCAAAACAACCCTAACATCACATAAGAGAATATGCATACACCCTATTCTCACTTCCTAGATAAAGGCTAGATGTTTGTCAACTAGCCTGCTGACCCCACATAAACAAAATTGAAAATATCAGTATGGGCGATTTGGGGTATACTTTCTTGCTTTAGCTAATCGTACACATCACAGCCTTCCTTGGTTACTTTTGAAGACAATTTTGAAAATTAGTTTAAAATTTTTTGAAGTTCCCTAGTTTGAGTCTGGATTTACATGAATGTTCATCCAATTCTCTCAAACCAAGTTCTGATACCAACTAGTAACATCCCAAAAATCACAATAGATTTTAACTTTTTTACAACAACCAAAAGCCATAATTGTTTACAAAACCAATGTTTCAAAAGTATTAATCTCATATCAGAGTTTCCAAAAATTCAAATAACAAAAATCCAAAGGAATATGCATGATCACACCTTCTCTTTTCCGTGATCCTTAGAAGTGTTGGGTTATGAGCATTCTAACACTCCTAAGTGTACATGCAACCCTAAATACCTTGGATCTATGTTTTCTCTATTATACATACAAATATGAACATCCAAGGTATTATCCTAATCTAGCATACAAAAATATCAATATAACAAGATAGAATGCATACCTCTTTAATGGTGCTTGTCTTCATGAAGCTTGAGTGCTTAGTGCCCCAAGTGTGACACCTCAAATGGTTCACACAACACCAAATACACTTGGAATAACTTGAGAGAATTCTACACTTCATAAAATCGGCTAGCCCTCTCTAGAATAATCTAGTAGCCGATTTTGGGAAGAATAATATCTTTATATAGTGTTACAATTAGGGTAAACCCTAATTGTCATGACTTTCCATTTCCTTGGATCCATGGGTTCAAATACACCATGGAGCATCCATGGAGCATCATATGGGTTTTGGCCCAACTAGATAATCCATGGAGCATTAGCCCACTATATAAGTATGGATGATTTACACAATCAACCCATATATTTAATTAGTCTTCTTTTGATCACTTAATTAATCCTAGATTAATTCTTGATCAATAATAATTAAATAATCTTATTATTCTTATTATTAATATACTAGAACTTATAATATATTAATAACCATAAGTGTCTTATTTCTCTCATTATAGTCTATCCAAGTGCATGATGCCATGCAACCCAAATGGACCATGCCGGGTCGGGTCAAGTCTTACCAATTATAGTTATGGACTTAGACATTAATCCAACAGTCTCCCACTTGGATAAGTCTAAAACTATTATTGCGTATGACTTCAGGAACCAACTGGCAATCGTAGCTCTCAAAAGCTTTTGTCGAACTCTGACCTTGTAGATGAACTCTGATCTTGTCAATGACTTGTCCATTAGATAAGGGATCATATATTCCTCCATTCTAGATATTGTATGGACTGAGACATGGATTATAATCATTCTCTCTGTCCATTTGTTGTTTCCCGATTTCCGATTTATGACGACTGACTAATTGAACAAATCAAATCAGTCCTGGCCCGGCCGAGCACTTCCATTTGTCATCATCAAATCATCGAGGGGCCCACAGATATCGCTTTCATCCCGAAGGTAAAAGGAATGGATAAACTTCGACTCATATGGCTTGTTCTACTACTTGTTGAATCATACACAAAGACACGTTTTATAACATCGAGTTACCAATGCGTTTCGTGTAATCAATGTACTATCAACTCATTGTAACAACTCATATCTCTAGGTTTGAAGAATATAAGATATTATCGTCTCATGATCACTCGTGATAAAATCCATGAAGTGATTCCAATGAGCGCGGGTTGAATCCAATACTCAGAACTTATGAGCACTCATGAGTGTTGTAGCCCTTTGTCCAACATCTTAGACCTCTACAAGCCAACCCATGACAGTCTTAATTCATATCTACTTCCAACATATGACCGACTGTGGATGGTTTGAATAACTTAGTCATTCCGGAAGAATAACCTAGTTTATTCGGGAAGTCAAAACATGCAAAGTGAAACACAATAATAATTGAATCCAATATGGTCTCAAAACTTATGAATATAAATAAAACACCTTTTATTTATCACCATATGATTACACATTATTAATTGTATGTTGTTTCAGCTATCAACTTTATTCTTGAATTTAAAACAATAGTTGTCCCATGCTCCAAGCATGCACACTATGTTTTCTAAACACTAGTCATGCCATACACCAAGTATGCATAATATGTTTGTCTATGATATTTATTTTGTGAACTAGATCAAATGAACATAACTTCAATGATTCTCTTTTCACAATCCCAAATCCTTACTGCAAATGCAAGAATTCCAAATTCATGTCATTTACTGAAATCTGTTAGATTCTAAACTTATATGCATTGATCCTCTTGTAATGATTATGCACAAAGTCAGAAAGACTTGGCAACAATCATTACAGAGTATTCCAAAGGAGATCAATTCCTTGGAAACATCCTTCTTGCATTAAGTTTCCTTAATCTTAAACAGATTGGAAAAATTCTAACTTTGAAACATTTCCAGATTCCATTTTGACTATCACTTCTGAACAAGAGTTGCCTCCTTACAGATTATGTCAATATGGTCCTTCCAGAATTATTACTATACTTCCAATCGTCCTTGAGAAACCAGTCTTTGGTAAACCTTAGATTGTCCTCGACAATTGTTTAATCCTTTTAGTCATATCCGGTTCTAAACCTTTTCCCTTCTTAATGCCCTAGGCATTTGGAAAATTTAGAAAGGATGAATATAGCACATGTAATCGATCCTATATCCGAAGCATATGGGACACGATTCATGATGTCTGACATAAAGACTAAACCAGTCTTTTGCTATAACATTTCCATTTCAATTTGCCAAGTTCTCATAATTCAGATTATGAAAAGGGATGCCGTAATCATAATCGAATTTAAGAACGCAAATAATGAACCCATATACAGAATTTCCTTATGTTGAGCCATTCCAACATGAAATTCATATATATCCTTGACTAAATGATTAAAACCTCACGATCTAAGCTTATAGATTTGAGATGAAGTATAATTTCCTCTCCCTTAATTATAGCAAAACAACTTTTCCCAACTGAAACCTTCTGTTTTCTATAATTAACATTGCTAGCTTGCAATACTTATCGTAATTATCATGCTCCCACTAACATGATGATTATTAGCATAACACTTATGCTCCCACTAGCTTTGACATATACTCCGAAAGCTCAACTTCTAGAAATCAATACTTTATTGACTTTCTTACCAAAGTTCAGATTTCTGATACTAGATTGTTTTGATAAAACTTTATCAAAAACATACACCTTCTCTTAGATAGCTCATGGGTGTGTCAAAACAATTTTAAGAACTATGAAAAGGGATACCGTAATCATAGTCTTGATCGTTTTGACCTTTGCCATTTCTCACAAGTCCAAGTTAGTGTGCCGGTAAACCACACACGCTCCACTAACGACTTTGAGAATGCAAATATCACAATTGCTATCTAACTAAAATCTACTTAGTGGAAGTGTTTCCTCACCATCATTTTCATGAATCAGAGAGAAACCTTATGACACTTAGATTTATTGGTGTATGAGTTCCTACCCATATGAATTTGTCAAAACCATAATCACAAGACAAGGATAATGACAAACCAAACTCATATGGACTGAACTCAATCTTAATTTCTTGCCACCTGGCAGCTCAAGGGCCTACCATTGCTTCCAAGTTGTTGTGCAACCAATTGAGAACTCTAAGAATTCATATGCAAAACCAACTTTAATTGGAATGGGCACAGAGTATGTCAACACGATAGGTTATAAACCTCAAGTCGTGTGCTAGTGAAGAACTTTAGGTTTTATTCTTGATTAGTTCTTGAGAATTTCAAGACCTTTAAGACTCCCACTGTCCTCTTGACCTATAAGACTCCCTTGTCAAACATCCAAGAGATAGTGTGGATTCTAATCAAGACAAACACTTCACACAATTGGCCGAAGTTGGTCTTTGTTTTATCCAAAACATCACAACTTACCAATTTCAAATGTACAAGAGTAGAAAACTTTTACTCTTACATTTGTCAAGTGTTTTAAACCTTCTTTAAGACATGTCACTCAAATTACAATCTTGGAGTATGACTCCAAGAGTTGTATTGGAACGAAGTATGACTCATCTTCTTGATTTAACCATTTCAACAATTTCAAGATCCCTTCTTCTTAGTCATAAGAATGCACTAAGACTTCCTTAGAGAACAAATTTTGATATGGTTTCTTAATCATTAAGATGATCACAAAGCTGATACTAAAGTACTCTCCCATCTTTTCAGATTTGAGAAACTTTTATCCTTCTGCCTAATTTGATTCTTCTTATCCGCTCTGCTATGCATTGGAACCTTTTCCAATGTCTCAGAGTTACACTTAAGCTTGTAAGTATAATCATATTTACTGAACTCTAGTAAAATATGACGAATATCCTTATATCTTTTGTGGTGGACTTAATCAGTGCACATGACTATGTACTCGATCCCTTAGTCCATTACTTGACTCACACATCCATGTGAATAAGTAATTAGTCTTAATTTTTCCAATACTCGAAAAGTTCTCATTCATCATGCTATACAACTTGCATGATTCCAAGTCCCGGTCCAATTGAGACTTCGGATGATGAGAATCTTTCCTTGTTTGGTAAATTTAGACATTACCACAAGTGAAAGAATCAATTTCATATTTCCACTCTTGCTATTAATGGAATCATATAAGCAACAATTTTTCCTCAAATGCCATTGTAAGGATATTTTAAAATAAATAAAATCAAAATTTTTCTTTTATTTTAAAACTATGCGGAAAAACTTATCCTTACAATCCATATAAAAACTTGTTGTTATCTATTCCTTAGCAATATCTCATAACTCCTAAGAAGTAGCTCAAGAATCCGATTTTTCAAACTACGCGATAGAAATCCATCTACGCGATCAGATTCAGCATATTCTTTCTTTAAGTTCCTTTACTTTTCTTTGATTCTTAAAACATTACTATGTGACCCAGTCACATCATGTATCAGGAATCTCAGAATAGAAACTTAACAGAGTTAGATTAGTGGACTTTACCTGAAGTAGAGTCAATCTTATTGACTTTAACATCCTTAGGTAAACTTGGCAGCTTCGCAACTAATGATCCTTTCTTTGGCAATATAAACATATGGACCCTTTGATAATGGTGCACAGGACTATCAAAGACTTTAGCTTTTCTCTTTACCATTTGATCAACCTAGTTGACTATGGCCGATCCCTTTCCATTGGGAAGAGAATGCTTTCCTGGATTTCCTGTGTCACTATTGTCAATGTCCATAAAGTTCCAGGAAGTTGATCTTATCAAATAGATAAGATCATTAAGGGTCTTGTCATAGTCTATTTCATAGGTGTTCCAAAAGAACTCACTATGTGACTTAGAAAGTGATTGAACCACCAACTTTCTCAAGACTTTGACACCCAACTCTCCCGGCTTGTCAATATGAGACTACATCTCCAAGATGTGATCACACCTAGACCTTGCCTTGCCAATAGGGCTTGAGTGACCTTAAACTTTTCAAGAACTTGTGGGGTAGGGAGAATAATTGGAGGAGGAGAAAGAAGTATGATTTCCATGGGACATCATCTTCATTTAGGAAAGCTTGTTTCAAGAGATTTGGGAAGATCATAAATGTCTAAACCAGACATCTTTTTGGGAGATATTCAAGATAGTTGATTTTAAAGTCCTTAATATGACACCCATTATGAAATATTAAGGCTAGGACCCAACAAACTATTTTATAACTTAGAAGAGGTATGCCGTAATCCAAGCTATAAAACAATTTGAAGGTAGGTGAATGACGATTCACCAATTTCCACCAAGATAAACGAAATGTATTATTAGGTTTTAATTGGTTTTTGAAACTCCTAGATCTTTTGAGATTCATTGAACTGTTCAATGGCATGTTTCAATCTCGAGTGTGCCCTTCAGGTTTTGTGACTGGGATGCCGAGGATCACAAAACAAGGTGTGAAGTAACCATGCAAATTACTTGGTACCCTTAATAAATTACCCAACAATCGATGTGCCGGTTAACCACACACGCTCCATCGATACTATGATAAATATTAAGTTACACTTTGCCTACCTTCTTAAATACGAGTTAGTGTGCCGGTTAACCACACACGCTCCACTAACCGACTTAAACAAATTGCAAAGTGTAATTTCATGGATTAGCACATTATTCACATTTTCCTAAGTAACTAAGATTGGGTATTATTTAGAGTTTAGTTACTTAGTATTTATCATTAATACTTTTAATGAAGGGAGAATTATAGTCATGTCAAACCCGTTCGGCTAACGACCCTCCACCAGTCAAGCAAGCGGTGGGTGAGAGTGAACACCCATTAAGTTGCCATTTTATAGGCAACAACCTTATACCCACCTTATAGACCGGCTTCGTGAATGAGGCGTACTAGCGGTAAGACCGACTTTACTCTTATACATATATATATATATATATATATATATATATATATATATATATATATATATATATATTATTAACTTATAATATTATAAAGTATAAGGGTTGAATTTTAACTTTTAAAAATCCTAAGGGCTAACTTGGAATTAAAGTATTCATAAGAGAAAACTTTACAAATTCCAAAACTTGAGGGCAAGTTTTGAAACTATTCAAAACTAATTAATTCCATAACTTATGTATTTAAAGTAGTTTTAATCCAAAAACTCTTCAAGTTCCATAACTTGTGGACAAATTATGGAAGACTTTAAACTAATAAAGAATTAACCTTTTCTTTATTTTATAACTTATGGAATTAATTAAGGTTACATATTTTATTTATTTATTTATTAATGAAGTGACTCTTGAACCTCCATAACTTAAGGACAAGACTCTTCATCTTTTGTAACCATTGCCAACTTTTATGAGTTTTTATGAAACTTAAATGTGACTTTTCATAAAACTTGAGGACAAGTTACAAAAACACATTTTAGAATCAACTCTTAGATTAATTTGGATTGAAAACAACTTTTTCACTCAACTTTTCTATTAATCTAAGCAACTCATAAGAACAAGATAATTCAAATCAAACTTTTTCATGTAATTAGTCTAACCTTTAAACTAATACAAAACATGAATCTATTGACAATTATCTTTGAAAATGGATTAGCATGAACATTACCACATTAAAAAACAAGTTTATAAGTTCAAAACAACTTAGGGTAATGTTCCTAGTCCATTTCTAGCCAAAAACCTCGAAGATATGCTATCTGGGGTCCAACTCGTCGAGTGCATGAACACAACTCGGCGAGTTGGATGCATTTTGCCTTGGACTCGTCGAGTCCCTTCATGGACTCGGCGAGTCAGCTGGGCTGACAGCATCAAAACTCGATTTTTCAGCTTCTATTGCAGGTATAACAAGAAAACAAGCCTAGGCTCTGATACCACTGTTGGGTTATGATCATTCTAACACTCCTAAGTGTACATGCAACCCTAAATACCTTGGATCTATGTTTTCTCTATTATACATACAAATATGAACATCCAAGGTATTATCCTAATCTAGCATACAAAAATATCAATATAACAAGATAGAATACATACCTCTTTAATGGTGCTTGTCTTCATGAAGCTTGAGTGCTTAGTGCCCCAAGTGTGACACCTCAAATGGTTCACACAACACCAAATACACTTGGAATAACTTGAGAGAATTCTACACTTCATAAAATCGGCTAGCCCTCTCTAGAATAATCTAGTAGCCGATTTTGGGAAGAATAATATCTTTATATAGTGTTACAATTAGGGTAAACCCTAATTGTCATGACTTTCCATTTCCTTGGATCCATGGGTTCAAATACACCATGGAGCATCCATGGAGCATCATATGGGTTTTGGCCCAACTAGATAATCCATGGAGCATTAGCCCACTATATAAGTATGGATGATTTACACAATCAACCCATATATTTAATTAGTCTTCTTTTGATCACTTAATTAATCCTAGATTAATTCTTGATCAATAATAATTAAATAATCTTATTATTCTTATTATTAATATACTAGAACTTATAATATATTAATAACCATAAGTGTCTTATTTCTCTCATTATAGTCTATCCAAGTGCATGATGCCATGCAACCCAAATGGACCATGCCGGGTCGGGTCAAGTCTTACCAATTATAGTTATGGACTTAGACATTAATCCAACAAGAAGTACCTAAAATAATAAACTAAAACGGTAAGCCAAAGCTTAATGAGTTCCCCCAATGTACCACCACACAATCCACATATTATATACAAACAAGTATGTTGGGTCCGGTCAGGCATCAGACTGGAATACCTTTGGATCCACAGCCGTCGTACTGGATTACCCCTGGCCTAATAAATCATTGGATTGGAATACCAATATACCATTGGTCCATTCAGTCATCAGACTTTATTACCCTCGGGTCCACAACTATCAGGCTAGAATACCCTTGGTCTGTTGACTGATGCACATAGCAGTAAAGTCTCAGCCCAAAACCATAACATGTTGACATATACATAACAAAAACACATAACCTATCAATAGACAAACAAGAAGATCTTCAAATCACTACAATATAACAACATCCTATACACCAGGACATAGATCTAACGGATCACTAAAGCAAAGTAACATCCGATATACCAGTATACATCAACTATTAGGCTAGTGTTGGTGCCTTCGACCCACAAGTACAGTGAGGAAAACTCACCTCATAGTCTGACAAATCGCTGAATAATATTCTGCTATGAATAACGACTCTACAAATCACATATTAAACGGATAGAGACCAAGGCTCAACTATATCTCAACATACTCAAAATACCCTTAAGTAAAACTTGGTCAACCCCAGCGTATGGTCAAAGTCAATGACCCTTAATGACAAATATACATCCTCACGTCGTGACCAAACCTTGGTTACATCATGATAGTCCACTCGATCCGATTCCAACTCGACTCGACCCAATCTAGCCAACTCAGTTAAAGAAATCACCTGAGCTGAAATCATAACGTGATCATTCATTCTTACTTCATGAGCTCCAAGGATCCTAACATGGAACGGGGGATTATTCAAACCTCATGCCTTATGATCTTAGGTCTCCCTTCGTGAGCACCTTCTGAAGCCAAAAGTCACCATTTTAAGTCCTTAGTCCATTAAGTCCTCAATTCCATCTCATCCAGAAGTTAAAGGTGGTTCTTATAGTCGATTAAAATGCTTCCTTTATGGCCATGCTTGTATCATGCATGAACCAACCCATTCTAGGGAAAAAGTGAAGAAACATCCTTCCAACTTACATACGTGCGTCATATACGTCACCAACTTCAAAATCTGAACATAAGATGATCAAGGAACTCTTAGAATCCATAAAGTTGCTAACTTTATGTATTTACTTCACTCAAACATGCTTAAACATGAAGAAAGTAGGAAAAAAAAATCCAAGATCTACCAATGAAATGTAATAAAGTTTGTATCTTTGATACTTACAAACGTCCAACACCAAGAAGAGGTGATGATAATATTGCTACTTGTTTACTACACTACTAGATTATTCCTTTCCTCTTCTTCTTTCCTTCTTCAACCTAGAAATGGCACCAAAATGGTTAAGAACTTCAAGGATGATAAATATCAGGGATCTCAAGGGCTTAGAGTGTGAGGGAGGTGAGGATAAACAACCCTAGCCCCTCTTTCCTTTAAATACCAAAAACTAGGATTTTTGGTCCTCAGACTGATCTCACACCGTGAGCATTAGATTGCGCACGTCGTGAGCCTCAAAATGATGTGCAAGTCCAAATACTCCTCACGACATGAGTAAGCATTCCTCACGTCATGATACGGGACAAAATCAAAAAGTTAACTCCATAAAAATAATGTGCATCTGACCTGAGTGTTACATTGTGACCTACATGGAATTGTTTGAAAATCATGTAGACATGGCTAGTTTGCATCGGATGAAAGTTCCCTTTTATCGGCCAGAAATGTAATTTAATTTTAAATATGGATATTGTATTGTCTTTTCAAACTGAATTTTTTAAAAGGAATGATATGATTATCTAAAATGACAATTTTCCTTTTTAAATAACATTATTGCAAAGGGCGTATATAACCTAATATATACTTCGATTGGTTTCCATAAATTAGGAAAGTGTAAGGGATAGATATTTTGTTCCCGATAAATAAAATCTCCTTAAATTCTAATAACACCTGTTAGATGGTCCCGTTTTGCACGCAACTTATTGATCTCCGCATTTGCATTTTTATTCCAATTCTTAGCTTGTTTAACTTCTTTCATCGCTTCAGCAACCCATTGTTTTCTCATTTACATGTTTTTCTAGTATGTTTTCATGTTGATTTAGTGTGAGAATTCATTCAAAGTCCCTTTCATTTACTTCTTCCACAGCTTTCATAGCTTGGAAAACGTCATTAGGCGTTTTATTTAGGAGTGGGAAATACAGGCCTTTCGGAAACGGGTTATTATCTGAAAAAACATAACAATCTTCTTCTTCACAATGCTAAAGAACATCGTGATATAAACTCATTCCAATTTTATTTCAATATTGAGGATACATGTTAGGTGAACTTTAAGGTCGAAAAGCAATGTCCGAAACAGGTGTCTGAAATAGTCATTCCGAAAAGTGGTTCTAGAATGGAGTTCCAGAATAGAGGTTTGTAATACTATTAGGAATCTATGGCATTTACTATTTGGAATGACTACACATAATGTCAGCAACCTATGACTTTTACTGCTGGGAAATGACTATACATATGTCAGGAATCTATGACAATTAGGTACAAAAGCAATGTCCAAAATAGCTGGTTCGGAACAAGGCTCCGGAACAATGGTCCGGAAGAGTTGGTCTGAAATACTATCAGGAATCTATAACATTTATTATATTGAATAACTATATATATGTCAGGAATCTATGACTTTAGTGTTTGGAATTACTACACATACGTCAGGAATCTAGGACAATTATTGTTCCAAAATTAGGGTCCGAAATATCAATTCCGGAATTTGGCTCCGGAATGTGTTTCCGAAATAATGTCTGGAACCATAACCCTAGTAAATGCCATTATATAAAGGAATTCAAACGTCAAAACTCTTTACCTTGTTAAATTTACTACTAAAAATTCATTTCTCATAATCCAAAAAAATGACATACTGTGGTTGTGGCTCTGAAGGTATTATAAGGACATCAACAACTAGAAATAATCCTGGACGACATTTTTACCTTTGGTCTAAAGAGGTATGTGGGTTATCCTTTTCTTATTTTTCTTTAACTTAATATTACTTTACGCAATATACGTCATGTGTTTGATCTTAAATTTTTAGGGACCACGGTCTAGGTTTATCTGTTGGGTTGACAAAGCAAAAGACAATTATTCATTGATAATCAGTAACTTATTTCGATGGAAGAAGAAACTTGAACTCAAAATATACACTTGATGATAGCATTAATTTGTAGTTGGATTTTCATTTTTGGAATCATTGTGTACAAGTTGTAAGCTTTATGTTCATCAACTAAGGTTCCCTTCTGTAACGCTTATTAATCTTTTTCGTATGTAATGTTTTCTTGTTTGTTAGTATTATTATGGTACTTGTAACTTATGTTTTTTCTATCTTTGTAATATGTAACAAATATTAGGACAATAATAATATTTTTCTTTACACACTGCCAATCAATTACAAACATAATTAATTGTCATTACATTGGCAATAAAATTGCAATCAAAGGGTCTGGTATTTCCCATTCTGGTGGAGGGGGGAAGAGGGTGCATGGTTTGTGTCTGGTAGATAGTCTAAAATACATCAGTCTAGTAATATATCTAAACCATATCAGGTAATTCATGGATGTTCAAATGACGTGATGCCGTAATTACATGACTGCAAGTTATACCCATATTGTGTCATTTCGCACATGAACATGTATGATGATTCAGATCAACGACACAAGTTTTTTTAAATTAAAAACTCGATAAATGTCGGACGGGAGCGAAGATGGGATCTCTGGCGGGATCTTTGTTGCTTGTCACCGAATAGACTTTTGCGTCATTTTATGAAGCACCATTTCAGCCTGAAAAGTAAATAGGATGAAATAAGGTTTTTTGTCACACCCCGAACCAGACGGCGGAAACGTCCGGGGGCTATCGTGACTCAATTGAATACCATCACAATGAATATATATGAAACATAACATCAATCATTACCAAGCATTTGAATATTACAACCGATAGAATTAACATCCATTACATCGTTACCAAAATATTACATGCCCAAAAATAAAATTGTTTGTTGTAAATTAAACACTCGCAAAACATCATAGAGTAAAATTCCTTCTTCACTTTACCTGGTACCTGAGAATACAAGTATTTTGGAAAAACGTCAACATATAAAATGTTGGTGAGTTCATAAGTAATGTTTAAAATCCAATGTTTCTATTGTTTTGAAAACCACCAGAAAATCCGATATTTTCTGAAAATAATATAGCGAAAAAAAAATATGTGAAGATCCGTGAGTATGCTTGTTTGTTTTCTATAGATGTAAGCGTACGAGTTGTAAAATTCGGCATGTAGTTTGTAAGTGTATTAGTTGAAAACCCTAGGAAAACCCGACGTTTTCCTATCACTCTGCTTTAATTAGTTTATGTGTTGTTGTTTCGTTACGTTAGAGGTATTCATTGAGCTCCGGAGGCATTGGGTATACAGTGGGTTGTGAATTGTTGTAACGTACGTTAATGAAAACGTCCAATTGACAACCGTACAAGCGATCCCTTAGGCGTCGCTCGCACTTATTCACATAACCCAACCCTCCCGGACTTGTGTAGCCCCACGACCGAAGGGAAAAAGAGAAGGTGCAAAACCCTCGGTATTTCCCTACGTCGTTCAAGACCATAGCGAATGCGAAGGGCCCGAAGCCCAACTCGCAATCGTAAGTTCCCAACTTTACTAGCAGTACCGAAGGACCCTTGGGGACCAGCAGCACGTTTGCCATTGAAAGTCCTTTTACACGAGGTTAAGTCGTATTAGACCCAACTACATGTAAGTAAGTATCCTTTGGGCCTAAAGATCATGTCATCGGGCTAGCTAGGCCCAACAAGCATGATTTGAAACTTTTGGGCCTAAGGAAGGTACATCGATGTATTGAGTAGTTCCACGAGAGTATAGAGTTCCGAGAGTTCCATGTGTGTGTTGAGCGTCGTAGTGTTAGTGGTTTCGTATTTGTTATTGATTCGAGACCGAATCAATTCGTTTGATAACGATTGTTGGTGATATTGTGTATTGTAATTCATCGAGAGTCGTAGTGTCAGTCTTTGTTCACAACGAGTGTATTGAATTATCATTGAAAATTTTCTGTTTACAACCCCTCTTTATTTTGTAAATTTACTTTTTCACCCCTTTAAGTAAATTAATTTCCGGTTTAGTCCTTAAACAATTTTTCTTGGCATTTTAACATCAAAACTTAATGAAATTGATATTTTTCAGCACCTTTTTAGTTGAAAACAGTTTTAGACCCTGAAAATACAATTTTCTCGGTTGTAGCCCCTTCATTTCGCAATTTTTACACTTTTGGCCCAAATTGGAAAATTTTTGCAACTTTGGTCCTTTTTAACTATGGAAAGCATTTTTGACCTTTGAAAAGTACTTAGAACACTAATAAACCACTTTTTTACAGAAAAACAAGGTTCGGCCCCTCAAGTTTGGGAAATTTCGCATATTGGGCCCTATTGGGCCGAAAATGTCATTTTTAACCCATTAAGCTTGAAATTTATGTTTTTAATCCTCCAAAAGAGTATATTTTCAGAAAATACGTTATGGAAACTGTTTTGACCCATCTCACCCATCAGATTTCGAAATATTTCATTTTGGGCCCTTCAACTTTGTATTTTTAACATTTTATGTCCAAAAAATGAGTTTTTAGCCCAAAGTATGTGTTGTTAAGCCACTTAGCTATTTTTCTTGGTATACTTTGTATGTAGTAGTATATTTTATGCTAGTATCATTTAACATAAAGTATATCTCGGTTTTTAGTGATTCATGACTAGATCCAACATCATAATCATACAAAACACACATATAAGCATAGAAATCATACAAGGCATACACATAATGATAGATCTACACATTTGCTTGTATTCTCCCCCCACAAAACTTATAAAAACCGAAAATAAGGGGGTATGAAGCTCACCTTAGGGGGTAGTTTTGGTTCTTGAAGAAAAGATGGAAGAAAACTTGGTGATTTTCAGCCCTAGCACCCCTTGATGAAGATCTCGAGTTTATGGAGTTTTCTAGGAGTATGATCACCAAAGAAACTTGTTTAGAATAAGAGATCTCATGTGAGAGGGGAGTTTTGAAGCTTAGACATGGAAAAACTTACCAAAGGATGATGATAATCTTGAAGAATCCTCTTGAAACCCAAGCCAAATTTCGAGATTTTGGATGGAGAGGGAGGATAGTTCCTTGATTAATCTAGAGAGAGTTTGTGAGAGATTTGTGTGTGTGTGCATGTGTTTCGGCCGAGAGTGAGTGAGAGGGAAAGGAGAAATGATCTTTGAAGTGATATGTTCCTAGGAGTATGGGATGTGCATGGAAACATGTGTTTGCATGGAGATCCATGGGAGAATAAAGAGGTGGCAAGCAAATAGTCAACTCTTCTTCATCTCTTCTTGGATGTGGGCCTTGGGCCGAGAATTTTGAAGAAAAAAAAAAAGAAAATTTGGGCTTTTTGCCCCTAAGCCCAATATTAGAGTTAGTTAGGGTGTTCATTGGCCTTATAAAATAAAATTGTGATTTTCATGCTTTGTTAAGCTAGATTAGGTTAAATCATGGATCAAAGCTTTTAATTCATTTCATTCTAGGCCCAAAATGACCCCAAAATGTTGAATTAAATTGATGTGGGTCCAATTAGAGCCCATTAAGGGTTCTAAGCCCATGTTAGTCAAATTGGAATCTTATTGGTCCATAGAGTCCAATAAGGAAGTCCTAGTCCAAAATGGACCTAATCAAGAACTTCTAGGGTTTCCAATTGTCTGATGTAGTGAATTTGGGGTTTAGTTTTCCATTGAGTAAGCATCATACATGCTCTTGAGTTTTTGAATTCAACATTTACTTGAGTATAGTGATTACAAGACACAAAATTTCTAGTTGTGACGTCATCCCCCCGTTAAAGGGAATTTCGTCCCGAAATTCTGTTTGAAAGCTAGATTTGAGAATGCTAGAATAGGTGAGGGTACTTTTTCTTCATTTGGTCTTCGCGTTCCCACGTGAATTCTGGCCCACGCTTTGCGTTCCACCGTACTTTCACGATCGGGATGCGACTTTGCTTAGTACGCTTCACCTCCCTGTCCATGATTTCAATTGGTTCTTCAACGAACAGGAGATTCTTGTTGATTTCGATTTCGTCAAGGGGAATGATGAGGGTTTCATCCGATAGGCACTTCTTCAGATTAGAGACATGAAACACAGGGTGAACGCTGTTCAGCTCTGCAGGTAGTTGCAGTCTGTATGCTACCGGACCTATTCGGGCGATGATTTCGAAAGGTCCGATGTATCGTGGGTTCAGTTTTCCCCGCTTCCCAAAACGAATAACTCCTTTCCAGGGTGAGACTTTCAATAGTACTTGATCCCCGACCTGAAATTCTAAGGGCTTTCGCCGTTTATCAGCGTAGCTTTTTTGTCGGTCACGCGATGCTTGCAATCGAGCTCTGATTTGAACGATCTTTTCCGTTGTTTCACGAATGATCTCCGGTCCCGTTAGTGCTTTGTCCGACGTATGTGTTTTTGCTAGTTGGGTGTCACCTACTTCAGCACAACATAACGGTGATCTACACTTACGCCCATACAGTGCTTCGAAAGGAGCCACCTTGATGCTCGAATGATAACTATTGTTATATGAGAACTCGACTAAAGGTAGGTGGGTATCCCAAGACTTCCCAAAGTCTATCACGCATGCACGGAGCATGTCTTCGAGCGCCTGGATGGTTCGCTCGCTTTGACCATCCGTTTGTGGATGATAAGCGGTGCTCATGTCGAGGTTTGTTCCCATCGCCTTATGGAGTGATTGCCAAAATCGTGACGTGAACCTACTGTCCCTATCCGAGATAATAAACGCTGGTACTCCGTGGAGTCTCACGATCTCTCGAATGTACAGACGTGTCAATCTTTCCATCTTGTAGGATTCTTTAATTGGCAGGAAATGAACAGATTTCGTCAGTCGGTAGATTATTACCCATATGGTGTCTAATCCATCCGACGTTTTGGGTAGCTTGGTCACGAAATCCATAGAAATCCCCTCCCATTTCCACTCTGGGATTGCCGGTTGCTGTAACAATCCTGAGGGTTTCTGGTACTCCACCTTTACCTTGGCGCACGTAAGGCACTTACTAACGTAGATCGCAATTTCCGCCTTCATGTTAGGCCACCAATAGTGTTGTTTAATATCCAAGTACATCTTGTCTAAACCGGGATGAATGGAGTATCATGTCTTGTGGGCTTCCTTCATAACAACATCTTTAAACCCTCCAAGTTTAGGGACCCAAATACGGTTCATGAAATAGTATACTCCATTCTCCTTTGCCTCCAGGTTCTTTTCCATTCCGCGCAGTGCTTCACTTGCTTTATTTTCCGTCTTCATGGCCTCCGACTGGACTACTGCAATTTGAATGGCCAGATGAGATTGAATGGTTATCGAGAGAGCTTCCGCGCGGCGATTAGAGTACTCCTTCCGACTTAATGCGTCAGCTACCACGTTGGCCTTGCCTAGGTGGTACTTGATCTCACACTCGTAGTTGTTTAGCAATTCAACCCATCTCCGTTGTCCTATGTTCAACTCCTTCTGGTTCAAGATGTGCTGGAGACTTTTGTGGTCCGTGAAGATGATGCACTTTGTACCATACAGGTAGTGCCTCCAAATTTTCAAGGCGAAGACCACGGCTCCCAATTCCAGGTCATGGGTAGTATAATTTACTTCGTGTGTCTTTAGTTGGTGAGATGCGTAAGCTATCACCCTTCCACGCTGCATGAGAACACAACCTAAGCCCTGATTTGACGCGTCGCAATAGACTACAAAATCTTCCGTTCCTTCCGGTAGAGATAGTACAAGGGCGCTACAGAGAGCTTGCTTTAATGTCCGAAATGCAATCTCTTGTTTGTCTGTCCATTTGAATGGTATGCCCTTTTGCGTAAGGGAAGTAAGTGGCTTGGCGATCTTAGAAAAGTTTTGAATGAATCTCCTATAGTAGCCTGCTAGACCCAAGAACTGACGGATTTCCGTAGGTGTTGTCGGGATTGCCCCATCCTTCAACAGCTTTGACTTTAGAGGGATCCACATGGATTCCATCTTGGATGACTACATGACCTAGGAAGTTCACATTCCGGAGCCAGAACTCACACTTGGAGAGTTTGGCGTAAAGCTTTTCCGATCGCAGAGTTTCTAGGACTTGTCGAAGATGTTGGCCATGCTCTTCCTTGCTTCGAGAATAGACGAGGATGTCATCGATAAAAACAATGACAAAGTTGTCGAGGAACGGTCGACAGATTCGATTCATTAGGTCCATAAATGCGGC
Source organism: Lactuca saligna (assembly GCF_052625555.1). Taxonomy (NCBI): domain Eukaryota; kingdom Viridiplantae; phylum Streptophyta; class Magnoliopsida; order Asterales; family Asteraceae; genus Lactuca; species Lactuca saligna. The sequence goes on along the minus strand of NC_136422.1, from coordinate 50,839,710 downwards.
AGGGGCATTCGTTAGACCGAAGGGCATTACGACAAATTCATAATGTCCGTAGAGGGTTCGGAAAGCGGTTTTTTGGAATATCCTCTTCCCGGACTTTGAGTTGGTGGTATCCGGACCGTAGATCTATTTTAGAAAAATAACTAGCTCCTTGGAGCTGGTCGAATAGATCATCGATTCGTAGGAGTGGGTAGCGGTTCTTGACTGTTAGTTTATTTAACTCTATGTAATCGATGCACATCCTAAAGGATCCGTCCTTCTTTTTGACAAAGAGTACTGGAGCTCCCCATGGCGAGTAACTAGGTCGGATAAATCCCTTGTCCAGAAGCTCACTGAGTTGGCTGGACAATTCCTGCATTTCAGCAGCAGCCAGCCGATAGGGTGATTTAGCGAGAGGAGTTGCTCCTGGAATGAGGTCGATTCGAAACTCAACCTGTCTCTTTGGGGGTACTCCGAGAAGATCTTCAGGAAACACGTCTGGAAATTCACACGCTACCGGAATATCTTGAAGGTTAGTCTCTTTCTTGGTTTTATCCACTATGTGAGCCAGAAATGCCGAATCCTTCTTTCGTAGGTGTTTTTGTGCCTTGATGCACGAGATGAGGCGAAGGTTCATGCTGGGTTTGTCTCCGTAAATTACTAGGGTTTCGTGATTTGGGAGACGAAGACAAACGGCCTTCTCGTGGCACATAATTTCAGCATGGTGGGGGCTTAGCCAATCCATGCCGATGATCACATCGAAACTCCTAATTGATACTGGCATTAGGTCTATTCGAAAGGCGCGTTGATTAAGGGTTAGGGTACATCCGATGTAGATTTCCCCAGTGGATTCGGTTTTCCCATTGGCCATTTCCACCGTATAAGTTTCATTTAGCTTTTGGGGCAGTTGTTTTAATAAATGCTTAAACTTATTGGTTACGAAACTTCGCTCCGCTCCTGTGTCAAATAAGATGCATGCATAAGTGTGGTTTAGGGGAAACGTACCGGTAACAACAGAGGGGTCCTGAATAGCCTCACCCTGACCCATGGTCAGCATCCTTCCTGTTCCTCCATTTCTTGAATTGTTGTTGTGAGGGCAGTCTCGGCGGAAATGCCCAGTCCTTCCACACCCATAGCAGGTGTGGCTAGGTCCTGCATTGCTGCCGCTGGTGATGATGTTGTTGTTGTTGCGATGGTTGTTGTTGTTGTTGTTTCCTTGTTGTTGGTTCTGGGGAGGGTAAGCCCTGCAGTACCTTGTCGTGTGTCTCTTTCGATTACAACGGGTGCACTGAAAATCCTTGCATTCTCCATGGTGATGGAAACCGCACTTGTTGCATTTGGGAAGATTACCAAAATAGGGTCTGGAAGCATTTGAAGCGGCTGAGGTTGGAGCATGTGGTGCGGCTGGAACTGGTGCGGTGACAGCGTTAACCGCCACTGTCTGCTGCTTCTTGGAGGTGTCGGGGCCCTGACGCCCCTTCCTCTTATTGTTCTTTCCCTTCTTGCCATCACCTTCCTTCTTCCCCTCAGCCTCCACTTGCTTCTCGCCCTTCTTGTTGTTATGGTCATACAGCTTCTTTGCCAATCTTTTTGCACTGTCAAATGTTTCGGGGTTTGCAGCTATCACATTCCCTTGAATTGGTGCTGTTAGTCCCCAGATGAATCGCTCAATCTTCTTCCCTTCCGAAGTGATCATATCCGGGCACAACAGAGATAGTTCACTAAATCTCGATATGTAGGCATCGATATTCGCGTTCTGCACAGTGAGGTTCCACAGCTCCTGCTCCATCTTCTGTATCTCGCCTCGCGGGCAATATTCAGCCATTAACATTTCTTTCATCTCCGCCCACGGCATAGAGTTGGCTATAGGGAGCGTCATGGCTTCTACATGTCCGTTCCACCAGGTGAGCGCTTGATCGACAAGAGTGCAGGCTGCGAACTTTACTTTCATCTGCTCAGGACAATCGCATATCTCGAATACCGATTCCACCTTCTCGATCCATCACTTTAGAGTGATCACCCCTCCAGTGCCGTTAAAAGTTCGTGGTTTGGCGTTTGTGAAGTCCTTGTAGGTACATGTCTTGGTGGGTCCTTGATTCATTCCGTTGTTCGAACTTCCGGCTCCTTGCCCGTTGACTCCTCCATTGTTCCCTTGATGAATTTGCGCAATCACTGCAGTGACTGCTGCAGATACAACTGCCTGGAACGCGGCTGAGTCAACTTCAGGTGGAGTTGGTCCTGGGTTTCCGCGAGTAGGTCGGAGAGGCATCTTTCTGTCACAAAACGGAAAGATGTTGATGGTATGTGGTTTCTGTGAGGTCGTGATCCTACTGACTAGGTGCATGGTACGAACTTAAACACTACTACCATTGACCATTCAATCATAATTTCTTAACACATAGCAATTTGTAATATCGTAACAAAACACGTAAAAATTTATTAATATTATCCGCATTTGATACATGAAAATTTTGCTTGTAAGAGCATACATGAGTGATACTAGTTCGATAGCATAACGGCTCTATGAGTAGTGTAGTCACTTAAACATAGAGTCGGGGTACATAGCATAGTTTCTAATGACCTACTAAGATAAGTTTATCCCTAACCACGATGAGCTGCGTCCGGAGGTGGTGCCGAGGATGTGGATGCTCCCTGAAGGCGAGCCACCAAGCGTTTTGGCATCCTCAAGTCGAGACTCCCACCGAACCTGTCTCATGTGAAACTCTCGAAGGACGTCACGCGTCTCCTGCTCCGCACGCTCGACCCTAGTCCTCAACTGGCGCACCTGATCCGCAGTGTCCTGGGCAAGGTCGCATGTGTTCCGTAACCGTTTCACCATGACTGGAAGGGCTCGATCAGCCGGTCCTCCGTCTTTCAGGTCAAAGAACTCGGGTGACATGCCGTACGGGGGTCGCTGTCCCTGCTATCTGCTCCATCTCCAAAGATCAATACCCCAGGGAGGTGTAGGACCAGTGGGGCCCACCCGGTAAGCAGGCACCCTGATCGGGTAAGGGGGTTGATGACTTCGGACTCCGCATCCGAATCACCCCCTTCACGGTCATCGGGTTCCTCCTCGAAGTTTCCTTCATCTTCCTCCAATTCGGCAGGCTCGCCCTCGACTCCAGCCTCCGGTTCCCCGTCAGATTCCTCTTCGGGGTCTTCCTCAGGCTCTTCCTCGGGCTCCTCCTCTAGCCATCCGTTGTTCCCCTGGTTAGGGAAGTAAGGATCTCCGGGGTGATGAAAACCAGCCATGTGGTCTACGAGAGTGTGTAATTATGCTAATGTTATTCCTAGGATGCTACAACTATCGCATAGACCAAGTAAGCGTTCTCTTTTTGGTGGTAGAAGGGTATAGTTTTAGGTTCCCTAGCTATCCCGATCTCATCAGGACGTGTGTTAGTTATACATTGGAGAGAGTGTAGTTGATCAAGCTACATCCACTTCTTGGTACCACTAAGAACAGTCCTGAATTTAACCGAGATACTAGTATTATTTTTGTTTGGTTCGGCGTTATGTTCCTATTCCTAATGCAAGCAAGGGTGTTTTATTTACTTGTTTTGTTCAGAGTTATGTTAGTCCCTCTTTTTGGTTTATAGTTGCATATCAATGTGTGGCTAGACATGCTAGTTCACTATAAACAAAGCTCTGATACCAACCTGTCACACCCCCGAACCAGACGGCAGAAACGTCCGGGGGCTGTCGTGACTCAATTGAATACCATCACAATGAATATATATGAAACTTAACATCAATCATTACCAAGCATTTGAATATTACAACCGATAGAATTAACATCCATTACATCGTTACCAAAATATTACATGCCCAAAAATAAAATTGTTTGTTGTAAATTAAACACTCGCAAAACATCATAGAGTAAAATTCCTTCTTCACTTTACCTGGTACCTGAGAATACAAGTATTTTGGAAAAATGTCATCATATGAAATATTGGTGAGTTCATAAGTAATGTTTAAAATCCAATGTTAATATTGTTTTGAAAACCACCAGAAAATCCGATATTTTCTGAAAATAATATAGCGAAAAAAAATATGTGAAGATCCGTGAGTATGCTTGTTTTTTTTCTATAGATGTAAGCGTACGAGTTGTAAAATTCGGCATGTAGTTCGTAAGTGTATTAGTTGAAAACCCTAGGAAAACCCAACGTTTTCCTATCACTTTGCTTTAATTAGTTTATGTGTTGTTGTTTCGTTACGTTAGAGGTATTCGTTGAGCTCCGGAGGCATTGGGTATACAGTGGGTTGTGAATTGTTGTAACGTACGTTAATGAAAACGTCCAATTGACAACCGTACAAGCGATCCCTTAGGCGTCGCTCGCACTTATTCACATAACCCAACCCTCCCGGACTTGTGTAGCCCCACGACCGAAGGGAAAAAGAGAAGGTGCGAAACCCTCGGTATTTCCCTACGTCGTTCAAGACCATAGCGAATGCGAAGGGCCCGAAGCCCAACTCGCAATCGTAAGTTCCCAACTTTACTAGCAGTACCGAAGGACCCTTGGGGACCAGCAGCACGTTTGCCATTGAAAGTCCTTTTACACGAGGTTAAGTCGTATTAGACCCAACTACATGTAAGTAAGTATCCTTTGGGCCTAAAGATCATGTCATCGGGCTAGCTAGGCCCAACAAGCATGATTTGAAACTTTTGGGCCTAAGGAAGGTACGTCGATGTATTGAGTAGTTCCACGAGAGTATAGAGTTCCGAGAGTTCCATGTGTGTATTGAGCGTCGTAGTGTTAGTGGTTTCGTATTTGTTATTGATTCGAGACCGAATCAATTCGTTTGATAACGATTGTTGGTGATATTGTGTATTGTAATTCATCGAGAGTCGTAGTGTCAGTCTTTGTTCACAATGAGTGTATTGAATTATCATTGAAAATTTTCTGTTTACAACCCCTCTTTATTTTGTAAATTTACTTTTTCATCCCTTTAAGTAAATTAATTTCCGGTTTAGTCCTTAAACAATTTTTCTTGGCATTTTAACATCAAAACTTAATGAAATTGATATTTTTCAGCACCTTTTTAGTTGAAAACAGTTTTAGACCCTGAAAATACAATTTTCTCGGTTGTAGCCCCTTCATTTCGCAATTTTTACACTTTTGGCCCAAATTGGAAAATTTTTGCAACTTTGGTCCTTTTTAACTATGGAAAGCATTTTTGACCTTTGAAAAGTACTTAGAACACTAATAACCCACTTTTTATAGAAAAACAAGGTTCAGCCCCTCAAGTTTGGGAAATTTCGCATATTGGGCCCTATTGGGCCGAAAATGTCATTTTTAACCCATTAAGCTTGAAATTTATGTTTTTAATCCTCCAAAAGAGTATATTTTCAGAAAATACGTTATGGAAACTGTTTTGACCCATCTCACCCATCAGATTTCGAAATATTTCATTTTGGGCCCTTCAACTTTGTATTTATAACATTTTATGTCCAAAAAATGAGTTTTTAGCCCAAAGTATGTGTTGTTAAGCCACTTATCTATTTTTCTTGGCATACTTTGTATGTAGTAGTATATTTTATGCTAGTATCATTTAACATAAAGTATATCTCGGTTTTTAGTGATTCATGACTAGATCCAACATCATAATCATACAAAACACACATATAAGCATAGAAATCATACAAGGCATACACATAATGATAGATTTACACATTTGCTTGTATTCTCCCCCACAAAACTTATAAAAACCGAAAATAAGGGGGTATGAAGCTCACCTTAGGGGGTAGTTTCGGTTCTTGAAGAAAAGATGGAAGAAAACTTGGTGATTTTCGGCCCTAGCACCCCTTGATGAAGATCTCGAGTTTATGGAGTTTTCTAGGAGTATGATCACCAAAGAAACTTGTTTAGAATAAGAGATCTCATGTGAGAGGGGAGTTTTGAAGCTTAGACATGGAAAAACTTACCAAAGGATGATGATAATCTTGAAGAATCCTCTTGAAACCCAAGCCAAATTTCGAGATTTTGGATGGAGAGGCAGGATAGTTCCTTGATTAATCTAGAGAGAGTTTGTGAAAGATTTGTGTGTGTGTGTTTCAGCCGAGAGTGAGTGAGAGGGAAAGGAGAAATGATCTTTGAAGTGATATGTTCCTAGGAGTAGGGGATGTGCATGGAAACATGTGTTTGCATGGAGATCCATGGGAGAATAAGAGGTGGCAAGCAAATAGTCAACTCTTCTTCATCTCTTCTTGGATGTGGGCCTTGGGCCGAGAATTTTGAAGAAAAAAAAAACAAAATTTGGGCTTTTTTCCCCTAAGCCCAATATTAGAGTTAGTTAGGGTGTTCATTGGCCTTATAAAATAAAATTGTAATTTTCATGCTTTATTAAGCTAGATTAGGTTAAATCATGGATCAAAGCTTTTAATTCATTTCATTCTAGGCCCAAAATGACCCCAAAATGTTGAATTAAATTGATGTGGGTCCAATTAGAGCCCATTTAAGGGTTCTAAGCCCATGATAGTCAAATTGGAAGCTTATTGGTCCATAGAGTCCAATAAGGAAGTCCTAGTCCAAAATGGACCTAATCAAGAACTTCTAGGGTTTCCAATTATCTGATGTAGTGAATTTGGGGTTTAGTTTTCCATTGAGTAAGAATCATACATGCTCTTGAGTTTTTGAATTCAACATTTACTTGAGTATAGTGATTACAAGACACAAAATTTCTAGTTGTGACATTTTTGTACAAGTGTTTAAATAAATTTAATATATCACCTAATATTTTACCTGCCATTAATCTATGTTTATCGAAATTCCGTTGAATGTAGTCGCGAATTGCCTCGGTAAGCATTATTATCGGTACATTGCATTGATTTACTGGCAACACAAAAAATTTGGGGAATGTCAATGTCAATTACATTCCAACGGAAGTTAGGGACTAAGCTCTTGCCCATTTCGCATGAACGATGTTGGAAAGCACTTCACAAGAATTAAGGGTCAGCCGAAGGAAGTCTTCTACAAAATCAGACATTGTATATGAGTTGGATGTCATCCAAAACAAAGGTTGTAATTTTCTATCAGAGACAGCTCTTGTGCACATATACTTGAACACACTTTTAGAAGGACACCATCTACGAAGATAAAATGCTACATGAAGGGTCCAGTTATTCCCATCGATAGCAACTGTGACAAATATTTTTTTTTAGATACTACCCTCTAAGAAGGACACCATCTACGAAGATGATAGGCAAGAACTATATTTTTTTGGGAACAAAAAATTTAGATGTAGAAACATTATATATTTTGAAGAAACAATAGAAAAGTGAAAAAAAAATATACCACCAATCCAATAGCCACAAAACATGCTTCGAAACGATCTATCAAATCAATTTTGATGTGAGTGTAAGTATGTGGGCTAGTTCGACACACTTAAAATCATAATGGGCACAAGAAGAACATTTCTATTCTTAACTACTAAGGTTAACTCAAGTGCATGAAAATATATTTTAATACCTTGAGCAAACCTTTAAGTTATAGATATATTATTCATACATAACTAAAATAATGTATTATTGTACATTAAGTCTACTAAGAAAGTACATAAAAACACTTGTTAAAGGATCAAAATAAGAAGATAAAATATCAAACAATGAAAAGAACAGAAAGAGGTTAATCAAAAACAAATTTCGATTAAGAAAATCTCTCACAAAGAGAGAGTGCACAAAGCGATATATTTACATGAAACCATAATGTAACTTATATAATATATCGATGGATATTCTAGATTCAAATGTCTACATATCAGGGATTAGAATAACTAAGATAACTACCATATTGTAAAGATATATACTATATAAGACAGAGCGTATCACAAAGATAACGGAGCATGATACTTTACTAACAAGTAATATATCACATTGTCTTCTTGAGTATGATCAGCGTCACATGCGTCGATGATGTGTTCAACATGATAAAGGTTTTACACACGAGATTATAAGGTTTGACCTTAAAATCTCCACCAATTTGATGATGTCAAAACCTTGTAACGCCCCGTTCTAAAAGTAATTAATTATGGATTCACGAGATCAAGAGTAAGGGCGTTTCGGTCTTTTATGGGCAATGGATTTCATTCGAGAAGGTTTCGGATGGTTGAGGGCCTAAGGTATTCCAACCCGATGGTTGATTGGACCCATAATATGGTGGCACTCCAACCCGATGGTTGATGGCCTGGGGTATTCCAACCCGATGGTTGATTGGACCTATAATGTCTTGGCATTCCAACCTGATGGTTGAGCGCCAGCGGTACAACAACCCGATGGTTGATTGGACCCATAGTATGTTAGCATTCCAACCTGCTGGTTGAGGGTCTAGGGTATTCCAACCCGATGGTTTGTTGGACCTATAGTATGTTGGCATTCCAACCCGACGGTTGATTGGACCTATAGTATGTTGGCATTCCAACCCGATGATTGAGGGGTATGGGATATTCCAACCTGCTGGTTGATTGGACCCATAGTATGTTGTTTTGTATATGTGCTATTGTTTGTGTGTTGGTATTTTGGGGGAAACTCACTAAGCTTTGTGCTTACGGTTTTGGTTTATGGTTTCTAGTGCTTCTGTGGATCGTGTCAAGGTGAAGGCATGACCGTACACACCCTCTCATTTTGGACTTATGATTTATGAGAAACTTTGATAATGTGAAAGTTTTGAAAACTATGTTGAAAGAAACTTTATGTTTTAAAGTAATGTTTTGGAAACAAGGGTTTTGTAAATACTTCTTTATAAAAAGGGTTGTTTTGAAAAGTTTAAATTTTATGAATTTTTAAGGATATTTCACTATTGCATTACCACTTAATTCTAGAGTCATTTGGCTTAAATTAATCATAAGTTTCATATAAAACATCATAGAATGATAGGTGGGGGTCATAACATGCTAGACTGTACTTTTCTACTTTTGGTGTTAATATGAAACACGATGAAATTGGCTTGGCCAAACAAACAATAAACGCATACATACAAATAATTATTCGACTAAGTGGGAGAATGTTGGAAAATAAACCTGTTTAATATGGCCTTCAGACTATTTTGCAATGTTTTATGTGTTAGATACATTTATATTGTGTACCATAACATTTAACATATGACATATCAGGTCCCTAAGCTTTATTATTTGTAGTATGATGGATATCACATATATCCATAATTTAAGGGACCAAATTAGTGTGGTTCTAAAACTTTTCCCTAAGGTGTAAATTGATTAATTAAAAGCACACATATGAGGGGGCATATGTTTCTAAGAGAGACATAATCTATTCTTATAATTGATGCTCATAGACATCTCTACAAACACCATAATCATGTGTGTGATTCATCCATGATAATCGATTAGTTAAACACTAATACGGTAAGTGAAAGAATCATAAGATAAAATTAGCCATCTTCAACATCATCTACTCCAAGTAAGTGTTCTTCAATTGATTTAGGGTTATCTTATTTGTGCATAAAACTGTTCTTGGATTATACCTTAATATCCACTCTATGTCCTCCCCATTAATTTAAGGGCCGGTCAGTACACCCATAAACGCACACTCTGTTAAGGTGGCATTACAGTATGTGGTGCACACAATACTGACCCCCCCCCCCCAAGGTTTGACATTATGGTATCTTCACCGCACCAGAAGACCTTATCGCAACATTTTTCTTAAGATTTAATTGGTTGGTCAAAAGTTAATGAGAAGATAGCACTACTAGAAAAATAGCCTTTTACGACGCACAAATTACGACACTCATTAATTTATGTTACGCAAACGAGAGTGACATTAAAAAAGTGTCATCTCTTCAGAAAATTTAAGGATTTAGGTTACGCATTATTGCGTGCCTTTAAATTAGTGTCAAAAGAAAAAAAATTAAAAACACGAAGGGCGCTGTACCTTAAATGCGCGTCCTCTATATGTGTCGCTTTATAATTTTAATGAACGCGCGTTCCTTAGTTACAAGCAGGAAAAGAAAAGCCAAAAAATTAGAAAAGCCCGCTACCCTCCCTGCCCTAAGCATTTTCATGCATCTTTCATTCTCCTCACACTGTTGTGCAACTTCTCAATCAAAGATCAAAGGTTACGATTTCATCTCCATCTCTCGACTTCATCATCTCAATCAAGAAAAAGGGCTTATGAGACTCGCTCAATCGCTAAAAGCCTGGGATTTGCTAGCTTCTCTCTCATCACCACCACACTTCTCCTTCTCGTCACCATTACCGCCGCCCAAACTCCAACTCCAACACCACCGTCACCGCCACCAGCATCAGATTCCAGCAACAGCGTCTACTTATCCTACACTTACACATCCGGATCCAAGCTCCCACCAAACCGAACATCAAATCAACCCTACCGCTTCGAATCAACCCTTAGAGTCCTCAATAACGCCGACGAAGAGCTTAAATCATGGAGGGTGTTTGTGGGTTTTCAGCATGATGAGTACTTGGTATCTGCTTCTAATGCTGTAATTGCTGATGGGTCTGCTACTTTTCCGGGTCCGGTTGGAAACGGCACCGTTTTTGCTGGATTTCCAAGTGCTGATCTCAAGACTGCTATTGAAACTGCTGGAGATGTGAATCAGATGTCGGTTGAGGTCGATTTTGTGGGTATGCAGTTCGGAGTCGACTCGCCCGCTGTTCCTATGCCTTCAAATATTTCTCTAGTGAATGATGGCTTTGTTTGCCCTAGACCTTCTATGCAAGGTGAATTTCTCTTTATTGATGCTTTATAACCTTACTATAGCTTACCATGGATGAAAAGGATTATGATCAAAGATTGCCCTGTTTAATAATTTTTAAAAACTATCCTTTGACTTTGATGTCTACTATTTGAGTAGATCAGTGGAGCGTTCTTATAGATATGATCTTGGTTTATATGTGGTCGTATCACTGAATAAACTTACTAATCTGATCTTACTCGAAGTGGGTTATTTTGAATTGCTTGAAATTTGCCATGGTCGAACTTAGTGTGTGCTTGAAACTTACATTACTTTCTTGATTTCAATTGTTTGAACGTTTCTAATCAAGGGTTCTTTGTTACAATCTACTTGAATTTGTTTATGTTTCTTTAAAAAGTTTGAACTTTGTTACCTTCAAGCAATTAATCAGCAAATTCTTTGGTAGTTCCATCTTCCATGAATAGACAATTTTATAGATGTTTGACTTTCTTGAAATGGTTTCTTTTATTAATTGCTTAAAAACTTGCAGGATTGAACTTTTCATTGTGATGTAAATTTACCTAATTTTAACATCTTTAAAATACTATCTTGTTTTTAATTGCTTGACCAATTCATTCAAGGGCTCTTCTTGATTCATTCTTACTTGAATCAAGTCCATAATTGAAAATCAACAAATTCTTTTATAATTGGTTCTATGACCAAACAATTTTACTTGATTAATATATTTGACTAAATCTTGTTGAAAAACGAATGCCTGATTTCCAATTAGGATTTCGTATTTATGGAATCCAAGTTCTTGATTCCTGAATTTGATTTCCCTTGACCCTCCTTACAGATCCGTAGAAAATTCAGAAGAGCCGCCACATATCTCAAGCACACGGTACCATCATGAGTGACAATGGGAATGATCATTTTGGGGATGTTACAGATGTTTCTCCACTTGCTGGCATGGTAATAATATATATCCACTTGCCAATGATTCTACTTTTTTTTTTTTCTATGAACTCTATGAATTCATTTTTCTCCAATGTGTTTCTTAGGATGGTTTGTTGGGTGTCTCTGCTTATGATGCTGACAAGAACTGCACGTGCCTCTTCGTATCATCAAAAGCAACCCCTTATCAATCTATTCCAACAATGGTTGGCTCAATGATTTCCATTAGGTATTGAACAAAATCGCCTTGACCTAAAAGGATATATCTTTTAATAGCTAAACAGTGTTCTTTAAACTTATATTGGTTGAAAATAATATCCATTAAATGTTTATCTGTTCTTTTTGATGATTCAGTGACTAAAGATTCAAGTGCATTAGTTTCACCATATCCAAGACCCCCTCTCTTAGGATTTGTCCATGTGGAAGATTGCAGGATCCATAAACTCCAAATCACCACCCAGAAGAGGAATTTGACTCGTCACTTGGTATTCCATTTATTTGATGATTATTTTATTACTTCAGTTGCTAATGCTTCAAAATTATTAGTTTATGACCTTTTCTTATCCTTTTAAGTAATAAATCTTGTAATATATTATCTAAAATTTAGGAGTAAAAGTATAGGATATTCCTAATGAATTTCTTTGATTTGTGTAGCTTACCTGGCCATGTGTATACGAATTTATCATCATATATTTCAATAACTATATAAAAAATTTGATGTCACAGGATCAAGAACAGGAAATTCTACCAAAATCAGTATGCCTTCTGCAACCAGTATGTACAAATTATGGTTTTATATCCTTGTAGAGTTGTAGGCACATGTTACTGATCACATTTACACATTTAGTAAAGTTTGGATGTTATCTTTTTCAGGCTTTTAACAGCCCCGGCTACTCCTCTTTTCCCTTCACTGGAATCTGAATCACATAAAATATTCATGAATCAGAATGGAGATTCTAAAGATCATCATCCAAATGCACCAAAATTTAGAGTAAGAACCACTATTAATGAAGGTATTCTACTAGGCTAGGATGCTTGTTGTTTGGATATGGAGCCATGGAAGAACTTGGACCCTTCCGTGTTAACAGTGATGGAAAAACACTCTACCCCAACCACTATGCATGGAACAATGGTAACAAAAATTCCTTTAAAAATTCCTTTAATTACTATGTCCCATTCACATCACTTATAATCTTAGTCCCTGTCTTGCTGGTGCATGCCTAACCCTATAAAACCTTTGCTTTTGAGGTACTAACTGTTTTCTCCTGGAAATTTTTTTGCCTGAGATTTTTTGCTGCCAGCTATCCCTTCGGGACCACTCTTATGTATTATGTCAAAAGCACCAATTCAGAAATTTGATGATTATGTAAGTCAGCTTTCCTCTTTCTTTTTGCTTTTTATTATTTATGCACCCTTATGCCACAAATCTCTTTATTTATCATACTAAATATGCAACCATCCCTTATTTTACTCCTAACTTGCTATATAATTCATTCATGTCAGCTGCATATATGTTGCATAAAATAAATTGGTAAAAGTAGACATGTGAATTATGGTTCGAGTGTTTATATTTAAAAGGATTAAATGCATATGCATATTTATCAAACAACATTCACCCTCTTCCCGATTCTGCAACAAATTTGTTTCTTTACTAGAAAATATGCACCGGTGTATTATTTATTGTAGGACCAAAACATACGATGTTTTACCAGCAACCTGTTTAACCTGATGAAGCATGGGTGTATAAGTTGCATAAATAGGTTAAATAGGGAAAGATGATTGCATAAATTGGTAAAAGACAATTCACTTATTATGCGTATTATGACTATATATATATATATATATATATATATATATATATATATATATATATATATATATATATGTGTGTGTGTGTGTGTGTGGTTCAGGTTGCAAGCATTTTTGTCCCTATGGTGGTTGGTTTGTCATTAATGACGCTGCTAGGGTGGTAAGTTTCGAATCCATAGACTTGCAATAAATTACATAATACATAAGAGAAAAGAAGAGAAATGACATGTGGTAAATTTGATTAGTCCTCTATCCAACTCTTTGGCATCCTTATGAGTCTTCTTTCATGTATTCAAAACTGAGTCCTGAAACTGAATATCTTTTGGTGCTATGATCATTTATTTGAAGCTCTAATGTTTACCCAAGACTTAAAGGTGTGCTTTCCCAAGTTCTTCCTATTTTAGGGAATGTTAAAGATCAACATCGACCAATTTTTGTAAATGGTATGCTTAAAGACCCTTTAAATCCTTGTTTCCATGATTCCTTTTCACTAATTCTATCATCTATTGGTTCTTTCATACACATGCATCTGTTATCTCAAATCTTACATTTATTTTTATTTCTGTTTCTGTTTTTTCCAGCTTTTAGGTGTTGGTGTCAAGCTTGTTGGCAATACAGTGTGGAGTACCCTCTTTCATCAATTCTTAATAGTGATGTCACGTGAGAAATCATTTTTCTTTTTGTTAAACAAGTCTTTATTATCATGTATTAGGTCATACCATGGGTAAAAACAGCCTTGCCCCTGGTTCCGGGGTTGTCACAAAATACTTGACTTTTTAACTTTGTTTGTGGTTTCATTTAGTAATAATCCTTCTGAGGGGGTGTTTGTTGGGCTGCTTCTTCCAATGTCATTAACAACAGTGGTAAGTAAAATCTTACTACTATAAACCTCTTTTGCTTAAACCTACCTTATTGACCTGTAGCTGATTAAACATTAAATTAATTATGCAGGTTTTGAAGTTTTTGATGGAAAAGAATAGTGTTAATGCTCTTCATAGAAAAGTATGTTGGTATTTTATGAAATTTGGCTAATAATTTAGTTAATTATATAAAAAATGTTGAAATCTTACATTTGTCTACTATTAGAATGATTATTTGTAGTATTACATTTGTCTACTATTCGAATGATTATTTGTATAACATTAACTTTTGTGCAATGCATTGTATTATTTGTATATGGTATTTTATTTTCCATTATGTGACATATAATGCAAATTTAATATGAAAATAAGTAAATCCATAAATAATTTTTTTTTAAATTTAAAATTACGATACGCAAAAATGTGTGTCATCTTCATTTATGACATGGCCTTTCTTGACATGGGCTTTTTTGATACGCATTGCGTGTCATTAACACGCGCGTCGTAAGGTTACGACACGCGAATGCGTGTCGTCTTCCTTTATGACAGGGCCTTTTTGATACGCATTGCGTGTCGTAAATGCGCGTCGTAATTGTGCGTCGTAAATGAACGTCGTAAATGCGCGTCGTCTCTCTTTATGACAGGGCCTTCCTTGACGCGCATTTGCGCGTCGTCTGAGCCGTTTACGATACGCAATAAGCGTCGTAAAAGGCTGTTTTTCTAGTAGTGTAGATGTGGTACAAGTCAAATATAGGTTGTTTATAAGTGACAATTGCACATGACAACGTTTATTTTTCCATTTTATTTCTCTTCTATTTTTGTTTTTAAAATCTATTGTTTGTGAAATTTATATTTTAACTTGTTTCGATCAATTTTATATCTACTTTAGATCCCACTAAAGCAATGGATTTGTTTGCTTTTGTTTATACCTTGCAAATATTTTACATGTAGTCTTAAATCAATTTTAATTAGATTGCTATTTAACTAATTTAGCGAGTGACATATTAATATGTTTCTGGTTTGGGTGTTCTCTAGTTATCAATCTTGATACATCATATTTTTGATGTTGTTTTGCTAATTAATCACATGATAGTTTTGCGATTATTTAGTTTAAGTAACCTAAGTTGGACATATTCTTAATCATTGTTATGGTGTTATTGTCTTAGCAACTTAGCAAGTGTTGCCACAATTTGTTTTCAAAAGAATATGTTAGTGTTATTGCGTGAGGTGTTAATGTATTTAGGTTGCAGCTAAGTTGATATTGGTATGTGTTATTAAGTATACTCTAATTGATATTCCATAAAGATATCAATCTTCAATTTAAAAGTAATTGATATTGATCTTGTTATTGTTGGGGGTTAGGGATGGGAAGACGATTAAATGTTGATTTTATCACATAAATAAGGGATGACGATTTCAAAGAATTATCAGAAAATATTATCCAAAAAAAATATTTTCCATATTACTTAGCTTAGGACCCTACAACGAGACGCATCCCTCTTGACTCCCGTCATTTGGTCGAATCGAGGTCAAAATCGTTTTATACAAACACGCACTCCGCACCTCCTAATTCTAAATAAAATCAATAATAAACTTCATTGATAATCTATAAATTTCATTATACTAAAATTACTTGGTGATATTAAAATCATCAAAACTTATTAAGTTTTGGTTTCGGCCCATCTAGTTGATGTGTCCATGTTTTGCCCCTACATCTATCCATCACAACCTAGGGGGTGGTGGTCACAATCTTCATGTTCGTGAAGAGGCACCAAGCAACAAAGAAGTTGTGTGGTCAGTCGTTAAGAAGACGACGATGTTTCATGCCGTGAAAGGCTTCCACACCTACACAATGGGGCTCGGGTGATATCCATATCGTAACATACTTAGATGATCTCCAACCTTTAACACTATTTTTTACACTATACTTATAATTATAACGTAAACACTAAAATCCTCCAACTGATTACAATATATTTAACACTAAAAATAATATTCTATGTATATTGTTCTTTATTCAACATCATATTTAATGTTACACTAAAATCCAACACTATATAGAGTGTTAGTTATAGTGTAGGGTTGAAACATTATAATATAATTTATAGTGTAAAAGTGGTTTTTTAGTGTATAGTTAGAGATGTCATAGACATTATTTAAAATTCAAATCCCCCTAAGGTTTAGCCTTACTACGAAAACCTGTTTTTTGAAATTGATTTCACAAAATTATATGCATTTACCAAGTCACCCTTGCTATATATATATATATATATATATATATATATATATATATATATATATATATATATATATATATATATATATATATATATATATATAAAAGTTCAATAGAGAACCATAATTATTGCTTCTTCAAGGAACCAAATCTTTTTTTCAATTTCTAAAGTTTATTCTTTATCGAAAAAAAAATCTAAAAATATCAAAATTCATATATTAACATTGTGAATGTGAAAAATATTTTTCGGATTAACCGTGTGAATCCGGATTCATGTTGTGAATTTTCAAAAATTCACATTGTGAATTTGACTTAAAAAATCGAATTTGATATTATTGGAAAAGGATAAAATATTATGAATTTATGTATTTTTAGTTTTTTTTTATAAAAAATAAGTTCTAAAAGTTGAAAAAAAGATTGGTTCCATGGTTAATTATGGTTCTCTATTGAACATCACTATATATATATATATATATATATATATATATATATATATATATATATATATATATATATATATATATATATATATATATATATATAGAGAGAGAGAGAGAGAGAGAGAAAGAGAGAGAAAAAATTAAATATCCTCCTACCATTTGTTCATACTTTTCCTCCTATCGTATCAAATGTTGACATGTGTTACTTTTGATTACATATTTAATGAAATTAATAATCATTTAATCCACTTGTCAACATTTGAAAAAAAAACGGTACTTTTGTTTTAGTTAAATAAAGTTCCGAAAAATAATAATTAAAAAAAAATTTTGGATTTTTCTTTTTATTTTGCATCTTAAAATTATTTTTATATTTAATATCACGGTTTCACAAAGTTAGTATGGTCTCAAATGAACCTGAATATATATATATATATATATATATATATATATATATATATATATATATATATATATAGAGAGAGAGAGAGAGAGAGAGATATTTTGATTATATACAGATTTCAAAACTGTCACTTTATTAATCCATTGTCAAATACTTGTGGTAATGATTAAATTTAAAAGGAATTACATGATTCATGCTATACAACTTGAGTAAAATGATGTCGGTGTCTAGCTATGTTCTAAAAGTTCAACATTACTAAGGTGCATGCATAAACATAAAACAAACAATGTGTTTTCATTTTGGATGTTAGGGAAGACTTTAGAACGTATAAACCCATTTAATCTTTTCGCAACGCAAATAAAAAATCGCATGAGAGAAATATTCTGAAACAATGATACTGTTTTTAGTTACGCAAACTTAAGGTGTGCTTTCTGTACTTACATGAAAAGTGGGGTTAATCCTATAATTTGGTGGACACAAATTTGAAGAAACATGTACCGTTGAAAGGTGGGTAGCACGTGAGGTTCTATTCCCGCATGCAAAAAATTCGAAATGTTAATAATAATAATAATAATAATAATAATAATAATAATAATAATAATAATAATAATAATAATAATAATTATAATAATAATTATGTTAATAATAATAATAATAATAATTATTATTATTATTATTATTATTATTATTATTATTATTATAAATTACATAAATGGTCGGTATGGTTATCAAAACCTTGTATTTTCATTCTAGTTTTTTTTATCGAACTTAAGATCCCTAACCATATACTATTTTGGAGTTTTGATCATTGGCACATATTTTCTACCCTTACTAAAATTTTCTATCTTTTAAAAAACTAATTTAAATTTAGTAAAAAAAAGTGTGAAAATGAGAACACCCCACCAGAATCGTTATTCACTATTACGAGACAAACTATTGCAGACATTCCTCTCTACTACTCATCTGAGTTGCTCTAGAAAACCCCTATTTCTCTGTTGACGTCCATCACCCACTTAAAGCACTTTTTTTTAACTGTGTGGTCTCAGTGATGGCTTCCATTTGGAAAAACTAATGAAGACTACTCTCTCTTACTATGTCATCGACATTGATCATCAATTACTAACAACCAGCACTCGCATCGTCCATGTTGAAGTTTGTAACATTCCCCTCCTGTGCGTATCATAATATTGTCTGTTTTGGGCCACCTTGTTCGAAAACTTCCAAGTGGTTCATCCATTTTGGAATTTCTTGTCCGAACACACTTAACTGGATAATTCTTATGAGACTTGTTTCCTTTACTGCTTTTAAACATGATGTGATATGCAACGTATTCACACAATTTATGAGGAATGCTTAGTTCTCATTACCAATCATTGTAGGACTAGGTGCAGGTAGCCACCCACCTTCACATCCCCTTTACAGGGTTCAGCGTCCAAGGCGAACACACCAGCATGTGCCTTAGCTCATATACTATTTGTAACATCCTCTCTGGAACATATCACCCGACATGAAATGTCCTAGTTGTTCACTCATTCTAGCATTCATCTTATCCGTACATGCTTAAATGCAGAGTTCTTATGAGATTTGCTACCCTCACGGCTTTAAAAACACGTTGTAATAGGGAAAGTATCCACACCCTTTATGAAGAATGATTAGTTCTCTTTCCAATTGATAAGTACAAGTAGCCACCCACCTTCGCCACCTTTACACATGTGGGTGGCTATTTGCAGTTGATCCTACATTGGGTGAGAATGAGAACTAAGTATTCCTTATAAAAGGTGTAGATACATTCCCAATCATAAGACATTTTAAAGTCGTGAGGGCAATATATCCTATAATAACTCTATAGTTAATTGTGCTTATGCGAGAGCAACTCTAGGGTAGGTGGCCCACTGAGAAATTTTTGTGTCGGGTGGCCTAATACGGACGATATTATGATACATGAAGAGGGGGATGTTACAATACTTACATGTTGAATTTTCCTTGGTTTGTAAAGGAAAGGAAAGATCGGTGCTTGATCCATATATGTAAGGCCTGCAAATCCGGCCTACACATTTGAAGGATTATCAATTATAAATAATGTTTTATCGAACAATGAAATTTTTTAATAGGATAATCATAAATAAATAAAAATCCACCATACTTCATTCGTGTTATATAAATGATATTTACATATTGCGTCCATGTTTTATGAAAAAATATTACGGGATTATAATATTTGTATAAAACCTTATTATAATTTTTTATAAATTAAGTTAAATAAAGTATAAAAAGTAAATGATTATTTAGGATAAATCATCTTAACAAGGTTGTAGTATTCGTGGTGACAATTATGTGGGTATAAAGAACACCCAAATTTGACTTGGTATTAGAAAATTATGATTTATCCAAGTTTCTCGTTCAACACGATATGACAATGCTAGTCATAAAAATTGAACCGGAGACAAGATCCTTTTTAGCCAAAGTAATGTAAAGAAATTTGAAGTCCTTGTGAATACGAAGTTGTACATAAAAAGAAAACTTAAATTTTACTTTGTATGAACAAATTATAATTTTTCATAATGACATAGTACAGTAGTATGTGTCACAGAGTATAAAATAAAGATCGGTCTATCATTAGACAAAACTATCTAAACAAAAGTTAACGTCTATGAAATTATGAATCTGTTGATATAGTGAACCTCGAGAACGAAGTTCATATGTGAAAAATATGAGCGAAACTTGGTCCCTACTATTTAGGGGCGACGAAATATGTACTGATTTGTAAATTTGAAATAGAATGAGAATTAGCCAACGGAGTCTAAATGAAAGTTCTAGTATTCATCGATAGGAAGTCAGGGGTATAAAGAACATTAAAAATGGTGCTTGTATGCAAAAAAAATAAAAAATACAAAGGAAACATGGTCCCTAAGCTTGATATGCAGCGCCTTTCACAGTGTAATCTTTACAGATTTGTAAATTTAAAATAGAACGAGAATTTTCCAATGGGCTGTAAATTAAAGTTGTATTACTTGTCGATATGAAGTTAGAAATATAAAAAATGTCGAAAACGAAGCTCGTATACATAAGATGCGAAGAAAACTTTGTCCCTAAGTTTGATATGTAGCGTCTTTCGCAGTGTAATCTTTATAGATTTTTAAATTTAAAATAGAATGAGATTTACGGAGTCTAAATGAAAATGGTACTACTCATCGATACGAAGTCAGTGATATAAAGAACATCCAAAATGGATCTTGTATGCAAAAGATACGAAGTAAACTTAGCGCCTCAGCTTGAGGCGCGACGCTTATAATTACAAGTCCGATTTCGGTTCATTCTTGCACAACTTTCCTCCAATTTCTCTCTAGAAATTCTTTCATTCCATTTCTGATTATTTCTGGTTCCTAAAGTAATTTAGCAAGGTTTTTTTTATGTCAGAGTGCCCGACGAAAAGAAGTTTTCATAGTTGAACATCTGCCAAGGACTTTCCAAGTTTTTCATAAAAAATATGTAAGTTGAGTTATGCTTATCGTACTTTAAGTATAACTTATATTTATGTTCGTAGTCGTTATTATGAACTTATAAATAAGATTTATTAGTAACATCAGTCGTTATACTGATAGATCTACTTATAAGAGTGAGACTAGATTTGTGAGGAGTTTAAAATGGATTTTCCAAACAGTGTATCTCTATATATAATTATATATACTAAACGGTTCCTAGCTCCGATACGATCTTACATGGTTGTTCCTTATAAGCTATAAGTCAATATTCTTTAGGGATTATTGATAAATCTAAGAAAACGTTCTGAACCCAGTAACGATTAAATATAGTTTTATAAATATGATCGAATACTAAGTCATAGTAATATTTGTATTTAGATCATTTTAAAGGAAAATCTCAAGTGTCGGTCAAAGAGTTAACTTTCTCGTGAATCTTACTCCTAAGGTGAGTACATAATTACTTTTCTGAACACAATTTTAAAAAGTAATTATCAAAAAAATATTAAGTATATGTTGAAAACTTATATATGAATAAATGTTTATTATCTGGAATACTTGTTAAATGTATATTTGAACCATATATGGTTATATATGTTTTATTGTATTTATATTTTATTATTACATGATAATCTTAAAAACTTAAAAGATCATAATATATTAAAATATATGATGCTCTGTGTTATATTTAAACACTAAATTACGATAGTATTATCTAAATGAAGTTAGTAATAAAATTTGATTTTAAGGGTTGTAATCTTGTCTAAATTTAAAACTAAGACGTATAAAAAATATTTAGATCTAGTTAAGTTGAATAAAATAAAACTTACATATTGTATTGTGATATTGTGGCATAGACAAATTTTTTTTTTAAAATTGATTAAAAGCATTATCGTTTTACCTAGTAATGAAATGAGATTTATAAATGATGCTTAGTTCGAGTTAAATCAAAAGACTGTTTAGTTATACCTTGTAGTGTAAAAATATTACATAGGAAGGAAATTATGTTGATTACAGACAGTGTAATCTTGTCTAGCTATACACTAGGACGTAAAGGGGATGCTCAATTCATTTAAGTTCGAATATTGGGCAGTATTATATTAAGGGTATGTGTAACGTCCGCAGACTCGGACTAGTCAATTTAGAGGCAATAAGCATCAAAAAAATGACTTTTTGATAGAATATTATATAGAGTAAATATGTTATAGTATACGTCACAAGGATGTCGTACATATAAAGAACGCTAAAATCTGACTTATAACGAAGAAGTTATGATCCGTCGAAATTTTGCGACAAAACCGACACGGCACCGCATAACGTAAAAAGTGAATTTTTGATAAATTAATTTTTAGCCTTAGCGATCTAAACGAAAGTCATAGCATACGTTAAGCCAATAGCGTGCATATAGAGAACATCCGAATCTAACTTCGTATGAGTAAGTTATGATTTTTCTAATATTTAGCATAGCAGTGCACAGCCCGAAAATCAAATTTTAGATCGATCAATTATTAAACGACACAACCTAAACGAGAATCTAAGATCTCATTCATAGAAGCTCAATGGTATAAAGGCATACCAAAACGAACGTCAGATGACAAAGTTATGAAATTTTAACAGACTTTATATGTCTAATCCTGTTAAAATATAACTTAAAAAATAAATTCAAAATTAACCGACGGATTCTAAATAAAAGTTGTAGATCACGTCGCCACCTACGCGTGGATATAAATAACATAAAAAACGGAGCTCGTATGCGAAAGTTACGGAATTCATAATTTCATTAAATTATGGATGGATCGAGGGTGACACATGGCCGAATCAGGTCCATTCCTTTCTCTCCATGAATTTGATTTGAATGATGACACATGCCCGTCGTACGCACAACATAAGGTTGCGTACTCCCATTGTACTCTGAAGCTACACCCAACATAGTCCAAAGATACAGCCTATAAATAGAAGTGAGGATCACCTCATTTCTTCACACCTTTCCGTTATTTCTCTCTCAAATACTCTTCTTAGTCCTTCCCATTCCCTAGTACTTCCCAAGTTCTAGAGGCGAGTCCCAAAGCACCATAAGGCTCCGAGAAGAAGAGCTTTCGGCTCAGAAGTTCTTCCCCCGCAGAGCCCGACTCCTAACCAAACTCCATTGTAAGTGAGTTATGCTTACCATACTTTAAGTATAACTTATATTTATGTTCATTATCGTTATTATGAATCTATAAACAATCTATGCGCTAAGTACTATAAATTATACTAAATGTTCTTATAATACATTTTAACTGCTCGCGGTACGGGGAATCTGGTTTGAAGGGCCATATAGGGTTGTTGGATTTCAGAACAACTTAAATGTCAAAATGGTCCCGCCCCCCAGTGTTTCATGTCTGGCCCCTGTCTGTACATAGTAGTTGAAAAGTAGTTTTTAACACTTATAAAACAATATCGCTTGTAGACTTGGAGTTAATGATAAATCCAGACTAATAATTAGTCGCAATAAATATTAGACTAAAACTTAGCAATAATAATGCAAGGTTTCATCAAAGTAAAAGACGATTGCTAGAGGCGAAGCGTTGTCTGAATTTCGAGTCATCACTTTAACAAGTGAGTGCATAGTTACTTTCATCTTACACATAGATATGAAGTATTTAATATAAATTACGTACTATATGTGCCAATTATCTATGTTCTTGATATCTATGCTAGATGAACGATTTATACGAGTTTTACTTAATTTAAACTATATATGTATTTTTATTGTAACACCCGAAATCCAGAAGGCCAACTAAGGAAAGAAAACCCCCAAATCAAAAGGTCTACTCGTCGAGTCCAAGAGGGTAACTCGGCGAGTATAAGCAATATTGGGACGCGGGTGGAAGGACCTACTCGACGAGTTGGTCTGGGTTTGGGAAACCCTAAATCCGGGTTTTGTACCCTATTTATGCATCCTCAACCCACACCCCCTGACCTCATTTACAGCTTCCATTGTCCAAACCCTAATCCACGAACCCTAGTACTTTGTTTAAGATAGTGAGCCATTTTGAGTGTTCTTGAGTGCTTTGATGCTTAAGGAATAAGGAGGAGCTTGGGGAAACAAGAAGAAGCTAGTAGATATGGCCACATCACCTCACTTCCATCATTTTCTGGAAATCATGTTTCTATCTTGGCCATTAGTTCATTAGATATCTTCCTTTCTCTTTTATGATGGTTTATGGTCCACGAATGATAACTTTTGGGATTTGGACATCCCAAGCAAGGATTCCATCAAATCTGGGATCACTAAGGGTTGTTATGGCATAAACATGCAAACTTTATGCCATTGGAACCCTCATACATGCTTTAAGGAATTATTATGGCTTTTTAAGCACCAAAAGACCATGCATGGAAGAAAAGGCAGAGACTTTACTCTTTACATGATCAAACGATCTCTAAAGTCTAGATCTATGTTAGTACGCCTTAGTTTGGAATGCTATGGATTTTGGACAAGAATCTATGTCTTAAGGAGTTAGGGTTTGAGCTTAGCCCTTGTAGGAAAGGTATTAATGGATAAAGTTGGAAACTTTACCCCTGTAGTAGTGTTTCCAGAGTGTATAAGGAGTTTAGAGTGTAGATCTGAAGTGTAGAGGGTTTAGTCTGTTAAGATGGCCCAAACTGACTGAGGAACTCGGCTAGTCCAGGGAGGGACTTAACGAATCGAAGAGAGTTGTCCCATTTCTGTTCATGCTAGAACTCGACGAGTTGGATCGCGATTTCAAGATCCTAATTTATGGAACTCGGCGAGTTGAAGGAGTAACTCGGCAAGTTGAGTTAACTCGGAGCGCTGACTTTGAGCGTTGACTTTGACTTTGACCAAGGTTGACCTAATTTGACTTTTGAGGGCATTTTGGGACTAAGTGTCATTTTGATACAGATAGCTCGGGGAGCTGAAGGAGTAGCAGTTTATAGAATTTCAAATTAGCAACCAGAGAAGTATCAGCAAGATGTCAGCTTGTGAGGTGAGTTTTCTCCAGTAGGAACGGGTCGAAGGCACTAATGACGGCTCGTTTATGTATGTTAGTGTATACATGATTTAGATCAGATGTCGGGGTTAGTCTGATGTAGTTTATATGTTTTGGATTTTGTTCCGATGTTAGGTGAGGCTCGAGGAAGGTTTATATGTATGTTATCGAACTACAGTTCAATGTCGGGTGGTACCCAAGGAAGCAATTCATGCTTAATTATACTTGTTGTCTTTGTGATACTTGTATGTGCCCGGTAGGGAGATGATTGTGGGTGGGGGGCATATCTCATCACTAGCTGAGTGTGGATGGGGGTCATATCTCATCACTAGTTGAGTGTGGATGGGGTTCCATATCTTATTCATAGCAAAGTAGGGGTGGGGCCCAAGATAGGCGGGGCCTTGAGACTAGTAGTTGTAGTAATGTGTTTGCTTGTTATGTACTAGCTTGATTATTGATATGTGTACTTTTATACATATTTTTATACATTATATCTTAATATTTTAGCCTTTATTATTCTTATTTAGAACTAAAAGGGACTTATAATGCTTTGAATTATAATTTACAGCTACTAGTTGTCGATAGAGCGAAAAAGAAAAGATTGGAGCAGAATTCGTGCTTAGAAGCAAAAAGAAAGAAAGATTGTTGAAGGTTGTCATTAGACCCAACGTAATATAAGTTACACCAAGCGTACTGATGAGACAAGGACTACACCGCGCGTAGAAGAAATTACGCCTAGTGTACTGGGCTTGTGTCCGAAGAATGGATCAGGATGGCTTTCTTAGTACTCCCCGCGTACACCGACTTATTCCCAGCATATGTAAGTCGGTACCAAAAGTTATAAATAGCGAATTTCATCCAACCAGAAGAGAGATTTCGACTACTACCGATCCTTAGTCGACATGTAACACATATTTGGCCGTTTTGAGGGTCTTGAAGGCGGTCGGAAGGCCGTTAAGCTGACGGGAGTGAAGATCTGAAGGATTAGAGAGCGGATTCGTGTCGGTAATCATGTGGTTTGTTATCATGACCATGTTTAGCATTCAATTGTGATACTACTACGTTTTTACTGTCTGATTTTGGAGTTGAAACCATTTTCTTTTTGTTTATGATTAAATAAAACCTTGATATATGGATTAATTGTTATATTGGATTGCTTTATTTATGTTTAATTTATCTTTCCAAGCTTGTTAAAAGATCCTTATGTGTTAATGACAATAATTTTCTGTTAATTATTATGTATATTGAGTTGTATGAACATCTGCTTGATTGCTTGCCTCTTATGATCTTGATGACCATCAAGATTATATGCCTAGGAATAGCAACGTGAAACTAGGGTTAACGAGAAAATAAGTAAATTAATGTGTGAGCATGTGTGATGACCAACCACATATGAGTTAATTGAACCAACCAATTTGATTAACTATTACTACAAGTCTTGTGTGATACAAACTGAACACTAGGAAATATGTTAGTTTAATCAATTGATCACCGCTTGAATTGACTAGTTTTCTAAAGGATTGGTAATAATGAACATGAACCTAATCATTTTAGAAATCAGTGAACATGAATAAATAAATCTGTGTGTGCAATTTTCTACGATTTTGAGGTGTACTTTGTCTAAACCGAAGTACCTAAAGAGATTTGTCTTCCTGACAGTCTATCGAGATTTACTATTTAGTTATTCGTTTGAGATTTAATGATACATTTATTTATTCCTTTCGTGTGTTTTGTAACCTATAATCAAATATTTTAAATTAATTCACTACCGTTCCCCTTGAGTTCAACTGGGTTCACTACTTCTAAGGTGTGGTTTAGATGCGACAAATTAGGAATTATAAATAACAAAAACTATTGCATTAAATATTCACATCAATTATGATTATATGTTTGCATGTGTATAGCAAGCGGGGCCCAGATACAGGCGGGGCCTAGTAGAAACAGATTTGTATACCGAGTGGGGCCAGATGTCGAATTCATCTAATGCCAGACAGGGCCCGATGTAGCAGGCTAGACCCATGTTTGCAGTATGTGATTATATGTATGATATGTGGTAGTTTGGGGAGACTCACTAAGCTTAGGGCTTATAGCTTTCAATTTTGGTTTCAGGTACTTCAGCTAGCCAGGGGAAGAGCTCGGGATGACTGCATGGCACACACCACAGCTTTTAGCCTGGAATGAATACTTTGACATTTTGATAAAAGATTTTGATACATTAATTGATATGGTGTTTTGAAATATTTTCACTTATGCTTTCATGAGATGATTTGGATTACTATGGTTTATTTGTGACTTAAAAAGAAATTTTTGGATCGTATTTTGGAGATGTTTCATTTATACCTATAAATATATTGGGTAAAGATGGGTAGATGAAAGATGAGATGAATGACGAGAGTTGAAAGATGATATAGATGCTGAGAGGTGGAAGTTGATGAGAATCCTTGACTGTAGCGGTGATCCAATGATCTAGCAGAGTATAGATGACAACCACAGACTATTCTAGATAGTCCGGTGGAACGCTACCAGGCTCGCAACCTTTAGGTGTTGTAAACAATGTGTTCACCAGATGTACTTTAAAGTTTATGGCAATTGCACCTAAAGGATAATATTGGCAGTTGTGCCTAATAGATAGCGTAATAAACCTGGATGTTGTGCCTAAAGGATAATATTGGTAGTTGTGCCTAATAGATAACATCAACAACTATGGACTTAGTGTCTGTTAGATAAACCTTGGCAGCGATGGACTTCGTTCCTATTCCTTAGGACAATCCTTAGGAATAAATGAATGAAAAATATATGATTCTTAGGGTTGATCCTTAAGAATAAAGAAGATAACGGGGATGGGAGGTTGGGTTAATTGTTTGATGATTAAACATAATAGTTATATTATTGTGGGTTGAAAACCCTATGTACTCACCAAGTTTACCAACCTGACCCACTTTATTTATTTGAATCACAAGTGTCGATACAAAACTACATTACACTAAGAGATTTAGGGAGATCTAAATCATCAGTGTAAATGAATGTAAGGTTTGTTTATGCTTATGTTTTCTATATTGACGATGGAATCCATTTGTTTTAATATTAAAAAAATACATTTATTCAGAAATTCTTTGATAATATCTTTATCATGTTTTCTGGGAACAAATTCCGCAATATTCATCTTTAAATGGATACTCTAGTTTTTAAATAAGCATAAATAAATTTTTTTAAATGGCCATGAATTTGGGGATGTCACAGTGTGTGTGATAGGAATGGAGAGTATATTTATTTTCTGTGACACTATTAGCTATCGATGTATGGATTATGTAACATAGTACAATTTAGTAATCCTTTGGACAAACAGATATGTTGGGTCTTATCAGGCAACCGAAACAGTATATATGGTCATCTACCATAGTAAGATGACAACACTTTAACATTCTAGACGACCTTGTGAGTTACGTTGCAAGTGTGCACTTATAACCCACATACGTAGATGAAATGAGATACCATATTCATCAAATACTCTGATAGCTTAAATTTTCTTTATCACTTACACAGGCCGAGGATGCCCCTAGTTGTGTAGTAAAACCATTGCTCTAAATGATTCACTAGGTGAATTGATTTTTTGTAATAATCGCAGACTAGGATTTGTGTGAATCGGTTGGGATGGGTATGTATAGGTGTAAGGTTATATATATATATATATATATATATATATATATATATATATATATATATATATATATATATATATATATATATATATATATATATATATATATAAGTTATGAGATATATCTATATTGTTTGGCAACAACTGATTTTGTTGGTTTCATAATTATAATTTATTATCGGAATAATAAGAGCATGAGTTGATTGAGAAATCGAAGTCTGCAGTGCAGGGGGGTTTGTTCTGAAGCATATACTGCAGTAGGATTTGACGGCGAAGCCTAATTTAAGTGGGGGAGAGTTGTAACACCCCAAATTACAGAGGTGCTATTGAAGGACTTAAAGTGTAAATTAAGGAAAGGGACTCGACGAGTAGGCATGCTTACTTGCGGAGTCGGAGCAGGATTCTGTTGTGGGTTAAGTGACCAACTCGCCGAGACGGCAGCTTGGACTCGACGAGTTGATGATGAAGAGAGAAAACCCTAATCCAGGGGGTTGTACCCTATATAAAGCACATTATAACCCACCCTCAGCTTCTTTGCTACCCTTTTGAGATCCAAAAACCCTAATTTTCATGGAAGACTCCATTATTGAGGAGATTGGAGCTTGGAAGAGGAAATTGGTGGAAGGAGCTTGTCACACCCCTAAACCAGACAGTGGAAACGTCGGAGGGCTAACGTGACTAAATTTGAATATCATCATAATGAATATATATGAATCATAACACAAGCATCACCATGCATCAATATATTGCAACTGGCATTGTTTACATCAAGTAAATTGTTATAACATTACAAATCCTTAACATAAAATGTTTGATAGTTTTCAAAAGCACAACACCCTAACATACTTGGTACTGCTCCTCAGCTTACCTGTTACCTGAGAATACAATTTATTTTGAAAACGGTCAACATATGGAATGTTGGTGAGTTCATAAGCAGGTTTGATATGAAAATGTTTTGTGTAGTTTGTAAGAAAACAACCCAGAAAATCCGATATTTTCTAAAAAGACCATTGTTTATATAAAAGTGTGAAGATCCGTAAATATATGCATGATGATTTCAAAACGTGTATAGTTGAAAAACTTCGTATTAAAAGTACCAGTGAAAAATGTTGAACTTCCCCGGAAACCTAATGTTTTCCAAAAATTAAAAAAAAATATCATATAACTGTTCGTATTGTTATCCCATCCCTTGAATGATTTTGATTTACCTTGATTACTTGATTAGTATTGGATTTATTTATGTGAGTCGTTATAACCATGCATGATAATGACTAGTTCGTCTGTCTTGGCACTCTGGTGAACACCGTAATTGATCTTAAGATTTTGTCACCCTAGATGGCCGAGTCTAACCGTAGCGAACAGTTGAGGTGTGGGGGAGTCACTCCCGTATAGATCTATACACAAACTCTCGCTCTCCCTCCAGGAGACTTTGATTATAACTACAGACTACGACCGACGCACGTTGGTGACACCCGTTATTACTCACTAAATCCCAATTGACTTTGATTACTATTGATTATCGACTCGTATTTGTTTACTTGTATTGACGATAGGCCTAATAAACGAGGAGAAGAGGATTACAAGATCCTACTATTCCCGCGTACTATTTATGGCTATTGATTATACGAAGGACACGCTGGCGCATTTCGCATTTGATTTACTTGGACCTTACTAGCAATGCTAATGGGCCACTAAGGCACAATAGCACTTAAAAGTCATTGAGGGTCTCTTAAATATGAAATTGAATCATAGAAGGCCCAATAACATTTATTATTATCCCTTGCGCCCAAAAATCATGTTAATGGGTCACAAAGGCCCAACAAACATGATTAGAACATTCAAGCCCAAAGATTTGAATGTTTACTTGTTTTAGGTGTAGTTTAATTGTTGGAAAGTTTGATTGGGTGATTATTAATTTACCACCGGAACAAGGTCGGTCGGTTACTTTTAACGATGTTTGGAATGTTACGTACTTTCATCTTTCCCATTTTCATCAGTGGTAGTTTGGTATTTTTATTTTAACTCAAATATCATGAAAATAAAATAATTGACTCAAATATCTTGGTTTGAACCCATTTTAGCCCTTCTTTGGTAAAATTGACAATATTAGTCCTTCATAAGAAAAAAAAAAAAAAAAAAAAAAAAAACCATTATAAGCCCTTAAACCATTTTCTTGACACTTTTGACCCAAGATTTGTTCAAGTGATATTTTTTTTCGCTCAAAACTTATTCGTTTTCAGGTTCAGCCCTTCCAGAAAAGTATTTTTTGGTTAAAGCCCAAAATTTTGTAACTTTTACAATTTTGGCCCAAAATCCAAAACGTTTACATTTTTTATCCTTGTTTGGAAAATACATCATTTTGACCCCTGAAATAGTTTTGTTTACCCTTTTTACCCCCCTTTTTGAGAATTTTATCATTTCACCTCTTTGAAAGTTGAGATTTTCGCAAGTTATGGCTTAATGGGCCGAAAAGCCCAAAATTTGGCCATTAAGCTACAATTTACACTTCAAGCCCTTAAAAGAGTATGATATCCATGAAAACATTTATTTTTACTGATTTGACTCTTTTAGTCCTTAAGAAACCATGAGTGACAATCTTTCCCCAAGCTTTTGCTTATTTGACAAAAATAACCCAATAATGAATCTTATATTGTAACATGTTTATTTTAACCCTTATATGGTAGATTTTTCTTAACTAGTGATGTGTAATACACCCTAGATCACATATTTTCCCTTATGAACTATAGATATCGAAATATCTTTCATTTTTGGCACATATTTACCATATATACACACATGAAATCACACATAGCACACACATACACATAGATCTACACATTTTACTTGTATTCTCCCCCATAAAACATATGAAAACCAAAGATACAGGGGTATGAACTAACCTTGAGTTTGTAGGTTTGGTTTTGAAGAAGAAATTAAAGAAGATTTTGGTCCTAGCAACTCCCTTGAGTAGATCTCGAATTTAAGAAGATTCTACGAGTAGATCATGAAAAACTTTCTTAGAATGAGTGATCTAACATGAAAATGAAGTTATACAACTTAAGTGTGGTAAGTCTTACCAAGAATTGATGGTTTTTGATGATGAAACTCTTCTTGAAGATGTGCAAATTCTCGAAAATTAAAGAGGAAATGTAGAGTGTTCTTGTGAGCCGCTTATCGGCGTAGCTCTTTTGTCGGTCTCGTGATGCTTGTAGCCGAGCTCTAATTTGCACTATTTTCTCTATTGTTTCACGTATGATCTCCGGTCCCGTTAATGCATTGCTTGATGTATGTCTTCCTGCTAGTTACGTATTACCCGCCTCAGCCTAAACACAACGGTGATCTACATTTACGTCCATACAACACCTCGAAGGGAGAAACTTTGATGCTCGAGTGATAACTATTGTTGTACGAGAATTCGATTAAGGGAAAGTGGGTATCCCACGACTTTCCAAAGTCTATCACACGCACACGAAGCATGTCTTCAAGTGTCTGAATGGTTCGTTCACTTTGACCATCCGTTTGCGGATGATAAGCGGTGCTCATGTCGAGATGTGTTCCCAGTGCTTTCTGAATTGCCAAAAACGTGATGTGAATCTGCTATCTCTATCTGAGATGATAGATATTGGCCCTCCATGGAGTCTCACAATTTCCTTGATGTGTATCCTCGTCAACCTCTCCATCTTGTAGGATTCTTTTATTGGCAGGAAATGAGCGGATTTCGTCAACCTGTCGACTATTACCCATATGGTATCCAATCCGTCTATTGACTTGGGTAATTTGGTCATAAAGTCCATAGTAATCCTTTCCCATTTCCACTCGGGAATTACTAGTTACGGTAATAATCTTGAGGGCTTCTGATATTCCACCTTCACTTTAGCGCAAGTAAGGCATTTGCTAACATAGGTGGCAATCTCTGCCTTCATGTTCGGCCACCAATAATGTTGGTTGATATCCAAGTACATTTTATCTGAACCCGGTTAGATGGAGTATCGTGTCTTGTGGGATTCATCCATGACCACTTCTCTGAATTCTCCAAGTTTAGGGATCCAAATGTGGTTCATAAAATAATATGCCTCGTCCTCCTTCACTTTGAAATTCTTTTCCATCCCTCGTAACGCTTCGCTTGGTTTGTTTTCCGTCTTCATGGCATCGAACTCGGCCGCTCTGATTTGGGAGGTTAGTTAGGATTAAATGGTTATGGAGAGAGTCTTTACACGATGATTCGAGTATTCTTTCCGACTCAAGGCATCAGCTAGCACGTTAGCCTTTCCTGGGTGGTACTTGATTTCACACTCATAATCGTTCAGTAGCTCAACCCACCTTCATTGCCTCATGTTCAACTCTTTTTGATTTAGGATATGTTGGAGACTCTTGTGGCCCATGAAAATGGTGCACTTTGTACCATAAAGGTAGTGCCTCCAAAATTTTAAGGCGAAGACCACAAATCCCTATTCTAGATCATGGTTCGTATAGTTCACCTCATGTGTCTTTAGTTGTCGGGATGTATAAGCTATCACCTTCCCACGTTGCATGAGTACGCAAAGTAATCCCTGATTCGACGCATCGCAGTAAACTACAAAGTCCTCCATTCCTTCTGGTAGTGATAGTACCAGTGCACTGCAGAGTGCTCGCTTCAGAGTTCGGAATGCAACCTCTGGCTTATTTGTCCATTCGAAGGGTACACCCTTTTGTGTAGGCATGGTAAGTGGCTTGGCGGTCTTAGAGAAGTTCTGGATGAACCTCCTATAATAGCCTGCTAGACCTAAAAATTGACGAATTTATGTGGGTATCGTTGGGGTCGCCCATCCTTCAATGGCTTTGACCTTAGAAGGATCCACGTGTATCCCTTATTGACTAACAACATGACCCAAAAAATTCACACTACGGAGCCAGAACTCACACTTAGAGAGTTTTGCATATAGCTTTTCGGTTCGCAGGGTTTCCAGGATTTGTCGGAGATCTTGGCCATGCTCCTCTTCGCTTCGATAGTAAACTACAATGTCGTCAATGAAAACGATGACAAAGTTGTCGAGTAATGGTCGACAGATTCGATTCATTAGGTTCATGAATGCGGCAGGGGCATTCATTAGACCGAAGGGCATTACGATAAATTCATAATGTCCATAACGAGTTCGAAAAGCGGTTTTAGGGATATCCTCTTACCAGACCTTGAGTTTATGGTATCCAGATCGTAGATCTATCTTGGAGAAATAGCTTGCGCCTTGAGGTTGGTCAAATAGATCGTCGATTCACGGAAGTGGATAGTGGTTTTTGACAGTGAGCTTATTTAGTTCCCTGTAGTCAATGCACATCCTAAAGGATCCGTCTTTCTTCTTAACAAAAAGAACCGGAGCTCCCCAGGGTGAAAAACTAGGTCGGATGAATCCTTTGTCCAAAAGCTCACTAAGTTGGTTGGACAACTCTAACATCTTCGCAGGAGCCAATCTGTAGGGCGATTTGGCAATGGATGTAGCTCCTGGCACAAGATCAATTCGAAACTCGACTTGTCTTTCTGGGGGTATCCCTGGAAGATCATCAGGGAAGACATCCGGGAACTCGCAAGCTACTGGAATGTCTCGAATATTGACCTCTTCCTTGGATTTATCCACTATATGAGCCAGGAACATCAAGTCTTTCTTTTGTAAATACTTATGTGCCTTAATGCATGAGATAAGATGAAGGTTCGTGTTGGGTTTGTCTCCATATATAATTAGGTTTTCGCGATTTGGAAGGTGAAGGCGAACGGCCTTCCCGTGACACATAATTTCAGCATGGTGGGGGATTAACCAATCCATGCCAACGATCACATCAAAACTTTTAATGGAAACAAGCATTAAGTTTATTTGAAAGGCATGTTGGTCCAAGGTTAGGGTACATCCGATATCGATTTCCCTAGTGGATTCTATTTTCCCATTGGCCATTTCCACCGTAAAGGTTTCATTAAGCTTCTTGGGTTGTTGTTTTAACAAGTGTTTAAATCTATTACTTACAAAGCTTCGTTCTGCTCCGGTGTCAAATAGGATGCATGCATAAGTGTGGTTTAGGAGAAACGTACTGGTGACAACAGTGGGGTCCTGAACCGCTTCTCCCTGACCCATGGTCAACACTCTTCCTGTTCCTCCATTCCCAGGATTGTTTTTGTTGGGGTAGTTTTGACGAAAATGCCCAGTTTTTCCACATCCATAGGAGGTGTGGCTTGGTCCCGCATTGTTGTCACTGTTGTTGGTGTTGTTGTGGTTGCGGTTGTTGTTGTCTCCTTGTTGCTGGTTCTGGGGAGGATAGGTCCTGCAATATTTGGTCGTGTGACCCTTTCGATTGCAACTGGTATAATGCATCTCTCTGCATTCTCCATTATGATGGAGACTGCACTTGTTGCACTTTGAGAGATTTCCGGAATACTGCCTAGGAGCACTTGGAGCAGCTGAGACTGGAGCATGGGGTGCGGAGGGAACTTGGGTGGTTGCAATATTAACTTTCACTGTTTGTTGCTTCTTTGATGACTCTGAGCCTTGTCGTCCCTTCCTCTCAAGTCATAGAACTCGCATGACATGCCGAATGGGGGTCGTTGTCCATGATATCTGCTCCACCTCCAGAGGTTACTACCCCAGGGGGTGTAGGACCAGTGGGGCCCATCAGATGAGAAGGAACCCTAATCGGGTAAGGGGGTTGATGACTTCGGACTCCGCATCCGAAGCACCATCTTCGTCATCACTGCATTCCTCCTTGAGGTCTTTTTCGACATCCTCTTCTTCCAGGTCCACCACTGGCTCAGCAGGTCTGCCCTCGACTTCTGCCTCAGGTTCCCCTTCAGATTCCTCCTCGGGGTCTTCTTCAGGTTCCTCTTCAGACTCCTCCAACCATCCGTTATTCCCCTG
This sequence comes from Lactuca saligna, assembly GCF_052625555.1. Lineage (NCBI taxonomy): Eukaryota > Viridiplantae > Streptophyta > Magnoliopsida > Asterales > Asteraceae > Lactuca > Lactuca saligna. Next base: position 50,804,388 of record NC_136422.1, on the reverse strand, counting down.
ATTAGGGAAATACGGATCTCCGGGGTGATTGAAATCGGTCATGCTATCTGCGAGAGTGTATAAATACGCTAGTATTATTCCTAAGATGTATTTAATTATTGTATATATTGAATTGATGTTCTCTTCTTGGTAATAAAGGGGTATGTTTTTAGGTTTACCGACCTTCACGATTTCCTCGGGGCATGTGATAGTTGTACCTCGGAGGAATGTAGTTGATCAGGCTACATTCACCCCTTAATACTACTATGAATAGTCCCGACTTAACCGAGATGCCAGCATCATCTTATTTGATTTGGTATTATGTTAGTTTTCCTATATCGTACAAGAAGGGGTGTTTTATCATTGTGTTTTATTTTTTTGTTTTGTTCAGAGTTATTTTTGTCCCTCTTTGATTTATAGTTGCATATCAATGTGTGGTTAGATATGTTAGTTCACTATAAACAGTACTCTGATACCAACCTATCACACCCCCGAACCAGACGACGGAAACGTCCGAGGGATCACGTGACTAAATTTGAATATCATCACAATGAATACACATGAATCATAACATAAGCATCACCATGCATCAATATATTACAACTGACATTGTTCACATCAAGTACATTGTTTTAACATTACAAATCCTTAACATAAAATGCTTAATAGTTTTCAAAAGCACAACACCCTAACATACTTGGTACTGCTCCTCAGCTTACCTGTTACCTGAGAATACAATTTATTTTGAAAACGGTCAACATATGGAATGTTGGTGAGTTCATAAGCAGGTTTGATATGAAAATGTTTTGTGTAGTTTGTAAGAAAACAACCCAGAAAATCCGATATTTTCTGAAAAGGCCATTGTTTATGTAAAAGTGTGAAGATCCGTAAATATATGCATGATGATTTCAAAACGTGTATAGTTGAAAAACCTCGTATTAAAAGTACAAGTGAAAAATATTAAACTTTCCTAGAAAACTCGATGTTTTCCGAAAAGAAAAAAAATATCATATAACTGTTCGTATTGTTATCCCACCCCTTGAATGATTTTGATTTACCTTCATTACTTGATTAGTATTGGATTTATTTATGTGAGTCATTATAACCATGCCTGATAATGACTAGTTCGTCTGTCTTGGCACTCTTGTGAATGTCGTAATTGATCTTAAGATTTTGTCACCCTAGATTGGCCGAGTCTAACTGTAGCGTACAGCTGAGGTGTGGGGGAGTCACCCCCGTATAGATCAATACACAAACTCTCGCTCTCCCTCCAGGAGACTTTGATTATAACTACAGACTACAACCGACACACGTTGGTGCCACCCGTTATTACTCACTAAATCCCAATTAACTTTGATTAATATTGATTATCGACCCGTATTTGTTTACTTGGATTGACGATAGGCCTAATAAACGAGGATAAGAGGATTACAAGATTCTACTATTCCTGGGTACTATTTATGGCTATTGATTATAAGAAGGACACGTTGTCCCATTTCGCATTTGATTTACTTGGACCTTAATAGAAATGCTTATGGGCGATTAAGTTCTAATAGCACTTAAAAGCCATTGAGGGTCCCTTAAATATGAAATTGGGTCATAGAAGGCCCAATAAAATTTATTATTATCCTTTGGGCCCAAAAATAATGTTAATGGGTCACAAAGGCCCAACCAGCATGATTGGAACTTTCAAGCCCACAGATTTGAATGTTTACTTATTTTAGGTGTAGTTTAATTGTTGGAAAGTTGGATTGGGTGATTGTTAATTTCGCACCGGAACAAGGCCGGTCGGTTATTTTTAACGATGTTTGGAATGTTACGTATTTTCATCTTTCCGATTTTCATGTGTGGTAGTTTGGTATTTTTATTTTAACTCAAATATCTTGAAAATAAAATAATTGACTCTAATATCTTGGTTTGAACCCATTTCAGCCCTTCTTTGGTAAAATTGACAATTTTAGTCCTTTATAAGAAAAAAAAGACATTTTAACCCCTTAAACCTTTTTCTTGAGACTTTTGACCCAAGATTTGTTCAAGTGATATTTTTTTAGCTCAAAACTTATTCTTTGGCAGTTTCAGCCCTTTCAGAAAAGTGTTTTTCGGTTAAAGCCCAAAATTTTGTAACTTTTATAATTTTGGCCCAAAATCCAAAAAAGTTTACATTTTTTATCCTTGTGTGGAAAATACATCATTTTGACCCCTGAAATAGTTTTGTTTACCCTTTTTACCCCCCTTTTTGAGAAGTTTATCATTTCACCTCTTTGAAAGTTGAGATTTTCGCAAGTTATGGCTTAATGGGCCGAAAAGCCCAAAATTTGGCCATTAAGCTACAATTTACATTTCAAGCCCTTAAAAGAGTATGATATCCATGAAAACATTTATTTTTAATGATTTGACTCATTTAGTCCTTAAGAAACCGTGAGTGACAATCTTTCCCCAAGCTTTTGCTTATTTGACAAAAATAACCCAATAATGAGTCTTATGTTGTAACATGTTTATTTTAACCCTTATATGGTAGATTTTTCTTAACTAGTGATGTGTAATACACCCTAGATCACATATTTTCCCTTATGAACTATAGATATCAAAATATCTTTCATTTTTGGCACATATTTACCACATATACACATGAAATCACACATAGCACACACATACACATAGATCTATACATTTTAATTGTATTCTCCCCTATAAAACATATGAAAACTGAAGATACAGGGGTATGAACTAACCTTGAGTTTGTGGGTTTGGTTTTGAAGAAGAAATGAAAGAAGATTTTGGTCCTAGCAACTCCCTTGAGTAGATCTCGAATTTAAGAAGATTCTAGGAGTAGATCATGAAAAACTTTCTTAGAATGAGTGATCTAACATGAAAATGAAGTTATACAACTTACGTGTGGTAAGTCTGACCAAGAATTGATGGTTTTTGTTGATGAAACTCTTCTTGAAGATGTGCAAATTCTCGAAAATTAGAGAGGAAATGTAGAGTGTTCTTGTGCATGTTTGAGAGAATTTGGAAGAGTGTGTGTGTGTGTGTGTGTGTGTGTGTGTGTTTGTGTGTGTTTGTGAGGTCTCGGCCGTGAGGAAGAAATGACAGAGGGAAAGAGAGAGGTGAGGTGACTTGCTTGGTAGCATGGTGGTTTAAAGCCTTGATGCATGTTAGATCTTATGGAGGTGGCACTTCAAAGTCAACTCTTCTCCTTATTTAACGTATTTTCTCTTTTTTTTGTTTTCTTCTTAGGCCGAGAAAAAGGAAGAAAGAAAAAGAATTTAAGGCCTTTGGTGCTTAATTCCATCTTATGGGCCCAGTTTTGATGATTTTTGGTCCATTGGGCTCTTATGATGGATTACGACCCAATTTGTCAAAAATAATGGGTTTCATAGCCCAATAAGAACAGGAGAGACTCTGCGAGTCACATGGGTGTACTCGACCAGTTGTATGAACATCTGCATGGACTCGGGGAGTTGGAAGAACAACTCGGCGAGTCTGTTGAAGATTGCCTTGGACTCGGCGAGTCTGGTCATGGAACCCTAACCTCTTCTGGTTAAGCCTCGAGGAGTCGACGGGTTGAATCGGTGAGTAGAATCGACCAGGAAGGTTGACTTTGACTGAGGACTTTGACTTTGACCAAGAGTTGGCCAGTTTGACTTCCAAGGGTATTTTAGTAATTTTGGTATTTATGGAATTGGTTCTTTGATAGTGTTCTGTGGTGAAGTTTGTGTCGGTGGTTGGAGCAGCTTGGTTTTATTTCCTCAGTCAGCAATTGCAGGTGAGTTATCCTCACTATATCGACAGGGTCTACGGCACCAAGGTCGGCCCTTTATCGGATGGAACTTCGGGTATTGTTTGTTATGTTATTGCTTTGCTAGATCTGCATCCTGGTATTTAGGATGGTGTTATGTTAGTGACCTACTTAAGGTCGGTACCCGGTATATAAGGTAATGTTATGCTAGTGACCATTTAGGTTGGAATCCTAGTTAGGATGTTGATATCCTATGTGATCTGTTGGACTGTTTGTCTGGTTAAGGATTTGTTATGTGATTAATTGTTTTATGTGCACATGGTTGTTTGATGGGGGTTGGGTTGAGGCGGGTCTTCCTTTGTGTTGTATACCAATATACCTAGGGAGGACCAGATATTCCGAAGGCCCAACGAGCGGTCCAGATAGGCTGAAGGCCCCATGAGGGCGGACCAGACGTGTCGAGGCTCGGAAAGTGGACCAGGCCGACTGAAGGCCCAATGTTGGTGGACCAGTCATACTGTAGAATCATAGAGTGGACCAGGTGGATTGAAAGCCCGGTGTGGGCGGACCAATCACATTGTAGAATCGATGTACATGGATAGACTCGGAGGGTGGACCTGGTGGACTGAAGGCCCAGTGCGCGCAGACCAGTCACACAGTAGACTCGATGTGCATGGTTGTTCTATCTGTGATATGTTATGAGTATTTTGATGTGTGGTTGGTATTTTGGGGGTAACTCACTAAGCTTTCGAGCTTACAGTTCAGTGTATTGTTTCAGGTACTTCTGGAGATCGTGGCAAGGCGAAAGAGTGATCGTGCCGCTCCTCATATTTTATGATTTATGTGATATGGTTCTGGGGCATACTCTGAGACTTAAACTATTTTGAAAACAAGATGTATGAACTTTATGGTTTTTGAATAAATTAATGATGTGTGTAAAATCCACTAGTTTTATTCGTACTCTAAAAATATAGATTTAGCACACAAAGGCAGTGAACCTGTCTTTTAGTGGTATAGTTGAATAAGTAGGGTGTCGAACTCAGTGAACGGAAATTAAACTAATAACTAATTTTAACTAAACAAGTAATAAAAGTAAAGGGTTTTCTCTAGTTTTACAAGACTAGAAACTTAAACATACCACCTTACACATAATTAACTAATCAACTAAAGCAAGTAAAAATTCACCAAATTTAATAAAAGGCTTTTTATTTAAGTCCAACCAGTTCACTCCTATGGTTAATTTTCTGATAAAGTAATAAATTAATTGTTATTGGTTACCAACTATTGTGATTAGATTCGCATTCGCTATTACCAACCCTTAGGAAATTAATCAATTCAAGTAGTGATAAGGTGTTTAAACTAATTAACTCCCTAGTTCTATTATTTGGATTAAATAAGATTTGTAATTGGTTAATCAAATTAGTAATTCAACTAACCTCTTGTTTGTTGGTTTCTCAAACAAGCTCACACATTAATTTACCTATTCTCTAATTAATCCTTGTTTCATATTCACTAATCCTAGGCATATAATAAAGTGTTCTCATAAATCATATGAGGTTAACAATTAAGAGATGTTCATGCAGCCTAATTGTCTTCCAATTAACAAAAAATATTTATGGTTAATGCATTAGGGTCTTTAACAAACTTAATTTAATAAAATCACCAACAATCAATCAATCAAAGTATAAATCAAACCATAGGAGTAATTTGGTCTTTCCTAAACAGAAACTATGAAAATTCAGCTCATGATTACAGTAAAAGAAAAGCTAAAAACGAATTTAGTTGATCTAAACATGATTCACTTCTAAGAATAAGTGGAAATTTTAACCTAATTCACCTTGAGCCTTCTAAAGATTAAAGGTTAGGGTTCTTCAGGTCTCCAAGGGTTTCTTCAGTCACAGGTTATTCTCCAGGGAAGCCAAAAAACTCCCCAATTTGGAATTAGATCCTCTATTTATAATTATCTCAAAACAGGGGCAACTCGGCGAGTAGGTGCCCAACTCGCCGAGTTCCTCTGTGAAATACATGTACGGCAAGGATCCTGGACATTACTTTGTGAACATTCATTGGAACTTGCCGAGTAGCTTCTGGACTCGCCGAGTAGCTCCAGGTTTGTTCTTCTTTCTTCATTCCCCGGCTTCTGATTGCTTCTCCTTCTTTCTTTTTGCTCCCAAGCATGTCTTTTAGACTGAAAATATAATTTAGACATTATTAAGTACCTTTTATCCATATTTTGAAAATAATTAGCGTATAATTGAAAAAATTCTATACTAAACACATGGCTAAATATGCACATATCAAAATACCCCACACTTGGCTTTTGCGTGCCCCCAAGCAAGACCGAATTTATCATACTAGAATCACATACAATAATTCCAATTGAACCCAACCATTATGCTAAGACCGCAACGCATGCATTTGTGTCTAAAATTTTTCCTAAGGAACCCCCATAGCCTAAATACTCACAATCCTCATAAACATTCGCCCACTTGTTCCGAACAATGCTCATTTTATGCATCCCTCCGAATCCATCCGCAGAAAACTTCCTAACCTCAAGGTACTTTTGGTTGAGCAACCCAAGCATACATAATCTAGAAAATTATAATTTATGATACCACTATGGAGTTCTTTGGAATCTTCACTTCTTTGACAATTTGATCTTCGATTTTTGGGTATCTTCAAATTTTGAATTTCTTCAGAATTTTTTTTATCTTTGATCTTCATACTTTGACTTTGATGCTCCAAAAATTCTTCAAACTTTTTTCTTGTAATTCTCTCTTTCTTTCTTTCTTTCTTTCTTTTTAACATGTAACTCACTTTTTTTCACTCAAACCTACATGCTTAAGCAAGGGTGCTCAACTTTAACCTTTATTGGTTAAAAATAAAATTTTCCTAGATATATTTCTGGTACACGATGCTAAACATATTGCATCCCTCAAACTAAGCAAGGTCGTGTTTTTGTCCCATGATTTCACTAGAATAAGGAAGCCACAAATGCACAAGAACGTATATAGTCTCATTTAAAGATTTGGGTCTTCATGCAATCATCAACATAATTCTAACATGGAATCCTACTTACTTTTACCATATTTTTCTATGTTAACTCCTAACCAATGTTTTATGCAAAATTTTGAAAAAAAATCAAGCCTAAATTAGGATTAGGATTCTAAATTGACTAAAATGTAACCAACCCCCTACCCCACACTTACATTATGCAATGTTCCCATTGCATGTTATGCATGAAAAGGAAAAATATAAAATATAGAGGGAATTGAAACAAACTCCCCTGGAATAGTAGTCGTGAGGTTGATACTCTTCAATTAAGCTCCTACTTCGAATGACTTTAGACATGGGAACAACTCATCCATGCCTTGGGTATCATGTCGCATGTGGTAAACATCTAAATAGCTCTAATTGTTTAGGACAAAGCTCTCAGAAATCTTCCAGGGATGAATCTTTACGAAAATATGGATAAAGGTTGCAGTGAATGTGCCCAAAACAGATTTTGAGAGTGAAGCATTAAGTGACTCGACGAGACAAACGTGAACTCAGCGAGTAGACCGGCCCCAGCAGAAAGTTGAGGAATTGCACATGAACTCGGCGAGTACCGTAGGTGCACTCGGAAAGTAGTAGCTGAGTCGAAAAATTAATTTTTTTTGTTGTTTATCCTTGGCTAAAGTGCTGAAACAGGACACTTCAATGACTCTTCTTTTATTTTCTTCAATAATAATGTATTTTGTCACTCTCATTCCTAACGGACTCAACCTTAAATGTAACATTTCACATTCTTATCTACACCATCCGTCACTTTAGCCTTGACCAATGAGACTCCTAAATGCACCCTAATCTTCAAACCTAAAAAACAAAGCAACCACAAGTGAAAGAAAACGAACAAAGTCCTAATTAAGATTCGGGTACATCAAAGTTCAAGCACCATACAAACGAAATAAAAAAACATCCAAATAAAAACAAATTTCAAACTTCTTCTTCCATGTCTTCTCCTACTTCTCCACTTCCACTTGCTTGGTTGTTCCTCCTTTGCACACGCTCCTCCCAACTCATAATGTATGGATATCCAAGCCCGAGCCGTAGAGCAATGTTCATTTGTTGAAAGAGATAGGTGAATGACTCATTATTATAGTTAATGCATCGGCCAATATCATCCAAATACCCCCTATACTCCACGTTATTCAAACCCTCATTCTCGTCTTCTCGGGCCCATTCCCTCCTATACCGAACTCTTCTTCCCAGCTCCTCGGAACAATCACCTCGTCTTCGATTGGGATTGCAAATGAATCCCCAAACTTTTCCACAATCGTCGCCCTTCGGAATAATGTAATGCTAAATGGAGGAGGAGAAATCACGGTTAAAGCCCTTGCCTCTTGCATATCCAAAATCCCATATGACCTTGCTAGTCTTGTTACAAACATATCCCCATTAATTTTGGAGGTAATCTTCTCCTTCACCGCTCCATCCGCAAGATATTTTTCCAAACAATAAGGCAAGTTTCAAAAAACACCCGGGGTGATGATGCTCCACAAGTAGAAAATGTCGAGAGTAGGAACTTTGTCATCATCCTTCCTCATGGTGATGGTACTAGCAATGAGGCGGTGGATGAGATGATGGATCGGAGAACGAATATGGCCTTCCTGAGCAGAAGAGGGAATATAAACCCAATTCAATACTATTCCACCAAGTGGAGGCAATGAATTCCTCGAGAAGATCCTTATGACATTGCTCTAAAAATGTTTCAAAATCCTTCGACATAATGACATTTTGGTCATAGAGACCTACTGTCCAGGCAAGTTCTGCTATGTTGCACTGGCGCAGCTCCCCTCCAAGGCAAAAAGTGATAATATTTGGGTTATAGTATTCACTACCACCCCGAAATGAGATAGTAGTAAAGAATTCCCAACACAGTTCTATGAATACGGGTTCTTGTATTTTGAAAAGCTGCATCCACCCATCACAGATTATTGTTGTTCCTTCCACTTCAAAAGATTTCACCAAATAAGGGGTTAACTCCTCTTCCAACCTGGTTTGACTCAGCCAATCCCAATTAATTGCATTGGGGAGGTAAATCTCTTTATGTTTCAGTGCCTCCAATCTATTTTTCGCCCGAGCTTGCAAAGACCTTGAAGTAATTTGTGGGAAAGCAAGCCATGAAATGTCTCCATAACTTCCTCCTCTAGCGCTCTGGCCTCTTCTGGACATGATTTCTGCAAAACAACATCAAGAAAACAACAAAAAAAAACCTAGATAATTAAAACTCACCATAACAGATTCAACAAAGCATGAACTCGCCGAGTTCATGAACTACTCGGCGAGTAGTATGAACTACGATAGCAGTTCACCTCCCGGTCTAGATTAGCTCAACAAAACACAGATATTTACTTTGGGGTTTGCTGTTCTAAGTCCCTTAAGCATAAATTCGCAAGAAATTTTGTCCATATCCTCCTAATTCATCCTAAAATAAAAACCCTAGAATTGGAGTAATCCCCCAAATCCGGATTTTAGCAAGAGAAGTACTCAAAACTATTAAAGTCGGGACCTTTAGCAAGAATCCGAAGGAAAAATCTTACCTTTGGCTTTTTAGATGAAGATTCAACAAGAATTCAAAGAATTTGCTTGAGAGAAAACACAGTGCTCGGCTAGTAGACTTGGGAGGCGGCTGATGAAAATGATTGGGGTAAAAAGAAACCCTTATTTACAGATTGTAAAAAAATTCAATTAAAAACGTGGACTCGTGAGTAGAAACGCGAATTCGTGGTTTTTTATGGATTTCAAAAAGTACTCGCCGAGTAATTTATGAACTCGGCGAGTAGATCATTCAACTTGAAATCATATTAAGCATAATTTCAGAAGACGATTGGAAGAAAAAAAAAACAAATCCTAAAAGTAAAAAACAAAAATAAAAAATAAAGGGAAAAGAAATGCAAACTCTAAACTCGGGTTGCCTCCTGGAAGCGCTTCTTTTTAAGGAGTCGTTAGCTGGACTCCTTCCCGCTCTACGTTTCTGTCATGCCTTCCAGCAGCATCCCTTCTTCAAGTTCTTCATTCCTCGGGATTCCTTCTTCATATTTTTTCACCCAATGTCCATTAACCTTGAAAGGAGTGCCTTCTCTTGATAGTAACTCGATAGCTACATGTGGAAAAACTTTCTTCACTATAAATGGACCATTCCATCGCGACTTTAGCTTGCGTGGAAAGATTTTGAGCCTTGATTTAAAAAGCAACACTTTTTGCCCTTCGTGAAAGTCCTTATTACGCTTGATTCTTTTGTCATGCCAATTATTTGTTTTTTCTTTGTAAATCAAGGAGCTAGTGTAAGCTTCATTCCTAAGTTCTTCAAGGGCATTCAATTGCATCAAGCGGTTGGTTCTAAGTTCGGCCAAATCAAAGTTACACATTTTTAAAACCCAAAAAGCTTTATGCTCTATTTCTACCGGTAGATGACATTGCTTCCCATAAACTAGTCTATATGGTGTAGTACCAATAGGTGTTTTGAAAGCTGTTCGGAAGGCCCAAAGTGCATCATCTAACCTATCAAACAATTCCTTTCGATTGTTACCCACCGATCTCTCCAAAATTCTTTTTAATGCTTTATTCGTCACTTCAGTTTGCCCACTAGTTTGTGGATGGTAAGATGTAGAGAATTTATGGGTTACCCCATATTTTCTTAACACATTTTCTAATTGATCATTGGCAAAGTGAGTGCCCCAGTCACTAATAAGAGCTTTAGGGACTCCAAATCTTAAGAATAACTTCTTTAGAAAGCGCACCACCACCCGAGCATCATTAGTTAGTAAAGCTTGTGCCTCCACCCACTTGGATACATAATCAACCGCCACCAAAATATATTTGTTCCCTTTTGACATTGGAAATGGTCCCATGGAATCGATCCCCCACACATCAAACACTTCACACTCTTGAATACTATGTTGTGGCATCTCATTTCGGGATGATATATTTCCCGCTCTTTGGCATGCATCATACTCTTTGACATATTGGGTAGCATCTTTAAAAATTGTGGGCCAATAAAACCTAATATCAAACATCTTCTTAGCTGTGTAACGTGCTCCATGATGTCCACCGGTGGGCCTGCTATGGCAATGCTCCAAAATTTCTCGGCTTTCCTTCCCAAATATACATCTCCTTATGATCCTATCCGCGCAGCTTCAAAAAAGATATGGCTCGTCCCAAAAGTAGTATTTTATTTCTAATTTGAATTTCTTGTTTTGTTGGCAGGTAAAATCTTTTGGGATATACTTGGTAGCTAAGTAATTAGTTATATCTGCAAACCATGGCTCCACCCCCGTGATCACTAAAATGTACTCATCCGGAAAGTCATCTCCAATTTTATCCTCTTCCAATGCTTCCAAATGCGGGTTTTCTAGTCTTGATAAGTGGTCGGCAACTACATTCTCCATTCCCTTTCTATCTCATATCTCGATATCAAATTCTTGTAAAAGTAGAACCCAATGTATCAATCTTGGCTTTGCATACTACTTGGCAAACACGTACTTAATAGTAGAGTGGTCAGTAAAAACAGTGGTTTTAGATAAAATAAGATCAGGGCAGAATTTTTCAAAAGCATACACCACGGCTAGTAATTCCTTTTTAGTTGTGGTGTAATTTTTTTGGGCCGGATTCAAAGTCTTGCTTGCATAATAAATGGGTTGAAAGTGTTTATCAACCCTTTGGCCAACACTACTAGAAAAAAGGCCTTTTACGACGCTCATTGCGCGTCGTAAAACGCTTAGACGACGCACAAATGCGCGTCAAGGAAGGCCCTGTCATAAAGAGAGACGACACGCTTTTGCGCGTCGTCTGTAGACGACGCGCATTTACGACGCGCATTTATGACGCGCATTTACGACGCACGGTTATGTCACGCAATGCGTATCAAGGAAGGCCCTGTCATAAAGGAAGACGACACGCATTTGCGTGTCGTAACCTTACGACGCGCGTGTTTATGACACGCAATGCGTATCAAGGAAGCCCCAGTCAAGAAAGACCATGTCATAAATGAAGACGACACACATTTTTGCGTATCGTAATTTTAATTTTTTGAAAAAAAAAAATATATTTATTAATTTATAAATTAAATTTGCATTTAATCTCTCATAATAGAAATAAAATACCATATACAAAAAATACAGTCCATTGCATAATATAAAATAAAATACCATATACAAAAAATACAATCCATTGCATTTAATTTGTATGTATAACAAAGACACATGTGTTAAACTTGTTACCATTAACATCTAATCGTATGGACTCGAGTGTTAAACTTGTTACCATTAACATCTGATTCATAAGTCCTTTCAACAAGATTGTTACCTGCATAAATGAAAACAAACAGGAACATTAACAGCCCATCTATGAACAATTTGACAAGATGCGCCAAAAATGAATCATTAATAACTCCTTTCAAGGATAATTTGGTTTGGATAGAAGATTAAACTAAATACAAATCACAAAGAATCTAAAAAAAGTCAAATGGGAGACTGCTATATATTACTCAACTTTATGATCAATTTGAAGCTTACTCTTGTGGTCTAATAATTTGTGTTTGCAAGTAAAACTTACACATGGTTGCTTTAGCAATTGATTTTGACATGTTAGGATAGTTTTTATTTGTTTTGGAAGCAACAATTCATTACCAAATGGCAGACTGTTATATATTGTACATATATTTCTAGTAAATTCTACCATAATAGTGCATGTGCAGTTCAATCCTAGACACAAATATCCTAGTATTCATCAGATTTTAGCTATACTTACATTGTCATGGACCAACACTTCAATTCCTTCATCAATTATCTCCTTCATTGCAAAGAATTAGCCACCAATAATATTTCACGCAAATCTGAGTTTCAGGACATGATCAATTATGGTTGTGATAGTTTGAATGAATTTATATGAAATTGATTCAGTAGTTACGTACCTAGAGTGTATATGTATAAATCAACAATTATGTTTACCTAAATAACTGAAATACAAAGGACGTCACCTTGCAAAGTCATGATAAGAGAACTAACAACCATCGTTTCTACTACAAACCTCAATAGCATCCCAAAGGCAGTTAGAGTCACGCCACAATTAATTATCTTGGGTTGTAATGCTCCTGAAAAAGATTAAGTAAAGTTTGTAAAATAGTTCATATAGAGTACTTAAAAGGGTAAAAATGGAATTAATTTATTTATATTATAAAAAATTAATAATCACCTTATGTAAAGCTTCAACTAAAGTTGTTTTATATAAAGCTTCAACTTTGTAAAATAGTTCATATAAAGTTGTTGTATATAAGACCAATCACGACCCTGTGCAAGCCTTTTCTCTATAGCTAATTTAGCATATCTTAAAAGTATAGGAATTGCTAAAAAAAAGAATAAATAAAAAAATAAGCATTTTTTATTAAAATTTGTAATGTTTTTTGTGAACAGGATAGACAATAAACAATTAAATCTGAAACAACAGCTTTTCGAACTTCTTCATGAAAGTATCATCTTGATCACCCATCTCCTATCATAAAAAAAAGCGTTATTGAAAGATGGAGAAGATAAATAAAAACATCAGTTATTTTCTCCCAATAGAAGGGAAGAGGCTAAGTAAGAGCTACCATCCAAAATGTTACCTATGGCTCCAAGCTTGCTCGCTTTTTGGTGAATATGAAAGAACAAAACTTGAAAGTGAAAGCTCATCTTAACCATCTTTTTAAACTTGGGAGTTGGGATTTTTTAATTAAATAAAATTTATATGTTTAATACGAACAAAGTGTGTTCAAGCCCATAAAAAACATGCGCCCATCTAAAAATTCCGTACAATCTCTAAAAAATCTCAGATTCTTTAGTGTGTATAGACTATGGACAATAACATGGTATAAAATCACGCCATCGCCTTATAATTCAAGAGGTTACTCATAGCTATAATGGGTAAAAAAATTAAAGTAAAACACCCTAACAACTTGGCGCTAATATTAGGCACACAGGGGCATTTTTTCCGCAAAAAAAGTCTTATGATTTGAACGACTAACAGCAATAGCCTCTAATCGAGCATTCAATGAGCTTTGATTTTTCTTCTCATCTTCCGATGGAAAGCTGATAGCTTTATAACATTCTAACATTTCTGCAAGGTTTGCCAACATATATAAAACAGAATTTTAATCGAAATTAATGTTTAATTATAATACCAAAATTAAGGTGCTAAAATATTTATTCTTACCTTGCTCATTAGCCATGTCAAAAAAAGCATGAAGCTTCAACGCCCTTTTGTAGTACATCATTTCTCTAACCGAACTGGTGGATAAAGGAAAATGTGGTGTTTTACCTAGTGTGCCTATCAGATCCCACCACAACAGCTTCGCCAAGTTAATAGTCGTCCCCGACTACCACCTCTTGGAAAAAACTGAAATAACACAACAAAATCTCCATAACACAAAAGCCAAAAGAAAGCTCTGAATTTAAGCAGTATAGACACCAACATCTAAATCTGTAAAAACCAACCGCTTGGGAAAAAAATTAAAAAAAAAAAAAAAAAAGACGACACAACTTTTAATATAAAAAGAAAAGAAAAAGTTGTGAACACGCAAGCAAAAACTGGTAAGCGTGACTACCTTAAATCCCAAATGAACAAGAAAAAAGACACAAGGTTACAAGCTGAGTGTAAATTTAAGAATTTACCCCTTCTGGATATATCACTTGGCTTTTTTCATGAGTGTTTTGGTTCTATATTCACTGTCATCATGAATAAAGCTCCACCAGATATAAGACACAGGAACCACAATGGCATGTGAAATAGCATGGGCATCAAAAAAACCCTTGTAGGGTGGAAAATCATAAATTTGAAATAAAATAATTAATCCTTCACCAATTTTCACAACCCAAATCTTCCATTCAGATGGATGATTCGAAATTCCAGCCCATACCCCCCAAATCAGTACCTTTGCTACTCCTATTATAGCACAAGCCTTCATATTTAAATATGTATATAAAAGGTTTAAAAAGTCAAAAAGCTTAAAAAGGTCTTTTCCTTTTTGTATTATGAGGGGAAATGAACGCTTACCATAGTCAAATTGGTAGCATTTTAAATAAAGAATGAGGGGTAAAGTGGTCATTACTTAGATTCAGATAGTTCAACAGCAATATTAAGAGAAGAGAGTGCCACAGACACAGCTTCCTGAAATCTAGATTCAAGAATCAAGAATGAATAGTTATCAAGGAGTTGATGTAATGTAGAAGAATTTGATGCACCTCAATCCTAAAGGCACGTCTGAGTGGCCATTTTCAATGATATTTGACAGTTGTATCGCCAGCTATCTCTCTTTCTTCTTCCGTAACAAGCATACATTAGAATCTGCAGCCACTGAGACAATCCCATTTTATCCATTTTATGTATAGTGGCTCTTGTAGATACCATGAATCCTCACCAATCAGGCATATAACTTGAATGCTATTCCATATATTATTTTAGTTATATTTAACGAATTTATTTTTTATAAAATAAGAAACTGAACATAAAAGTTGTTTAAAATCCAAGTAAATCATCATAAGTATGATAATTTTATTACTTTTATTTAAAAAAAATGTCATTAAAAATTACACAGATAGAAATGTAGTATTTTTGCAATTTTTCATTCCATTCCATGATTAACTTAATCAAAGGTAAGGTATGAGCATAGTTCCACCACCAGCTGTAAATTGAGAAAATAAATATGAATAAAGCTTTCAAACCTTCAATTGAGCTGTTCACACATAAAAAGGTTTTTATAGTATTTTGCACCCAAACCTTAGTTGAATTGTACTTACACAGTACTAGTTAAGAAGATGGCTCAGCTTTTTGACCACAAAAATGCAGGGGATGTAGTTGAGAAGGTAAGCCCGAGTAGCAGTTCAGATAACACGAGCAAGACTACTACAAAAACAGTAAACTGTAACATAGATAGGTCAAAATTGAACTTCTGAAACGTTTCATCCTGCAAACTATAACATAGATAGGTCAAAATCTTACCTACATCAACTTTAAGGTTGCCTTGTTAGAGAGAACGACTAGAATAGATTTCCCTTTTTAACCATAAAACATTTTATCTGCATTGTCAATGATCACATCTGAACAGGTGATTCTTCAGAGGTTAATTCATGTCTCACAATAACACATAAAAGAACAGTACATGAAACCTACCTCAATGTTATTGCTATTGTACATTACACTTCAGATTTAATAAAAACATGTGTAGTTCCTTGCTCAAAATATATAAGATAACATTAAAACACAAGAGTCACTCATTGGGGCATTTTATCAAATAGTTGGTGTTCACCACAAAGTATCCCTAAACAGGCGGTGTTTAATTATTCAAAGACTACCAGGTTGTTGTCTTATCTAGTAACAAAGCAACCAAAAATAACAAGTAGTAGCCCAAGTTGTAGGAGCGTAGAGAAATAAAACATCTATTGTGTTTAGAAGATTCAAAAGATTCACAAACAGCGTAACTCAAAAAAAAAACGTATTTACTGATGACTATAATAAGATTTGATTACTCACCTGTATATATAAATGCCTGATGGTTCCATCATTGGCAGTGGGTAACAAGATCACGAAATCAACCACTTTGTAGTCATGAAACCTTGTGGTGAGATTCGTGAGGGTTTAAACAACCGTTGTAGGCTCGAGAGTAACCAAGTCGCAGGGTTGTGTTGCCATACCGGGAATTCATAGCCAAGCTGGGTGAAGGAGTAAGACGATTTAATAAGATAATTCAAAAATAGGAGATAGAAACCTAAATTGCCTTTTAGGTTTTGAAAACGTGAATTCAAGGAGAGGAGGAAACCTTGTTGGGCTTAGAATCCCTAGTATTGCATCATAGAGCCCACGATCGTAATGATTTTGTAAGGTCTATTTTTAGGAGCAAAAAAGCCTCAATCTCAACAGTCTTATTCCGCCTTAAGATTTGACGAAGGTGAAAGCTAAACTCTATCATCTCCATTCCATACGATTTCAACCCTTTGTAATAGCCTCTTCAGTTGTTCTATTATGTCTCGTACCTGTCGATCACCACCAGAAACCCTAGCACGTACTAAGTCGATAGAAAAATGAGAGAATCGGAATTTTAGGAGAAAATAATAGACCTCCCGCTACCTACTAAGAAGAAAGACGCACGTTAGGGTTCTTCGTTGTGTGTTGTTTTGATTTATCTATGGGAAATCAGAAACAAACGAGAATCAAGCTTTGCATTCCACACTTCATAGCGATAACTCATGGAATTCACAGAGTTTCATTAAGACAAACCATGGAAAAGAGAAAACTAGAAACGAAGGAAGATGAGAAAAAAAGCAGGGTTTTCTAATTTTTGGGGACTTCGTTCCCGCTTAGCTATTAAAGGTCGGAAAAGGCGCGTTCCATTAAAACTTATAAAGCGACATCCTTAGACGATACGCGTTTTACTATAGGTGCCCTCCGTGTTTTTTTCTTTTTTTATTTAGACACTAATTTAAGGGCACGCAATAATGCGTGACATAAATCATTAAATTTTTTGAAGAGATGACACTTTTTTAATGTCACA
Source organism: Lactuca saligna (assembly GCF_052625555.1). Classification (NCBI taxonomy): domain Eukaryota; kingdom Viridiplantae; phylum Streptophyta; class Magnoliopsida; order Asterales; family Asteraceae; genus Lactuca; species Lactuca saligna. The sequence goes on along the minus strand of NC_136422.1, from coordinate 50,787,103 downwards.
CGCTTTTACGTAACATAAATCAAGGAGTGTCGTGGTTTGCGCGTCGTAAAAGGGTCTTTTTCTTGTAGTGCAAGTACAACGCCTAATGCAAAGTTGCTTGCGTCGCACATTATTTCAAAAGGTAGGTTCCAATTCGGGGCAATAATGATCGTGGCATTAGTTAATTTTTCTTTCAGAAATTCAAATGCCTCTAGAATCTCTTTAGTGAAATTAAATGGTGCATCTTTAAAAAGTAATTGTGTTAGAGGTTTAGTTATTTTAGAAAAATCTTTTGCGGTAAAAACCCGCGTGACCTAAAAAACTCCTAATGCCCTTTACATTAGATGGTGCGGGTAATTTAGCAATTGTATCTATTTTTGCCCAATCCACCTCAATTCCCGCTTTGGATACCTTGTGGCCTAAGACTATGCCCTCTTTAACCATACAGTGACATTTTTCCCGATTGAGGACTAAATCGGTTTTTCACACCTTGCAAGCATTAAATCAAGGTTAGCAACACAATCATGGAAGGAAGATCCAAAAACAGAAAAATCGTCCATAAATACTTCCATGAATTTTTTCCACCATGTCATTCTCGCAGGTGCATTGCATAACACAAAGGGCATGCGACGATAGGCAAAAGTTCCACTCGGGCAAGTGAAAGTAGTCTTTTTTTGGTCAATTGGGTCTATGAGTATTTGGAAGTAACCCGAAAATCCTTCTAAGAAACAATAGCAGTTATGGCCAGAAAATCTTTCAAGCATTTGATTAATAAAAGGTAAAGGAAAATGGTCTTTACGAGTGGCATCATCTAGTTTTCGATAATCGATGCACACTCGCTAACTGGTTACTGTTCGGGTCGGAATAAGCTCGTTCTTCTCGTTTGTTACAACCGTCATCCCGCCTTTCTTGGGCACCACTTGAACAGGACTAACCCATGGACTGACGGAAATAGAATAAATGATCCCCGCATCTAAAAGCTTGACTACTTCCTTCTTGACCACTTCTTGCATGTTCGGGTTCAGTCTACTTTAGTGTTGCATTACCGACTTCGCTTCTTCTTCTAGGTTGTTCTTGTGAGAGAAATAAGAGGGGCTTTTTCCCTTGATATCGGTGATACTCCATGCAAGGGCACTCTTTCTCTTCTTTAGGACATGGACTAATTCTTCTTTTTCATATTTGGAGAGGTCAGAAGCTATTATAACAGGTTTGTGTTGACCATCTTCAAGGAATGTGTACTCCAAGTGATCTGGTACTGATTTCAGCTCAATTTTTGTGTTCTGCATGGTGAACACGTCGAGTCCAATGAAGGGACTCGTCAAGTCCTGGGCAGAATTCGAGATAACTATGGGTTCTTCATATGGACTCAACGAGTAGATCGGGGCTACTCGGCGAGTAGGCTGCTCATTGGTTTTTATTAGTTCATTATAATCAGCTTCTTCCAGTGATATCTCTATTTCTAGTAGGTCTCTTTTAGCACCAAGTTCTTCATCAAAGGCGATGGTGGACTTGTTTGGTTCTTCATTGTTTCATTCCTCCATTAATTCATCCAACATATCAATTGAAAATGTTGTGTCATCATTGTTCCTTGCATGCTTCATGGCTTGATCAACCCCGAAAGTGACTAATTCATCTCCCACCCGTAGAGTAAGTTTTGAATCTCGCATGTCAACGATAGCGCTCGCGGTGTTAAGGAAAGGTCTTCCAAGGATAATCGGGACTTGAGGATCCGCTTTCATGTCCAAAATTATAAAATCCACAGGGAACAAAAACCTATCCACCTTTACCAAAAGATCTTCACAGATTCCTCGTGGGAATGTAACTGTTTTATTTGCTAAGTGGATTGCCATTCGAATTGGCCTCGGCTCCGGGAGATCTAACTTTTTGAAAAATGAATAAGGCATGAGGTTTACACTTGCCCTCGAATCAGCTAGTGCATATATGGTGACCAAGTTTCCAAATTGACAGGGCAATGTTAAGCTTCCCAGATCTACTTTCTTCTTAGGAAGTGTGCTCAACATAGTAGCTGAACAGTTTTCGTTTAGGACCACCTTCTCCACTTCTTCCATCTTCCTTCTATTAGTTAGAAGCCCCTTGAGAAATTTGGCGTATTTTGGCATTTGGGCAACCGCTTCTATGAATGGTATGTTGATTTGAAGAGCCTTTATGTGTTCTAGAAAGTTCTGGTAGTCTTCTTCATTCTTTTCTTGCCTAGCTCGGGTTGGATATGGCAGTGGAGGCTGATATGGCTTAACAGGAGTTTTACTTTTTTGATCAGGTGGCGGACTCGCCGAATCCATATCATGGACTCAGCGAGTAGGGTCTGGGTTCAGCTGGTTTTGCTTTTGGCTTGGGTTTTTCGCATCCTCCTTTTGTAACTTATTAGGATCTTCGTTCTGAATAGGAGCCATGGAAGTAATGATCTTCCCACTTCTAGTTGTCACAATATTTATATGCGTGCCTCGTGGGTTGTTTTCGGTTTTACTAGGAAGTTCTCCCAGCGATCTTTGATTAATTTGTTGGGCAAGTTGCCCCAGCTGTGTCTCAATGTTGTGGATAGATGCTTGTTGATTTCTAAGTATTGTTCTTGTCTCTTGTATTGCAGCATCATGGTCATTGTGTCTCTTTTCTAAAGAAGCTACAAATTTAGTAAGCATGTCCTCCAAACTTGGTTTTCTTTCTTGCACCGGCTCCTCCTGTTGGTAAAAACCTCTTCCTTTTTGTTTATACTTCTCCTCCTTAGCCTTCTTGTACTCATCACAAGGAAGCCATCCCTTCTTGGGTTTTTGCCAATCATCATCATATTTTTCACCTTTTGAGTAGCATACTTGCGCCTTCTTGTTCCCATTCTCATCCAAGTCACAATCTCTAGTAAGATGAGGTCCAGTACAATTCTCACAACCCACCAGAATAGCATGTATTGTTTGATCAATTTTACCCATCCTCCTATACATGGTTTTCAACATAGCCATAACTGCTGACAAATCTTCTGAAGTTGCATAATTTGATCCCCTCGTCACATCATTCCTTGGGTTATGGTATTCCCTATAATGCTTAGAGAATTCCTCAATTAGTTGCTTTATCACCGGGGGTGCTTTCTTTGTGAGTGGGCCTTGTGAGTCAAGTAATTTCCTTGTTGTAACATTCACTCCATCATAGAAAATGGAGACTTCTTGTTGACTATTGAGATCATGATGTGGGCAATTCCTTAGTAGACTTTTGTACCTCTCCCAAGCCTCATAAAGTGATTCTCCAGCTTGTTGTTCATAGTTAGCTATGGCTTTCTTTAACTTAGATATTTTGGAGGGTGAGCAAAATTGATCAATAAACTCTTCTTTCATCTTGGCCCATGTAGTGATGGATCCGGAGGGAAGTGACTTGAGTCAATCCTTTGCAGCACCCTTCAATCTAATCGAAAGCATGTGAAGCAGCTGAGTCTCGCGAGGCACGTTTGGAACATTGAAATAATCAGCTACATCATTAACTTCATCTAAGTGTTTGTAAGCATCTTCGTGGTCTTTTCCGTAGAAGGGGATCCCTTTGAGTTGAGCCAGTATGTGACCCTTAAGCTCAAAAGTGGCAGTTGCGGGAATTGCGGGTTGCACAAATCCTGGGCCTGTATCATCCCGTATCCTCTTCTTCCATTCGCCCATGGGCACTTCATCGATGTTTTCCATGGTGTTGTCCAAGTCTCCTTCTTGATCGCTTTCCTCTTCGTATTCGGTTTCGTAGTCGTATTCAAATTCGGCTTCTTTTGGATTGTCTTCAATATCTTCTAGCTTACTTTCTTCGCTCTTACTACTGCTGGTCTCTCCTGGTTTCTTGTTCTTCTTCTTCCCGAAACCGTTTTCAAGCTGGTCAAAGGTGACTTCTTAGGTGTATTCGAGCCTTCAACGTCCTTGCCTTTGTTTTTCCTCAACGCGGATTCTAGGTCTTTAAAAGGGGGAACCAAAGGAGTGTTGGATCCTCTGGTCATGAAAATCCTACAACCAGAACAAGAAAAAAACACGTAAAAAGAACAAAAAAATGAAACATAACGAAATTAAAAAAAATAAAAATAAACTGTCAATCAGCAGTGGACTCGCCGAGTAGGGTCGAATGCACTCGGCGAGTTCACTATGTAATAAGCTAAAATATATAAAATTAAATAAAAACGACTAAAAACTAATAACTAATAAAACTTGACCTAATTACTGAATTACTGGAAAAAAAAAAAAAAAAAAAAAAAAAAAAAAAAAAAAAAAGAAGATAACTTTGAGTAAAGATAATCCCACACAAAGGATCGATAAACCTAGGAATTAGATTTAATTTTTGAACCGCTCCCCGACAACGCCGCCAAAAACTTGATGTGTGTAAAATGCATTGGTTTTATTCCTACTCTAAAAATATAGATTTAGCACACAAATGCAGTGAACCTGTCTTTTAGTGGTATAGTTGAATAAGTAGGGTGTCGAACTCAGTGAACGGAAATTAAACTAATAACTAATTTTAACTAAACAAGTAATAAAAGTAAAGGGTTTTCTCTAGTTTTACAAGACTAGAAACTTAAACATACCACCTTACACATAATTAACTAATCAACTAAAGCAAGTAAAAATTCACCAAATTTAATAAAAGGCTTTTTATTTAAGTCCAACCAGTTCACTCCTATGGTTAATTTTCTGATAAAGTAATAAATTAATTGTTATTGGTTACCAACTATTGTGATTAGATTCGCATTCGCTATTACCAACCCTTAGGAAATTAATCAATTCAAGTAGTGATAAGGTGTTTAAACTAATTAACTCCCTAGTTCTATTATTTGGATTAAATAAGATTTGTAATTGGTTAATCAAATTAGTAATTCAACTAACCTCTTGTTTGTTGGTTTCTCAAACAAGCTCACACATTAATTTACCTATTCTCTAATTAATCCTTGTTTCATATTCACTAATCCTAGGCATATAATAAAGTGTTCTCATAAATCATATGAGGTTAACAATTAAGAGATGTTCATGCAGCCTAATTGTCTTCCAATTAACAAAAAATATTTATGGTTAATGCATTAGGGTCTTTAACAAACTTAATTTAATAAAATCACCAACAATCAATCAATCAAAGTATAAATCAAACCATAGGAGTAATTTGGTCTTTCCTAAACAGAAACTATGAAAATTCAGCTCATGATTACAGTAAAAGAAAAGCTAAAAACGAATTTAGTTGATCTAAACATGATTCACTTCTAAGAATAAGTGGAAATTTTAACCTAATTCACCTTGAGCCTTCTAAAGATTAAAGGTTAGGGTTCTTCAGGTCTCCAAGGGTTTCTTCAGTCACAGGTTATTCTCCAGGGAAGCCAAAAAACTCCCCAATTTGGAATTAGATCCTCTATTTATAATTATCTCAAAACAGGGGCAACTCGGCGAGTAGGTGCCCAACTCGCCGAGTTCCTCTGTGAAATACATGTACGGCAAGGATCCTGGACATTACTTTGTGAACATTCATTGGAACTTGCCGAGTAGCTTCTGGACTCGCCGAGTAGCTCCAGGTTTGTTCTTCTTTCTTCATTCCCCGGCTTCTGATTGCTTCTCCTTCTTTCTTTTTGCTCCCAAGCATGTCTTTTAGACTGAAAATATAATTTAGACATTATTAAGTACCTTTTGTCCATATTATGCAAATAATTAGCTAATAATTGTTAAAATTCTATACTAAACGCATGGCTAAGTATGCACATATCAATTAAAATGTTTTAATTTGGCTTAAATTTTATGGGTGTTACAAGTTCGTATCAGAGCCTTAGTTTGAGTGAATTGGAGGAACATTCGTGTGAATCCAGTATCAAATCAAGGAGGGATTTTCAAAATGGTTTTCAAAAGGTTTTTCAAAATAAGTAAAGGAGGATGCAGAGGGTACGATCAGCCAGAGCCGGTAAGTAGACCCCAAAATACCATACAAGTTGTTTGATTATGTGATATTTTAGAACAACATGCTAGTACTAGGCTAGGGGTCTTCAGGAATTTCATGATAGAATTGCATGATTATATGATGCCTACTAGCCTTGGGTTTCCTTTGTCTGAAATTGACATCATTACTGTAGTTATTTAGTGTATGCATCATGGTTATACATAATTAAGATCTTATAGCTTGAGAATGTTTGATTTGGCCTTATGTTCTATTCTTGTATGATTGGGAGCTTAGGGTAGGATTGGATATTCGAAAGTCTATAGGGTCCAGCGATATATATGATTAGCATACACTAGTTCTGCAGGGTTGGTGGAAGTTTCATGGATGGGAGGGTTGCATGAGACCGGTAGGTCGGTCATGGGATAGTGGTGCTCCTCTAGGAGTGGGGATTGAGTGTTCGTTATGTATACGCTATTGTTAGGGTGTTGTGGTGATACTTGATACAAATATGGGTAAGTATGGAAGGTAGTATGGGCCCGTACTACTGAAAGCACAGGACCCATACGCGTATCAAGGAAGTCACAACCCCTAGGGTTTTGTTGGGAGCTAGTTCTCGAGGTTATTATGAGGAATGTCTAATATCTTATGGCATATTTTTCAGTATGGCGATTACAAGACGTCTCGGGGTAGGATCCGGTTCGGGATCAGGATCAGGAGAGGGTGATTAGGATGGATCAATACCACCCGAGGTCATTGGTCAGATGAGTATGGATGAGTTAGATGCTAGGATTCGTGAGTCCTGCATGATGAGGTTGCTGCTATATTCTAGGCTGAGTTGGCAGAGATGTTTGGGTCGATCAAGACCGCCATGGTTGAGTACTTTGATGAGTACTATGCAGCTCTTACGGAGGCGGCTGCTGCGGCAGCTATAGCAGCTGTAACAGCGGCAGGGGGGAACCGATCGAGGTTTTCAGTATCGGGACTTTTAATAATACGAATCCCCCTACTTTCGATGGAGTTTAGGATACAATCGTTTCCATGAGATGGTTGTCAGATGTGGAGGGCTGTTTCTTCACGTGTTCATGCCCTGCGGATCAGAGGGTGAGGTGTGCTTTGAACCTTTTGAGGCTCGGAGCGAAGGATTAATGGAGGTTGACTACGGGATCTTATTCTGATGCGCAGTGGGCTGCAGTTACTTGGGATCAGTTCCGGGAGATGTTCAAACTCGTTATTTCCACGGGTTGAGAGAGAGAGAGAGAAAGAGAGAGAGAGAGAGAGAGAGGTTGGCTCAAGAGTTCCTAGAGCTAAAGCAGGATTCAGAGTCGGTGACGGAGATCACCAGGATGTTCACTGAGAGTGCGATGTTTTGCCCGGAGTTTGCTTCGGAGCAGGCTCAGATGTCCCGATATTTAAGTATGCTCAAGAGGGACATCAGGCAGTTTGTGTCCATGCAGAGGTGTGATACCTTGTTAGAGCTGCAGGAGGCCACCAGGCGGCAGGAGTTAGAGATGGAGTTGCAGTTATGAGAGAAGAGGCAGGCCCCGATGCAGTCGCAGCCGATGCCAAAATGGTCCAAAACCGTTGACTCTAGGGTTGGAGATCAGAGCAGCCGCACTTGTGAGAAGTGTGGGAAGGGTCATGCCGGAGTTTGTGGGTCCGGTGGTGCGTGTATCAAGTGTGGGAAAGAAGGGAACTATGCAAGGGATTGCCATCATTCGGTCCCAACTCAGGATATGAGAATTTGTTATCATTGTCATCAGGTTGGACACTTGAGGGTCAATTGTCCATAGCTTGCTGCAAGACCAGTGCAGGCTCTAGCAACGGCCGCTTTGAGGACTACAGGTGGAGGTCAGGGTAGAGCGGAGCCTCCAAGGGCTCACGAACGAACTTTCCAGCTTGCAGCAGAGGAGGTCAGGTCAGAGCCGGATGCAGCTGCAGGTATGTTTCCAATTTGATATCTTGTTATTTGCTAATTATGTGGTATTGTAAATTTGTTCGCCGTTTTCGCATGATTCATAGTATGATTGGGGATCTTAGTAGTTAGGAGTTATAGTTGGTTAGCATTCAGGAGGATTCTTGGACGAAAGATAAGGTATATGATCTCGTTGCTTGGAACAACAATGACGTTGCGAGAAGTGTTTAGTTGAGATTCAAATTTCCTTGGAGTTCAGGATGTGCGATGTCGGGAGAGTGACCTGTGGAGGTTGCTCACTCTGGAGGGATTTAGTCCGGGAGAAAAGGGGGAAACTCTATCAAGTAAGGTCGATTGAGTTATGCCAGTTTGTCTGCGGAAGTTAGTAGTTGGTACACTAAGTTAGGAGAATTGGAAAATTCTTCGGTAAAACAACAAGTATTCAAGGTTGGTTAGCTATTTAGATTTATCAGTGTTGTTAACCGAGAGTGTGGCATGATTGGAGCAAGTGATAGACAAGTGGGGCAGGGAACAGACCATGGTTTCAGGTAAGGTAGTTGGTCGATGTGAGGCCTGGGCTTAGGCCATGGAAAGGATTCTGGGAATGGAACTGGAGTTCGAAACCCCAAGAGGGCTAGAACAGACTGTATGGGAGAGATTCCCGGGAAGGATGGTTTAGGGTGATGTACGATAGTTTTAGCAGTCCGGATAAACTGAAGGTAGGGAGGCGTACCAATCAGGCCGAAGGCTCGAGGAACAGTCCAGACAGGTTGAAGGCCTAGGAGGGCGGTCCAGACATGCTGAAGGTTCTGAGAGTGGTCCAGATAGGTTGAAGGCTTAGAAAGGTGGTCCAGTCATGCTGAAGACTCTATATGTGTTAGTAGATCGGTATGAGGAGAATTAGTGAATATGTCGCTATGCAATAGTAATCGATATTGTCTGGCCCCAAGTATTGATCATGATGATGGAGTTGGCTGGAGGTCGTGCGTTGGCCTAGTTAGTATGTGATCGGATTCGGAGTATATGGGAGTTCGAGAATAGCAGTTGCTCTACATGGATAGTGTAGAGTGGAGTTTAGCTCAATGGCACTTATAGGTGCGGTAAGGGTTGTTGAATAAATTTCCTGGAAAGAAAAGGTATGTAGCTCCGGAAGGAGTATGGGTCCTCTGAAAGGAAGGCAACAGAGTAAATGGATGATCGAAAGTACTTCAGTTATTGGTAGTAAGCACTAGGGTTGTACCAGATATATGGAAGCACATACGGGTTGGATGCCCGTTGAGGTTGTGGTAGTGTTGGATGATGTGCATGCATGTTTTCAGTCTCCTTGGAAAAGGATGAGGATAGTGGTTCAAGACTGGAGATTGGGTCAGAGGAAGGTGAGTCAGTAGGATAACAGACTCGGGAGAAGTTTGGACCAGTGCTAAGGACTGTATAAGGATATTACAGTCGGAGGTCAAGGACCTCGAGATCGTGATAAGGAGATGTGAGTGGGTTGCACTCCGTTGTGTCGAACTGAAGGGTTCGAGGGTGACACAAGGACAAGGTCCTTACTTCCGAGTATGGTTGTAGGTTTGATTTATGTATGTGGAGGTATTCCAATCTGGGGTATTCCATCATGAGGATGACCGGACCCCATGATTGATTGGACCTGGTGTGTTGGTATTCAGCGCGAGGCTGATTGGGCCAGGTACGAGTAGTTACGTGATATGTTTGGTTGATGGGTTATGGGAGCTGAGGGATGCAATATCCTGTCAGCGCATAAGGGATAGAACCAGAGGGTGGAACACGATTCGTTCCAGGCTGCAAGTTATCAGGGTTATCGCCAATTTTGGGCGAAGGAAGAAGGATTAGTGTCTTGGCAGAGCTCAGTGGGTGTTTATGGTATCGAGCATTCGCAAGGCGCGAAGGTGTGTTCCTGACTTGAAAGGATGGTATCATTGGGTGATATATGGTTAATATGTAGTGCTATTGAGTTGAAAGGTCGATGGTCGGCTTGGGGTAGTGGCAAGGATGCCACGTGAGAATAAGTCATTTTAAGAGAGATGCAGAAGTAGGGTTTATGAGAGCATGATTTGATTCAGAAATCGGAGTCTGTAGTGCAGGGGGGTTGTTCTGAAGCATATACTGCAGTAAGCTTCAAGGGTGAAGCCTAATTTAAGTGGGGGAGAGTTGTAACACCCCAAATTCCAGAGGTGCTATTGAAGGACTTAAAGTGTAAATTAAGGAAAGCGACTCGACGAGTAGGCATGCTTACTCGCGGAGTCGGAGTGGGATTCTGTCGCGGGTTAAGTGGCCAACTCGCTGAGTTGGGGGCTTGGACTCGACGAGTTGGTGCTGAAGAGAGAAAACCCTGATCCAAGAGGTTGGCCCCTATATAAAGCACATTATAACCCACCATCAGCTTCTTTGCTACCCTTTTGAGATCCAGAAACCCTAATTTTTGTGTGAGACTCCATTGTTGAGGAGATTGGAGCTTGGAAGAGGAAATTGGTGGAAGGAGCTTGAGAAATTAGAGGCTAGCACCAAGGGGCTTGTGTAGATCTGGGATCTACATCAATTTGGGCACATCTTAGAGGTAAGGATCCATTATCTTAAGCTATTTCCTTTTTGGTTCATCTTTGGTGGTTGATTTGGAGTTCCTTAGCTTGTTTGAGACCTATTTCGGGTTTGGAGTTTACATATGAGGTTGCTACTCCAGATCTAGACTTGTGATGGCCTAGAATGTCATAAAGCTCCTGTCTCTGAGTTGTTGGTGAAGCCCCCTAGTCCTTAACCTTAGCCCTAGTGTGTTTTGGGCCTATATCTCCTTGGTTTCACGTAAAGTTTGCAACTTTATGTGAGGGTTAGACTATAGAACAGTGGATCTATGGATTGGAGCCCCTGCATGGCTCGAAAAGCCACTATATGGATTAAGAACTGGAGAGACTTTACGAGTCACATGGGTGTACTCGACGAGTTGTATAAACATGTGCATGGACTCGGGGAGTTGGAAGAACAACTTGACGAGTCTATTGAAGATTGCTTGGGAATCGGTGAGTCTGTTCTTGGAATCGAAGAGTTTGGTCGTGGAACCCTAACCTCTTCTGGTTAAGCCTCAAATCGGTGAGTCGAGGGGCGACTCTGTGAGTTGAGCAGGATGAGACTCGGAGATTGTTGGACTCGACGAGTCTTAGGGCGACTCGGCGAGTTGAGTTGTGTAATGGGAGTTTCTGAGTATAGAAACTCAACGAGTCGATGGGTTGACTCGGCGAGTAGAATCGACCAAGAAGGTTGACTTTGACTTTAGCAAAGAGTTGACCAGTTTGACTTCCAAGGGTATTTTGGTAATTTTGGTATTTATGGAATTGGTTCTTTGGTAGTGTTCTGTGGTGAAGTTCGTTTCGGTGGTCGGAGTCGCTTGGTCTTATCTCCTCAGTAGGCAAATGCAGGTGAGTTATCCTCACTATATCGACAGGGTCTACGACACCAAGGCCAACCCTTTATCGAATGGAAATCCGGGTATTGTTTGTTATGTTATTGCTTTGCTAGATCTGCATCCTGGTATTTAGGATGGTGTTATGTTAGTGACCTGGTTAAGGTCGGTACCCGGTATATAGGGTAATGTTATGCTAGTGACCGGTTAGGTTGGAATCCTGGTTCGGATGCTGATATGCTTTGTGATCTGTTGGACTGTTTGTCTGGTTAAGGATTTGTTATGTGATTAATTGTTTTATGTGCACATGGTTGTTTGATGGGGTTTGGGTTGAGGTGGGTCCAGCTTTGTGCTGTAGGCCAACATACCCAGGGCAGACCAGATATTCCGAAGGCCCAGCGAGCCATCCGGATAGGCTTAAGGCCCCAAGAGGGCGGAGCAGACGTGCCGAGGCTCGGAGAGTGGACCAGGCCGACTGAAGGCCCGGTGTGGGCGGACTGGTCATACTGTAGACTCAGAGAGTGGACCAGGTGGTTGAAGGCTCGGTGCGGGCAGACCAGTCACACAGTAGACCCGATGTGCATGGTTGTTCTATCTGTGATATGTTATGAGTATGTTGATGTGTGGCTAGTATTTTGGGGGTAACTCACTAGGCTTCCGGGCTTACAGTTCAATGTATTGTTTCAGGTACTTCAGGAGATCGTGGCAAGGCGAAGGCGTGATCGTACCACTCCTCATGTTTTTATGATTTATGTGATATGGTTCTGGGGGATACTCTGATGTTTAAACTATTTTGAAAACAAGATGTATGAACTTAATGGTTTTTGAATGAATATGTTTTAATTTGGCTTAAATTTTATGGGTGTTACACATTTAGTTTCTTTGTATCATAGATAGCGATACGAAGGTACTGATAGATAATGTAATTATCTCCCAATATATATAAGGAGTTCATAGGCTAGAAGAATATTGATTTAAAGCTTGTTTTTGCTTATGTTTTGTATCAGTTATGACATCCCAAATTTCTAATAATAAATGAAAAAACATTTCTCTTCATAAATACTTTTTATGAGACAAATTTTGTATTTATAAAGATCACTCTGATTTCAAATAAGCATAAAAAGTTTTAAAAGTAGCCGTAAAATTAGGGATGTCACAACTGAAATCAAGTATCAAAAACCAATATAATTCTTTGGAGGGTGAACTAAAAAAACCCCAAGAACATGAAATCAAGCATCAAAATCCCGTATAATTCCATGGATGTTGAAAGGATCTCACACAACATGGGAGGATAAAGCAAAATAGGATTGAACGGATGATTTTGCGAGAAAAAGTTTATTTTTTCCAATAACATTATGTAATCTTGCATCGAATGTGTATAATGTAGTCGCTTTTCTCATTAAGTCGACCTTATTATTTGAGGTAGATGATCATTGTTTTTTTGGTAAATAAAAAACCCTTTATCTCCTTCTCTTTTCTTTGTTGTAAGTGGATTATTTTTATGAATTAATCAAAATGACAATGGTCAAAAGATTTAGATCAATCAACATTCACTTTATGTCTAGTTCTCTATCACTTTATGTCTAGTTCTCTATCGAACGAGATTTGATTTTGCCTTAATCTCACCGATTGAAGAACATAAAGTGAAATTTGAAACAAGGGTTCGAATGAAGCCTTGGTGACCGGTTATGGTGGAGGTGAGGGTAAGGAAGTGGTAGAATTCATCTACATCCATGAAAGAAACCCAATTACATCCGGTTCTTGAACACATATCATAATGTGAGAATCCTGATTATTAGGTTTTGACCTTCAACTAAATATGTATGGTGATGTTGTAGCCCTCGAGGTTAAGATTTATTATTACGTCTTTGATTTGGTTACCATTGTTGTTATTGTTGATGAACCGATTTTATATATCGAGCCACGAATTATAAATGTGATGCATGTTCATTAAAAAAAAGCAAAAGTGATGATGGAGGAAGATAAAAATGAATGAGAGAGAGAGAGAGCGAGAGAGAGAGAGAGAGAGAGAGAGAGTTCTATTTTGTTTTATTTAATTATAAATCAATAAAATGATAAAGTGTCAATAGGGTATATTGGTAATTTACATAAAAATAACCTTATTTTTTGCGGTGTTAGCTATAAGGGCTTTTGCGGTGTTAGCTATAAGGGCTTTTCATGCAAGGAATTTCAAACTTAAGGATCATCTTTGCAAGAAATTTCTTATAAGGACCAAATATGGTATATTTTGCCAAGCAAATAGACCATTTGTGTAATTTCATCTTTTTCTTTGTGTTGTACCTTTTTAGCCGACCCCTTGATTGAAATAGGAAGCGTTCAAATCCACGGAAATTTAATAAATTATGTGTCATTTTTGTTTGAAAATCATAACTTATATATATCATCGTGTTTCAAAAATACATTAAAACCCATTAGACGTTTTTACTTTGTCACATGAGATACAATGCCTTGTTTGAATATAAAGTTGGACTATCCGTATTAATAAGAAACAATAACATACCTTTTGAGGTATTAAAAAAATTAAGTTGATGTTTTAGCTTTATTTTAAAATAAACAAATATAAAGGTAAATTAAGGGGAAAAAAATGTGAGATGTGGACGGAAAGCAGGGAATGTGATAAGGCAACGGGACCGACTCGCGGCACCAAAATAATAAGGATATGTTGCACTTTGATTTATTTGTGGATCTATATTATATTTACTCATAAAAAATTATATGCTTTTTAACAATAATATTATTTAATAGCTAGCTGATTAGATTTTTGGTTCCAGGCTTATTGTTATATGGTTCTGATTTCTGAACCGATTAGGCAATCATGTTATACATAAAGAATATAAATATCATTAGCAAATATGATTAAAAATAAAATAATAACCTTATTGTATAAAATCTGTGTTTTTTTTTTTTTTTAACATTTTCGATGATAGAGTTTTTTTAAGTTTTTATTATTTTAAAAAGTTTTGAAACTTTTTACAATTAAAATAAAGTTTATTGGAGATCTTTTAGGTCACTCCGAAAATTATAGTTTATCATACTTGATCCCTATATTTAATAAAAAATTATTTTATACTCTAATTTATAATTAGATATTAGAAATCTTTTAGGTTTTATATTTAATGAATTAATTGATCGAATAAATAAAATAAAATCAAATATATTTTACAGAAAAGTTATATAATTTTATATTAATTGCAAAACTTTAAAAACTAGAAAATATCAAAAATATTATAAAGGAAATTACATTCCCGTTTTATATATATATATATATATATATATATATATATATATATATATATATATATATATATATATATATATATATATATATATATATATATAGGTTCAGGTTCATTTGAGATCATTCTAATTTTGTGAGACGGTGAGAACAAATCTAAAAATAATTTTAAAATGCAAAATAAATGAAAAAATCCAAACATTCTTTTTTTAAATATTATTTTCGGAACTTAAATTAACTAAAAAAAATAAAATAAAAATCTATTTTTTTTTAAAAATACGTGAAATATTCTAAATAGAATACTACACTGTACATATTCTAAAAATAATTTTAAAATGCAAAATAAATGGAAAAATCAAAAAATTCTTTTTTTAAATATTATTTTCGGAACATGAATTAACTAAAAAAAATAAAAAAATGCGTCTCACGGTCTCACAAAATATAGGTGGTCTCAAATTAACCTAACCCTATATATATATATATGAAAATTTATCATTTTTCACAATTTTAGAAAAATAATCCCTACACAGTTGGCTTTTAGTTTTATTTTTTGGCTTTAAATAGCTATTCTATTCGAATTCCAATATTTTTATTTATTTTTATTAAAATGTCAAGAAGTGTTTTTTGTTTCATCGAAAATTTGAGATACGTTAGCAAAATGATAAATTGTAAGGTTGAGCTTAATAAAACTTTTGATATATATAAAAAAATTAATAAGATAATTTTAGAAAAACGTTTTTGAAAATGTTAACAATTAGAGAAGATATTTAATAAAAGCTTTTTGTAAATGAAAATTAATTGAAAATTATCTGAGAAAAAATAAAAGACTTTAGAAGGTTAATTATTAATTTAGAACTATACTATTCATTAACTCTAGAAATCGATTTGAAATTTCAGTTGTTCGGTTATTCAAGTATGAATTATATATATATATATATATATATATATATATATATATATATATATATATATATATATATATATATATATATATATATATATATGGGTAAAGTGAATATACCTAATAACCTTATATAAGCTTAGGTACCTAACCACATTATACTACATTGTTTTGCATTATAATTCCATTATAATCATCTAAGATTCTTAAACTTCAACCCTTAACTTGATTTGCTTCCAAGATTTTCAGATATTCATTATTATATTCTTCCTACACCATTTGATTTGTAACGGTAGTATATGAAGCCCACCAGGGGGTCTCCGATAGAATGACGTCATTTGAAATAAGATAATGGTGAAAGTCCAAAGATTTTGGAAGCAATCAAGTTATGAGGTTGAATTTTAAGAACTTTGGGTGATTACAATGCAAATATGATACAAAATTACGTAGTATGATGCAGTTAGGTACCTAAGCTTATATAAGGTTGTTAGGTATATTCACTTTACCCTATATATATATATATATATATATATATATATATATATATATATATATATATATATATATATATATATATATAGGGTTAGGTTCATGTGAGACGGCCTAATTTTGTGAAACCGTGAGACGCATTTTTTTAATTTTTTTTTTTTAATTCTTTTAGTTAATTCAAGTTCCTAAATAATATTTAAAAAAAAAGAATTTTTGGATTTTTCCATTTATTTTGCATTTTAAAACTATTTTTTACAATATGTCAGTGTAATATTCTATTAGAATATTTCACGTATTTTTCAAAAAAAAATGGAATTTTCAAGTTCTGAAAATAATATTTAAAAAAAGAATTTTTAAATTTTTCCATTTATTCTGCATTTTAAAATTATTTTTTAGAATATGTCACTGTAATATTCCAATTAGAATATTTCACTTATTTTTAAAAAAAAAATGGATTTTTTTTATTTTTATTTTATTTATTTTATTTTTTTTAGTTAATTCAAGTTCCGAAAATAATATTTAAAAAAAGAATTTTTGGATTTTTCTATTTATTTTGCATTTTAAAATTATTTTTAGATTTGGTCTCACGGTCTCACAAAATTAGAATGGTCTAAAATGATCATGAACCTATATATATATATATATATATATATATATATATATATATATATATATATATATATATATATATATATATATATATATATATATATATATATATATATAGTGAACGTCGATAGAGAACCATAATTAACCAAGGAACCAATCGTGAGCATCGGAAATCATAGCGATCAACAGACAACGCCAAGAAAATAGATGTACACTTTTACATTTGACGCACACACACCGGATTATACCAAAAAAATTCACCATTTACAAAAAAAACTCACCGCTTTTTTTCGTTTAAAATTTGTTTTAGACCATGTTTTTTATTAAAAAAAAAACGAATATATCATTGTTCACGATTTTTCGTCCTCTTTCCATAGAGATCCATAATGATATATATAAAAAAACAAATTTTTTTTTTCGAAAAAAACTCACTTTATTTTCTTTATTGAAAAAAGTTAAGGTCTATTTTTTATAGAAAAAAATTAATAAATATATCAAAATTCATATTTTTGTACTTTTTAAAAATAGATTCATATTCATATTAAAAAAATAAAAAAATAAATAAATAAACGATATTTCAGTTCAGATTCATTTTGTGAACTTGTTGCGATTCATATTGTAAACATGTTTAGATTCACATTGTGAACCTCCTCAAATTCACAGTGTGTATAATAATAAATCAGATTCACAGTGTGAATCTGAACTAATCGGAGATTTTCATATTGTGAAAGTTAAAATTTGAAACATTTACAGTTTAGATTGACAATGTGAATCTACACTGATCGAGGGTTTTTTTTTTTTTTTTTTAAACCTTCTCATACTCACAGTGTGTATAATAGTAATTCAGATTCATAATGTGAATCTGAACTGTTCGAGATTTTTCATATTGTGAATCTTAAAATTAAAATATTTACAGTTTAGATTCACAGTGTGTATCTATACTGTTCGAGGTTTTTTTTTTAACCGATATTAATGTTTATTAATAGAGTACAAAAAATTAATATTTTTAGTATAATTAGTTTTTTTATAAAAAAAAGCTTAAATATTGAAAAAAATTAAAAAATTCAGTGAGTTTTTTTCGAAAAAAAAAAGTTCGTTTTTTATATATCATCATGGATATCTATGGAAAGAGGACGAAAAATCGTGAACAACGGTATATTCGGATTTTTTTTCAATAAAAAACTTGCCCTAAAAAAATGTAAATGAAAAAAAGGAAGTGAGTTTGTTATAATCCGGTACATATACGTCCATTATAAAAATTTACAGCCCTTCCTTTTGTCGTTGATCGCTTTAAATTCCGTCGCTTTGGATTGGTTCCTTGGTTTTTTGAATAATAATGATTCTGTATTGAACTTATATATATATATATATATATATATATATATATATATATATATATATATATATATATATATATATATATATATATACTTGTAAATGAGCTTTGGATATATTATATTAAATTGTAATTTTTTATATTTTAAGCTGTATTAAATTCACAAATTAATACATATACATGCTTTCATATATGAACGTATAAATGTAAACTTTAATTTGATAATATGGATGTGAATATATAGTTTTTGTGTATTAATATGTGAATTTTATGTATTAAACTTATGATTGATTGTATTTAGAATTTTAAGTTGATAATATGACTGTGAATTTTATACTTTTTGTCTATTAAGTTGTGAATTTGTTGTAATAATTTATAAATTGTATGTATTAAGCTATGATTTTTGTGTTTTCAACTGTGAATTAACTACATTAAGTTGTGAATTTTTTGTTTAAACTGTGAATTGACTATATTAAGCTCCTAATTTTTTGTATTAAACTGTGATTTTGTGTACAAGACTTTAAATTGACTGCGTTAAGTTATGAATTTTCTGTTTAAACTGTGAACTAACTATATTAAGTTGTGAATTGTACGTATTAAACGGTAATTAATTAAATTAACCTATGCACTGATATTTAAAAGTGTAAATGTAAGTTTTAAGTTAAGAATATGACATTTCAGTGTATCAAAATTTTAATTTAATATATTAAGCTGTGAATTTTATATATTAAACGGTAACTGGTTATATTAACTTGTGAACTGATTACAACTTTAAGTGATTTTTTTTTTATAAATTTTGTGTTAAAATATAAATGATTTATGAACGAACTTATGTATTAATATTAGAATACGTTTATTTTTTGTGCTGTATAAGTACGTAAAAATGCATTAGTTTTTTAATTGTTTTGTATTAAATTCAATATGAGTGAATTAATACGTTTATTAAATTATCAATGTAGTATTTACCCTCTCACTGCATGACTATATATACATATATGATTTTCAAGAAAAGATAGTTGTAATGTTTGCATAGGTGGTCGGTGGCAGCGTGTGTTAATGGAGATGGTGGTAAAGTTTGGGTTTGACTTCATTAAATTTGTGAATTAGTGTAAAATATATAATATTAAGTTGTGAATTTTATCTATTATACTGTAAATCAACTGTATAAATTTGCATTTACATAAATTTTGGGTTAAAAATATAGAATGATGGTATGAATGAAAATATTAGACTAAAAAAAATTATTTTGCCATTTTCTTAACAAACACACAAAAATTAAGATTTTAACATATTTAGTAATATTCACAATACATACTACTTATTAAATGTGGTTTCTTAGGGTTCTTAATCTTTTGTGGATCTCATTTGAACAACTCCATATATATATATATATATATTAGGTTCATGTGAGACAATCTAATTTAATGAGACGGTCAGACGTAATCCTAACCGCTTATTTTACAAATAAAAAAAACATTTTTAAAATTCAAATTGAAAATTTTCGATAATCATTTTTCAAATATTATTTTCGTCATTTATATATATATTCCAAAAATAAATAAATAAATAAATAAAATAATACCAAAAAAATAAAAAAGTAATAAATAAGATAACATTTTTTTAATATTCTAGTAGAATATTAAAATATTTTACGTATTCGACAAATCTAGTAGAATATTTTAACATTCTAAAAATCACATTATATTAGAATATTTCACATATTTTTCAAAAAAATGGTAAAAACAATTTATTTGTTTTTATTTTTTATGAATTTAAAGTGACGAAAATAATAATTAAAAAAATAATTTTCAAAATTTTCCTATTAT